>NC_035447.2:97257507-97907507 GCF_002127325.2 Helianthus annuus | reverse complement strand
TTTGTGAGAACCGCGAGAACCAATATGAACACAACCTAAAATAGCTAAAAAACCTAAAAGAACCTAACCCCCCCCCCCAAGCTAAATGCTAAAACTTAAAACCAACAAAAAACCTAAAAAAAACTTAACCCCCCCCCCCCCAAACCAAAAAAAAAAAAAACCTAAACCCCCCTCCACCACACCCCAAAAACCTAAACCCCACCCCAAGCTAAAATGCTAAAAACTAAACCCTCAAAAAACCTAAAAAAATCTAAAAATATCAACAAAAAAATCAAACAATTTTTTTTTAATATTTTTTATGTTAAAATCGCTACTTTTAGTAGCTAAAAGAAAAAAAAAATCTACTAAAAGTAGCGATTTAAAAAAAATATTAAAAAAATAATTTGTGTGTTTTTTAGCTATTTTTAGGCATTTTTGGTTGTGTTCACATTGGTTCTCGCGGTTCTCGCAATAAAGGGTGGTTCTCTTAAAGATCCGTTAGGAACCACCCTTTATTGCGAGAACCAATGTGAACACAACCAAAAAATGTCTAAAAATAGCTAAAAAACACACAAAAAATTTTGTTTTTTTTTAATTTTTTATAAAAAAACGCTACTTTTAGTAGCTAAAAAAATTTTATTTATTTATTTATTTATTTTTAAAAAAAAAAATTGGTAACTAAAAGTAGCGATTTTAACATAAAAAATATTAAAAAAAAGAATTTTTTTGATTTTTTTAGAATTTTTTTAGATTTTTTAAGGTTTTTGGGGGTTTAGTTTTTAGCATTATAGCTTTGGGAGGGGGGGGGTTTAGGTTTTTTGGGGATTTTAGTTTTTAGCATTTAGCTTGGGGGGAGGGGAGTTAGGTTTTTTTTTTTTTGGGGGGGGGGAGGGGGTGGGGGTTAGGTTTTTTAAGGTTTTTTTAGCTATTTTAGGTTGTGTTCACATTGGTTCTCGCGGTTCTCGCAATAAAGGTGGTTCTCGCATGAACCTTACCCTAAATATATATATATATATATATATATATATATATATATATATATATATATATATATATGGAGATGATCATGATAAAACTACATATGAATGAGAAAACTAAAAAAACCTAAAAACATGGCAATTTTTTTTATAAAATTCGCTACTTTTAATGTATAAAAAAAACTTTTTTTCAAAAAAAAAAAAAAAAACTGGTAGAGCACATGTGCATTATATATATATATGCTGCACATGTGCATTATATGCTTAAAATTAGCTTTTGAGTTTAGTTTAGCTTTTAGGATTAGCTTTTTTGAAGGTTTAAGATTAGGATTAGATTTTTGGGTGTGGGGGGGAAGGGGTTTAGGTTTTTGGGGAGTGCAGGTAGGGGGTTAGGTTTTTTGAGGGGTACGGGTGGGGGTCTAGGTTTTTTGGTGTTTATGTTTACAGTTTAGTTTTTGGTTTTTTTTTTTTTTTTTTTTTTGGGGGGGGGGGGGGTTAGGTTTTTGGGGTGGGGGTTTAGGATTTTGAGAGATAGGGGTGAGGGGTTAAGATTTTTAGGAGGTGGCGGTGGATTAGGTGGTTTAGTCTTTTTTTTTTCTTCCTATTATTGCATATGTGCAGTACTGTTTTTTTATATATATTATAAATAGTGAATTTAATAAAAAATAAAAAATATATATAGGTTTTTTAGGCTTTCTTAGTTAGTTTTTTGGTTTCCTCATTTAAACTAGTTTTTTCACAATTCAACCCAAATTTATATATATAGAGAATGGTTGAAGCGAAAGCTATTTATATTGTGGAAACTTGAAAATTAACTAAAAACCCTAAAAATCATACCAAAAATTTTTTTATACAATTTTTTTATAAATGTTCGCTACTTTTAATATATAAACAAAAAAAAATTTTCAAAAAAAAAATTGTAATGCACATGTGCATTATTGCACATGTGTAGTACACATATAATGCACATGTGTTATATACGTTTTTTTTTGATGAAAAAGTTTTTATATATAAAAAGTAGCGAAAATTTGTAAAAAAAAAATTGGTATGGTTTTAGGGTTTTTTAGTTAGTTTTCAAGTTTTCACAATAACTAATGGTTTTTAATTGAACCCTCTCATATATATATAGGATAAATATCCGTTAGGAACCACCCTCTATTGCGAGAACTAATGTGAATACAACCAAAAATACCTTAAAAAATTTAAAAAACACACAAATTTTTTTAAATATTTTTTTTATAAAAAAATCGCTACTTTTGTGTGTTTTTTGGATTTTTTTTCGGTTTTTGAGGAGTTTAGCTTTATGGTTTGGTATTTAGCATTTAGCTTGGATGGAGGGTAAGGGGGTTAGTTTTTTTAGGTTCTTTGGAAGGGGGGGGGGGGTTAGGCTTTTTCTTTTTTAGGTTTTTGGGGAGTTTAGCTTTATGGTTTAACTTTTTTAGCATTTTGCTTGGGTGGGTGGGGGGGGGGTAGGTGTTTTTAGGTTTTGGGGGAGTGGGGTGGGGGTTAGGTTTTTTTTAAGTTTTGGGTGCAATGGGTTTATTTTGTTGTGTTCACATTGGTTCCCGCGGTTCTCGACATAAAGGTGATTCTCGTATGAACCCTACCATATATATATATATATATATATATATATATATATACTAGTCCTCTACCCGCGCGATGCGGCGGGTTGGCGATTTAGAATAGGATACTCGTTTACCGTTAGGTTATTAGTCGTCTCGTGATATATTGTATAGTACTTAAGTTAGTTTTCTTATTCATAATATGTTTATATAATTGGAATTATGAATGATCCTGTTGGGACTTTACCATCTGAATTCTGATGATTAATATTATAGGGTATAGGCTTTTGTGATTAGAATTTATGTAGTTATCTTAGCTTAGTTCATTGGAAGTATTATATTTGATCTTTATGTTTTCTAAGACTAACAACGTTTCACTTCATTCATCTACACATATTTCGTTTCTTTGTAACAAATACTTTCTCCATGCAGGTGGATGATGTGATCGTTGAAGTCAGGGAAGGCGATCCTAGGAATGTTCTAAGTGAAGCCGTACTCTTCATGTTTTGGGCCCACCCTTGTTTGTCTATATTATTCTCATGGTGTCTATAGAAAATTTAAGGTATCGTTTCTTCTAAAATTATATAAAAAAAACAGTTGGGTTCCGAAATCCCGACCCACTCTATGTGTGCCCACCTTTATTTGTCTATATGTATCGATGTATTCTTCTTTTCTACTTCTTGGATAGCAAACCTGAGATCAAAGAACTAAACCGGAAGGGTTACATTTGTGAAAAACAACGTAATTACCAATCGAACCATATATTCTTTTGTTAACTATGAATGACCAAAACGATTTAAGTCAAAAACTATAAAAGACCAAATGTAATTTATGATATTAAAAACAAAATTCTTCATGAAATGAATCGTCTATTGCTAATGTTCATAGTTAATTTCATCTATACTGCATATATAAATCTCATTTGTTCATAATCGACCTATAATAATCAAACATACATCCTAATCCTTCCTTTCATTCCCATAACATTCATCACCAATCAATCGCAATCAGAACACAATCTGTATACACGTTTATCTGATATCAAACCATTGAAAAATCAGTTCAAATTTTGACCTAACTAAGCTCCAATTCATCAACAATCAATCATAACCTAATCTCTACTCATTCATCTAAAATTCACAAATTTAAAACCAAAAAAGCAAATATAAACCGATCATTTTGTCAATCAGTGTGAGTTCATCCAGAGCCTTTACAATGAGTTCTTCAACCTGAGCACAACTGAGTTGCTTCTCAATGGCCTCCCAATCCTTTTCCTCTTGGCACACATTCAACCGGTGGCGCATGAAGCACTCATGGGCTTACGGTAGCCTTTGCCCTCTGATACTTGTAGGATCTCGGTTAGGGATCTGTAACTATACCGGTAGTACGTATTTTAGTCAAGGGTATATTCGGATTAGGGAAACTGTTGATTGTAGAGATTTTGATTAGGTATCTCATTATTACATGCTCAAAACGTCAAGGATTAAAAACTTAAATTTAAATCCGTAACGGTTTCCATTTTCAACGGTTAAAAGCTTTAACGAAGAGATACCTTGTGATACGAATGGAGGAGAGTTATTACCAATTTCTTGTCAAGCTTCTTCACATTTAACCACTCCAAATACAGAAAATGATCTAATAAACTAAATTTAGCAGTACCATTAATAGAAGGGTTGAAAAAACCAAAGACGAACGTGTGAAACGGGCCGATTCAGGTTAGCTTTATATCTAATGGGTAAAATAAGAAATTTAGCTAAAAATAGAGAGCGTATCAAGTAGGTCAAACAAGGCAATACCCGTGCATATGTAAAACTTTTGAATCAGTTTAATCAAAAGACTATTCCCCTTCGGATAACTGCAATAGGGGATAGAGGATACAGATTTTGTGTAGTGTTCTGCTGTTTTTTTATCTAATCTACGCTTTGCAAGCTGCCTCGTCATCGTCTTCATCTACTAAAGTAGTTTCCCCCTGATCACCGATATAAACGGTTTAACATCATAACATGTAACAAACAACATTGCGACAAAAAATCCAAAATCATGAAGTTTATGATGACTCTTACTTTTCCCTTAGCAGACGCTTTCTTTTGGCCTGCTGCTTTGCCTCGTGGTTTAGGAACAGGAACATCGTTAGCTGACGTGTCCATGGGTTCGATAACAAATGCTGATGTGGCACTTGGTTTTTTAGTAACTGCCTTTCAGGCAGGTTTTCTAGCATTTCTACCACCTCCAGGACCCTTCGCCCTCGCCTTTTCTTGTTGTTTCCGTCTTTCCGCTTCATCTTTCGTGTCTCTCTTGTCTTGTTCCTGATCACGCAACAAAAAATAAAAAGATCAAAACTTCAAAAGAAATCCCAGAGAGAAATCTATTTTTTATGAAAACCGAAACATACATCGAGTTGGTTATTAAGAGCATCAAGATCCTCAACCAAAGACTTCGAAGGTGTGTTTGTAAGTTCCTCGAACTCGGCCTTCTTTGTATCCCTTTCATGCCACAGCTGTTGCATCTTCTCATACGTCAACGTTCCTTTGTTATGCTTTCCCAATACAACAACTTCCCCAGCCTCTTCCTGAATACAAAAGGGATAAAATGCGTCAAATAATGATGACATCATTTAATACAGTGCACATAATAACACTGGCTCTTGGTAATGACTAATGACCAAAAATTTAATTGCTTTGACTTTGTCACTTTTGTAATTACAAAAGACCATAGAAAGGGTTTCTATAAAGAAAGACAAGTACAAACAAAAGTATATTTTCATTACTCGCAAAATGGGTCATAGAGGCTACGCATTGAAACAAGTTTCTAATACCCACAAAAAGAATTTGTTTATTTTATATAAACAGTTGGTGTGTTAAATATGTGTAAAAACTCTAGCTTCTTGCCAAATTGGAGTTTGACGGGAACTGGGAAAAGATGAACGAGAAATCTAAAAACTGGCATTGGTGAGTTAAGTTACATAAATGAAAGCAAACATTAAGGTTAAGAAAGAGGGGTACAGATCCAAGTAAGAAAGTAAAAGAAAGACGGTTTAACAATACAAAAAGTGATTTAATGGCTGTTAAATGAAAAAACGACAAATGTGTTGAATGACGATGAAACAATCTTTGAGTCCACCTACATGTATGATTATAAACGTTGTTATTACAGTAACATTCTAACTCTTTAACCAAAAACGGCTTAGAACATTGTATGTATTAAGCAAAGACTTCATGCGACTTTCAACCCATTTTAATTCGAAGAAACCCATAATGATTCGCATACATAAATTGATTCTTTTATAGAAACCCATGTTTGTTTTTAACTTTTTAATCAATAAAGTTATGAATACATCTCTGCAAAATCTTCAAGAGATACTCCAAAACATAAAAACCATCACATTCAATTGAATTTGAAGAACTCCATTTGCAGCAAGAATTTCTTTTTTTTTTTTTTGATAAATCAAATTATAACAGAGACTAACATCAGCAGCCACCTTCCCAAACCTTTATATCATCAAAAAATTCGGTGTTTAGAAAGAGAAATCTAAAAAAAGTCAAATTTTGACCTCTATACATTAAAGCTTTTAAAAATACAAGTTTAAGGCAGCTTGGAACTTAGGGCGGTAACGCCACCACTTCTAGAACCATTGGAACCAGGTCGAACTGACCCAAAACCGAGACCTTTCAAGAACCGAGACCTTTCAAGAACCGTGATTGAACCCTTTAATCCAGGCCCGGTTCAGTTATGTAAACCGGTTTAGTGGTTCGGAGAACCGAAACTCTTGTTGGTATTGGGAACCGAAAACAAAACTTAATGCCCAGAATAGGTTTGCTTGGTTCAGATTAAAAAACTCATTCATCAAGCCATGCTTCATTATTAAATTTGCATTAAAACCATAACCGAACCATCTACATACAACATGTCTGGTTCGGCTATGTAAACGGAAAACATAAACAAAACCGAGCATTCACATAACCAAGTCGGGACCATTAACACGTATTTTCTTTCATTATGAGCTAAGAGTTTTCAATTTGACACAGAGATATCTACACATTCAAAAGTAGTAAACGGGTCAAAATTGGCACAAATAACATGTGATAAAAATAAACCAGGTTCTCGTATAAAGACTTGGTTATGTACGGTTTAAAATTGCATTAAGGTCATCCTAAGATACAATACCTGGTACAATATTTGTGATTCCAACTAGAAAGCTGACCTAAACAAAATCAAACCTGAGTTAGTGTGTGGATAAAAATCAAAAAGATGTAAGCAAGTAAACCCAACTAAATAAATCTGTACATAGTTGAAATTTGCTTTTCTTAACTATCACCAAATTAATCAAAAACACATAATGAACGTTGAATATGACCATAAAACTTTTTATAGTTTGGTGTCACTTAGCTAACTGGTTAAGAGGATAAATGTCTTAACGAAAGGGAACAAATGTTAATTATAAAATACAAAGAAATGAAGAATAATCGGACCTCTCACCATAAGCAACCCCTGTGATCTCGCGTCTAGAGTTCATCTCTGATGCCGACACCTATGAGTTCTCTCTCTTGAAAAAGCTGACCTTCCATCTGGTATTTTTCTTCTGCAGCATTAGCGAGATCTGTAACTGCACAAAACCAAACCCCTTTGTCTCCCTGCACAAACAATTAAATAAATTTAATCAGCACTAAAAAACAAGTTACGTCATCCTGTTTTTATCAGTATTGCTAGTAAAATTAAAAACTCAGAACCAATAATGTGTTGATTAGGACTGATTTGAGTACAAACTTTAGGCGTTTAATGTCAAAACTTTAGAACGAAAGTGTTTAATGTCAACCACACTCATTAGGTGATTTGGAAAACAAAAAAAATACCTTTTTACCCACTACCTAGTTGTCACACCCTGGCTTTGCGGAAGCGTGGTTAATTTGTGTGACTTCTTAATACCATAGCTTAATCATAACAAAGCTATATGAATTTAAAAACCATGCAAGTCATCCATTAAGTTTTTGAAAACATAGTACAATACCATTGTTTTTAACATGCAACCATAACCTTGTTCAGAAACATAACAACTTATAACAAAACATAAACGTGATTTAGGGATTGTGTCTTGTCCAGGTAAGAGACACAACCCTAAACCCTGATGACTTCATGACCAGTGCAGCGGAAAACGTTCCATACCGTGCCAGATCCGTTTAATTTCCTGAAATACATGTGAGTTGAAAAATCAACAATAATGTTGAGCGAGTTCATGCGTAAGTGAGTATGTAAAACCTTTGTGAGTATAAAAATAGTTGTGGTATGTAGCAGTGTAAGAGGACTTGTGATCATCAATGGTTTGCAAGGCCACTAACATATGTGAAGTGCAAATAGGGAGACTCAAACCTAGCAGATTTATGCCACGGCAAAGTATGTGGACAAAGTCACCCCACGGTCCGTTTCTAGTTTGGCCGGGGGCTGGGCTCGCTACACCCAGATAGATCTACCGCTCCTGTCCCTCGGTCCCTCCATGAGGACTAATGGCCCCATGTTGTTCCTATCCACTCACATGATCGTATAACACCTCCTTACGTTAAACATACCGTTGTAAAGTACTTGTAAATCATAGTAACATGTATTTCACCCCCGCAGTTAAGTAAACTGAAAAACAGTTAGAGAAAAGGGGGACATGAACTCACAGTGAATGCGTATCTCTACCAAGTAATCCGAATATCCGAAGCTGTGCAACGACCTACAGGTGCTAATTCTATTAGACGGATGGCCGTGCCTTAGCTTTATAATTTATATTTTTAGGGGACGGTTAGACAACCGTTCCGTGTACATACTTGGTATTTTACTTTCCTTCCCAAGGATGGGGGATTTAAATACATGTGTATTTATACTATCTCATTAAGTCCCACTTAATATATTTTTATTTCTCATTCCAAAATATAATTATTTTTCTCAAAATAATATATTTTCTCTTTACATAATACTTTCCAAAATAATACGTTGACAACATACGTGTCGATGAATATTTCCGCGTAATGCGTAAGTTACGTTTTAAATGATTAGGTGGTAATAGAAATTACCATTGTAACTTTTATGCTTGTCGTATAAGCGTTTGTATTATTTTGGGTTTGACAAGTTAGTAAATATTATTTTTACTCTAAAAATAATATTTATACATTTTCACAAAATAATCATAAACAGTGTTGTGACAAAATATATTTACCGAATATATATTTATCACGTTTAGTTTTGTGAAAAATCCCACCTCCGATTATTTATAAATAAAGTTGTGGCGAAATATATTTGAAAACATGTCAAAGTAGTCTAACACTTGTAAATAATTCTAAGTGTTAGATTTTTAGAAAATTTCGCCAGAGTTTCCCCTGTAACTGGAGGTGGCCACGCTTTCAAGCGTATCATTTTCTTTTACAAAAACACTTCTTTTATTTCAATCAATCAATTTCCAACATAATCAGCGAGTTTCAACACTTCGAATTCGTAGACTAGTGTGTAAAATCACAATATTACATGAACTTGTAGTTTTTCTAAAACTATTATGTAGATCTCGTTATATTTAGTGGATCTATGTATAAAATAGTTTAGTCTTGCAAAAACCCCGTTTTTGGAACAAATCACTCTTTACAACTTCCGACAATTTTTATAAAAATTGTTATTTTGTCGGATCTTTCATTTTATAAGTGTTTCTACACTTGTAGTTCATAAAAATCACATTTGTTAACCTGTTATACAACTTTTATAAAACATGATTTTCTCGACACCCGGTCCTACGAATATACCACTTGTACATACGTAGATCGGCTCGTTTTAAATACTATTTTTCACGTTAAAACATTTTTACACAAGTTCATGTTTCCCGTGTGGTGGAGTTTCACCTTTTAACCCTTGTACCAAAGAAACAAGTGTATGTCAAGATACGTGATCCTAACAAAGTCGGGTTAAACGATGATGAGAGCCACCACATCATAGATCGGGCCATAAAAACCAACATATTCAAATACTACGACATTTACACGCGTTATGAGCTTTTATCCAACGATATACGCATTTTAGTAGACTTTAAAGTTTCTTTTAGCGGGTTACCGACATTCAACCGACAAATATCCTTTTAACCACTTTAGACAAGACTAACAATGAGTTTTAAACATTATACCTCTAGCTCGGGGCTAGGGAAGATTCTAGTCGAAAACTGCGTGGATAAAAGCAAACGGTAGAGGTCCTTGGCGTTCCGTTTGTTCCAAGCTTCGTTGTACGTGATCCCCGACACTTGTATGGACTTGGAATGGGTGAATCAAGAACCGAAAAATGGTTGGGTGTGGGTGTGTGGTTCGGCCGAGAGGGAGCAAGGGGGAGGGAGAGAGAGAGTTTTGTGAAGTGTGTGTGTTTGTGTGTGTGAGATGTGAGGGTATTTATAGAGAATGTCGTCTCGGTCCTTGCGAAATCTAATTAAATATTCAAAGGTGTACTCTCCCCGGGTCCCACTAGTTGGCCGATTTCATTAGAATGTAATGGTATCCGGTTCGTTTCCAATCGTTCAGTTACGGTTCAGTTTGGTTAAGTGCGTTAAGTGAGAGGTCTAACCCCGTTAGTTGTTTAATGCATTAGAAAGCGGGTGTTAGGGTAATCAGGGACCCTAACTGGCTCAGAAAAATACCAATATTAATTTTGGCAATATTTTTATGTTCCGGGTATTGTCCGGTTGTTCGGTCGGATAGTAATCCGTTAAAGTGCTTAAGATATCCTTTAAGCGTCATAAATAATATTTTTAGCGACACAATTTATTCTGCAAAGTGTCAGGAATAATTCCTCATATTTTGGCACTTTATTTATTAGCTAGAAGCTAGTGTGTAAATAAAAGTGCTGTGTTCCGTGCTTAAAGTACGTTTTAGGCACATCCAATCTCTGTATCTTATTCCTAGAGACGTAATCATACAACCCTTGTATCCTTACACACACTATGGTGTAGTAAAATAATTTTGGCTCATTCAGGCCTTTAGAGGCAGTGTCTGCCTGACGCTGGCTACATCAGCATGTTCACTGTGTATCCGTTTAGTGCTACTGTGCTTTTTGTGCATCAAGTTTGTCACTAGAGTTCAGTAAATAAATAATGTAGTGACAGGAAAAATCAAAGTATGATGCAGACATGTACATGTATCAACAACCAAGTAGCAGTTTATCAGAAATCTCAGTTAAGCACAGTAATTAGGCAACAGTTAATAGCTAATTAAGTCGTACGGATACCTGGTTTTGTGAGGGTTGTCACATTCTCCCCCCGTTAAATAAATTTCGTCCCGAAATTTAAGTTCTGCTTGTAGATGCAGAGTTTTTAGGAAATAGGTGGGGGTATTTCTCTCTCATCCGGTCCTCACGCTCCCAGGTGTATTCAGGACCATGTCTGGCATTCCAGCGAACCTTGACGAGTTTGACACTGCTCCGGCGGGTCCTGTTAACTTTCCAGTCTGTGACCTCGACAGGTGCTTCTACGAAGTGGAGCGTGTCGTCAACATGAATCTCGTCGATAGGAATGGCAACGTCAACTTGAGTTGGACTCTTCTTTAAATTGGATACATGAAATGTATCGTGAACACCATTTAGCTCAGCAGGTAGGTCCAACTTGTATGCTACGGTTCCAATTCTTTCTAGAATTTTGAAAGGACCAATGTAGCGTGGATTTAACTTCCCACGCTTCCCAAAGCGTGCCACACCCTTCCAGGGTGATACTTTCAATAACACCATCTCTCCAACTTGAAAATCCACATGCTTTCGGTTTGGATCCGCGTAGGCTTTTTGCCTGTGGCGAGCGGCTTCAATGCGTTTAAGAATCTGCGCAATCTTGTCTGTCGTCTCTTGGACGATTTCGGGACCGGCAAGCTGCCTATCACCTGCGTCAGCCCAACATAGCGGTGATCGACACTTGCGTCCGTAAAGGGCTTCAAAAGGCGCGACACCAATACTGGTGTGGTAGCTGTTGTTGTATGAGAATTCGACCAAAGGTAAGTGTTTATCCCAGCTACCGCCCAAATCCATAGCACATGCCCTCAGCATGTCTTCCAAAGTCTGTATCGTTCGCTCGCTCTGGCCGTCAGTTTGCGGATGGAACGCAGTGCTCAGATTCAATTGTGAGCCAAAAGCTTCTTGGAAGGATTGCCATATCCTTGACACAAACCTTCCGTCTCTATCAGAGATGATTGAGAGGGGTACTCCATGTCGTGCTACGATCTCTCTCAAGTAAATTTCCGCAAGTTTACTAGTACTGTCTTTCTCCTTGATTGGCAGAAAGTGTGCGGACTTTGTTAGGCGGTCAACAATCACCCAAATCATATCATGGCCTCTTGGCGTTCTTGGCAGTTTTGTAACAAAATCCATTGAGATTTGTTCCCATTTCCACTTGGGAATCTCAGGTTGTTGCAGAAGTCCCGAGGGCTTCTGGTATTCCGCCTTGACCTTAGCGCACGTTAAACATTTGCTCACGTAAATAGCAACGTCGCCTTTCATCCTAGGCCACCAATAGTAATTTTTGAGATCTTGGTACATCTTATCCGATCCCGGGTGGATAGAGTACCGTGACTTGTGCGCTTCATCGAAAATAACTTCCCTTAATTCACCAAATAGAGGAACCCAAATCCTTTTCTCAAAACATAATGTTCCTTCCTCGTTTGGCACCAATATATTCTCCATCCCACGGAGATACTCCTTTTCAAGGTTCTCCTCCTTGAGAGCTTCTTTCTGCGCTGCACGAACGCGCGAGGAGAGATCGGTTTGGATTATCATTTCCATAGCCCTAACCCTTAGGGGCTTGATCCTTTCCTTACGACTTAAGGCATCGGCGACTACATTCGCCTTCCCTGGGTGATACTTGATCTCGCAGTCGTAATCGTTCAATAATTCAACCCATCGTCTTTGCCTCATATTCAACTCCTTCTGGTTGAATATATGCTGTAGGCTTTTGTGATCTGTGAAGATTGTGCACTTCGTACCATACAGGTAGTGTCTCCAGATCTTCAAAGCAAAAACCACTGCGCCTAGCTCCAGATCATGAGTGGTATAGTTCTTTTCGTGCACCTTCAGTTGGCGTGATGCGTAGGCGATAACCTTTTGACGTTGCATCAACACGCAACCCAATCCTTGACGCGATGCGTCGCAATATACCACAAAATCGTCGGTACCTTCCGGTAGAGCTAAGATTGGCGCGTTACAAAGCTTGTCCTTCAACACTTGAAACGTTTCATCCTGTTTGATTCCCCAATCAAACTTCTTATCTTTTTGCGTGAGGAGCGTCAAAGGTTGAGCGATTTTCGAGAAGTCCTCGATGAACCTTCGATAGTAGCCAGCCAAACCCAAGAATTGCCGAATCTCGGTTGGCGTCTTTGGCGTTTCCCAATCTTTGATCGCCTCGATCTTGGTTGGATCCACGTGGATTCCATCTCCATTCACCACGTGCCCAAGAAACTGCACTTCTCTTAGCCAAAACTCACACTTAGAGAACTTGGCGTACAGCTGTTCTTTCTTTAGCAGCTCCAGAATAGCTCTAAGATGTTGCTCGTGCTCAGCCTTCGTCCTTGAGTAAATCAGGATGTCGTCGATGAATACGATCACGAACTTATCCAAGTACGGCTTACAAACTCGGTTCATCAAATCCATGAACACTGCAGGCGCGTTTGTCAAACCAAACGGCATAACGAGAAACTCGTAGTGTCCATAACGAGTTCTGAAAGTTGTCGTCGGGATACTCTCCTCCTGTATCCGAAGTTGATGGTATCCGGATCGAAGATCGATCTTTGAATAGAAGCTTGAACCTTGAAGCTGGTCGAACAGATCATCAATTCTTGGCAGGGGATACCTATTCTTGATCGTTAGCTTGTTCAACTCTCTGTAGTCGATGCACATGCGGAAACTTCCGTCCTTCTTCTTGACAAACAAAACTGGAGCTCCCCAAGGCGAGAAGCTTGGTCGGATAAAACCCTTGTCTAACAACTCTTGAAGTTGTGTCGACAATTCCTGCATCTCAGACGGAGCAAGTCTGTATGGTGCCTTAGCCACAGGCGCGGCGCCTGGTACTAAGTCGATGCGGAACTCCACTTGCCTTTGAGGTGGCAAGCCAGGCAAGTCTTCTGGAAAGACTTCTGGGTATTCCCTCACGACAGGGATGTCTTCGATCTTCGGCTCAGCAGCCTTCTTATCCACAATGTGTGCTAGAAAAGCAACACATCCTTTCCTCAAACACTTCCTTGCTTTCAGGCAACTAATCATCCTTAACGGCGTCTCACGCTTTTCTCTATGAACAACAATGGTCTCACCATCACCGGTCGGGATACGAATAACCTTTTCGTGACACACTATCTCAGCCTTGTTTCTCGTTAACCAATCCATCCCTACTACCACGTCGAAGCTTCCCAACTGGACTGGTTGTAGATCTAGAGTAAACTCGCGTTCTCCTAATTCAATCACACAGCCTCTGATCACATCATTGGCTTCTACCAACTTTCCATTAGCCAATTCGATTACGTAGGGAATGTCTAACTTATTAGCGGCTAGCCCAAGTATATTCTTAAATTCTAGTGATACGAAGCTATAGTCGGCACCAGTATCAAACAGAACAGATGCATAACGTTGATTTACAGGGAACGTACCAGTAACAACGTTGGGATCCTGGCGCGCTTCCTGTGCACCGATCTGGAACACCCTTCCACGGGCTTGGTTCAATCCTGGGCAATCCTTCTTGAAGTGCCCAACGTCACCGCAATGAAAACATCCTAATCTTTTTCCACTTCCTGCACCGCCCCCAACTGGTGGGTTGTTTTGATTGGCAGTTCCGGCTTGATTTGCATTGTAGCCTCGATTATTCCCTTGTGGGCGATTTCCCAAACCACCACGATTATCGTTTCTATTCATATTTCCTCCCTGGCCTCCTCGGCCTGTACTAGCCCAACATGATTCCTTTGAGTGGCCCGGTTTTCCACAAGTTTCACAAACTTTCACGTTACAATTGCCCGCATGGTGGCGTTGGCAGTTGTTGCATTTGGGCTGGGTGCCCTGGTACCCTTTTCCTTTCTTGGTACTACCAGCGGATTTTCCTTTCTTTACTGCCGTACTGACACCTTGTTTGAAGTTTGAAAACTTCCTTTTGTTGTCTCCTGAGGACTCAACGTGAGTCTCTGTCTTCTTCGCCTGGACTTCATCAAACTTGTTTAAACGAATTGCCTCCTCAGTGAGAGCCACGCTCAAATCAATGGCTTCCGTAATAGTTGCCGGTCTGGCGGAGGTTACCATGCTAATGATTTGGGGAGCTAACCCCCAAATGAAGCGCTCAATTCGCTTGTATTCAGGCGTGACCATATAAGGAACCACTTGAGAAAGGTCATGAAATCTCTGGACGTACTCTGCAACCTTCGGTCCATCCATCTTTAGGTGCCAAAATTCAGTCTCCAACCTTTGAATTTCTGCACGGGAACAATACTTCTTGCGCATAAGCTCTTTCAATTCGGCCCAAGTCAGGGCGTAGGCGGCAGCTTCGCCTAGTGTTTGCACTTGTAAGTTCCACCAAGATAGGGCTCCGTCTAGAAACAGCCCTGAGATGTAAGTGACCTGCTGGTCGAGCGCACATTTGCTCATGCGGATGGTGGAATCAGTCTTCTCTGCCCAGCGAACGAAAGCAACAGCACCACCTGTGCCGTCGAAGTTGCTGGGCTTACAGTCCAAGAATTGTTTGTAGGTGCACCCTGCACATACATCATATCATAGGAACGGCATTAGCACTTGCTAAAGGAATCCATTCAGGTCACGGTATGTCTTAATGACTTAGGGTTACCATGAGGAGGATTTTGGTTGCCGTTGACGTTCGTGTTGCTTCCGCTCGGTCCTTCTTGCGAGGCAGCATACTGAGCAATGGCGGCAGCAATAACTTGCTGTAGTTCTTCAGGAGTAGTGGGCATCGGTTGCGGTTGACGTCTTGGTGCCATCTTCTAAAGGTGCGTACGTCGATTAGGCCATAATAAACATACGTATATAGTAATAGTAATAGCATATAACATCTCATGTTATCAATATATCACACACAACATCCCATGTCCCAACATCCCATGTCACAAATATCATCTACACAACATCCCATGTCACAAAACATAAATAAGCAATCAAGTGAAACAGATATGGTGAGAATACGGCGATTGTTATATATATCGAGACCATAAAGTGTAGCAAGTGTGTCAGCACGTCACTGTATCATACAATCATAAATCAAATAGGGGCTACATCACCCCTGTCAAAACAACATCACATCAGTGTCACATACAACCAGTACAACAACAAATATCAGCAAAAATCTGTATCGTCAGATGGTCTCCAAAAATCTGTGCAGTCACAATCGCGGTCGTCTCACCATCGCCTACCTCTACAGTACCAATGAGCCCTATGCGGATGGGGGTGGGGGAGGGGGAAAGTGAGCAAAAAGTAAGCGACGTAAGTGGTACCAGTCCTCCTCCATCGCCTGCTGAGTACGGATCATGGACGCAACCTGCTGCTCCAAGGTCGAAAGTCGGGCAGCAATGTCAGGAGGAAATGATCGAAAAGGCTGAAATGACGAAGATGTCTGACCAAGATATGGACCAAAAGACAACTGAGCTCTCTCGAGCTCCTGGAGTCGCTGTGAATGAGACTCGTGCTGGTGTACAAACGACATCAAAAGATCCTCAATAGTATGGCCCAAATGAAATGGGTGGTATGGATCTGTGGGTGGCATCGGTGAGGAAGATGACCAAAGTAAGGGCGTGCTGGTAAGATCGATAGGTGCAACAGAAGATGGGATAGATGCTATCTGAGGCATGAATGGCATGGTCGTCGGTACATGACCGAAAGGGTGGGCTGAAGAGCCCTCTCCAGGCCCCGCTGGAGGAATAAACGGTGGGATCTGAAAAGAGAACTCAGTATGATGTGTGCCAGTGTGATGTGGGGGAAACGGTGGAACATCCTCGTCCGCCGGTATCCACCCGTGCTGTGCCTCCTCATCTGGAGGATCCATGTGCTCAGCAAAGAGAGCGTGCTCGGGCTCGATGGGTAAAGGATCGATAGGAGCAATAACAGGGTCAGCAGGTATGTCACCTACGGGTAAAGGAACAATGGGATCAGCAGCAACATGATCGCCCTCGATCACAGGAACACCTACAGGGGGATCAACATCAACAGGCTCAAGAGGAAAATCAGCATGAACAGGGTCATGCTCAGGTAAAGGATCAAAAGCAGCTGCCTGCTCTGGGGCTACGGCAGGCTCAGGGTCGTCGAACGCCATATCAAAGTCAAAGTCTGGATCAATGGGATCGATAGGATCATCAGGGTCCTCTATATGCTCATCCATAGGAATATACTCGATATCATGGTCAGGATCAAATCCTGAAGGGAAAACAGGGTCAGAATCCTCGATCTCGTCATGCTCAAACGCGTAGCTCGGAACAGGGGCAGCTGAAGACGCCTGATCAGGGTCTGAGTCGTGAATAAACTGCTGCGCGCTCGCCCCACGAGATGATACAGATGCCACAGACTCTAAAGAGTCCGGGACTGGTGAGTGAATGGGCGAGTCTCCAGCTGGAACGTCAGCTATCATCAAGAGATCGCCAGCAGGGAGAGGAGCTACGTCAGGATCCTCGTCCTCAAATGGCTCGTCCTCGTAAAGCTCGATGTCGCCGTCGGCATCGGCGTCTGGCATAAGCTCATAAGCAGGGTAAGCAGCAAGAGGAATCGGTGCCGGAATCGCAACAATAGGGAGGTACTCAGCAGGGTCGCCATCAATGGGCTCATAGGCACCCTCGGGTAAGGCGAAGGGTAAGGGGTCATCAGCGTGCTCATCGGCGCCGTCAGGTAACGCGAACGGCTGGAAGTCGTCGTCGTCGGTGCTAGTATAGTCTGAGGTGTGCACCTCATGCTCCGAAGACATAACATCGTCTGACACTAACGGTAGGGGTCCAGTGGTACCTGATCCACCTGTAGCTGGTGAATCCATGGGTCTGTAACATAACACAGAATAAGCACAAAATCAGTGAATCAAATAGTCACATAAGTTACCAGATAATAATCACATAATCCACCTAGTCCCACTAGCCTCCCAGCCTCTCAGACTGTCCTTCCTAGTCTCACTAGCCAACATTCCTAGTCCCACTAGCCAACACTCCTAGTCCCACTAGCCAACACTCCTAGTCCCACTAGCCAACACTCCTAGTCCCACTAGCCAACACTCCTAGTCCCACTAGCCAACACTCCTAGTCCCACTAGCCAACACTCCTAGTCCCACTAGCCTGATCCTCAGCCTCCTAGACTGAGCCTAAAATAATGTATAATATGTGCTCAACATTTGTTTGTAAAAAGTTTGTGGATCTGGACTTAAGTGGTATGCAGAAAAATGTTTTCGTGAGAGCCCTAGTGATCATAGTCTAGACTCAAGAAAGAATCCTAGTTCGCTATGATCAGAGCTCTGATACCAAGCTGTCACACCCTGGCTTTGCGGAAGCGTGGTTAATTTGTGTGACTTCTTAATACCATAGCTTAATCATAACAAAGCTATATGAATTTAAAAACCATGCAAGTCATCCATTAAGTTTTTGAAAACATAGTACAATACCATTGTTTTTAACATGCAACCATAACCTTGTTCAGAAACATAACAACTTATAACAAAACATAAACGTGATTTAGGGATTGTGTCTTGTCCAGGTAAGAGACACAACCCTAAACCCTGATGACTTCATGACCAGTGCAGCGGAAAACGTTCCATACCGTGCCAGATCCGTTTAATTTCCTGAAATACATGTGAGTTGAAAAATCAACAATAATGTTGAGCGAGTTCATGCGTAAGTGAGTATGTAAAACCTTTGTGAGTATAAAAATAGTTGTGGTATGTAGCAGTGTAAGAGGACTTGTGATCATCAATGGTTTGCAAGGCCACTAACATATGTGAAGTGCAAATAGGGAGACTCAAACCTAGCAGATTTATGCCACGGCAAAGTATGTGGACAAAGTCACCCCACGGTCCGTTTCTAGTTTGGCCGGGGGCTGGGCTCGCTACACCCAGATAGATCTACCGCTCCTGTCCCTCGGTCCCTCCATGAGGACTAATGGCCCCATGTTGTTCCTATCCACTCACATGATCGTATAACACCTCCTTACGTTAAACATACCGTTGTAAAGTACTTGTAAATCATAGTAACATGTATTTCACCCCCGCAGTTAAGTAAACTGAAAAACAGTTAGAGAAAAGGGGGACATGAACTCACAGTGAATGCGTATCTCTACCAAGTAATCCGAATATCCGAAGCTGTGCAACGACCTACAGGTGCTAATTCTATTAGACGGATGGCCGTGCCTTAGCTTTATAATTTATATTTTTAGGGGACGGTTAGACAACCGTTCCGTGTACATACTTGGTATTTTACTTTCCTTCCCAAGGATGGGGGATTTAAATACATGTGTATTTATACTATCTCATTAAGTCCCACTTAATATATTTTTATTTCTCATTCCAAAATATAATTATTTTTCTCAAAATAATATATTTTCTCTTTACATAATACTTTCCAAAATAATACGTTGACAACATACGTGTCGATGAATATTTCCGCGTAATGCGTAAGTTACGTTTTAAATGATTAGGTGGTAATAGAAATTACCATTGTAACTTTTATGCTTGTCGTATAAGCGTTTGTATTATTTTGGGTTTGACAAGTTAGTAAATATTATTTTTACTCTAAAAATAATATTTATACATTTTCACAAAATAATCATAAACAGTGTTGTGACAAAATATATTTACCGAATATATATTTATCACGTTTAGTTTTGTGAAAAATCCCACCTCCGATTATTTATAAATAAAGTTGTGGCGAAATATATTTGAAAACATGTCAAAGTAGTCTAACACTTGTAAATAATTCTAAGTGTTAGATTTTTAGAAAATTTCGCCAGAGTTTCCCCTGTAACTGGAGGTGGCCACGCTTTCAAGCGTATCATTTTCTTTTACAAAAACACTTCTTTTATTTCAATCAATCAATTTCCAACATAATCAGCGAGTTTCAACACTTCGAATTCGTAGACTAGTGTGTAAAATCACAATATTACATGAACTTGTAGTTTTTCTAAAACTATTATGTAGATCTCGTTATATTTAGTGGATCTATGTATAAAATAGTTTAGTCTTGCAAAAACCCCGTTTTTGGAACAAATCACTCTTTACAACTTCCGACAATTTTTATAAAAATTGTTATTTTGTCGGATCTTTCATTTTATAAGTGTTTCTACACTTGTAGTTCATAAAAATCACATTTGTTAACCTGTTATACAACTTTTATAAAACATGATTTTCTCGACACCCGGTCCTACGAATATACCACTTGTACATACGTAGATCGGCTCGTTTTAAATACTATTTTTCACGTTAAAACATTTTTACACAAGTTCATGTTTCCCGTGTGGTGGAGTTTCACCTTTTAACCCTTGTACCAAAGAAACAAGTGTATGTCAAGATACGTGATCCTAACAAAGTCGGGTTAAACGATGATGAGAGCCACCACATCATAGATCGGGCCATAAAAACCAACATATTCAAATACTACGACATTTACACGCGTTATGAGCTTTTATCCAACGATATACGCATTTTAGTAGACTTTAAAGTTTCTTTTAGCGGGTTACCGACATTCAACCGACAAATATCCTTTTAACCACTTTAGACAAGACTAACAATGAGTTTTAAACATTATACCTCTAGCTCGGGGCTAGGGAAGATTCTAGTCGAAAACTGCGTGGATAAAAGCAAACGGTAGAGGTCCTTGGCGTTCCGTTTGTTCCAAGCTTCGTTGTACGTGATCCCCGACACTTGTATGGACTTGGAATGGGTGAATCAAGAACCGAAAAATGGTTGGGTGTGGGTGTGTGGTTCGGCCGAGAGGGAGCAAGGGGGAGGGAGAGAGAGAGTTTTGTGAAGTGTGTGTGTTTGTGTGTGTGAGATGTGAGGGTATTTATAGAGAATGTCGTCTCGGTCCTTGCGAAATCTAATTAAATATTCAAAGGTGTACTCTCCCCGGGTCCCACTAGTTGGCCGATTTCATTAGAATGTAATGGTATCCGGTTCGTTTCCAATCGTTCAGTTACGGTTCAGTTTGGTTAAGTGCGTTAAGTGAGAGGTCTAACCCCGTTAGTTGTTTAATGCATTAGAAAGCGGGTGTTAGGGTAATCAGGGACCCTAACTGGCTCAGAAAAATACCAATATTAATTTTGGCAATATTTTTATGTTCCGGGTATTGTCCGGTTGTTCGGTCGGATAGTAATCCGTTAAAGTGCTTAAGATATCCTTTAAGCGTCATAAATAATATTTTTAGCGACACAATTTATTCTGCAAAGTGTCAGGAATAATTCCTCATATTTTGGCACTTTATTTATTAGCTAGAAGCTAGTGTGTAAATAAAAGTGCTGTGTTCCGTGCTTAAAGTACGTTTTAGGCACATCCAATCTCTGTATCTTATTCCTAGAGACGTAATCATACAACCCTTGTATCCTTACACACACTATGGTGTAGTAAAATAATTTTGGCTCATTCAGGCCTTTAGAGGCAGTGTCTGCCTGACGCTGGCTACATCAGCATGTTCACTGTGTATCCGTTTAGTGCTACTGTGCTTTTTGTGCATCAAGTTTGTCACTAGAGTTCAGTAAATAAATAATGTAGTGACAGGAAAAATCAAAGTATGATGCAGACATGTACATGTATCAACAACCAAGTAGCAGTTTATCAGAAATCTCAGTTAAGCACAGTAATTAGGCAACAGTTAATAGCTAATTAAGTCGTACGGATACCTGGTTTTGTGAGGGTTGTCACACTAGTCGGCCAGCCCAGCCGGCTCAGTTTGTCACCTCTATAAAAACTCTTTAATTTCAAAAATTACCTTTAGAATATACCTATATACCTGGGTGTAGAGGGAAATCTTCTTGACCTTGACCAACAAATCCATGTTTAAATGAAGCAACTTCATACCACCTTCCTAGGTATCTTACAAGACCAAAGTTTCTTGTTGTCATGTTGAAACAATCTTTGAGTTCACCTACATGTATGATTATAAACGTTGTTATGACAGTAACATACTAACTCTTTAGCCAAAAACGGCTTAGAACATTGTATGTATTAAGTAAAGACTTCATGCGACTATCAACCCATTTTAATTCTAAGAAACCCATGATGATTCGCATACATAAACTGATTGTTTTATTGAAAACCATGTTTGATTTTAAGTTTTTAATCAATAAATTTATGAATACATCTCTACAAAATCTTCAAGAGATACTCCAAAACATAAAAACCATCAGATTCAATTGAATTTGAAGAACTCCATTTGCAGCAAGATTTTTTTTTTGATAAATCAAATTATAACAGAGACATAACATACTAACTTTAGTAAAATTTCAAAATTCATGTAAACAAAAACCATGGAGAAGAACAATTGTGCAGAACCTTGTTTGGATGACATTATTGAAATCTAGGATTAGGGCTTGCTCTGAATCTCTGACACATAACTCACCATCAACGTCATCTTCGTCTTCTTCATCATCTAAAATACCAAAAAACAAAACTGGATAGTAAGATTAAAACCTTGGAAGCAACAACGACAACAACATGAACTCGAAAGCATCATACATGAACTTGAAAATAAATAAAAAAACTATACCAGGGGCGTAACTGGTCGTGGACTTGATCTTTCAGCAAATCAAATCTCCATGAAAACAAAACCAAATCAATTAGGGTTCTTCAAGAAACTCAAAAACTAAGAATCTGAGATTTGACCTAGGTAGAGAATTTGAAAATGAAAACCTAGATTGTAAATGAGAGGGAAAGATTTCAGATTAGAGATTTGACCTCCGGCATAACTTGTGGTGAATTGTGAAGAGAGAGCACATACAATCCAGATCCAAATCCAGATCTTTGAGGGAGAGAGAAAACGAAATTGAAAAAGGGCTCTGGATTTGAAATTTGAAATGAAATTTTGGGGTTTTGTTGGCCGCCCAAAGATTGGATGAGGCGGGTTAGGGTAGAAAGGGTATTGTTGGAAATGTATAAATGTATTGTGCTTTAGAGAGTAGTACTTCATGCTTGAAAGGTGTTTTCAACACATTTGCTTCCTTGCCCTTCCTATATGCTTATTAAAGTAGTATATATATATATATATATATATATATATATATATATATATATATATATATATATATATGTGTGTGTGTGTATATATAGGGAAAGGATAAATTGAAAACCAACCTTAGTTAAAGAAACTTAGAAAACTTCACCTCCACCATCCATCTCATTTGATCAATGGAGTATATTAAAAAGGTACAAAAGTTACTTTTTCAGTATTTTTCAGACAAATGTTACAGTCTAATAAAAAAGTGTAAAGCGTTACACTTTTCTCTCTTCTTTCTCGTCTCACACAAAAAAAAAAATATATGACAGCTGCATTGTTGCATAAAAATCTGGCTGTAAAAAATGTAACATGTTTTTTTACGTATATTACAAAATAAAAACTTCGTAAATTATAAGTTTTAGAATCCATGCAATTTATATAATCTAAAAAACTGTTGTCAAAACACAAGAAAAATGTGTTACAAATAAGTTACAAAAAATGTGAACACCTGAAAAAATGTATTATTTTCTCTCTCCTCTCTCCATTGTTACGAAAAATGTGTTAGTGTCAGAATATGTTGCAAGTGTCAGTAAAAATGAAGTAGCGAAAAAGTGTAACACATGGCAACATTATGTCCATCCATTAAGTTTTCAAAGTTTTTGCAACTCATATGAGATTTCTCCCTATAATTCACATATATAGATATATATATATATACACACACACTTAGGGAATAATAGTTTCATTTGTTGAGGGTTGGTTAGAGAGTAGAGTGCAATAAATTATGGTGCAAATAGCAACACCTTAATAGCACACAGGTCATAGAGCTACGACTAGCCGATAACGTGTCTCAAGGTACGGCAACCCTCAAGTATAGGGATGTGAATTTATCACAAAACATAAATTTGTGGAAATGCATTTTGTCTAAACGAATCGGGTTCAAGTCAATCTCACAAGACCGTGGGTTTGTTGTTTGAACCTTTTGTTTTTGTAGTTTTTAAAAATTGTATCTAAACAAATTGTTTTTTTATCAACATGTGAATACTTGTGTTGTGTTTGAATTCACATGTCTAGCATGATTTTTAATTCATTTCAATGACCCATCAACTAACAAAATGGTCTGGCTTCCAAGTAATGGTTAGTGAATGTAAAGTTTATTCTTAGGTTGAGTTCCCTACTCAAGAGTAACAAAATGGTCTGGCTTCCAAGTAATGGTTAGTGAATGTAAAGTTTATTCTCGGGTTGTGTTCCCTACTCTTAGTGTTTATAGAAATGCAATATATTCTAATACTGGTATAGTTTTATGTTGGGTTATATAATATCAGCTGGTGATAAAAGCCAAAACCTAAGGGAGCTATCTTCCCTGTCTGATGGAATAACTTAAGATACAATCACTGGTCTAGTAGTTTTAGCCCCTTCATGGCTTCCCAACTACGAATACATAACTGCTACTTTAAAGATTAGAGAACTGAAGAACAAGTGATAGATTGTAAAAGAGCTGGTTAACAAGTCAACACTCAAGTCAACAATAGTCAAGATTGAAGACTAGAAGTTCAATTCAAATGAGTCGAAGATAAGAAGTTTTGGATTCCCATAAGAGCTGGTTCTCACCAACTGTTATGTAATCCAGTTGTTTTCTCTATTTCACATTAGAAGTAATAGTTCTATGTAACAGTGTAACTATCTGGTAGTTTTACCAACTGCTGCCAGTTACGTTATTTAATGTGTTGTTGAGGGTCATTTAATGTGTTATTAAGGGTCGTTTTCATGGTGACGTCACCGGCAATTCTCTCCTCCTATATATATAGTTCTTCGCTTTCAATGTAACAGTTAACATGAAGAGCCTAGAACATAAGAACTTAGTGAGAGAGTGTGCACCTGGTGATGAGGAATACATTGTACCTTGTGATTGTATTACATTTAATGAATTCAATATGAAATCATTGTTGATTATATCATAAGAACAAGGGTAAAACATAAACCCTAATGATGTAAATTCAATCATGAACAATAAAATAAGAGGTGTGTACCTGATTAGCAGTCACCACACCAGAGAGGGAAGTAGACGTCATGTTCGTCAGATTGGTCTGGTTCCCCTTTAGGATGTATCTTCTTGATGGTAGTACCGAGTTCTTTAGGGTTGAAGAACTCGTAGTAATGGAGAGAGAGGAGGGGCGATATTGAGTGTGATGTTATGAATGTCTAACCCTAATCTCTCTCTAGTAATCTCCTTATATACACCCAAGGGGAAACCCAATTAGTTAATTAGGGTAATCTGGCCCATTAATAATTACCAACTAATTTATTATAGGTTTTAATATATTTTGATCCATATTATATAAATGATAATGATGGCTACTAGATTAAATATATAAATAAAATATTTAATCTTACATTCTCCCACTTAGCCGAATAATCATTTATCATGAGTATTAGATTAGTCTGATCAGAAGTTAATACTCATTTTAGCCTTAAACAAGTACTATAGCAGAGAAATACAGCCGTTGAATCATTATGCGACTCAGGACCCCCATTAGTCATACTATAGCCTTAATTTAAAACCTAACAGTTATGATCAAAATACAAACAAGCCCTTTAGCGTTTGATTTGTATTTATAGTTGTCTATATGTCATTACACCGGCAGAACATATGTAAGAGACATACAAAATCAAACTGATGAGGAATATTAAAAGTTAATCATTCATAGTACGATATGCAGTTGTACATAGTCATCAATAAACCCGTGATTATTATAAGCGCTTACATAATAGTTATGGGTGATAGACTTTTAGTTATAGGATCCTTAAGCATATCATGAATGCATTCGATACAAAGATTTAGTTTCCTCAATTCGTTCATAAACGAATAATTAATTGTGTATCGAAATTCAATGCAGCACCTCTCGAACTGTTACTGTTCAAGGAGACATGGTAGCTGACTTTATCACAATAAGTCATCAATATATTAATTATATGGAGTTAATAAACTTATGAGTCCACTGATAAATTTTCAACAACATTTAGTGACTATTGCTTTGTGATCAACAATATATTATATCGTCATAACTTAGGTTGTTATTATCAGTTTATTATGACTCCTCCATAAGATAGGTTTTGTCTGCTGACATAAAGATATACCCGAAATTACATTCTGTCATTTTTTAATATCACAAAATTAGAGTAATAAACCGGTTTGAGTACTCACTTCTTGTTTAAAATATAGTCTCTCGTTTCTTTTAAAGATATTGTAATACTCTATTAAATGCTTCACATTAATCTAGACATATCTAGTGTGTTGCAATGTGAGTAATACTTAAACGAGTATAGACTCAAACTTACATAAGGCTTCTAATTAATGAAGCGTAAGAAATAATCTCATTTATCCTATTATCCTCTAAAGGAGAGCAGTGCTGTTTGTTACATATGTAAGGACCAATTTAATGTTAAAACTTATGGAACGGAAGTAATGTCCCATTTGGTCTATCTCAACATGTTATAATATCGATTATGTAAGAGATATCTCTTAGATCTAGTATATCAAAGTTTGTGTTAACAATGCTTTGACTTATGTAACATCTACTTGTCAAAAGAATATCATCTATATAGGCAAGTTTATCTTAGTTGCTCCCACTCTCTTGAGGTAGGTACATTATTCCACTTAGTTGTTGATGAAAATAATTTCGTTAAGATTTCATCACATTATGATGTTTGCATTAAACCATACATGGATTTTATTGGCTTATAGACAAACTGTTCTTTAACTTTAAGTTTAGAACTTTCAGGTTGTTTTATGAACATGTAAATATGTCAGCCAGTTGTAAGGGAAAACTGTTTTGATGTTCATCTAATGTAGCTCAAAACTATTATAAGCTACTAGAACAGTGATGATCCTAAAAGAAATCTTTTGTTAGATATGTAATAACGATTCTTTAATAATTTATCTCTTCCTGAGTACAACCTTTGATAATCAATCATGCTTCTTTGTGTCTTAACGTTTATATCAGGATTTGGTTTAGTTATGAACACTCTTAGGTAATTCAATCAAATTCCAAACGTTATGCGAACACATAAAATCAGTTTTACTAGAAAACTGTTTTATTCCATTCAGAAGATTGATTGACACTAATGGCATAATTAGAAGAGATAGGATCAGTAAACTTTTCCAAAATCCATTTCAACTTCAAATTAGGGAGGTTATGTAATCATCAAAGTTAGTAGGTTTTTAAACCTAGATGACCTCGTGAGTTGATTATTGGGTTTGTTAGAAGTTCCAGTTTTATGGATTAGCTCTTGATTAGGTTTCTATCATTTTCAGGATTCTAAGTTTGTAAGAGTTGGTGCAGTATGGTGTACAAGAGGTGTAATCGGAGTTAAATTTGGAGTGAAATTTAATGACACTCTTCCCCCCGCCTCTTGTATTCCTTGCAAGTCATTATGAGGACTTTGACTGCTCCCACTAACCTTAGAAAACTTTAGGAACTCAACATGCTTAGGGTCAATATTTAACGGCCAAAAAAATTCTAATAGAGAAAACATATTAATGAACATATTAATGACGTTAGTCATTGTAGTTTCTCTTGTTGAGGATTATGTTAGGTTAGATAAGATATCTAAGTGTGCCCACAATTAAGCAACAATGAAACTTTTGTAAAGGTAGCTTTAGATTTTAAGGAGACAAGTTTTGATAGAACAGTGTCAAGATGGAGCAGTGTCTTGTACAAGAGGTGTGTAAATTGAAGTAATATAAAGTTTTCACTCCCCACCTCTTGCAACTATTGCAAGTTATTATTAAGACACTTAATGCTCCCACTGATCTTTAATATCTCTAGAATGCTACAAGAGAAGTTTCAATGAGCTACGTGACGTGGGAACCTATCACATATACGTTAGACTTTATTTGATTCCTTTAATGTCCAGATATCATGAGAAACTTTAGGGACATATTTAATAGAAATCTTATTAAGTACATATATGAATAGATTTCTTTTAAAAACTGTGGGCCATATACGACAAATTTAGATACAAGTAGATAGTCTTTAAATGATAAATGTATTATGTCTGAATGTTCCATTTGGAATAAGTTCCACGAATGTCAATGAATGACTTATGATGGACCCATACTTATTCCCTGAGCCAAGTGATATTTAGGGCTATAACGTCATGATTTAAAAAACACTTAGAATGAGATTAGATAAGAAATCATCCTCATTAACCATGTCACGATTTCTCATGAATTTTGGTTATAATGGATGAAATTTGTAAGTCTCATTTTCCTTCTGTCAAATTTTTCATTTGCATGATGACAAAAGTTGTGAAAGTGTAAGGTATCATCTAGTTTTATCTTAATAATGTTTCAATCCAAGTATTTAGAACAAATAAGATGAGAGTTTAAGATAAGTGTGACTTTATGTTGACTATGCAAACCTCACAACCTTCATAACATTGCTTAATTATGATACTATATTCTGATTAATACTCAGAATATAAGTACGGTATCGAAAAACGTTGTTAGAAGATTGCTTATTATTGTTCTTATAGCCTTAACATTTAATCATGTCACTAACTCTCATTTTAGTTATTTGTTAACTTCTGGTAAGGAAACGTTTAAAACTAGAGTGAAGTAATCATGTGTTAATAGGAATATTATAATTAGTAGACTTAAATATCTTTAATAAGTGACTATCTAATTAATTCATCCAACTGTTCTTTAGAATAATGGATAGTCTCGTTTCTTATGTTTAGTCTAATGACATAATTATGCAGTGAGATTTTCCTTTGAAGAAACTTGGAGTTGGGATTTTGTACTTGTAGTTTGTCAATGGACCTTAGAACAATCCTCTTTTAAAGTTTAAGTGGTTGTAGGGTGAGTAACAATTTATTTTCCAGCTTCAAACATTCATTTCTCTGTACATATGTTGCTTATCAACACACTCATTATACTTTAGTATTGTTGAGTGTTATAGTTGATTTATAAAGCATCAAATTGTACAAGTGAAAAACTTAATATGGAATGTACTGGAAAACGTACTTATTTCCATGCGTAAGCCCTTAACTTTATGGGTCATGGTATTGTACATTATTATGTATTCACATATACCACTTAACTTTATAGTTTAGAATTTTAAAAGAAGGCATGCATCTTAGGGGTTCTAGTGATTATTCCATATATAAGAGATTAGCCTTAGGAAAATCTTAATCTGAAATAACTTTAGTGATAGCATTATGTTAGAGAGTTCTTGATTATCATAAGAGACATCATGTTCGATTTGTCCTGATCATCATGCTCTAATTTTCTTCTTTATAATCTTTATCAGAAGAGAGCAATAGGATTATCGTGTCTTAAGAAATAATCAAGGATTTAATTTAAGAGCTAATTCCAATAGAAACTTTAAATAAAGCAAACATTTTGGGTTTAGGAATTAGAGTGGATGAGATATATGTAGAAGTAAATTATAGTGAGTAAAATTATGGGTACTTAAAATAAGGCAGACGAAATGATCATAAAATTAAGTAAGGATCATTAATATAAGGATCATTATGTGAAGAGATTGTGATATGTCTATTACTAACATCAAAATAATAGACTTAGTAAAGTCCTACTTAAACAAAGACAAATCAGCTTTGGCCAGCAGTGTAATCATTTAAGTATGTGTGCAAAGTAATCGTGACAAATCAGCTTTGGCTAGAAATGAGACAATCACTTTAGTTATGCACTTGTCAAGCATGCTAAACATAAATGAATTAAATCAGCTTTGGCCAGAATTAAGACATTTCACGTTTGTAATGCATACTTAACATAGCTTTTATAATACTTGAACAATAAATAGATGCATCAAATCAGCTTTGGCCAGAAGTGATACACCAAAAGCTCATTCAAGTTAAGCCATTTTGGTTTTGTAAAAGATTATTTGATCCTTATTAATTAACTAAGTATTTACAAAACCAATTATTAATTAGCTAAGTCTTAGTTTACATTAAAAAGCCTAAAATAATGAGGTTTCGAGTGAGATCTCGACTCAGCTATGAGTTCTCGAGTGAGATCTCGAGTCAAGTCTCGACTCATCTGTAACATTATGAGGTCTCGACTCATTAAGGTCTCGAGTCGCAACCTCAGTGTCTCGAGTCGTGATCATGGTCTCGACTACTGTGTTTTATGAGATCTCGACTCAATGATGAGGTCTCGAGTCGCAACCACGGTCTCGAGTAGTGAAGATTGAAGCCCTTAGTCGAAACCTCAGTGGTCTCGAGTCAAAACCTTATGGTCTCGAGTCGAAATCGTGGTCTCGAGTTGTAAAGATTGAAACCCTTTATGATTTCGAGTCGCAACCTTGTGGTCTCGAAACTCCTGATTAGCAGCTGATTAGTGTGATAAGTTTGAATCAGCTAATTTTAAGGGATTTTGATTATAATTTCAAAATATTTCTATCTATCCAAGTTAGTTATTCGATTATAATTAAAAAAAATAAAATAATATTTATACGAAACTTGGAGATAAAGATACAAAATTTTAGGAAATATAATCAAAAAACTTAATTTTATCCCAAAATAAGGGGATTGCTTCAAAACAATATTATTCCTTCCATTATGAAATAAAATTGTTTCGCTTATTGGATTATAAAGTCTATGTATCCAATTGAATTATTATTATTAATTCATAATATAACAGAGAAAGCTTCGACAATAATTTCCGCAAACAATATTATATATGATGATGCAAGATTTTGATCATCATCAAGTTGCATATAGAAAACAAATCCAGTGAGATCAAAACTAAAAAAAAAAAATTAATATTGCATATCATCTCAAATCCAATGAAAGTAAGCGGGTAATAGGAAATCACAAATTAATGTTAATTTTCAGAATCCTCCATGATGACCCTTAAAATTGAATTAGTTTTTGATATGTGATAACCACCAATAAATTATATAATATTCATTCATTGAAATTTAATGATTTTACTTATGAGATTTGCGAATTATATACAACGCTGGATATAATAATTTAATTCAAGTTTCGGAAAAATGCACATCAAATAAATACATGACTAAATTGATATAACCAACATTGCTCTGATACCACATGTTGATTATATCATAAGAACAAGGGTAAAACATAAACCCTAATGATGTAAATTCAATCATGAACAATAAAATAAGAGGTGTGTACCTGATTAGCAGTCACCACACCAGAGAGGCAAGTAGACGTCATGTTCGTCAGATTGGTCTGGTTCCCCTTTAGGGTGTATCTTCTTGATGGTAGTACCGAGTTCTTTAGGGTTGAAGAACTCGTAGTAATGGAGAGAGAGGAGGGGCGATATTGAGTGTGATGTTATGAATGTCTAACCCTAATCTCTCTCTAGTAATCTCCTTATATACACCCAAGGGGAAACCCAATTAGTTAATTAGGGTAATCTGGCCCATCAACAATTACCAACTAATTTATTATAGGTTTTATGTTGGTGCAGTTGTCTGTCGACTACAACTTCGTTCGAGTCTTAGGGTAGGGCAGATCGTATTGTGTATGAAATACAAGAAATAGTAAAATTGTATAGGTTTGAGTTTCTTGGATCGCTTATAGGACCATTAGGATAGTGGATCGCTCGAACGGCATGTAAGCTGGACCGCTCGAATGTCAACCTTATGGACCGCTCGAGTGTCACTTGTCTAGATCGCTTATTGGGCCTGCCCAATAAGCGATCCTAAATGCCTATATATAGGAGATCATATGAGCGATCCATGTGTGTGTTTTCCAAGGTGTAACGGCGAAGCTCTGCCCGTTTGTCTCCAAGAACTTGTAATTTGACAATTAATCAATAAAGGAGACATTAAGTAGTGATATCAAGCTTTACGAAGACTAATTCAATGAATTCCGCCTCTGAATTAGTCTAAGCGCTCTTCTGAACGACTCGTCAGGTCAACAAACGTTCCTACAAGTGGTATCAGAGTTCAGGAGGAAGAGTTCTTACCGTTTAGCTCGATTTTCGCTCAAAATTCTGATTTCTACACCTTCTTTTCTCATTTCGGAGAGATTTCATGGTCGGAATTCGCTCAAATTCTCACAGACTGTGTATAATCATACTTAGACAAACCCTTGGAAGTTTCAGGACGAAATTCAGCTTAAAAACCGATCAAAACATGTTCGATGTGTGGCTCGCTCGGAATAACGTCATTGTGAACCGCTCTTAGATCATAGTTGGTTCGCTCATCCATACTAGTTTAAGTCTGGACCGCTTTTAGGACAGTTGTTGATCCGCTTGAACGGACATTGTTTGGTTCGCTCATCCGGTCAAGTGTTTGGTTCGCTTTTTAGTCAGTCCGCTCGAACGGACATTGTGTTTGGTCCGCTCCAACGACGTTAGACTGATTCGCTTATTTGTCACTCGGTCCGCTTATTGATACACGGTCCGCTCATCTGGTTCTGTTCAAAATTTCCGGTCCGCTCGATTGACTGGCTCGCTTATTTGACAGCTGATTGTTTCGTTTTTAGTCAACAAACACATTTTGGGATTTTGTGAAAAATGACGATGGTGTTTGATGAACAAGAAAACAATAAGATTGAGGATTTTAATAATTGGTATATGAGAAATATGGATACCGATTATAGAAATGTGAGCTTGGATATTTGGACTGAAAGTTTTGAACTTTTCATATGTCAAAAGGAGGAAACGTTGAAAGAAATAGAAAAACGGTTTAAAATTTTAACGGACAATATGTGGTGTAGGGGTATTAAGCTGTCAAATGATGAATATCTATCAAAATTGACAACTGCATTACCTGCTAAATGGGATGGGTTTATGGTTGACCTAAAACAGAGAGATTTCTTTCCAGGGCTCTTTCCATATCAGTTCTTTAATGAAGTTAGATCAGAGTTTTATAAAGAAGAAAAGAAAAGGAGGGATTTTTTGGCTAAGATGGAAAATAATTTGGATAAATTGGAGCTGGATGTACTCATTGAAGTTGATAGAAGAATTTGTGGTTTTCTTGCAACAAAGAGTACTCTGAAATATGATATCAAAAGGAAATGTTATATTGATGATAATATGAATCCTTTTGATTTTGTTAAACTCTTTCGTGCAGGAACAGACAGGATGGAAACGAAGGATGCTCCAAAAGATGAGGAATCTGTAGAGTGTGGATCTTCAACTTCTGCATCAGAATGCTCAAAATGTGACAGCTTCAAGACTGATAATGACAAACTTGTCAAAGATGCGGAAAGTTTGGCATTGGAGATCAAGAAGTTGAAAGATGAGAAGCAGACTAATGATAATCAGGTTCTTATTCTGAAAGAAAATTGTGAGAAGTTGAAAGCTGAAAATGACAAACTGTTAAGTAATTTGAACAGTTTGACATTTGAAAACAAGAAGTTGAAAGAAAAAGAAAAGGTTTTTGAAGAGAAAATTAAGGATTTTGAAATTGAAAAATCAAAAAGTGAAAAAGAATTTCAAAATCAACTGAAAATTCTTGAAGATGGGAGAAATATTTTTAGCCAAAACAACATTGAGAAGCAAAAATTGATCAATTCACATCTTCAGAAAATTATTAAACTTGAAAAAGAATGTGAATGTGCTCGAAAGAAAATAGAAGAGTTGGAAAAAGAGTTTGAAAGCAAAAAGAAATCGTCAGAAGATGAGGATTTCTGGATTAAGCTTGAAAACAAGAATCTGAAAGCAAATGAATCAAAATTCCAAGAACAGATAAAAATTTTGGAAAATGAAAAGTCTGTTCTTGAAAATTTGAAAAATGAAAATGAAAATTCAATCAAGTCTCATCTTGAAAGAATATCTCAGTTTGAAAAAGAAGCTAAGAATTCCAGATACAAAATTGATGAACTTGAGAAGAAATTTATAGGTTTTATGACTTCATCAGACAGTTTGAAGTTTCCCTGTCCAAAACCAATCAATTCTGTTCCAATAAGTGACAATGTCACAAACTTTGACAAAATCAAAGTTAAAGATTGTGGTGAAAAATCTGATGATAAAAAAGAAAAGTTTCAGAAAACTGTTCTACAATTGACTGAAAAAGGAGAATGCTCTAAGCAAAAACCTTTGAAGAAGAAAGTAGAACAGAAGCAAAAAGATAATAAAAGTTCATCAGATCGTTCATCCAATCAAAAGAAAAAAACACAAAAAGTAAAAAATGAAAACTCAAAAACTGTTGGTAATAAGTGGTGCAGGTTGAACCACAGTGCTCAAAAGACAAATCCAGCAAACTTGAGGAAAGAATATCACCAAGCCAAACAATGCTTTGATCTGAGCGTTTGGACTCAAAATGGTGATTGGTACGATAACAGAGTGTGTTACAGCTGCGGATATTACGGACACATTGCTGTTAACTGCCAGTATTGGAGTTATGAGACCAGGAGGTGCTTTAACTGCAACATCAAAGGTCACGTTGCCCGAGATTGCCCAAGGAGATTGAATGAAAGATTGAGGGCTAATTCTCAGAAAGTAGCAAAGATTCCAGTCAAAGTCAAGCCCCAGGAACAGAAGGTTCTGAAACCTAAAGTTCAAGAACAGTCATTTCAAGAAAAGAAAGTTAAGCTTTCACAGGGGCAAAAAGACAGACTGAGGAAAAAGAGAAAGAAGGCAAGAGAATATCTCGAGAAGATATTGTCCTCGGGTTCACCGGACAGAAAGAATAAAAGTTCTGATGAATCAACTCCCTCAATTGCAAAGTCTAGCAAGACAGATTCATCAGATACAAATATTAGGACGAAAGAGGAAAAGAAAAAGAAGAAAATGGTCGGCGATGAATCTGACAGATCAAAGTCAGACAAGCCACCTGCAGGCAATGATTCTGGTTCATTAAAACCAGAGGAGCCATTGGTTGAGGTAAAAAAGGAGAATTCAAGTTTAACAATGGATGATGCAAACTTTCCACCATTGTTGAACAAGAATTCGAAATCACCCAAGGACCGTCAGGCTTGGGTGAATCTGTTTAAATGAAAAAAAAACCTGACTTGCCGGAGATCCCAAGATGGTATTGTGGATCATGAATCGGCACCTTTCTAAATCTGTGTTTGAAAAGTTGCAGTATTTGCCGGAACTCCTAGGTTTGTAAGTGAGGAGTAGGAATCGGCACCTTGAAAATTCAACTAACAAAATGGTAATTGGTTGAAAAACAGGTTTGAAAAGCTTAATTGCTAAATCTACAAGTGGTTGTATGTTTGTGGATGTTATAAGTGGTTCAGAATGAGAACCAGTTGATCTTACAAGTGGTTAAATCAAGGTCATTGAGTTGGACTTGATTTAATTATCATTCAGGAAATTGTTAAAACAATGTGATGATTTGAACCCCAATTTTACAAGTCGTAAAAACAACTAAACTTATTTTCCGGAAAAACCATTCTGATTAAAACAAACTTAAGTGTTTTGAAATCATTATGGGAAAATAGTTTGTTGTGAGGGGAAGTTCTGATTGTTTAAGCCAAACGGATGGAGAATTGAAGTGTTTCGATATCAGTTGTCATGTGTTTGTACAGTTTGTTTCAAATTTTCTCAGAAAATCAAAATTGAAACATATTTTGATTTTAGGGGGAGAAAAATTTAAAAAAAAAATCAGAAAATTTGAAAATGTCAAAAACATTGAAAAATTTAAAAATGAGTTTTGTTGCGAAACAAGAGGAAATGATAGTAAATCAGTTGGACTATCACAGCACGCTAAAGAAATGTAATGCCAAATGCGATAAACGGTCTCACTGATGATGTGACGATAGGTTTTTATACATTTAGTAGATTTATTTGGGATATAAACTTAAAATTTCAAACTTGTGAAATTCGTGGGGAACACTACTTGGATATATAGGTAACCCCTGAAATCTCGTTTGAAAGGTCTCGTATTCTGATATACTAGGTGTTTATACTCTTTGATGTCTGGGGTATTATTCCGGGACTTCTGCTGAACGGTAGTTCTGACCTAGTCCTTGGCTAATATTTTCCGCAAAATGCTTGAAACATAGCATAAAGCCCTCAGTTGATTAGACAATAAAATTGATAATCATCTGTTGTAGCTAAAAAGATCCTCTAAAGGGGACACACTGCTAAGTCGAAGCTGATATCTCTCTGCTGAACGGAAGTTCTGACCTGAGATCCCTCGGTTCTCGCATCTTTCCCCTAATTTATGTACAGACATCATTGTAGTATTCATACCTGTAAGACTGAATATTGGGATTCTGGATACGGGAGTATATTCAAGAGGTGGGACACATGAATTGAACTAAGTTCATAAAACACCTAAATAGTATCCTGAATAGATTGAAAATTGTATGAAAATTTAAGAGGACAATTATATCGTCAATCTACGTGAATCGTTTAGAACTTAAAATGATTAGAAGCTTAACGGTGCTTGTGATGTGTCTCAAAAACTGATATGATCCTCTTGCACAAACTCACAAAAATATGTTTGTTCTGCATTTAAATTCTTGTTTGTACATTTACGTTTCATATTTTGAAAAATCCAAAAAGATTTTTGACAACTGATGTTGAAGAGCTGATTTTCAAAATCTCAAAGGCTAAACTTGATGAACAGACAGGTTGGTTAAGTGGTTTGAAATGTTTAAAATGATTCATTAGGTTGAATCAGAAATTGGAATGTTTCAAATTTGTGATCAGTGTTTTATTGTAAAAAGTATCAAATGATTAGTTGATTCATTAAGTTGAATCACAATTGTGTTGTATTGTGATAGTGTGTCTGAGTCTTGCAGGTTTCTGATCCTGTTGCTACAGATAGCCAGGAGACATATCAGAACCAGAGAAGAGCTTAAATCGAAAAAGCCAGGAGTTGATTTTAATGGTGATAACGATTTCCAGACAGAGATCCTAGCATGATGATAGGGGAAGTCTGATGAAAGTTATAGCCAGAGAAAGATCCAGGCATATATTTCCAGGGAGAAGTTTCTGTAGAAGATTTGATTCCAGGAAGAGTTCCTGAAGAAGACCGAACAAGACTGAAGAGCTGTGAATGATTGAAGACTCTCACTGAAGATTCCGTCAACATTCAAGGGGGAGTCTGTTGGTGCAGTTGTCTGTCGACTACATCTTCCTTCGAGTCTTAGGGTAGGGCAGATCGTATTGTGTATGAAATACAAGAAATAGTAAAATTGTATAGGTTTGAGTTTCTTGGATCGCTTATAGGACCATTAGGATAGTGTGGACCGCTCGAACGGCATGTAAGCTGGACCGCTCGAATGTCAACCTTATGGACCGCTCGAGTGTCACTTGTCTAGATCGCTTATTGGGCCTGTCCAATAAGCGATCCTAAATTCCTATATATAGGAGATCATATGAGCGATCCATGTGTGTGTTTTCCAAGGTGTAACGGCGAAGCTCTGCCCGTTTGTCTCCAAGAACTTGTAATTTGACAATTAATCAATAAAGGAGACGTTAAGTAGTGATATCAAGCTTTACGAAGACTAATTCAATGAATTCCGCCTCTGAATTAGTCTAAGCGCTCTTCTGAACGACTCGTCAGGTCAACAAACGTTCCTACATTTTAATATATTTTGATCCATATTATATAAATGATAATGATGGCTACTAGATTAAATATATAAATAAAATATTTAATCTTACAATCATTTTATAATCATTCCTAAATCCAACTGTGTTGATGATGATGTGTTGATATTAACTGTTTTACTTAAATTCTCATATCTGTTTAATCTTTTGTAATAAAAAACACATCACACTGTCTCAGATCCAACATTTTACTAGAAAACGATTAATTTGTGAGTTTCTTTTATTAAATATCCATGACAAATAGAACAAGAAATATATATGATCAAAAAAAGTTAACTCACAAAATAACTTAACTTCTATTACTAACTACAAATGACACGCACCCAAAACGTAATATGAAATTACTCTTTGAACAAAAACACTCTTAAAATAGATACTCTCGTTCATATTAATCATGTCTTAAATGCTTCTCACACAATAAAACAAATTACACTTCTAGTTTTAGATTAATAAGAATAAATTATTGTCCTAGTAAAAAAAATGTTCCTCCCAATTCATGATTGTCTAACCAGTGACATGAAATTTGTTTGGGAATAAATAATTGTGGAATACATTTTTGTGTTGATAGCCACTTACAAGGATAAGGAAAGAGATGATTAGGGATAGTTGTAGGGGAAGAATTTCGTCCAGTGGCTTGTCACAATCTTGTAAGTACCGAGTATGCTTCGTTTCTGCTGGCACTTGTGTCCCATACCCATAACTGGACCCATGTGCTAGTGACACAACACAACCGGTGTTCAAACATCACCCATTGGCCACTGACCCATCGATTTTGGATTCTATCACATTTACAGGTTTGTACTACCTAGCTAGAATTTCAAATCACAAAAACTTGTACATGAAATAATTAGCTTTTATGTTCATGCCAACATGTTAAATTAAACAGCTTGTGTTTTGGGTTAACCTATAATGTGTTTAATAAACAGATTGTGTTTTGTTTGTACTAATATTAAGGGTGCAACCAGTAAAAACAGCACTAAAAACTACAAAAATATAATCTGCAAGAGTTCAATCAGTTAATGACCGTTTATAGTATATTACAACTAATTATGACCTTGACAATATGTTTTTGACTTGCCAACATGTTTTGAATCAGTGTTGTTAAAATATGTTATATTTTTGGGTGTTACTAAATTTAGGGGGGGAGGGGGGTTTGTATTTTTTGAAATTTCATCCACTTTAAGTTTTTAAACAATTCAAATTTAAAAAGGGATAGCAGCGTAGTTTGTTGCTCGTCTACACGCTATCCTTATGTAATTTGACCTGATGATCCGAAATATTAATGATAAAAAAAATTATTTAATTTAAAAAGAAAAATTCACAATTACTTTGAAAATTCAAAAAAATAATAAAATAGTGCAACCAAAACTTATTATCACTGCATTCATGAAAACAAAATTTATTTGAATTAATTTGTATATCGTTTTTTGATTGCTAACCAATATTAATCTGCATAATATTTATTTAATTCGATTCACTTTATGGAAAACAAGAAACATCGAAATCCATTGTTATCGCCTCCGCACTGCTTTACCAAATTGTATTTTACATTCATTTGATTTTTTAAAATATTTAAATTTTTGATAATTTAATTCTTATTCTAATTTAACGTATATTCAAATACACATACACATACGTAACTGAAGAGGTATGGTCCCAAAAAGCCGCACATACCTTCATTCAGGTTGCGTACAGGACCATACTCCTTATTCATCAAGTTGCTTACTGTCAATCTCGCGCGGGTTACGTGATCATGTATTGATCTCGCGCGAGGTCTCAACAAGAGAAAACACCACATTCAACACTTAGCATTCTGAATAAGAGCCTTCAACAACCCATACCCTGCACGGGCTACTTACGTGTTCAGCAAGGGTCGCACAGGGCTATGGCGCAGGGCTACTTCAGAAGGCACACAAGGCACAAGTGGCAGAAGAAAAGGGCCAATCCGCGTTCTCCAGACTCTGCTTAATCCTGCTCCGCGATCGTCTGACGTGCAGGAGACAAAAAGTACTTAAGGACGCCTACGTGGCACCAATGACAGGGCAGAGACACCTGCCCCACGATCTCCACTTACCTGCTGATGGCAGAAGGACGGCCAGGCCGACAACTGTGACACGTGGCTCCAATCACGGTGCGCCAGCACTGGAGAACTTCTAGAAACCACTAACAGTCGACACCAGTGAGACAATGAGCATATCCTCTATGTTGTCGCCTTTCGGCCCAAGGCCCATCAGCCCACATCCTCTTACACCTCTCCGGCTATAAATAGAGACCTCAGTTCACAGGTTAAACATTCTATTCCCTCTACTCTCACTCTTAACACACATTTTATCTCCTCAAAACAGTCACTTATTCTCACGCCGGAGCCCGGTTAAGAGGGATACCCCCATATTCCCCTTTTAACGAGTAACGGTGTTCTGTTTTGCAGGATTAACGGGTCATTACGAAGCTCAGAAAGTCATAAGGAGATTAACCACTACGATAGGAACATAAACCAAACTAATAAACCACCAAATTAGTTATGTGTTTCTTCATTGGCGCCCACCGAGTTTACAATCACTTTCATCTTCTTTTTGTGAGTTTTCGTTGAGTTTTTTTGTTGTTTTCTTGATCATGGCTGGTCAAGGAATCATTCCCGATTTCGGTCTTAGCACGAACTCTAACGCAGGACCGGTTGAAAACATTCATAATGTCCAAATCCAACCTGCCGAAGAAGTAGGCGAAATCGAAATAACAAACACTGGGGGACCCCACGCAAGCCTCACTCGCATCACTCAGACGGTAACCCCAGGAAACAATGGTGCTGGACCTTCAAATCCAGCTCCACCTCAGAACATTTCGGCGCTATTAGGGCTACCCGAAGGCGAAACTCCAGCCTTTTGGTACGCCAAGCAAATTGCTACCATCAATGTTGCGTATCAGTCTTTGAGCGCACAGCAAGCGGTCTTGCAAGTACAACCATCTTTGGTCACACCTCAAGGTCCGAGTCAGGGGGCGCGCCAGATGCCCCCACAGCAAAACCTCCAAGGAAGAACTAACAGACCTCCCCCCATGAGAAGGCCAAGCGTGCATGACACACGCGACACAAGGGGAGAGAAAGAAAGCTATTATGATTATCCGTCAAACGTTCAAAGAGGTCCAGTTCAGAGCTGGCTCGGGCGGCGCAACTTGAACAATGAATGGGATGACACAGACCCAAACGACCCAACTTGGCAAGATGACGAAGGGTCTTCAGTCTTCAACCGCTTATAGAGGAACCATGAATATTACAAACCAAGGCGATACGTCGGATACAGCGAAGAGGCAGAGCGAGACTTCCGCCTCGCCTATCGACGAGCTGAAGCTGCAGAACATTCAAAGTTCATCCCAAAGATTGCTCTAGCACTGCTTTCAAGAGAGAAGTTACTCCCAACAATGGGAAAATTCATTGGTTTAACCGATCCTGACGATCATGTCAGAGTATTCACAAGTGTTGGTTGTATGGGAGGATGGAATATGCCAATGTGGTGTCATTTGTTTATCCAGACGCTTACTGGGGCTGCTCGTGCCTGGTTTTATAGCCTCCCGCCTGGAAAAATCAGTTCATGGGTTGATTTCAAAACACAATTTGTAAACCACTTCAGCCAGCAGAGAAGCTATCAACGAGATACGTCTGAAGTAACTGATATTTGGCGCAGAGAAAATGAAGGTCTGGAAGACTTCATTACACGATTTAACAAGGAATGTTTGGAAATTGGCGGTGTAGGCGAACAACTCATGCGCGCTCACTTCAAGAAAGCCATTCGTTGTGATAGTCTCATCAGAACTATCACCGGCAAAGACGGCATGCCCAAAGAATGGGACAAGGTGATGGAAGCCGCAAAAATAGTAGCGCAAACAAAAGAGTCGCTAGCTGGAGCCAAGAGCTCATACACCGACGATCGCTTTTCCAAGAAGAGCTCGCGCAACTATGATAAGCGCAACAAAAGCAAAGGTCAAGATTGCAAATCCGGAAAACCAAGGGGTTATGAGGAGAGGCCGCGCTATAGAGAGGATGCGCGAGAGACAATTGATAGAATTGGGTATCGAAAAAGCAGTCAGGGATGATAACCGAGAAAAGCATTGGACTCCGCTCATAAAAACACCAAAAGAGGTGCTAATGACGGAGAACCATGACTTCAAGGCTCCAAGGCCTATGACGAACAAGAAGGGGCAAGACCCGAACTTGTACTGCGATTTTCACAAGGATACAGGTCATCTGACTGATGACTGTATCAGCTTACGTCAAGAGATTGAGAAAGCGCCAAAAAAGCAAAAAGTTAAGCCACCTGGTGAAAAACGTGTGTAAAGAAACACGCCAAATCCAGCACCACGATGATGGGAACCACAAGAAGGTCCGGCGCCTGGAAACTCGTATGGTTAACGGACCAAGATACAACGCAAGAGAAAAAGGAAAACGCCCTTACGAACCTTCATGGCAAGAGCAGCAGGTCATTTTCCCGGTAGTGCACGGGGGTCCTCGCGCCACACGCCTCATTGTCATTACCGGTATTATCGGTCACTACGAAACGGAGTACATCTTCATTGACCCAGGAAGTACAGCCGACATCATCTATGAGCAATGCTTTAATCAGTTTGATGACGAAGATAAAGCGAGACTTGAGCTGGTTGATTACCTTCTGACAGGATTTTGCAATGAAATGGCCTTCCCTTTAGGCCAAATCAACTTCCCCGTCACGTTTTCTAACGGGAAGCATTCAAGAACCACAAATGTAAACTTCATGGTAATGCCTGTCAAATCAAGGCATGATGTGTTGATTGGGAGAGAAACCCAAGGTGAACTGAACATGGTAACTTCCACCCCCCACTCAGCCATCGGGTTTTCAACTGAGACAGGGGTGGCAATTATCAATGCGAAGAAAGAGGTAATGTCAGTAGAAGAGGCGCGCCCAACAAAAGCAGCAAAAGTTTCAACGACTGAGCCAGAAAAGTGGGTTTTCAATCGCAAATACCCAGAGCAAATGGTGACGATAGGCCACGCGATCTCACCAAACATCAGAACGCACCTCAAACAACTTTTGTTCAGGAATATGGACATTTTCGCCTGGACTCCGGCAGACATAACCGGTGTCCCGCGTGACGTTACCGAACATTGTCTGAACACTTATCCCTCCGTTGAACCAAAAGTGCAAAGAAGGCGCAGTTTAGGGGCGGATAAGACGAAAGCAATGAATGAGCAAGAGTGCGAGCTGTTAAAAGCAGGGATCTTAAGAGAGGTACGCTATCAGAGTTGGGTCGCGAACCTTGTCATGGTTGAGAAGTCAAACGGAGGATGGCGAATGTGCGTCGATTACACCGATCTCAACAAGGCATGCCCGAAAGACTGTTATTCATTGCCAGAAATCGACAAAAAGATAGACTCTCTCGCACCGTACAGGTGGAAATGTTTTCTGGACTGTTACAAAGGTTATCACCAAGTCCAGATGAAGCTGGAAGATGAAGACAAGACAGCTTTTCGAATCGACCTCGGCATCTTCTGTTACACAAAGATGTCGTTCGGTCTCAAAAACGCTGGCGCAACATACTAGTGCCTGATGGATAAAATCTTTGCCGAAGATATTGGGAAACACATCGAGGTTTACATTGATGATCTCGTAATCAAAAGCCCCGAGGAAGACCAGATGTTAAAGGATATAGAGAAGACCTTTCACTCCTTGCGAAGCGTGAATATGAAATTAAATCCAGCCAAATGCTCCTTTGGTATGGAAGAGGGAAAATTCTTGGGCTTCGTGGTCACAAATGGCGGCTTTAAAGTTAATCCAAAGAAAGTGCAAGCCATCGAGCAGATGCCGTCACCCCAAACAATCAAAGAGATGCAACGATTGGCCGGCCGCCTAGCCACGCTTAATCGATTTCTATCAAACCATGCTGCAAAATCATATCCCTTTATCAGCACCCTGCGCAACTGTGTTAAGAAGCAAGAATTCAAATGGACGCTAGAAGCAGAAACCGCATTCCAGCAGATGAAAGAATGTTTGATAAAGCTCCCTACTCTGACCGCGTCGTTTGAAAAGAAACCACTCATCCTGTATTTGTCCTCTTCGGACAAGGCAGTGGGGTCGGTATTATTGGTGGAGAGAAATGGAGTTCAGACTCCAATTTATTACGTCAGTAGGGTGCTTACTGATCCAGAAACGAGATATTCCACAATGGAAAGGTTGGTACTTGCGCTGCTACACGCCTCCAGAAGGCTGCGCAGATATTTTACAGGGCATGTGGTCACGGTACTCACCAACTTTCACATCGGCACCATATTACAGAAACCAGAAACGTCTGGTCGCCTAGCGAAGTGGACAATCGAACGAGGGGGCCACAACATTCTCTACAGGCCGCGCCCAGCGATCAAGGGTCAAGTCCTAGCAGACTTCTTCACCGAAGTCCCAGAGGACAAAATCAAAGATTGTGAGATTGTTGAGACTCCCAGAAAAGACACGTCCGATGGGTTATGTTTGCTATACACTGATGGGGCCTCAAACGAGGATGGCGCAGGAGCTGGATTACGCCTGGTTAGCCCTGAGAAACATGAATTTACATATGCCATCAAGTTGGATTTTAAGAATACCAACAATGAGGCGGAATATGAAGCATTTTTGGCAGGCCTGCGCCTCACCATCAAAATGGGAGCTCAAAACGTACAAGCGCATGTCGACTCACTCTTGATTGCCAGTCAAATCAACGGAATTTATGATGCAAGGGCGAAGTTATGGCCTTGTATTTAGACCAAGCAAAAGAGTTGCTTCAAAAATTCAAGTCATACAAGGTAGTGCACATCAATTGCTCAGAGAACAAACCAGCGGACGCCTTGAGCAAGATCGCTTCAACTTCTTTCCAACATCTCGCCAAGGATGTACGAATCGAAGTACTAAAAAACCCGTCGGTTTTGCTGCGACAAGTAAACGTGATTGAGATAGGGCAGCTATCTTGGATGACCCCTATAATCCAATTTTTGCAAGAGGGAATACTCCCTGATAACAAAGCAGGGGCAAGGAAGATACAAAACAAGGCCCTGCATTATGAAATGAATGGCGATATCTTGTACCGAAGATCCTTCTTGGGGCCACTTCTGCGCTGCGTGGACCCCCAAGATACAAACTACTTGATCAGGGAGATTCACGAAGGAATCTGTGGCATCCATGCAGGCCCACACATGGTTGTCGCGAAAACAATGAACGCTGGTTACTATTTGCCAGGGATGCACGTTGACGCTCTAAAGGAATTGCGCAAATGCGACTCCTGTTAAAGGCACGCCCCAAAAACTCTACGCCCGAAAAATGATCTCATTCTTGTGTCCACTGCATGGCCTTTCCAACAGTGGGGAATTGATATGGTGGGACCTTTCCCTGAAGCTACGGGAGCTGTAAAGTTCATAATCGTTGTCGTGGATTATTTCAACAAGTGGGTGGAGGCCAAAGCACGCGCTTCAACAACTGCAATGATGGTGCGCAAGATCATCTGGGAACACATCATTTGCAGGTTTGGCCTCCCACTCAAAATTGTAACTGATAACGGCACCAACTTTGCTTCTGAAGACCTTCAAAAGTGGATGAAAGAGATGAATATCGAACACATTTTCTCGTCTGTTGCGCATCCTCAGGGAAATGGACAAGTCGAAAGTGTTAACAAGAGTATCGTTGAATGGATAAAAGCACGAATAGGCACAAAGAGAAGAGGTTGGGTGGATGAGCTCCCGAGCATCCTGTGGGCTCATTTAACCATGCCAAAAACAAGCACCGGCGAAACCCCTTTCAGCCTAGTCTATGGCTCAGAGGCGGTTATACCAGCCGAAATTGGCCTGCCTTCGCCACGCTTGACAGCAGTTAACACAATCGATAACGAGGCAGAGCGTCGTCTTGACTTGGATTTACTCGAAGAAAGGCGCGAAATTGCGCGAATTAAAGAAGCCAAGTACAAGACACAGCTAGAAAGGTATTACAATGCAAGAGTTCACATTTGTACCTTCACTCCAGGAGAATATGTCTTCAGAGATAACGAAGCTTCAAATGCTGAACGCCCAGGAAAGCTAGCACCCAAATGGGAAGGCCCATACTTAATACACGAGGTGCTAGGGAAAGGGGCATACAGGTTGCGCACTATGGATGGGTACATCATCCCGCGCACATGGAACGAGCAACAACTGTGCAAGTGCTATATGTAACTACTCTCGGCCCTGCGCCTCTATCCACTCATGCTGGCCACGCGCCTTTTTTAATTTCCTATGTTGGCTAAACGCCCTTTATGTTACTTGCATGCAATGTATGTTGGCCTAAGCGCCTGTTTCCTAATCAATGAAAGCATATGCCTTATGTTTTCTTTTATGATGACTTCTGCGTTACAAATGCATGTTAAACTTTTGGTTAGCACAAAAACACTCCAGTAAATTACGAGCTCTTGAGTTATGCCACCAAGGTCCTCCGCGAACATAGCGCGAGACCGGGTAGTTACACTCGCACAAGAGCCACACTTACATTTATTCGCGCTAACTTAACCAAAGTTTCTAACAACAATGCAATAATTGTAACTGGACAAAGAGAAAGCAAACATAAATATCATGTTCAACAAGCGCAACCGCGCAATAGTTACATAGAAACAAACCATCATCAATTCAGTTCAAAATAAGCGCGACTGCGCAACAGGTTACATTTAACATCTAAAAATAAAATTACAAGGCACAAAGCCTGTCAATGCTACCTACTCATAACCGTCACCACCATCATCATCACCATCGCCGTAACCATCACCATCATTTCCAGCTGGCTCTTCATCAGACAATTCCACGGTCACTGGAGGGTCAAGAATCTGCTTCAATCGGTGGCACCAGTCGTCATGCTCCAGTGCCTTTGCGACCAAATCCATCACAAGCAGTGATAGATGGTCATAAGCCTTTTCAGCGCGGGTTAATGCAGCATCAGCCTGATCAGTCACTGAGCAATGACTAACATCGAACTCTTGTCCTTTTGCTTCTTCAACATGCTGCGCACACTCTAGATAACCTCCACGGTGACCTGCCGCGCGTGAGGCATCTATGAGAGCAACAACAGCTCCATCCAGTTCTCCAGCATTCAGAATAGAGTTGGCCATCTACAACAAAGGCAATGGATTAGAAGTAGGTTTTAGCAAATAAAACTTAAGTAAGAAAAAAAGAGAAACATACCAGAACTACTCCCCTTCCGCGCATCCACTCAGCCTCAGCAGCAAGAGTATCAACGATGCCCAGAACCTCAGAGTAGTTATTATGCGCTATGTTGAGGGCCGCCGTGCTGACGTCTCGCGCTTCCTCGGCTTTCGCCTTAGCCTCCTCAGCAGAAGCAACTTTCCCCTTCTCAACTTCAAGGTCGATCTCCAAGGACTCACTTTTGTCAACTTACTCTTGCAGGCGACGCTTTAACTCTGCAATCTCGACGTCCATGGCCGCCAGATCTTTATCCTTACTGGATACTTGCGCCTTAAGCTCAGCCTACAAGGGATAAGACTTAAATAATTTGACAAACGAAAAGCATAAGAACGAAGGTCAACGCTGCTCAAACCTCAATATGCTCCTTAGCAGTTTGCTCATCTTCGACCTTCCTTGTCAGCTCAGCAACCTTACCCTCGAGCTCGGTAATCTTGGCGCACGCTGCATACATACGCTGATTATCTTTCTCACAAATCTTCTTCCATTCAGCCTTCTCCTTAGCCAGAAGATCTTCAGCAGCACGAAACTTGCCCCTAAGGCCCTCGCGGCCCCATTCCTCTGATTTCTTATAAGACTCGAACTTAGCCTTTTCCTCAGCAAAGGCAGCATTAGCTATCTCGAACTCCTTAGCTTGCCTCACAAGGCGCTCACGATACTTCTCCCAATTAGCCCGCTCCTTAACCATTGTGCGCCACTCACGTACGATTTGGTGATTGGTGGCGCGAGTATTGGCCTCCCAACCACATAAGCTTGGTATAACCCATCGTGACTGCGCGCCCTTTGACGGTTGACCTCTCCAGGAGGAAAGGAGTTCAGAAACCAATTACGACATGCACGAAACTCCATGAAAGTATCCTTCTGCTTTAGACCCCAGGGAGCTTGGTGGGGAGCGTTACCGCGCGCCTCCTCGGTATAAGTCTTATAATAAAGATCACCCACAGTATCTTTAGGGCCGATGGGAGATTGTGGTACAAACCCTCCAGCGCCACCTGCAGCAGCAGTTTTTTCCTTGTGAATAGCAGAACCTGATCCCCCAGTAGTAGAAGTTACTTGAGCAGTTCGAACCGGGGTATCATCCTGCGAAGGTTTAGTCGGATCCTCAACCTCAGGACCTTTCCTTTTCTCATGAACGGGTTGGCCAAGCCCCGTGATATGGACGACCTCCGGACCCTGCGTTTTTTCATGAGAAGTTGTAGCAACGGCCCCGCTCTCCTTTGCATCAGCAGTAGGCTTCTCAGCAGCCTTCTTTTTCTCCCCCTCCTTCTCCTTCTCCTTCTCCTTCTCTACAGCCTTGTCAACAGGCTTCTCGGCAGCTTTCTTCTGCTTTTCAGACTCTACCCCAGCAGCTTTGAGAGGCTTGATTATGACTTTAGTCTTCTTCGACACCGGCTCTTGAGGATCTTTAAAAACAACACCCTTCTTTTTAGGGGTTTTCTTCTTGTCTTCTATAGGAACCAAGTGTTAAAAAAGGGGGAGGCAACAAAGAATAAGTTAAAAGTCAAAAAGCTACCCGGGAGAGAATTTATAGAGAGAGCGCAGATTGCTCTGTTTCCCGATTACGGGAGCTCTACCAGCCTTCTGCGCCACAGAAGCACCAGCGGCGGTTTCCCTGCTCCTCTTCCTGCCTATCAACTTCTCAGCAGGTTCCTCTTCCTCTTCTTCCTCCTCTTCGTCTTCAAGCGCGACAGAGGACGGAGTGGCTCCAGCATCTGGGTTTCGAGAATCCGCACTCCCTGAACTCTTTGAGCCAGCAGCTCCTCTTTTCTTCTCGCCTACGCGCGACAAACCTTCAAGTGAGTCACTGGTAATAACGTAATCTTCCAAGTTACTTTGACGAAAGCGTAGAGTACCTTTATGAGCAACACCGGAGGTCGCGCGGCTACTACCACCTTTTTTGCTGGTCACATCAGCATCAATGTTAATAATTTTCTTCTTCTTCGGCTTCTTCTTCTTCTCTTCTGGGTCAATCCTGAGGTCGCGCAACACACGTGCAAAGATGTTAGACCAGGAACTTAGCTCTCCATTTGAAGATCCCACAGACTCCTTGCTGGAAAGATAGACAATCTCTTACCCAGCAGAGGTCACAATGCGCAAAGGCCGGGGGTTAGGTATATGCGCACCTTCGGTGGAAGTGGGTGGATTGGCGAAAGCTCCAGCAACCGGATACATGAAGTGACCTCTGATTTCTTCATACCAATATTGCTCCCCTGCTTCCAGCGGGCGCACCCCCATGGACCCACCAAAGGTGGGGAAGGCAGCTTGCCACAAATGCGCTTCTATACTCGAAATCATCAAGGTAAGCGCAGAAAGACTACAAAGAAAAAAAAGAAATTAAAGAAGTGACTAACCTCTATCTTCGAACTTCAAAATCGGAACTTCCTTGCTCTCTGTTGGCCACTGATCACTCATCCGCGCCGCCACCAAAACGTTTTCACCAAAAACCCAGTTAGCTGTAGCATTGAGCTTCAAATACCAACCCTCCTTCTTAGGAATCGCCAGATCCTCCTTCTCAATCACATCAGTCCATAGACGGAAGGTCATGGCAATCGGCATCACCTCCTCGCGAATGAAGAAGAAATTCTGTTTCCAATCATGGAAACTCTTGGGTGGATTCAACAAGATCTTCTTAGCTGCTCCCCGACTACCGAAGGAATAGAACCGCAAGTTTCTGATAAGCTGATAGAACACCCGAAATTTCTCCACTGTGGGTTCTATATCATGGGCACGGCTTAAAAATTCGAAATGTCGAACTCTCACCATTCCAGGTGGACTCATCTGCGAAATATGAAACCCATAATACTGAAGTATATGGGCCATGAAGTTCGTCGCTGGCAACCGGAAGTTGCCCTGTAAAAGGAAGTCCTCGAAAAGCGTGATATATCCCGGCGGTGCATCAGCAGCGGTCTAGTTTTGGTCGGGATATCTGGCATCCCATTCCGGTGGAAACCGGAATCCTCGTGTAATTTGCTCGAACAACCCTAAGTCCCATTTAAGGACAGGAACGGGACCTTCTTCACCAGGATTTTCTTCTTGGTGTTCTTCAGCCATAGATAATCAGAGAAGAGACTTCGAAAATAATGATAAACTTGAAGATCTGCTACTACGGCTTTGTAGATTTGAAGATATGATGAAGACAAGGGGAGAGAAAAGGTAGCAACAATAGAAAAAGTAAGGATCCCTCCCCCTTCGTCGGATATATATACCCATCGCATTTAATGCGATGGGTAAACGTGCCGAGATCACCGCACACGTGACCAATCAGAAAACACCATGAAAGGCGGGATTCTCGGAGTGACGGTTACCACACGCGCGTGGGCCTCACTTGCCTAACGGAAAGGCGAACCGTCAGAGACAACTTGATGACAACCATGTCAGCAGTCAACTCAAACGTCGCCATCAACGACATTTGCACCAACCCATCAGAATTCAAAATTCGAGGGTTTTCCCGCCCAAAATTACTGCAAACTTCATGCAGAAGTTACACATGCCGTGCAATAATAATGTTGACCAACGAAACTGCGCGCTCACAATCAGAAGCAAAGAATCAACAGTCAGGCATAGTTGCCGCGCCGTAGCAACTGTCAAACATTTACACGTGCGCTTCAACCAAACACAAAGCAAGCATTTTTAGCACTTTTTCTTTTTCTAAGTCAAGAGCTCCAACCACTTGCCTCGCACATGGTGCAGCACTGGACTGGGAGGACTTGAAGGGGTATGGTCCCAAAAAGCCGCGCAGACCTTCATTCAGGTTGCGCGCAGGACCATACTCCTTATTCATCAAGTTGCTTACTGTCAATCTCGCGCGGGTTACGTGATCATGTATTGATCTCGCGCGAGGTCTCAACAAGAGAAAACACCACATTCAACACTTAGCATTCTGAATAAGAGCCTTCAACCACCCATACCCTGCGCGGGCTACTTACGTGTTCAGCAAGGGTCGCACAGGGCTATGGCACAGGGCTACTTCAGAAGGCACACAAGGTATAGGTGGCAGAAGAAAAGGGCCAATCCGCGTTCTCCAGACTCTGCTTAATCGTGCTCCACGATCGTCTGACGTGTAGGAGACAGAAAGTACTTAAGGACGCCTACGTGGCACCAATCACAGGGTAGAGACACCTGCCCCACGATCTCCACTTACCTGCTGATGGCAGAAGGACGGCTAGGCCGACAACTGTGACACGTGGCTCCAACCACGGTGCGCCAGCACCGGAGAACTTCTAGAAGCCACTAACGGTCGACACTAGTGAGACAAGGAGCATATCCTCTATGTTGTCGCCTTCCGGCCCAAGGCCCATCAGCCCACATCCTTTTACACCTCTCCGGCTATAAATAGAGACCTCAGTTCATAGGTTAAACATTCTATTCTCTCTATTCTCACTCTTAACACACATTTTTTCTCCTCAAAACAGTCACTTATTCTCACGCCGGAGCCCGGTTAAGAGGGAAACCCCCATATTCCCCTCTTAACGAGTAACAGTGTTCTGTTTTGCAGGATTAAGGGGTCATTACGGAGCTTAGAAAGTCATAAGAAGATTAACCACTATGATAGGAACATAAACCAAACTATTAAACAACCAAATTAGTTCTGTGTTTCTTCAGTAACCTATTTAAATTAGGGATGAGCTTGGTGTCAGTGTTGGTATTGGTACTGAATGTACCGAACCTGAAAATGTCAAAATTGAATACAGGTACCGGTATCGAAAATTCGAAATGATAGTTTCTTAACAATCAAATTACGAGAAGGTATAATTTTGCAAAAATAAAACGAGTATTAGTATATATATTTAGGGTCAGGATTTAGAGAGAACGGTGAAAAGTGTGAGAACGGTGAGAACGATTTTGGAGTTGACATGTGTCATTGATGCTAAGTTACACTAAGGGGTAGTATTGTTAAAAAAAACCCACACATATGAACTGGGTGTCCAAATAAAACGCCATAAAAACACAAAATTCAGAAAAAAAACACGCTATGAAAATATCCGGTTAGAACGCCATAAAACACTCAGTTCAGAAAAAACGCCACGAAAAACTCAGTTTAAAACGCCATAAAACACTTAGGTCAGAAAAACGTCATGAAAATACCTAGTTAAAACGCCATAAAAACACATAGTTCGGGAAAACGCCATAAAAATAACTAGTCTAAAACGCCATAAAACACATAGTTCAGAAAAACGTCATAAAACCGATTTCATTTTTTTTCGAAAAGTATATCAATAGTATACTCGTTGGAATGATAAAAAACGCTGAGTTTTATAGTGTAATTTTTTTAGAAAAATAATCACGTATAAAAAAGTTATTGGGGTTTAAATATGATGGGGGGAAATGACATATGATTAGCATGTTCACCCTTGTTTGGATATTCCAATTTTATCCCTCCTGGTACTTGTAAGGTTACCATTATTTACAAAAATGCCACCGCATCATCTTAGCCACAAATCACAAAGATCATATGGCTGAAAATCGTTCTCACTGTTCTCAAACTTCAAATCGTTCTCTCCTGATTCCATTCCTATATATTTATATAAATATATTACGTAAGAACATTTGTTTTATATGTATACCCAAATAGTTTTCTTTTAAAATAAAATGAAGAGTGAATTTCAAGAATTGTCCTTTATCTTTATACCAATTTTCAGGCGTTCTCCTTTATGTTTAAAATTGACGAGTTTTTCCCTTTATGTTTTCATATCATACACGTTTTGTCCTTTAGCACCTAACCCATTTAGTTTTTTCAGTTAAATTTGGTCATATTCTTTGCACATGAGGGCACTTTTGTCAATTCAAAGGTAAGTTAAACGACAGATTTACAGCTCAAAGCTTCTGCAACCTTTGAATAAACAAAAATGCCCTCATGTGCAAAGCACATGACCAAATTTAACTGAAAAAACTAACTGGGTTAGGCCTAGCTAAAAGACAAAACGTGTATGATATGAAAACATAAAGGACCAAACTCGTCAATTATAAACATAAAGGACAACGCCTGAAAATAGTTATAAAGAGAAAAAACAATCCTTGAAATTCACTCTAAAATGAATTTAGTATTACTACACACCAGGTGGTCTCATATTTGACTTTTCCTTTTATTTCTACTTTTTTTTTATTTTTATAAAACCTACATCTACTTTAAGTTTTAAATATTAAAAAAAATAATCAAATCATATAACCAAGTCTTTTCTAGAATTCTATAATCTAACAAATGTAAAGGACATTAACAGTGAAATACAATTATTTAAACATAAGGTACAATTAAAATGTATTACTTCCCTAAAGCTTTACAAGTGTCAAAGTAAAAGGTTTTAGAAATGTTTTTTTTATTGTGATTTTTATTTTACTATTTTAAAATAAATCTTTTTATACTAAAATTCTATAATCATAAAATCTTTTTATAACAAATTTTTATACTAAAATTACTTTTAAACATATTATATTTTTTTCTTATAACTATTAAGATACATTTTTTATAAAATTCTAAATATATCATTATGATATGCTTAAAACCGAGTTGTGAATAATAATTTACAAGTGATCAAAGCACATGCGTATATGTCATCAACATTATGTTGTGATTTAGTTTTTTTAAAGTGACGAGTTTACCTTTTTCGCTATTGTAGCAAAATATTATAATGTTTTATAAATTTCGAATATTTGTTACGGCGTGCTTATTATTATCCAGAATTTGATAAAAAAATATTATTTGAACTTGTCAAATATAGTTATTTAATGTTCTTTCTTTGAAAACTAAACCGATACCAACCAATAACATTGGTACAGGTACCATATTCATTTTAATGATTTTCTTAATGTGCCAAACAACATTGTTACGGTAACGGTACTGTAATGAGTCGAACTGATGCCGACCAAACAACACTGTTACTGATACTTATATAGTAACGAATCAAACCGATACAGACTGAAAGCCCGCAGCGAAGCGCGGGAATTCCACTAGTTTATAAACATTTCAAAGAAAAAAAACTAATTATATAACTAAAGCAAAGGAACTGGTTGCATCCGTGAGAGCTATAACATATTAGTGGTTTCTTTTGAACGAGTTCTGGACTGCAATTCAATTATTTATGTATTGAAATAAAAATAAGAATTTTAATAGGGATGAAATTTAATAACTTCAAAACAATTTATTTTTAGAAAGGAGGTGCAACTAGTAAAAATGAGGTGTAGTTAGCCTACCATATTTTTATCAGGGTTGTTAATTTTTTTTTTTTTTTTGAAAATAAACTTTTATTAAAAGCCGTCTCCGATCCAAACCGGCAAAAGGTCAAGCAGGTTACTCACCAAGCAGGCCCAATTGCCATGCACATTAACGGCACACTAAAAGAATAAATAAATAATCATTGTTTTTCACGGGTTTCATTATCATTAATGAGGTATTCAAGAAAAAGTTGACCCAATCAGATGCCACTCGTGAACCAAAATCTCCCATAAATGAAGCAACCATGAACTTATCCATGGACTCCCATTATTCTTGTGGATGGAGATAAAACACCACATTCGTCGTTCTTAGAAAATATTTTCTTTAGAAGATTTTAGTATATAGTTTAAACATCAATAAGGTGATATGTGATAGATCCCCGCTGGCCATGACTTACAATGATAAAATTTGTAATTACTAACGAATTATTAGTGACTATTGTCATATTAACTCATTGTCGGGTGAGGGCACCTTTGCGGCAGAGTTCTTGTCAGTAAATAGAAGATAAGATTTCAGACAAGATTACCTTTAAGATTTGTGACAAAATATCTTTTTTAGACGGCAATGCTCTATCTGACTAATATGAGTCGAACTACTCAAACCCGTAACCGACCGGGTACCCACCCAAAGACCAGCCAATGAATCAGTTGCAAGTCACGTAGTACATGCATGTGTTTAGGAAAGTTGTTGAGTCCATTAGTGCATAATCTTTCCCATGTTTCATTATTTGCATGAGGCTATAGGGTGTGGTCATGACCCTCATGACCACCATGACCCTCCATGTTACTATGTAATTCATCTTTAATCCACCATTCAAAACCACTACCCTAAGGGTGTGGTCATGACCCAAACCATTAGCCCCTTATTTATTATCTTTGTCTAAACAAAAAGAAAATGATTTGTTGAAAAATGGAAAGGAGGACCATGGTTGCCATGGCTTAATCCATGCAAATCATGGTGGATCAATCAAGGGGGTGGTGTAGCCTTCCATTCATGTTCCTAGGTGGCAAATCATGTCCCAACCATGATCCCCACACACTATAGCCTGATATTAGGATCCACGCTTACAGTTCACGTCTCTTTCTTGTTTTATTTATGTAATTGTTTTAGCATTAGAACAATTAGAGAAAACTGACCCTGGTCTTTCTTCATCTTAAATGTTCTTTGGAAAAGCGGTTATCTCGAATCATTGGTACTTTCGTCTACGTACCTTGAGTTGTGCCTCCCCAATGGGAGATTATGTCCACTGATGAATTGCTCACCACCATGGCAGAAGCCCTAATCTCACATTCAAACGTCACGTGAGCAGTGGCGAAGCTCGAGATTTTCGACCGGGGTTCGAAAACGTATACACCAAAATTTTCTATAAAACCGGGAGGTCAAAAACATATATACCAAAAAAATTTCTATACGAAAACTACATGCTCTCCACTACAGAGCAAAAAGTTCGGGGGGTCGGCCGCCCCCTCCTGATGGAGGTTGCAAAACAAGAGCGTTAAGTGTGTTAAATTACGTATTTTATTGTGTTTTACGTGATTATGTGCGTTGAATGTGTTAACTACGAAAGTTTGTGATGTTACAGGTTAATCGCGTAATTCGGTGAAGTTTGGAACGCTTAGTGATGAAACGGAGCTACCGGGGATGATAAACAATGCAAAAGATATTATTCGGTAGGTGTTCGGGTCGAAGAGATAGGTTGAATATATGAGAAACACGAGATAATGAAGTTCCAGCAGCTTGATAACGTAACCTACGGTTCCGATGCGTAGTCTACAGTCAGAAAGTCATAAGAAGTCAGCAAGTTTGCACCGTAAGCTACGGTCAAGATACCATAGCCTACGGTGGAAGTAATCTGGGCAGCGCCAAGTGGGCCTCCATATTCAGCCGATAGAGGGGCCTGTTGGACTCTTTTATTTGGGCCGCTAACAAGGAAGCAACAAAATCACGGTTTGGGGGTGGCAGAACTCACGTGTATATTGCAGGGCTTATATCAAACATATATACACACACAGAGGAATTGGGCCGACATATCATAAGGAGTCATGTGGACTCTTTTGGCGGCACATGTGGTTATTAATTGAAGTCAACAACATCATCACATTGGCAGTCATAGGGATCAGAGGACAACTCACGTGAGTTTTTGGTGGTAAAAAGGACTCTTCAATATTATCACATCATCATCACGTGATTTGAATATTGGCAGACTTGGATTGGGCTGACAATACATATTGTGGACCGAATATTAATCATTCATGTATTGAACATGGGCTTGGCTGACTTTGGAGCTACATCACGTGGGATACAAGACTAACTATTTTGGGCCATATATTGAAATCATTATCACACATAGGGCCATACACGTGAAGAGTTGGACGGCATATTGTGAAGCCCGAGAGAAGAATATGACATAAAAAGATACATACATCGCAACACAATCTTTGGACGGCAGAGAAGGAGGCAGCTACCTCACAGGGTTTCAACCGTGATTCGAGCCTTTGACGATCAATCTTCCATATGAGCGGCTAGTCTTTTATGGTTTCCTCCGGATGGAGGGTTTTGTAAGTTGGATAATTTTATGTGTTTGTGACAATCGTATAACTCGGTGATCTAAGCATTTGATGCTTTTCACCTTGATTTGATTTATTGGTTGTAAACAATTGCATTTATTTAAACCTTAATTTCTAAGCATTCAGTTCCCGAAAGTTCTAGTAATTGGGATATATTTGACATGAGGTCAGGGTTTGTAATTGTAATTGATAATCATTCGATAACCTCCCGTTTTGTATTGACCGGAGTACTTAGTCGTTGGTTATCACAATTGATGAATTAGGTTAAACACTTATGTCTATGTAGGTGTCGCGATTAAACACATAGTTGAAGTTAACTGCAAAACCTGAAATCTGGAGGAACCATCTTTTCTCTTATTGATTTACATCACACTTTTTACTCGTTAATTTAGTTATTTCTCACAATCAAACAAACTGATTTTCCAATTCTGTAGTAGTTAATTGAAACTTTTCATTACGACACTTTCCACAGTCCTCCCTTGGTTCGATACCCTGCTTATTCTATACTAATTGTTTAAATAGGTTTTTGCATGTCCATAACGACAGACATCACCTCCCGCCCCCACAAAGCTACGCCCTTGCATGTGAGTTCAAACTTCGAAATAGGATGCCCTCATTTCCCGCTCAATCTCTAAGCAAACCCATACCCTCATCGCTACCTTAGCCAAATCTATACTTGCATTTCTTCTGGCACTGTCCGCCACCACCACCACCACTGCCCTAGCAGTTGCACAACCAACGGTTTCTACACCACCTCCACGCAAAACTCGACCCAAATCACTACTCTTCAAAACGTGATAAGAGTCACTGCCTCTTTCGTGTAGCCTACAAAACCTAACCATTGGCACCATCAACTGCTTGTGTGTAACACCCCAAAAAGGGGTTTAGTAGATAAACCGCGTTAACGTCGAAGAGCGAGGAGAATACTTTTAGTGGTAAAAGTTAACTCGGTAAATATTAGGATTTAATTAAATAAACTGGATGTTAAATAAAAAAAGAGAATAAATACTTTGGGAAAAACAAAGTATATAGAAGTCCCGAGTTAACGGGACTTAAAGTAAAATGGGTTATAACTTCCCAAACCCATTCAGTAACTAGGAATAGTTAACCTAGTTAATTATATGTTGTAGACAATAAAGGAACTTGACTAATTAACCTTTCTTTTATAAACTTTCGAAAATAGAGGGGCTATAATGGACAAAACTAAAAGTGAAATTAATAAAAAGAAAATTTGACTCAAAACACACACAAGGTGTGTGTTCTGGTCGACGTTTACACAAGCAAGAAAGGGGTTCCTTCCTTTGAACCCTAAACTCATTATTTGATCAAAATCAGAGGGAAAACAAGCTAGGAATTTGGGGCTTCTACTAAATTCGCGATCATCAAGACAAGGGGGTCGTAAGGTATGTTGAAAATTATGATATGGTGATATTTTGGAATTTTGATAATCATGCATGAATGAAATTCGTGTATGAAATTTAATGTTTTAGTGAAATTGATGTGAGTATATGTCTAGGAACAAACCGTAGATGCAAACGTGTAAAATTGTGCCATAAACTAGTGATTAGTCAATTAATCAAGTATAAGCTAAGTGGGTTTTTGACTAAATAGTAAAAATGATGATATGCATGTGCTTAGAATCATCATAATTGATGATGATTTGTAAAAGAATTATGAAATTGATGATGTAATATGAGTAAATAGTGAGTAACTACTTCAATTTCACCTAAATAACCCTTGGTAGTGAAAATCTGAAAATTTGATGTTATACATGGCTTACATCACAAAGTTGTGTTGAATGTTTGAATCTATGTTAGTTGATGTCAATTGATGATAACAATTACTAGGGTGCTTAGACTTGGTGAAAATCCTAGTGAAAACTACAAGTTTTAAAGGGTTAAGAATCATCTTGACATGTTAAAGAATCATGTGTTAAATGGTTGCACATTAAGTGTTTGATAAAATGCCTACATGAAACTTGAATTGATTCAAGTTTGTGTAAAATAGTTTGAAATTCGTCACTTTTGACAGCCTTAGATAGTCATCTTGTAAAGGCCGTATCTCATTCGTTATTAGGAGTTAGACAACGAGCCTTATATCGTTGAAAAGGTTGTTTCGCATATTACATTTCATATTTGGTCATAAGAGGCTGGTTATGAGATTTAGTGGGTCAAAACATCATGAAAAATTGGTAAATTCGTTTTGACAGCAAGCTGTTTACACATAATATAGTATCTGACCTGATCTTTCAAAAATCGTATAAAATCATAGAAAAATCGTATGGAGGTGTTCTTTATATGCTTGGAAAGGTATTTAAATGAAGCACAATTCTTATTTGAAAGTCGAAGTCAGATTATGTGATTAAAAAGGGGAAAAGTGACCCCAAACAGCTGCTGCGTGAAAAAATGCAGCAATGAAAATAATGTGTTTTATGAACTTAAAACATATGATTTTCTAGTTACCAATTTACTAAACAATAAATATTGCTTCAGGTGAATGTTTACAGTTGTTAAGGTGTGTTTAAAGTGTTTGTATGTGATAGTTGGAAGATATACTTATCTATAAGTGGTTTGACTTCTAAAAGTCAAGCTGACCCAAAACTAGTATCTTGATAAATGTGATAATAAAATCCATAAGGTCTAATTATTATGATATTAGATGGCTAATCTAATCATCTTATGGATATGATATAATAGCTTGACTCGTGACAAGCTATATGGGATCTTGGAGAAGAATGGGTTAAACGGATCAAGTACGCAAAGAAGCTCTAATGGACACAAGGTAAGTAAAGTTTACACCTTTTGTAGAATACGTAATTATTTTTATGAACTATAAATACGATAAAAATATTAATCGAAATGTGGTTTCCGACGCGATACGATACGTGTCGGAATAACTATAAATGTAAAAATCATGGCTAATGGTAAAAAGAGGCAATCGGCAAATTAGTCATGAAAAGAATAAGATTTAATTAGTTACGTTACGGTTACCTTATAGCGTAACTAATAAGAGAAATAACGGGGTAAAATCCGAAATGGGTCGGATGCGTGAAGTTGAAATTAAGATATCAAGTTTCTATAAACATCGATGTTTGGTCGTTTAGACCAAACGGGTCAAATGGTAATGATAACACCATTTGACAAAAGAAAGTCAACAAATGTTTGGTTGGCAAGTCATCTGTTCATAGGAGCGAATTGCGAATTGGATAATTGCATTGTCATAAAGTTTAAACGGGTCTATGCGTCGACTCGAGCCAGGTATGCGACTAAACACTTTGTTGTTACTAATCGTTAATACGTAAATTTTACATATTGACGATATACGAAAGTTCGAGATGTAATAGTGTTTGATTTGTCTATAATAAGGACTTATAATAGACAAATCAACGGGTTGAATAATGATATGTGCGAACCGGGTAAATGGGTGCACAATTCCAAAAGTGTTAATCCGGGGCTTATGGGTAAAGAAACATTAAACACACAAGCTGGTAGTGGAAGCGTGAATGCGAGTACATTAAAGTATTCGGGGACGGGTTGTTAAATTAAGTATTGAGTCCCACGCATAGGAATGTGAATTGACTAGATGCTATTGACATAATTGGCAAAATGTCTTAGGTTGAATCATATACAAATTTCCATCATGAATGATATATACATTGTTGTAAATTTTACTATGATGTCGTAATAAGTTTACGGAAAATAAGGTGCAAGTTTCACAAGTGTTTCTTGAAAGTCTTGTATTATGTTTTGAGGTCTGAAAATGTGAAATGGAACAAACGGGTCAAAAACAGCCAAAACAGCGAAGTATTTGCTGCAGATGAGTCTCAGGCGGGCCGTGTAAGTTCAGCCTGAGCTTATGCGGGGCGCGAGAAAGCTACTGTAAGTTACGGGTAGCTACCATAACTTACGGTAGCGAATAAAAGTGTTACGGTGGATCTTCACTGCCTTACGGCAGACCTTTTATGCCCAGAGGCCACCGTAGCTTACGGTAGCTATCGTAAGCTACGGTAGTGCTCAGATGTTTTGATGAATTTTTCATATTTGTAGGCTTTCCAAACCGTTCCGTTTATTATTTTAAATTTCGTCAATTCCTAGGGATCCTAATATACCCTTTTCTATTGGGTGGTGTTGTTGATATTGGCGTAGTGAAATTGTTTGTATGTATCATGTAACCATCATAACTAACGGTATGGTGGTCGATTGTAAAAGACATGGAAGCTGTCTATCACGCCCAGTGAGGCGCTTATTATCTTGCAAAAATAAAATTGTTTTATCTTGTTCGTTCTTGTATTCGGATTTGATTAAACACTTATAGACTAAGTATGACTAACTCATTTCATGTCTATGAAATGTAGGTATAACTTAGAGTGTCGGACGATGATCAAGCTCAACGAAGAACCGAACACGACCAAATTGCAAGCTTCTGCATTATGTATTGTCATTATATTAAAGGACAAACTTTCACATGTTATATTGTAAAAAAATCTTAAATTGTAAAAGTTTTAAGAAATCGTATTTTTGGTCAAATGGAAGGTGTAATCGTAACTACACTTTTATGATCGAAAATTTAATGAAAATTTTTAAATATCAGTAAGGGTCTTACATTGTGCCGGCAAACCACTGTTGAAACCAATGTTGTCATGTGACCTATTTGCACCGGTACCGTCACTGATTCATTCTTCACTCATTGTCGACCACACATTTATTATACCGGATATGACAACTGGGAAACACGAGTGGGACAAACCAGAACGCCATGTGAAGAATGGAATGGCAACCACCTTGGCATTTTATGTGATTGTGGACAAAAACATTTTGAAACGCATGGTATTGATACGATTCAGAATACTTAACCATGTAACCGACCCGGTCACATCAAAGGGTACCCTCCTATCAATGAATCAGTTGCATGTCACATATTGTATGCATGTGTTTGGGATAGTTCTTACGTCCGTTGGTGCATTATCTTTTCATGTGTTTTGTTATTTGCATGAAATTGGGATCAGTGTTTAAAAAAACCCTTAGGGGTAGGGGCGTCCATCACTCATCACTCACTCACAACTTCCAATCAAGTTCCGCCATGTAATCAAGCATTATTCCATCACTAGTTATGAATTTTAGTGGTGTTGAAACACTGGTTAACACAAAGACAATCAGTGTGGTTGTTTCGTCTAATGGGTTCAACCTCTTCTTCTACTCGTATTGATGGCTTGAAATCTGCAAAACAGTAAACACCGTTAGTCTCGTTAAGAGGGGGGAAGGGGGTTTTCCCTCTTAACCAGGCTCCGGCGTGAGAATAAGTACTGTTCTGAGAGGAAATAAACAGTGTGTGTATAGTGTGAGTAAGGAGAGTAAAAAGATCCTAAACCTGAATGATGAAGGGTCCTATTTATAGCCGGAGGGTGAAGAAGGAAGGAGCAGCTGTGCCAGCTGTGAGCGCGTGCCAGCTGTCCGACCAAGGGGAATATCCTTTTGGTCTGCTCTGTCATGGCAGGTATAGTGGTACACGTGGCGTTCTTGCATTCGCCTGCGCTGGATACCTCGTACCGGTATTGTCAGTGCTGCTCCGTGAATTGTCGCAGGCCTATGTGGCATTCTGCTAGTGGTGACACGTGTTGTCCTTTATGTCGGATATAGCATCTTTGGTGCCAACTGTGAATCATCCAGAAGTTTCTAGAAGCTTCTGGAGTGTTTCGTTGACGTGGATGCCTTGTGTGCACAAAAGTGGTGTGGTCCCTGCCATGTAGGCAGGGAATTGGGACCATACCTCTTCAAGTCCCCCCAGTCCAGTGTGCCTTCTAGTTGAGTTGATCGTCTAGGAGGGATTCTGGACTTATGAGAGTTGTGGTTTCTGTGCATCGCGTAGGGTTTGGTACATGTAAAATGAACCGAAATGGGCGCGTTGCATGTGTATTTTGTCTTTTGTATCTGGTGGGCCAAATGGACGCATCGCGCGTGGGTTTTGGCCTTTTGAAAAAAGTGAGCCAAATGGACGCATGACGCATGGGTTTTGGCCCTTTGAAAAAAGTGAGCCAAATGGACGCATGGCGCATGGGTTTTGGCCCTTTGAAAAAAGTGAGCCAAATGGACGCATGGCGCATGGGTTTTGGCCCTTTGAAAAAAGTGAGCCAAATGGACGCATGGCGCATGGGTTTTGGCCCTTTGAAAAAAGTGAGCCAAATGGACGCATGGCGCATGGGTTTTGGTTCTTTGAAAAAAGTGAGCCAAATGGACGCATGGCGCATGGGTTTTGGCCCTTTGAAAAAAGTGAGCCAAATGGACGCATGGCGCATGGATTTTGGCCCTTTGAAAAAAGTGAGCCAAATGGACGCATGGCGCATGGGTTTTTGGCTTTTGATGTTTCCTTCTGGTGGAAGTTTGGTGGTTATGGGGAAGTGTTTGGTGTGACCGTCTGACATCCCTGTCTTATCGGAGGTGAACAGTTGCTTTTCCAGTGACTTTCTGTCACGTCAGCCGACCTTGTCGCCCATGCTTCCCGAAAAAAGAGACGACGTCTTCTCTCTCTTCTGACGTGGCAATCATCTATTGGGTGCTTTTTCTGTGCCCTGCTGTTCCACTACCCATCGCATTAAATGCGATGGGTATAAATAGGAGGCGGTTAACCCTTCTCCTTTACATTTTCAAATCTCAAGTCTGATTTTCTTCCTATCTTCTCCTCTTGTTCTCCGTTTCTCTCTATTTTCTTGAGTTCGGATCTTCTACTTCTTTATACTTACCATGTCTGAGAAGAATCCCACCCAAAAGAAAAGAAAACACAGAGGTAAAGCCCCTCCTGGTCCGGACCAGGCTGTTATTGGTTGGAAGGAGGAGGAGTTTCAGAATCTGGTGAGGGGGATGAACTTCCGTCCTGAGTGGGGGGCTCAGTACCCTCCTCCCGGATCTACTGCTTTGGATGCTCCTCCAGGCTATATCACCTTATATGTAGCGTTTTTCCGGGAGGGTAGTTTCCGGTTACCGATAACGAAGTTTACTGCTGCTGTGCTAAGGGGTTTTGGACTTCATATCTCTCAGATAAATGCGATTGGGCTTCCACGCATTACCCATTTTGAATATGTTTGTAGGGCTTATCGTATTGAGCCTACTTTCGAAATGTTTAACGTTTTTTACAGCGTTACATACACCAGTGGTTTTTATTCTTTTCAAGCGAGAACAGGTGTTGCTCCGGTGTGCTCTGTGCCGTTAAAGAGCCTTCATGACTGGAAACAGAAGTTCTTTTACATCCGTCGTGGTGTAATTCCAATAGAGATGCCGTACAGGCATGTGAGTCAAGGGATTCCGAAGGTGGATGTTATACAAGACTATGCTGCTCAGGACTGGTATAAGAAGATAACTTCTAAGGCGACTGCCATTTCTCAGCTGGATGAGATGGCTTTAGTTGGGGCTGGGATGAGTTTGTTGTGGGTGCCCAAACATCCACTGGGTCAACCTGTGTACAGTCATCAGGGTAAATGTATGTTTCTTCCTTGAGTTTACTTTTGATTTATTTTCCTTTAGGTTTAGTATATTTTGATGTGTTCCCTTATCTTGTTGTTCCTTTGCAGTTGGTTACAGCTTGATAAACGTCTTGGATCCAAAGACAGCGGGTACCATGGTTGAGGCTATTCAAGCGGATGGGAACCCGACGTGGTTAGACCAGATCTGGGGTCGTTTTTTGCATCCCTCAGATGAGAGCTTGAATAGATATGTCGCCGAAGTTCTAGGTGAAGATGTTTTGAATGACCCTGTCGAGCCGGGTCACGAAGAAGTCATTGTTCTTTCAAGTGAAAGTTCTGATCAAAACTTTGAAGATCTAACCTCTCGTTGCGCGCGTGCAGGTACCGCGCAGGGTGATGTTGTTGAACCTGTGCACGAGGTTGTTGGTGACGACGATGATGTAAAGGTGCCCGTTGATCCTTCTACTCAGTTGGAGTCGAGGAAAAAGGCGAGAACTGATAGGTCTGGGAGGAGAGAGGGAAAGCCTGAGAGTAAAGCTGCTGGTTCTTCTCGTAAGCGACCCTCTACTCATCCTTATCTAGGTTATGTGGTGGTTTCTGATACGTTGTTTGGCTTAGGGGTTGGTGAAAGGAGTCAACAGTCGGATCCTGATGACAGTGCTACTCTGACTGAGCACATGAAGAAAAAAGCCCTTGAGGATCACAAGCGCAAGCTTGATGAGCAGTCCGCTGCTCTTCTTGCTGCTAAAAAGGCAAAACTTCACAAGGAAGCTCCCCCCGCACCTTCTGAGTCTGAGATTGACCTTGGTGTTTTTAGTGGGGGTCGTGGGAATTTGTTGGAGGAGCTTTATGCTGCATCTGCCCCTCCTACTGGTAAGTAGCTTCTATTTGTACATTGTTGTTTTTCCTTCCTGGTTTTTTGTGTTGTTTTCTCGGAGTTGTTCTTGATTCATGTTCCATGACTTCAGTCAAGATTGGTAAGAAGCCTCGTGCGGTAGATATTTCTCAGATTACTCCACCTACTTCTCCTCCGTCGAGGACAGTTGGTTTGACCCCTCCTCGTGATGACGTTGATGCGGACACGAGGGGTTGTGAGGGGTTTGTTGAAGGTGTGGCTGAAGGAGATGTTGCTCCTGGAGGTGATGGTGGAGCTGATGGTGGAGCTGATAGGGGCAAGGGTATTGAAGTGGAGGGGGAGTCTAGCGAGACTACTCCACAACAAACTATTTATACCAAGCGTCCTCCCGGTGGTGGTGGAGCTACTTCCGGCGCTGTGCGCAGCCCGCACGTGGAGCGTTACCCTGCTGATTCCTGGGGTAACCCGGCTTGTGACGAGTTGCCCCACGCCCCGCGCTGGAACCTTACTCAGGGTTCTCGGATGAATGATGTTAACAATTGCCATGAGTTCTTTTCTATGTCTCTTCCTCCTGCTGAGAGGATGTTTCAGAAGAATCGCAATCGCTTTTCCCTTTTGGACGATCATGTTCGTGCTGGGGTTAATTTCTTTGCCACATCACAGGAAATTCTTCGCGAGTGGCGATCGATGGGAGAAGAGACCCTTGAGTTTGAGGCGTCGAAGAAGTCGCTTGCTGAAGAAAGGGAAAAATTTAATGCTGAGAAGAAAGGTTTGCAGTGGAGGGTTGCTGACGCTGAACGGAAGCTTGAGGAGCAAAAACAGCTGAATGATCAGAGACAAAAGGATTGGGAAAACGCGTGCGCGCGCACGAACGTTGAGATGCAGTCGCAGCGTGATGCTATCGTGCGGTTGTCTGGTGAAAAAACAACACTTGCTGAAGAAGCGCAGCAGGCGCGTATTGCATCCGAAGAGAAGGAGAAGGAGTATGTCGCTCGGATTGATAAGTTAGAGGTTCTTGCTCAGCAAAAGGCAACTGAGTGTGAGGATGCACAGCGCCTTCTTGCTGAAAAGGCTGCTGAAGTTCAGGCAGCAGAACTCCTTGCGGAGGAAACGTCTGCTGACACCAGATGGCTGCTTTCCCGTGGAGTGCCCTTGGTAATTTCTTTTGCTTTTTCTTATTCTTTAGTTTTTGCGGATTTATCTGATTGCTCTGTTTTATGCAGCTTGCTGACCGTATTCTGAACTCGACTGAGCTTGCCACGTATATGCTTGAATTGGGTCGAGCGGGGTATAATAGCGGTCGTAAGTTTGGTTTTGCTGAAGGCAAGTCTGCGGTTATCAACAAGGAGAAAGACTACCACTTTGAATTGTATAAGGAGGATTGTGACGGTGCTTATGCTGCTAAGCGCAAGGAGTTTTTAACCCTTGAGTTTACCGTCGTCCGAGCAGCGCAGAAGTTGTCTCGGAAACCAGATGGAGTCGCTTTGTTGAAGAAGGCTTTGGGAGAAGATAGTGATGCGGCCGGGGGTGCTGGCCCCAGCCAGACTTGAAAGGTGGACTCCGGCCTGTGTGTCGTGTATGGCCATGAATGGGCCTGTAATGTCGGTTGTTTAAAACAATTTAAATTTTGTTTACCTGTGGGCGTATGTGCCTGGGATTCCTGTGAATATTTTATCGCTTTTTTCTATGGTTATGTGAATTTTGTTATCGTCATAATATGTGCATGTTTAATTACTTTGATCAGGTGTCGCGAATGAATGATGGCGCTGACAGGTGATGTTGTGTTACTACAATGTTTTTATTCTATCGTTTGAGTACGTGCGCTTGTATGTGACATACGAAGTGATCGAGTTGCAGGTTATTGTGTGAGCTCAGCTGTAATCAGCCTTGGGAGCATTACAATGTTTAGTTACCTTGCTATCGATATTTTCGTGTTTATGTGGGCACGAAGTTATGTTTTGGCGTTTTGTAGGCTTTGGTTGTGTTTCTGACCCGGCTGTTCACTTGGTTGTGACGAGCCTTGGAGGTCTACAACGTTTCCTATGGTCGAGCCATTGATGTTTTCGTGTACGCCCAAAGTAATAAATGCAGTTGTGACAAGAAATTTGCATGAAATAAAAGTAGCCAAACACTTCTTGTATTAGAGTAAATGTGTTGGCTGTACGCCCTTTACGATTACATGGTTGTGTTACATGTAGCACTTTCGGAGTTGCTGGGCATTCCAGGTTCGTGGAACCTCTTTGTCGTTGATGGTGCGTAGTTTGTAGGCTCCTTTGCCGAGTACTGCATCGACTATGTATGGGCCTTCCCATTTGGGAGCCAGTTTTCCGGGATTTTCTGCGTTGGACGCTTCGTTGTCTCTAAGGACATAATCTCCCGGATTGAAGCTGCAGATTCGGACTCTGGAGTTGTAATACTTTTCCAGCTTCGACTTGTACTTGGCTTCGTTGATTGCTGCCATCTCCCTCCGTTCTTCTAGGAGGTCCAGGTCGATCCTCTGTTCTTCGTCGTTGTTGATTAGATTCATGGAGAGCATTCTCGGAGATGGTAGCCCGATTTCTGCTGGGATCACTGCTTCAAACCCATAGACCAAGCTGAAAGGCGTTTCGCCATTGCTTGTTTTTGGCATTGTTCTATGGGCCCATAGTATGCTGGGTAGTTCGTCCACCCATCCTCGTCGTTTTTCACCGAGCCTTGCCTTTATGCCATCGACAATGCTTTTGTTGACTGCCTCGACTTGACCATTCCCTTGCGGATGCGCAACCGAAGAGAAGGTGTGTTCGATGTTCAATTCCTTGAACCATCGTTCGAGATCATCTGCTGCAAAGTTTGTTCCGTTGTCGGTGATGATTCTGAGGGGTAAGCCGAACCGGCATATGATTTGTTCCCATATGAATCGTTTGACGACTGCCGATGTGGTTGACGCGAGTGCCTTTGCTTCTACCCACTTGGTGAAGTAATCAACCGCGACTATTATGAACTTGACTGCCCCTGGAGCTTCTGGGAAAGGGCCTACCATGTCTATGCCCCATTGTTGAAAAGGCCATGCGGTTGTTACGGGCACTAGTTCATTCTTGGGGCGCATGGTCTTTGGCGCGTGCCTCTGACAGCCACTGCACTTTCTCAAGTCTTTCACAGCATCGAGATGCATCCCGGGCCAGTAGTATCCGGCATTCATCACTTTTGCCACTACCATTCGAGGCCCGGCATGGATACCACAAATTCCTTCATGCACTTCCTGGATCAGATAGTTCGCGTCGTCGGCGTCAACACATCGTAGCAGTGGGCCAAGATACGATTTTCGGTACAGTATCCCATCTGCCATTTGATAGTGTTCTGATTTGTATTGGATCTTTCGTGCCTCGGCTTTGTTTTCTAGGAGTATCCCTGACTGCAAGTACATGATTATCGGCGTCATGCAGGACGTTGTTCCCGTCTGGATGACGCTTACTTCTCTCAGTGGAACGGATGGATTGCTCAAAACCTCTATGCGCACATCTTTTGCTAGGTGCTGGAAACTTGTTGATGCCAGCTTGCTTAAAGCATCGGCCGGCTTGTTTTCGCTTCGATTTATGTGGTGCACCTTGTAAGAATAGAAGGTTTGTAGCAATGTTTTCGCTTGGTTGAGATAGAGTGCCATTATATCGCCCTTGGCTTCATATTGGCCGTTGATTTGGCCTGCTACTAACATGGAGTCCACATGCGCTTCGATGTGTCGGACCCCCATTTTGATCGCCAATCGTAGGCCAGCCAGGAAAGCTTCGTACTCGGCTTCGTTGTTTGTGCTCTTGAAGTCCAGGCGTATGGCGTATGTGAACTCGTGTTTGTCTGGGCTCACTAGCCTTAGCCCCGCGCCTGCTCCATCTTCGTTAGATGCACCATCTGTGTACAACAGCCATGGCTCTTCTGTTTGCTTTCTCTCGGCTTTCTCCATCGCCTTACATTCTCTGTCTTTGTCATCTGGGACTTCCGTCATAAAATCTGCTAAGACCTGGCCTTTGATCGATGGCCGTGGTCGGAAAACCACATTATGGCCCCCCAGCTCTATTGCCCATTTAGCCAGCCTTCCTGATACTTCTGGCCTTGCAAGGATGTTTCCAATGTTGTAGTTTGTTAGCACGTGGATAACGTGGTTGGCAAAATACCTGCGCAGGCGTCTTGAAGCGTGGATCAGTGCAAGGACTAGCTTTTCCATGATTGCATACCGGGTCTCTGGATCGGTCAAGGTTCGTGACACATAGTACACTGGTGTTTGAACACCTTGACGATCGACGAGTAGTACGGCCCCGACTGCCTTGTTGGAAGCTGACAGGTAAAGTACCAAAGGTTCTCCTTTGTTTGGTGCGGTTAATGTTGGCAGTTTTATGAGGCAATCTTTCATCTCGCGGAACGCACTTTCTGCTTCCGGAGTCCACTGGAACTGGCTTTTCTTCATGCAGTTGCGCAAGGTTTTGATGAATGGGAAGGATTTTGCAGCGTGGTTGGCTAGAAAACGATTGAGTGCTGCTAATCGTCCTGCTAGTTTCTGCATGTCCTTGATGTTTGCTGGTGAAGGCATCCTTTCTATGGCTTGGACCTTTTCTGGATTTACCTTGAAACCATCTTTTGTGACTATGAAGCCCAAGAACTTCCCTTCTTCCATTCCAAATGAGCACTTTGCTGGGTTCAGCTTGATACTTACGCTGCGTAGCGTGTTGAATGTCTTCTAGATATTTGCCAGCATCGCGCTCTCCTCTTTCCTCATGATTACCAGATCATCCATGTACACTTCTATGTACTTACCGATGGCGTCACTGAATGTTTCGTTCATCAGCCTTTGGTATGTTGCGCCTGCATTTTTTAAGCCGAACGGCATCTTGGTGTAGCAATACAACTCTGTTGGGGTGCGAAATGCGGTTTTATCTTCGTCTTGGACGGCCATTTGAACTTGATGGTACCCCTTGTAGCAATCCAGAAAACATTTCCACCGGAATGTTGCCAAAGAATCGATTTTCTCGTCTATGTCTGGTAAAGCGTAGCAGTCGCGGGGACATGCTTTGTTCAGATCCTTATAGTCGACACACATTCTCCAGCTGCCATTTGGTTTCTTTACCATTACTGGGCTTGCTACCCATGTTTGGTACCTGACTTCTCTGATGATTCCTGCGTTTAGCAACTCTAGCACTTGTTCTTTCATGGCATCGTGTTTGATGTCGCCTAGGTGGCGTTTGGCATGCACCACTGGCTTTGCGTCTTCTGAGACATTTAGACGGTGTTCTGCTATGTGCCGTGGAACACCAACCATATCAGCCGGTGTCAAGGCGAACACGTCCATGTTTTCGTGCAGTAATTTCTTGAGCGCCGCGCGCGTCAGGTCGGACATGGCGGGCCCCAGAGTGACCGTTTGTTCTGGGTATGCGCTGTTCAATACCCATTTTTCTGCCTCTATGCGCGGTGCTGGCTTGCTTGCTTTGGCAGGTCTGATTTCGTCTGTTGCTAAAACTTCCTTACTGGCGTATATCAGCGCAATGCCTGTTTCGGTGGGGAATCCGACAGCGGAATGTGGTGCAGAGCAGATCATACTGAAATCTCCTTGGGATTCTCTTCCCAGGAGGATGTCGTGTCTTGAGTGCGCCGGCAATACCATGAATGTAACTTCTTCAGTTCTTGAATTTCTCCCGTCTGAAAGCAACACCGGGAATGATATTTGTCCTAGGGGAAAGACGGCTTCATTGCAGAAACTAGTTAGTGGATAATCGACTGGCTCTAGGCGCGCCTTGTCCTCTTGATCAAATTGATTGAAGCACTGTTCATATATGATATCCGTGGTGCTCCCGGGATCAATGAAGATGTAATCTGTCTGGTAGTGGCCAATCACCCCTGGGATGACTATTGGTCGCTTTTCTCTTGGACCCCCTCTAACAACTGGGAAGATGACTTGTTTCTCGCGCCATGAATCATCCTGCGCGCTTGTTGTAGTTTTTTCTCGGTCTTCGTGGACCTCCTTGTATCATGTGGGTTTCTAGCTTTCTGAGCTTCTTATTGTCTGGCCCTTCATCTCTTCTTTGTATTTGGCGGTAATCGCGCTTTCCGCCCTTGACTAAGTGAGTGAGCTTTCCGTCTCTAAGGGCTCTTTCGATTTCTTGCTTTAGGCTAAAGCAATCGTCGGTTAATTGGCCCGTATCTTTGTGGAATTCACAGAAGAGATTTGGGTCTTGACCCCTTTTGTTGCGCATCTGTAGGGGTGGTTTGAACTGATGATTTTCTGTAGCTAGGACTTCGGAAGGTGTTTTGGTCAGTGGAGTCCACTGCTTTTCTCTGTTTTCTCGCTTCACTTCCTTTCGATGGGCTATCTGGTTGATCGTATGGCGTGCATCGTCCCGTGGGGGCTTCTTTCTCTGTGCCCAGAAGCCTTCCAGGGTTGATTTCTGCCCCTTCTGTTGTGTCGATCGTTATGGTTGTGCGCGCGCTGACGGTGGTCGTCACCGGTCAACTGCCTGTCTGTCTGTGCAATGGTTTTGGCTGCTTCTATGAAGGTTTCCCAATCTTTGGGTCCTCCGTCTCGCCCTTTGATTCTTTTAACCAAGTCGTCACACTTGACCGCCCTCATGAAGTGTGCGCGCATCATCTTTTCTGGTATGTCACCGATCTCTAAACATTCTTTGTTGTATCTTGTGATGAAATCCTCTACGCTCTCGTAGTCTTTTCTCCATATGTTTAAACAGTCACCGGGGTCTCTGGCTTGTCTTCTCTGCTGAGAGAAGTGTGCTAGGAACTTCTCTCGGAAGTCGACCCATGATTTAATTTTGCCTGCTGGTAAGTTATCGAACCAAATGCGCGCCGCGCCGACGAATGTTTGAGCAAACAGGTGGCACCATGTTGGTAAGTTCCATCCGCCTGTTGCCCCTGCGCCCTTAAACACCTGGAGGTGATCATCTGGGTCTGTCAACCCATTGTATTTACCCACGTTGTGTGGTAATTTCGTTTTGTCGATGGCCGCGCATGCGATTTCTCGGATAAATTTTGAATTTTCTGCCATGTCCTCAGGACGATAGCTCAAGGTGTAATCATGCTCTGCTTTGGGGTTGTACCCCGCGCGCTTGGTTGGTTTGTATGCTTCGTGCTCCGGATGGAGTCTGCTGAACACTGTGGATTCCTCCTTGTAAGTTGGGTCGTCTTCTTCTTCCTCCCATTCCGTATTCATGTTACGTGCGCCCAAACGGGTTTGGATCGGCCTTCATTGTAGATTGGAGTTTTGCACGAAGTTGCTCTCTGTTTCAGCATAAGTATCGCGCGTGTCGTGTACGCTAGGTCTTCTTACATTTTGCACTGGTCCTCTTTCCGGACGTAAGTTCCACGCATTTGTCTGCTGAGCCGTGTGTGTACTCAGAGACCTTGGTTGTGGAGTTGCAAATGCTGATTGATTAGCTTGCGCTTGGAGCAGGGCTTGTTGTGCACTGAGCTGCGTATAAACGAGGTTTATGGACGCCATCTGTTCGGCATACCAGGAAGCCAGAGTTTTTCCTTCGGGTAGTCCTAGAAGTGCAGAATAGTTGAGTTGTGCTTGTTCCGATGGAGCAGAAGGGCCTGCTCCATGGCTTAGAGTATGCATCGACGAAGGTGTTTGGTGTAATATCGCCGTTGGAGTTTGGAAAGCAGCTCCGTTTGTGGTTTGAGTGATGATTCTTGCTGGTGTTTGGAAAGTGGGTCCAGTTGTGGTTTGGCTAACAGCCCTGGATGCACTTCCAAAGATGGGTGGAAAATCGTTGTTCAGCTGACCCTCTTGGATGGTCTCGTTCCTTTGACCCCTTTGGACGTGTGCCGTGTCCGAAACGAGTTCAAAGGAAGAAACTTCTCCGTCGACTGGGTGTGAATGATTTTGTTCTGCCATTTTTACGAGTGTTTTTTAGAAAAGAAATGAGGTGAGAGTGGTTTTGCAAAAAAGCGGATGGCGCCAATGTTGAAACACTGGTTAACACAAAGACAATCAGTGTGGTTGTTTCGTTTAATGGGTTCAACCTCTTCTTCTACTCGTATTGATGGCTTGAAATCTGCAAAACAGTAAACACCGTTAGTCTCGTTAAGAGGGGGAAGGGGGTTTTCCCTCTTAACCAGGCTCCGGCGTGAGAATAAGTACTGTTCTGAGAGGAAATAAACAGTGTGTGTATAGTGTGAGTAAGGAGAGTAAAAAGATCCTGAACCTGAATGATGAAGGGTCCTATTTATAGCCGGAGGGTGAAGAAGGAAGGAGCAGCTGTGCCAGCTGTGAGCGCGTGCCAGCTGTCCGACCAAGGGGAATATCCTCTTGGTCTGCTCTGTCATGGCAGGTATAGTGGTACACGTGGCGTTCTTGCATTCGCTTGCGCTGGATACCTCGTACCGGTATTGTTAGTGCTGCTCCCTGAATTGTCGCAGGCCTATGTGGCATTCTGCTAGTGGCGACACGTGTTGTCCTTTATGTCGGATATAGCATCTTTGGTGCCAACTGTGAATCATCCAGAAGTTTCTAGAAGCTTCTGGAGTGTTTCGTTGACGTGGATGCCTTGTGTGCACAAAAGTGGTGTGGTCCCTGCCATGTAGGCAGGGAATTAGGACCATACCTCTTCAAGTGGAAATGCCCATCACTTGTGATGGAGTTCCATCACTCACAACTTATTTTTTTGTTTTTAAATTATAAATTAACAATAAAACACTAAAGTTATAAATTATAAATTTCATTTATATAAAACCTAAATTACAAACTAAAAAAAAAAACTAAACATTGCAAATAAAAAAAACCTCAAAAATCTAAGGCATCTCCCACCCCCACTTTTCACATATCTCGCGTTTTCGTTGAATTACGATCGTCTTAAACGGTTTGTTGAAATTGTTGTGCGACTCTAAAAAGATTTTTAAATCATTATTTTTTTTTCTTTTTCGTTCAAGTGCTGAATATACCGGTCCTCGCGTTTAAGTTTTGCCGCCACAAGTTTTCTCTTCTTTCGGTGGCTTGGGTTATTCCACCAATTTAGCCTCTTTGATTTCGGAGATCGACTCCGCCACCGATTCCTTTCCTTTACTTGACGAATCACCACTTTTCTTGAGGCGCGGCCTTGTCGGTGTATCGCTTGAATAGATTCATCAATGGGTTGATTGGGTTCGTCAACGGGGACGTCGTTCAAATTCATTTGGGGCAACTTATCCGACGCGGAAGTCGTGTAGTTCCCCGACTCGGAGGTCTTTGATCTTCTGGGACTTCCTCTTTTTTTTTTTGGAACCGTCGGCCCACCCATGGCGACCAAATCAACTGGTACCCACTTCTGGTGATGTCTCGCAACCTCCCATGCTGCCAAGTGTGGAAAACTCCTCTTTTTGTATAGTCGGCAATAGTCGTCGATGGCGGTTTTCATGATAGTCGCCTTGCTCGCTCCACTTTGTGGATTTCGGTTCTAGAAAAAAATATTTAAAACTGTTTTTTCTGTTTTTATAAAAACAATATTCTTTTTTTTAAACCTGTTTTTCTGTTTTTTTATAAAAATAATTTTCTGTTTGTTTATAAAAACAGATTAAAAAACTGTTTTTTATAAAAACAAATTAAAAAAACTGTTTTTCTATTTTTTTATGAAAACTGTTTTCTTTTTTTTATAAAAACAGTTTTCTGTTTTTTTTAAACTGTTTTTCTATAAAAACAGCTTTTCTGTTTTTTTTTTAACAAACTGTTTTTTATAAAGTCCGGTTTTCTTTTTTTTATAAAAACATTTTTCAGTTTTTAAAATTAAAAAAACAGTTTTATGTTATAAAAATAAAAAAAAACAGTTTTAAATTTATAAAAAAACGTACCACTTGAATGAAAAAACCGTTGAATTTACTCATTTTCCGGTTCAAATCGCCCCACTTCGAAGTCACTTGATCCATTTTTCATTCCATTGAAGCGGGAAGTTGGCGAAAATGAGCCGTTACTCGTCTCCAAAACAAGTATTTTCTTTGCTCGTTGGAATGTTTTTTGTTTTCGGAGATGTGCAAATACGCCTTAACCAAGGCGACTTCCTCCTCGCTCCTTCGTGGTCTCCGAGCGGATGTCGGGACAACTTCAACTTCTTGAACGTCTTCGTCTTCTTCTTCTTCTTCTTCGTCTTCTACTTCTTGAACGTCATCATCATCTTTATCGTCATCGAGATTTTGTTGTGGTTCGCGGTATGCGCATGCGAATTGTTGGATGAGGATGTCATCTTCTAGTGGGTCGACATGGTGGGATTGGGTTTGAAAGTGTGGAAACAGTTGGGGTTGAAACTAGGGCTAGCATATCGGGTCAACCCGATCTGTTAAGACACGAACACGATAAGACACGAACACGAAACCTGTAAACACGAACACGACACAAATCTTATCGTGTCAGATTTTCCAAACAAGAACACGAACCTGTTAATAAACAAGTTACACGAAATGACCTGTTAAGACACGAAAATGTTGCTAACATATCATATGACCTGTTTAAGACACAAACACGACCTGTTAAGACCCGAACACGACCTGTTAAGACCTGAACACGACCTGTTAAGACACGAACATGACCTATTATTTCATATTTGAAATTAGCAATTAAGGAACCTGTTTAATGAAAATTTAGTCGCCAAAGGTTCACAAAAGTCATAAAAATGCATAAACACATAATGTCTTAACAAACTTAAAACGAAATCCATAAAAGTCTAATCATAACATCCAAATAGTTTCAACATTCAAGTTCCCATATGCCTTTCTTTCTCAAGATCTTCAATTCCAAAAAATCAAACCTACACACAAATAATTACAGTCGTATTAGGCATGGACAATTTGACATAAACTCATTCATATAGCTTTATCAAGCAACATTTCTAGAAACATTTGAAATAGGTACCTTGAGATGTTCTTTGATTTTTAACAATCAACACTACTTGAAGCATTTGGAGTGGATACCTTAGGATTGTTCACGGAATTTGAAGCATCTGATTCACGGCTAATGTCAAGCGACATTATATCGATAGCAGCTCCCGCTGAAGCAATTGTAGCAGCTCCGGCCCCTATTAGTTTTGCACCTTCTAACGAGCTCATCGACACTAACTTGGTTCGAACCTACAAAGTACAAACAAATATACATAATAACATTAATAGAATACCATGCAAAAAAACATAAAAAAATCAAGAGAAAAGACATTACAATAATCTTCAAATAACCAATCTTTTGTGCATATGAGAGCCTCAACTTGAAACTGGGGAGGTTGAAATGGTGGAACGAACGGTTGGTTTTGATACGGTTGTGTTTGAAAGGGTGGAAATTGTTGGGTTTGAAAGGTTGGAAAAGGTTGGGGTTGAAAATGTGGGAGTTGGTCTGGTTCGTCTTGCAACCTAAAGCGCGCCGGCTCGCCAAGATTCCCTCGAACCTTGGGTCGTACAGGATTTTTCTTCGAACCCGAACCTCTTTTGCTCGAACCCGAACTTCTCTTGCGTGACCCTTCCATCTTTGTATTGGATTTTTTTTGAAGTTAAAGTTTGTATTTGGAAGAATGTTTGGATTTGAAGGAAGAATGTTTGGATTGAGTTGGAAAATTATTTGGAATTTAATACTGTGGGTGTATATATAAAAAAAACCTTTAAACGGTCAAATGATGCAACGAATAAATGGGCAACGGTCGGATTTTTCAATTTTCAATTATTATGTTAAAGCGTTAAACTTTTTGGTGGCGGCGGTGTTTTGTTGTTGATAACGCGTGATCGGGTGCTCACCACGGAGCGCCCCGACCCCCTTAATGGGGGTGGTCGGAGGTAGTGAAGGTGGTGGTTTATTGAAAAACACAAAACAAAACAAAAAAATTAAAAACAAGCTTCTAAAATGAGTTAAATACCTTTGTATATGATGTGACTTAAACCAAGAAATTTAATGGTTTTAGTCTAGAAGGTCAATATTAGTAACAAAATATCAAGTTAATTGTTGATCTACGCAATTTTTAAACTGAAAGTATTTTTAAACTGAAAGGTATAGCGTGCAATTTTGGGGATACATAAAGGTTGTTTTGTGCAATTTTGTCTCTATTATGTTAAGTATTTGTTTTAATTTTATTTTATTTATCATTTAATTTTAATTTTTTTCTTATAACTTGGCTAAGTTAATTTAAAAAAAAAAAAATCTAACTCCGCAACTATATTTAAAAAAAAAATTAACATTGCAATATAAATTTTAATGAAAATGGATATTGTGTCGCTATCCTATGAAATCGAACCTAAATCGGGGTAAAAAGTAATTTATTATCTTTAAATATAAACTTATTTTCATAATATTTTATTCATCATTTAATTTGAACATTTTCTAATAATTTGTGTTCTAAATTCTTTTTTTTTCAATATTGCGATATAAATTTTATTGAAAACGGATATTTTGTCGCATCCTACCAAACCGAAATCGACCAAACGACAACTATACCGGTACCAGTATTTGGTTTTATTGTTATTGCTTATGATAAGCTGACATCATATCGCAACCATACCGTACCGAACCAAACCAACAAACATCGGTATCTATACTCGTATTTACTTTTATGGTTTCTTGTTTGGTAACGGATACCGTGTCGCTACCTAGTGAACTAGGGGCGAAGCATTATGGTTACCCGTGGGTGCACCCGCCCACCCCAATGTTTCGGCTAGAAGTGTGTATATGGTCCGATTTTTTGTCCGAAAATTTAAAATTTATATAGGATCGTCCACCCGATTATTTTTCCTAAATGGTGGGTTATTTGGTAAATATATTTTAACTCTTATTTTATTTGTTTACTCCTAGATTACCCACCACACAACAAACTTAATACCAATTTATTAATTATCAAATATTATTTATCTTTTTCCCAGCCGCGGTAGCTTTTTGTTTCTGCATCCTGCCGCAAGACTTTTGGTTCTGACTTCTGTTTCTTCAGTTCTCCGGTAAGACTTTTGGGCCAATTTCACAATTTGGGAAGTGGTGTCATCCTTATCTATTTGCAATTCAGTGATTCACGGTTCCGCCAACATCATTTGGGTAACAATTCTTTTCTTTATTCTTTTGTAGTTATTGTTAATTGTTAATTGGATTATAGGAATGCAATATTTAGTTTTTCTATGTGCAAGAACGAGTTCTTTGAATGAATGCATTTTTTGTTAGTTTTATTTGGAACTATGATTATTTGACCCGACTTGAATCGGATGGCTGACCTAACCCGACCCGAAATATAACGATAGGAAAAAAAAATTTCGGTCCCATCACTTTACGCCCCCTCGAAACTTTTGGTCAAGCTCCGCCACTGTAGTGAACCGAACAACATTGGTAACGATACATGTATTCATTTTTAAAAACACGTATTGATTTTTATATCGAGTCCATGTATTGTACCAAACCAAATCAAACCAAACCGATACCGATCGATTGTCCAAAGTAATGTATCGCTACGCATGGGCAAATACACTAGATAAATAGAAGGTAAGTTGACGGAACGATTATTTGGGATTCAGTTTGACCATATAGTCACTAGTGAGGGGAATGTTTCAGCCTTTCAGGTCTAAATACATTATGGACCAGATGGGTGTTGTTTGTAGAGGTGCACAATTTGGTTAATTTTCTTTAGTCGATAATTTTTAAATTTTGCTTTAACTGGTTATTACTTTAAGTGGTTCGGTTAATAACCAGTTATTTTCATCTTTTCTTTTTATTTTTTTTTCAATTTTTGGGGTTAACCAGTACATTGGTTAAAAACCGGTTAAAAATAACAGGTTACTATCCTAAATATCTAGAACCAGTTACAAACCGCCGGTTTTTTAATGCTCAAAAGGTTATAGGTGTACCTGTTATTAGCCAGGTACGATTAATAACCGGTTTCAGTTAACAAACCAGTTTTTTCCCCATCTCTAGTTGTTTGTATAATTTAAGCTTGGATTGGTAGCAGGAATTAGGGCCGAGTAGTAATTGGGATATGGATGTGATACGAAAAGGATATGGGTCTGACACGAAAAGGATATGGGAATTTAAATTGGGCCAAAATTGGATGGACAGTGTTCAACAATATGAGGTGGGCTTGGAAGGTAATATTGTGAACCTGTCATCTTGGGACCTTACTTCACCAGTGGATTGCATTTTCATTTGGTGGGTTTGGTTATTAAATGTGAACTCAAAGATGGGTTGCTACTTACCAAAGAGAGTTATGTGGGCGACTATGCTAATGAGAAAATAAGCCGAAGCTGGGCCAATACTGTGATTTGGGCTTATATTTTTTTAGTTTGTCGTTGTATCGGTTTTGGGCATGATGAGATGTATGTTGGTTCAGTTCTGTTTGTGCATAAAGGAAAACATATAAATCATACCTGTCACAGCAGATAGTGCAGAGGAGAATCCTGTGAGAGAGTTCGACATGCCTGTCATCTTGATCTGGTTCCTCCTTAGGGTGCTGACTGATGATGGGAACTTAGAAACCGAAAAGGGTATCGGTTATGGAGAGGAGGCCGAAAACCTTATTGATGTTATGACTTATGGGGTGTGAATTGTGTAACTGAGTAACCCTTAAACCTCCACCTTATTCTCCTTATATAAGCACCCAGGAGGAAACCTAATTAGTTACTAAGGGTAATATGGTCCATCAACAATTACCAACTAATTAAATAATAGGTTCTAATATATTTTGATCTCTATAATGTAAATGATTAAGATGGCTATAGATTAAATATTAAACATAATAATATTTAATCTTACATTCTCCCACTTAGCCGAGTAATCATTTACTATGAGTATTAGATAAGCCTGATCAGGAGTTAACACTCATTTTAGCCTTAAACAAGTACTATAGCAGAGAAATACAGCCGTTGAATCATTATGCGACTCAGGACCCCCATTAATCATACTATAGCCTTAATTTAAAACCTAGTCGTTATGATCAAAATACGCGTAAGCCCTTTGTTTGATTTGTAACTTTTTATTTGTCTATATGCCATTATACCGGTTGAACATATTCTAACAGACATACAAAATCAAACTTGAGGAAATTTCATTAAACATAAAACATAAGCTAGTACAATATGCTCAAATAAGGTCTTTACATAATCCCATATTCCGAACATGTTCTTCATAAACCTTAGGAGGGAGACCTTTAGTCATCGGATCCGCAAGCATATCCTTAGTACTAATATACTCGATACAAAGATTATTTTCCTCAACACGTTCACGTACAAATAGATATTTCGTATCGAGATATAAACCAGCTCCAGTCGAACTGTTACTGTTCGAGAAACTAACGGCAGCTGAATTATCACAGTAAAGCTTCAATGGTCTAGAAATGGAATTAACTATTTTGAGTCCAGTGACCAGATTTCTAATCAACATTCCATGACAGGTTGCGTTATAGACAGCAATGTACTCTGCCATCATTGTGGAAGTTGTGGTCAACTGTTGTTTATGACTCTTCCAAGAGATAGGGCCGCCTGCTAACATAAAGATATAGCCCGAAGTGGATTTCTTGTCATCTTTGCATTTGGCATAGTCAGAATCAGAATAGCCCACCACTTCTAAATGATCACTTCTTCTATAAGTCAGCTTATAGTCTTTCGTCCCTTGCAGATATCGAAGTACCTTCTTAGCTGCTTTCCAGTGATCTAGGCCAGGGTTAGTCTGATAACGGCCTAGCATTCCAGCAATATAAGCGATATCTGGACGAGTACAGACTTGAGCATACATCAAGCTCCCGACTACTGATGCATAAGGTATCTGGCTCATTTGCTCCTTCTCAACCTCTGTTGTCGGACACTGAAACGAACCAAAAACATCTCCCTTAACTACTGGAGCGATGGAGGGTTTGCACTGTTGCATGTTATATCGTGTAAGGACACGATCTATGTAGGCCCTTTGGGACAATCCTAAGATCCCTTTGTTTCTATCTCGGTGAATTTCGATGCCAATGACGTAAGACGCATCTCCGAGATCCTTCATGTCGAAGTTATGCGAGAGTAACCGCTTCGACTCATGCAACATGTCTAAACTATTACTTGCCAATAGAATGTCGTCAACGTAAAGGACAAGTATAGTAAAGTTGCTCCCACTCATCTTGAGGTAGGTGCATTGATCCACTTGATTCTTCATAAAACCTTGCTTCTTCATGACTTCATCAAACTTGAGGTACCACTGACGTGATGCTTGTTTTAACCCGTAAATGGATTTCTTCAGCTTACAGACTAGATGCTCCTGACCTTCAGGCTCAAAGCCTTCAGGTTGCTTCATGTAAACATCTTCGTCCAAATCTCCGTTAAGGAAAGCAGTTTTAACGTCCATCTGATGCAGCTCTAAATCAAAATGAGCTACTAGGGCCATGACGATCCTTAATGAATCTTTACGAGAGACAGGTGAAAACGTCTCTTGATAATCAATTCCCTCTTTCTGAGTGTAGCCCTTTGCAACCAATCTCGCTTTGTAGCGTTCAACGTTACCATTCGGATCCAGTTTTGTTTTGAACACCCATTTGCATCCTACGGGTTTGACTCCGTTGGGTAATTCTACCAAATCCCAAACGTCATTTTTTTTCATGGAATCAAGCTCATCAATCATTGCTTTATTCCATTCGGAAGACTGATCACTGCTAATGGCTTCATTGTAAGAGATAGGATCATTGAGCTTTCCGGGATCCATTTCAGTCAGGTAGGTAACATAATCATCCCAATTAGGAGGCCTTCTTTGCCTGGATGACCTCCTGAGTAGATTATCGGGTTCAGCGTTGTCTTGGTTTTGAGCGTTTGATGTGCCTTCGTCATGAGGTATAATGGGTTCTGATTGTAGAGGTAAATTTGCAGTTGGTGCAGTAGCTTCAGGAACAATAGTTGCATTGGGTACAAGAGGAGTAATCGGAGTAATGGTAAGTGACGAGTCTCTCCCCCCGCGTCTTGTACTTCTTGCAATTCTTCGTAAGGGTTGGTACTGCTCCCACTGACGTTGAAATTCTCCAGGAACGCGGCACGCTTGGTTTCAACAATACGGGTGACATGGGAAGGACAATAGAAACGATAACCCTTAGAGTTCTCAGGATACCCGATAAAGAAACAGGTAACTGTCTTAGGGTCAAGTTTCCTTAGGAAAGGATTGTAAAGTTTTGCTTCAGCAATGCAGCCCCATACTTTCATATATTTAAGACTCGGTTTCCTTCCTGTCCAAAGTTCATAAGGAGTTTTAGGGACAGACTTAGAAGGAACTCTATTGAGTATATGAACAGCTGCTTTTAACGCTTCAGTCTAGAGGAATAATGGTAAGTTAGTGTTGGCTAACATACTGCGCACCATGTTCATAAGGGTACGGTTTCTTCTTTCAGCGACACCGTTCTGCTGAGGTGTACCAGGCATGGTGTATTGGTTTACAATCCCCTGGCCCTTACAAAACTCATAAAATGGACCAGGAGCTTGACCCACATCAGTATGTCTTCCATAATACTCACCGCCTCTATCTGATCTCACAACTTTAATCTGACGATCTAATTGCTTTTCAACTTCAGCCTTATAATCTTTAAAAGTTGTTAGAGATTCAGATTTCTCCTTAATAAGATACAAGTACATGTAACGAGAATAATCGTCAATAAAAGTGATAAATGAAGTATGTCCTGTTATGCCAGCGATTTGGTAGGGACCACTAATGTCAGTGTGAATGAGTTCTAATAAATTAGAACTCCTAGTGGCACCTTTCTTATTCGCTAATGTCATTTTACCTTTAAGACATTTGACACATGTTCCAAAGTCAGAGAAATCGAGAGGAGGTAAGACTTCATCCTTTACGAGACGATTTAATCGCTCTTTTGAAATGTGGCCTAAACGCTGATGCCACAACATGGATGAAGTCTCTAAGTCTCGTTTCTCTTCCATCTTTGTGAGTGATTCATTAATGTTATATGACAACAAAGATTTGGAAAAGCCATCATCTAGTTCTAATCTATAGAGTCCTCCATCCAGAACACCAGTACCATAAAGAACAGAATCATAATGGATAGAGAGTTTGCGATGACCATGGGAAACAATAAAACCGTCCATGTCTAACTTTGGTCCTGATACAAGGTTCCGAGTTACCTCAGGAACATATAAGGTATCATAAAGTTTAATACATAAACCAGTTTTCATAACTAATTGTAATGTTCCAATGGCCTTCACTTCTAATTCTCGATCATCCCCAACCTTAAGCGTTCTTTGGTTTCTTTCCAGCTTCCGGATTGAAAGGAATCCCTGAGTAGAATTGGTAACATGAACCATAGAACCAGAATCAAACCACCAAGAATTAGCAGGAACACTTAAATTATAGGACTCAAGTATCATAAAATAATCGTTACCTTTCTTAGCCAGCCACTCCTTAAAGTCAGGGCATTCCTTCTGCATGTGTCCTGTCTTTTTACAGAACTTGCAGCGGATACTACCTAAGGAGTTCTTAGAGCTGGAAGGTGCACTTGTATTAGGGTTAGGATTAGACTTTTGGACTTTAGAAGCATCCTTCCTCTGATAATTGTGCTTCCTTTTCTTAGGATTGGAGGTAGTGAAATTTGCAACATCAGTATGGCGATCCATCCTCATACGCTCCTCCTCCTGTACGCACATAGCGACCAGCTCACTCATCGTCCATTTTTCCTTCTGAGTGTTGTAGTTGATCTTGAATGCTTCAAAGGATGAAGGAAGCGAAGTAATGATGAAATGAACAAGGAAACCATCACTGATTTCCATTTCCAGCCCCTTCAGCTTATTGGCCATGTCATTCATCATCATGATGTGCTCGCGAATGCCACTCCTCCCATCATACTTAGTTGTCACCAGCTTAAGAATAAGAGTACTAGCGTGCGCCTTAGACGTCCCTTTGAACTGAGCCTCCACATGTTCCAAGTAGGTCTTAGCATCTTCAGAATCAGGAATAGCTCCCCTGATTGCATTGCTTATGGATTGCTTCATAAACATGAGAGACATGCGGTTACACCTAGTCCACTTTTCATGAGTTAACTGCTCAGCAGTAGTACTTTGAGTGGTAAGGTCCGCTGGCTTTTTCTCTCTTAGAGCATAATCGAAATCAAGCAATCCGAGAGTAAGCATGGGAGCATCCTTCCATGCAGCAAAGTTATCACCAGTCAAAGGTGGAATCCCGCAGTTGGGTGCTGATAGTGGAAATAAGATGAGCAAGTTATGATACTAAGGAAGAAATTCTAATGTGATCTATGGGCACGTTAAACTAAGGCAGACAAAATAATGACCATTTTACATAACGAAGCTGTGATAATGTCTATTACTAACATCAAAATAATAGACTTAACTAAAAAAATTCTACTTAAACGAAAACAAAACAGCTTTGGCCAGAAGTGTAATCATTTAAGCATATGTGCAAAGTGGTTGTAACAAATCAGCTTTGGCCAGAAATTGAAACAATCACTTTAGTTATGCACTTGCGAAGTATGCCATCTATGAAAGAATTAAATCAGCTTTGGCCAGATATTAAAACATTCATGCTTATGATGCACACTTAGCATAGCTTTCGTAATACTTGAATGATAAGTAGATGTATCAAGTCAGCTTTGGCCAGAAATGATATATCAAAAGCTCATTCAAGTTAAGCTATTTCTGGTTTTGTAAAACATTACATTATCTGATTCTGTTTAATTAACTAAGTAAATTACAAAACCATTTATTTAATAGCAAACCACCCGTTAGCGCGGATCGAACTTAAAATAATGAGATTGCGAGTCGCAACCACGATTTCGACTAATGACGTTATGGTTGCGAGTCGCAACTACGGTTTCGACTAGTCACGTTATGGTTGCGAGTCGCAACTACGGTTTCGACTAATCACGTTATGGTTGCGAGTCGCAACCTCATGGTTGCGAGTGATGACATTCTGGTTGCGAGTAGCAACCTCATGATTGCGACTAATGACGTTATGGTTGCGAGTAGCAACCTCATGGTTGCGAGTCATGACGTTATGGTTGCGAGTAGCAACCTCATGGTCTCGACTAATGACGTTATGGTTGCGAGTAGCAACTTCATGGTTGCGAGTTGTAGACCTTTTGCTCTCGAGTAGCAACCTCATGGTTGCGAGTAGCAACCTCATGGTTGCGAGTAGCAACCTCATCGTTGCGAGTAGCAACCTCATGATCTCGAGTAGCAATCTCATGGTCTTGAGTAGCAACCTCGTTAACAGCTGTTAATTGTGATATCATAACCGAAAATTCGAAATCTAAGGGATTAAGAGATATGTTTTCCTGTTATAGGCTGATCTAATTTTATCAACATATTTCGAAATTGTAATCTACTTATCTTTTAACAATTTTCTAAAAAATTTAGAGGACAAAATTAGATCAAAAACAGGAAAAACACTTAATAATCCAAATCATATTCCAAAACATAACAGAATTTTCGAATTTTCACATGAACATGATGAACCCTAATCATAAAAAATAAGATTCTGGAACCCGAAACCTGAAATTTTTTTAAGACTTCTAAACAGATTTCGGTTGTAAATATAATCCAGTTAATTCGGTGAACAAACAATTAATCTTTTCCCGAAAAACAGAGATCTCGAGTCGCAATCTGATGAACTCGAAATCGGCTGTTATGTTCATACGGTTTTTAAAGAAAAATTCCGTTTTCCAAGTTTCAATCCCAGAATTATGGATACGAAAACAGAACTGACTAATCAACATATGCTCTGATACCACATGTTGGTTCAGTTCTGTTTGTGCATAAAGGAAAACATATAAATCATACCTGTCACAGCAGATAGTGCAGAGGAGAATCCTGTGAGAGAGTTCGACATGCCTGTCATCTTGATCTGGTTCCTCCTTAGGGTGCTGACTGATGATGGGAACTTAGAAACCGAAAAGGGTATCGGTTATGGAGAGGAGGCCGAAAACCTTATTGATGTTATGACTTATGGGGTGTGAATTGTGTAACTGAGTAACCCTTAAACCTCCACCTTATTCTCCTTATATAAGCACCCAGGAGGAAACCTAATTAGTTACTAAGGGTAATATGGTCCATCAACAATTACCAACTAATTAAATAATAGGTTCTAATATATTTTGATCTCTATAATGTAAATGATTAAGATGGCTATAGATTAAATATTAAACATAATAATATTTAATCTTACAATGTATAGTTTGTATTACATACATGTATTGGGCCATTCTTAAGCCCAATAAGGGTAGAAGGTATAATGAGGGCCATGAGGCTAGATGCTGGGCCGAGTTCAATCCCAAATGTTTAGGGCCCAATTTTTGAGTTTGTTTTGAGTGTTTAGTTTTTAGTCGGGAACTTGTCCCTCAAATAGCTAAGGGGTTGTTTGTTTACCTCTTAATGAGGCTTTTAATGGTTCAGACCTCTTATTGGTTTAACACCTTAATGGTTCAGACTGTTTGTTTCACGAGCCGATATCTGAATGGTTCAAACATTTGCCTCTGAATGGTTAAGATTTATACAAAGTCTGAATAGTTAAGACCTCTAATCTGAATTGGTCAGACATTTGCCTCTGAACGGTTAAGTATTATACAGGCTCTTAACGGTTTAGATCTCTTAGCACTTAACCATTCAGATGTTGACAAACAACCCCTAACTCTCATTAATTCTTTTATTTTTTTCATAAAGTTATAAAATTTATAGAGGTGTCATTCCCCTTTACCAAAAAAAGGAAAAATTACAAGTTTTGTTATTTATCTTTATACTACTTTTCAAGCGGTGTCCTTTTTAATGAATGTTGACAGGCGGTGTCTTTAGTAGGTATTTTGTTGTAAGTTTAGTCTTTTACACCCAACCCAGTTAAAAAACCCTGTCAATTGTTGACTGACGGTGTTCTTTACCAGGTATTTTGTTGCAAGTTTAGTCCTTTAGCTAGGTATTTTGTTGCAAGTTTAGTCCTTTACACCCAACAATTAACAGGGTTTTTTAACGGGGTTAGGTGTAAAGAATTAAACTTGCAACAAAATACCTAGTAAAGAACACCGCCTGTCAACATTCGTTAAAAAAAACACCGCCTGAAAAGTGGTATAAAGGAAAAAAAAGGGTGATTGCACGGTACCCCTGACCGCGGGAGGGATCCCCCTCCCCAAGCTAGCGACCCAGCAACGCTGCCTGGCGGTGACTACCCAGCCGTTTCGAGGGGAGCGAAGAGCCTGCAAGCAGGATTCGAACCCGAGCACTTTAGGCCTCGAACCGGTTTAACTTAGGTGCCGGTGGCCATTGGGCTAACACCCAATGGTAAAAGTGGTATAAAAATACTGGACAAAACTTGTAATTTTTTCCCAATATATATATATATATATATATATATATATATATATATATATATATATATATATATATAGGATTAGGTTCAAACGTGAACAAAATCCCAAGAGTGAACTGCGTGAACTGATCTGGGCCCTTGATTTTTATGATCTTGAGATTAAAGTGAGTGGCATGATGGTAATTATTTAGTTAATTTTTTCCATTTAATTAAATACAAAAAAGGGTATATGTGTAATTTCAATCTTAAATTGATTGCATAAATCTCTCACAAATCAAGTAATCAATTATCATCTTAAATTGATTGCATAAATCTCTCACAAATCAAATCAAGGATTAGGAAAGATGTAACTTAATTCAATTATTAAAATAATTATTTGTTTAAATGCGATGTACACATGTGTATTCTGATTTTGCCCTCTTTTTAATGCGATGTACACATGTGTATATCATCTGTTTTTGTGATATCTCATAATTTTTTTTTGTATTGATTGGTGATGTACACCTGTGAATTACTGTACACATATGTACGATACTGAGTACACCTGTGTACTGTTCTATTTATATCCAAGTACACATGTGTATACCGTTGAAGTATGAAGGTTACGTGGATCTTAAAAATCAAAATTTGAATTCTGGAGATGAAATCTGAAATTAAAATTGAAATATGGTGATTTGTTGTTTGTTTTGATAATTATCTTATTAATAAATAAACATAATGTGGATAATGAATTTAAATTAGGAAAGATGTAACTTAATTCAATTATTAAAAATAATGATTTAAATCTAATTTTTTATATAATTACAATCCTACCCTTAACAACTAAAAAGGAAATCAATGGTCCATATCTGTTCACGCAGTTCACTCTTGGGAGGTTGTTCACGCTGGAACCCTACCCTATATATATATATATATATATATATATATATATATATATATATATATATGTCATGACATTGTCGTTTAAATTCCGAGCTTTTTTTAACAACTTTACTCCTACAAATCGACTTATGAATTGTTAAGGGTTTTGTTGTACCTACTTCTTATTGTTGGCAGGGCCGGCCCTGAGCAAGTGCCGGGTGGGCGTCAGCTCAGGGCTAAAATCGTAAAAGGGCCCAGAATTTTTTTTAGAATATATATATTTTATATATAAGCTATATATACTACACAATACAAAACTGGGAAACAAAACCAATTTGTTCTAGTGGTTGGTAAACTCCGTTTTGAAGCATAGGACCCCGGATTGAATCCGTTTCTGGATAACTTTTTCTTTTTGTTTTTCTGATTTGGAATTGAAGTTAACAGGATATGTCAAATATAGTTTTCTTCTAATTTATCTCCATTTAAATGAAATTCACATATATTGAAATGTAGTTTTCTTTCATTAATAAATTCATTAGTATTTTATTTGAAGGACTCTGAACGACTCATGTTAGAACTTAAGCAATTCAAATTTTAACATAACAAAATCATGTAATTTTAGGGGCTTATTTTTGTTGATCGTTTTCCCTTCGATTATTCAACTAAATGCGAGGGATTATTTATGTATATGTACATTTTAACATAAATTTTGTTTCGAAGCAAATTGGGTTAAATATATACGTTTTCATTCGACGGTATAAATTTGGGTTGCTATACGTTTCGACGTAAATTTCGTTTGGAAACGAGTTGGGTCAATTGTAATCTATACTTTATCACGTCGCTTACGTCACCATTGCACATTGTGTACGTTTTGAGTTGGTCTACATTTCGACGTAAATTTTATTTGGAAACAAATTGGGTCAAATTAATTTGAATTACTTTACGTTTCAAGGTGAATTTAGTTCGGAAACAAGTTAGGTTAACAATGGTCTATAATTTATTCGTCGCGTATTGCGTCGCCGCAACGCACAACGTGTAAAAAACCTAATATTATATTGAATTGAAACTTCCAATGTTTTTATTTAGAAACTTTGAATATTATATTATTACAGGGCAGATAGGGTCCTATTATTTTATCTCGCTCAAGGCCCAAATTTGTTTTAACATTTTCGGAGACGGGTTGTTGCATAGCTTACAGTCTCCCTCCAAAATGGACTTAAACTCAGCCACCAAAGTGGACTTTAAAGATTAAATCCGCCAACATATACACCTCTTTTGACGCTGTCCTCCCTATTAACAAGCATATTGGCAACTCACAAAACATTAACATGCATGCACTCAAAACATTTACATGTTTTGGAACTCATATGGCAGCAAGTTTTATATAGTCATGTCCTACTATTGCACTAAGTTTATTTACATGTTTAGGAATTCATATGGCAGTAAGTTACTTTTATATAGCCATGTCCTACTACTACACTAAGTTTATTTACATGGGCAGTAGAGATGGGCATAATAACCGGTTCCAAATCTGACCCGGCAGACCCGACTTGGAACCGGTTCCAGTCCCTACCTGCCTTATAGAAGAACCGGTTCCGGGTTGAAAAAACCCGTAGGCTCCTACCCGGTTCCACTATTTATAAAAAAAAAAATGATACCTACCCGGTTCCTACCCGGAACCGGTTCCTCCGTACCCAACTCAGACCCGATGCATTAACTTGTAGACAATGTTCCGGTGGAATCGATTCCTAGCCGTTTCATTTTAACCAAACATTACATTACATTACATTAAATTACAACCGGTTACATAAGTTAAAACCAAACACTAAACATTACATTAACATAAAACACACTAAATTAAACATTACATAACATAAAACACACTAAACCCAACATTACCTAAACACACTAAACCTTCGAAGAACCGGTTCCGGATGATTCACCGGCTTCCCTTTTCTTCGCCATAGCCTTTAAGTTGTTTTGGAACTCCTACACTTATGTTTGATGTTGATGGGTTTATATATACTTGAATCCGATTTTAAATGGCCATAAATCGATTCCTAACGGCATTATAGCCGTTGGAATCGATTCCTTCAAGTTTTGCAGGCTTTTTGAGTAAGTTACCCGGAGGAACCGGTTATACTCTACCCGGAATCGGTTCTGGTATTTTTGGTTAAAACCAGTTTTCTGTTTTTAAAATTAAAAAAAAAAACAGTTTTATGTTTTTAAAATAAAAAAAAAAACAGTTTTAATTTATAAAAAAAACGTACCACTTGAATGAAACAACCGTTGAATTTACTCGTTTTCCGGTTCAAATCGCCCCACTTCAAAGTCATTTGATCCATGTTTCGTTCCGTTGAACCGGGAAGTTGGCGAAAATGAGCCATGTCTCGTCTCCAAAACAAGTCTTTTCTTTGCTCGTTGGAATGTTTCTTGTTTTCGGAGGTGTGCAAGTACGCCTTGACCAAGGCGACCTTCTCCTCGCTCCTCCATTGTCTCCGAGCGGATGTCGGGACAACTTCAACTTCTTGAACGTCTTCTTCTTCTTCTTCTTCTTCTACTTCTTGAACGTCATCATCATCTTCATCGTCATCGAGATTTTGTTGTGGTCTGCGGTACGCACGTACGAACTGTTGGATGAGGGTGTCATCTTATCTTCTAGTGGGTCGACATGGTGGGATTGGGTTTGAAAGTGTGGAAACGGTTGGGGTTGAAATTGGTGAGATTGAAATGGTGGAACGCACAGTTGGTTTTGATACGGTTGTGTTTGAAAGGATGAAAAGTGTTGGGTTTGAAAGGCTGGAAAAGGTTGGGGTTGAAACTGTGGGATTTGGTCGGGTTCGTCTTGCAACCGAAAGCGCGCTGGCTCGCCAAGATTCGCTCGAACCTTCGGTCGTACGGGATTTTTCTTCGAACCCGATGTCAGAAAGGAGAAAAACAGATTGTATAGGGGCTTGTGTGTAAAGTGATGTCCTATATAAACACCACTCTTGTAACCCTAATTTCTTGAACAATTCAATCTCAATACAATTCAATCCCAATCACTGTGTTTGTTCTATACTAGACAACATGGTATCAGAGCAGAGTTTCTGATCCGTGAAACATCTTGCTCATCTTCTACAATCAATCACAACCAAAACCAAAAACAAACATCAAACCTGCCGTCAATCCTCCCACGAACCTTTATCCCCTATTATTTTCGAAGAAAAGAACAAAAGGCAAGCAAACATCCTGGCACCTCCATTAATCCACGGCAATTCGCAAAGAAACAAAAGCAAGCACACAATCTCGTCAAGAAAGTCAACATTAATTAAACTAGCAGGCACACAGCTCAATTAATTTAGAGGCAGAGGGTTCAATATATTGTTTTTTCGGAAAATATCAGTCTGATCTTCTTTTTTGGGTCGTGTTCAGCCGCCGCCTAACCCAAACCCTAATTTTTCAACATTTACGCTACATTATTCCGCTGGGGATTTCCGCTGCTTAATCGCTCGTAGTTCCGCTACATAATTTCGCTGGTTCAACACAATTTCGCTGCTTATTCACAGGCTGCATAATTCCGCTGGTTCATATTAAATCTTGAACGCGAGTTCAAGTCGCCGGTGTATTTTTTTCATAAATTCGCCGGTGTCAGTTACTCAGCAAATTTAGTTGATTCGCTGGTCAGTCAACCTTTGTAGGTTGCCGGCGTAATTGTTACATTTTCCGGCGACTTAAATCTTGAACAGCGTATCTAAAAAAAATGGCAATCAATCATGGGAGAAACAGCTCTTGGATATTCGATTCCGGTGCAACTGACACCATGACATTTGAACCGTTGGATATACAATCAATGTCTAATCCTCAAAAAACTCAAATCCATACCGCAAACAATGGAATGATGCAAGTAAAAGGAGGAGGGACTATTGAAATTTCACCAACTATGAAATTATCAAACTGTCTCTATGTTCCATCATTATCACACAAACTGCTCTCCATTAGCCACATTACCAAAGAGCTGAATTGCACCGTACTAATGCACCCTAATTTTTGCCTTCTACAGGATATCAGGACGGGTATGATTATTGGACGTGGTACTGAGTGCCAAGGGTTATACTATGTGGATGAAGTGGCTCAACAGGGTACTGTGATGTTGGCACATGGAACCGAAAACCGGGAAGCCTGGCTATGGCATAGACGTTTGGGACACCCATCCGATGGCTATTCACACCTTTTGTTTCCAAAACTCTTTCCTTCAAATAGGAAAATAGACTGTGAAACCTGCATTCGTGCTAAAAGCCATCGACAACCATTCAAACCTAGTAATACGAAAGTTGCTTCAACGTTTTCACTAATCCACTCTGATGTGTGGGGTCCTTCTCCTGTGATGGGGGGCAGGGTCTTCGGTACTTTATACTATTCGTGGATGATTGCACTCGCATGACATGGGTATATTTTTTAAAAAACAAAGCTGAAGTTTACGAGAAATTTGTCACGTTTCATGCTATGATCCAAACTCAATTCCAAACTCAAATTCAAATCCTTCGATCCGACAATGGGGGGGAATTTGTCAATACATCTATGAAACAATTCTTTAAAACCAAAGGATTAATTCATCAAACTTCTTGTGCTCATACCCCCGAACAAAACGGTGTTTCCGTACGGAAAAATCGTATTATTCTTGAAATGACTCGAGCCCTTCTAATTGAATCTCAGGTCCCCAAATCTTTCTGGCCGGAGGCAGTTGCAACCTCCGTGTATCTCCTAAATCGGCTCCCAACCAAAGCTCTTAAGTTTAAGACTCCCTTAGATTGTCTGTCTAAGTCCGCCAGTATTCCCCACCCTCTTACACTTGAACCTCGAATCTTTGGGTGTACAACATTCGTCCACATACCCAAAACCAACCGAAACAAGCTTAGCCCATGTGCCGAGAAATGTGTATTTGTCGGCTATGGGATTGATCAAATAGGGTACCGATGCTATAATCCAACAACTCTCAAATGTTCACCACAATGAATGTTGACTTTCTTGAAACAAAATACTTTTATACTACCCAACTCAGTGGTCAGGGGGAGAATGACAGTATAGACACTCTGAGTTGGTTAACCCAATTTCCCTCATCTGAAGAAGTAACAACAGAAAACCATCACAGTGCTTCAAGTCCTTCAAACACAGCCGTACAATCGGAGGAGCACAGTACCACTGAAGATAGTCCATCCAACATGATACCTGAGGTAAGAAATAATGAGAACTCTGAGTTTACTATGTCTTGTGACTTTGAGACAACAGGGGAACATACAGAACCCACAACAACCGAACCTACAGAACATGTTGAACCAAATGTTGAACATGTTGAACCAGATGTTGAACATGTTGAACCAGTTGTTGAAGAGGTTGAACCAGTTACTGAACATGTTGAACTAGGTGCAGCAGAGACAACCGGGAGATATTCTCTCCCCCCAAGAGAAAATAGAGGAGTTCCTCCAAAGAGATACTCTCCAGAAAAGGTGACTCCAAGGTCTAGGTATCCTGTGGCGAACATTGCCACTGGAAATTTGTCTAAGGAAGCTAAAGCAATTACCGCTGCCTTGTGCTCTGAACAAATGCCATCTACAACACAGGAAGCATTGAGTTCTGAAGAATGGAAAAAGGCTATGGAGACAGAAATGGAAGCACTCAAGAAGAATAACACGTGGGAGAAATGCACCCTCCCACCAGGAAAGAAACCAGTGGGATGTCGGTGGGTGTTTTCAGTCAAACACAGACCTGATGGAACAATTGAACGATACAAAGCTCGGCTGGTTGCAAAAGGTTACACTCAGACTTATGGAATCGATTACTCTGAAACCTTCTCCCCAGTAGCCAAAATTGATACAATCAGAGTCCTGTTTTCTATAGCTGCCAATAAAGGTTGGCCTCTTCATCAATTTGATGTAAAAAATGCCTTTCTTCACGGGGAACTAAACGAGGAGGTCTATATGGACGCTCCACCAGGATTCAATGAGAATTTCAAGGCTGGAGAAACATGTCGGTTGAAGAAATCTTTATATGGGCTTAAACAGTCTCCTAGAGCTTGGTTTGGGAGGTTTACCCTTGCGATGAAAAAATATGGCTTCAAACAAAGCAACTCAGATCATACCTTTTTTTTGAAACGTAGAGGCAGTCTTGTGACCTGCTTAATTATCTATGTTGATGACATGATTCTCACGGGAAACGATGAAGAGGAAATGTCAATGATAAGAGATAAACTGTTTTCGGAATTCGAGATGAAAGACCTGGGAAGATTGAAATACTTTCTTGGAATTGAAGTTCTGAGATCTAAACAAGGGATTTTTATCTGTCAAAGGAAATATGTCCTTGATCTGCTAGCTGAAACTGGAATGATTGAGTGCAGAACGGCGGACACCCCAATGATGGTCAATCATGGCTTACACATGGAAGATGGAGCAGATCTAGCAGATAAGGAGAGATATCAACGAATGGTGGGAAAACTGATATACCTCTCCCACACTCGTCCAGATATAGCTTATGCAGTAGGAGTGGTGAGTCAGTTTATGCACCAACCCCAAGCGAGCCATATGGAAGCAGTATTAAGAATCATCAGGTATCTCAAGGGAACAGCAGGTCATGGTATTTTGTTTAAATCAAATGGACACTTAGAAATCCAAGCTTATACAGACGCCGACTGGGCAGGGGATAAAGGAACGAGAAGGTCAACCTCGGGATACTTCACCATGGTTGGAGGAAATCTAGTTAACTGGAGAAGTAAAAAAACAAAAGGTAGTTGCCCTGTCTAGTGCAGAAGCTGAATTCCGAGGGGTTGCTCGTGGCTTAGCAGAGGTTCTGTGGGTTCGCAAGCTCCTAACTGAGATCGGCTTTCTTCCTACTACAACAACCAAAATCATGTGCGACAATAAAGCTGCTATACAGATCTCAGAAAATCCAGTCCAACATGATCGAACAAAACATGTGGAGGTAGATCGACACTTCATCAAGGAGAAGTTAGAGGAAGGCATCATAGAGCTCCCGTATATAGCATCAAAAGATCAACTCGCGGATATTCTCACAAAGGCAGTCAACGGAAACGCGTTTAGTAGCTGTTTGAGCAAGTTGGGTATTGGTGACCCCACTACTCAACTTGAGGGGGAGTGTCGGAAAGGAGAAAAACAGATTGTATAGGGGCTTGTGTGTAAAGTGATGTCCTATATAAACACAACTCTTGTAACCCTAATTTCTTGAACAATTCAATCTCAATACAATTCAATCCCAATCACTGTGTTTGTTCTATACTAGACAACACCCGAACCTCTTTTGCTCGAACCCGAACCTCTCTTGCTTGAACCTTCCATCTTTGTATTTTTTGTGTTTGAAATAATGTGTTTGAAAGAAAGAATTTTGGTATTTTTTGTTTGAAAGAATGGATTTCAATTGTTTGGTAAATAAAACATAAATTATGTGTGTATATATATTTGGTAAAAAAAAGGTAACATATATCAACGTTCTAAGTCCAACGGTCCGATTTCAATTTACAACGCCTGAAAATATATGATCCAAGCCTTTTCAATGGGGCGGCAGCGGTGTTTTGTTTAGCCATCACGCGTGATGGGCTGTGACCACAGGGCGCCCCGTCCCCCTTATAACAGACTTAGTGAAAAGAATGTGTTTCATGGGCAACCCAAGTGCACATTTGGGCCACACCAATGGGTATCTGTATTGTTTCAGTTCCATTCCAACAACCAAAAGGCAAGTGGATGCACTTTTGATTAAGAGTGAATTTCAAGGATTGTCCTTTATCTTTACACTCATTTTCAGGCGTTGTCCTTTATGTTCAAAATTGACGAGTTTTGTCCTTTATGTTTTCAAATCATACACGTTTTGTTCTTTAGGCCTAACCCAGTTAGTTTTTTCAGTTAAATTTGGTCATATGCTTTGCACATGAGAGCATTTTTGTCAATTCAAAAGTCAAAACACGAGTCCAGATGGTAATGAGTGGAAGAGACCACATTTGAATTGACAAAAATGCCCTCATGTGCAAAGCACATGACCAAATTTAACTGAAAAAACTAACTGGGTTAGGCCTAAAGGACAAAACGTGTATGATTTGAAAACATAAAGGACAAAACTCGTCAATTTTGAACATAAATGACAACGCCTGAAAATGGGTATAAAGATAAAGGACAATCCTTGAAATTCACCCTTTGATTAAAAAAAAAGCATCTTAAAACAATATTTAATCTGATTATTATAATCTTGGCAGCTTTGTTTATTCTAATTTACCAATGTGAGCATCAACATGTCTTGGAATCTTTTGATTATTATATGGGATACATGAATTACTAGTTTTTAACATTATCATTTATACTGTATGAGAGTGAGTGAGAGAGGGAAAGAGAGAGAGAGAATGGGAGAAGTGGTTGTTGTGCCTAGAAGGAAGCTGGGATCACAAGGTTTAGAGGTCTCAGCAATTGGTTTAGGATGTATGGGCATGTCTCCCCTACATGGCTCCCCTAAACCCACAGAGCCAATGATTGAAGTCATCCAGACCGCCGTTGAATTGGGCATCACATTTCTTGACACTTCTGATCTCTACGGGCCTCACACGAACAGTAACATTGTCGGTAAGGTCAGTGATCTAGTATATTTTTTCTGATCTTGACAGTTGCAAAAAGTCAACCATAATAAGTCAAAGTCAACCAGGACAGGCTTTGGAAGGGGAGGTGAGACACAAAGTGCAACTAGCTACCAAATTCGGTATCAAGTCACTGTCAGGTGATACGCAGACGGAGGTATGTGGCGATCCTGCTTACGTGAAGGAAGCCTGCAACGCGTGCTTGAAACAACTTGGAGTCAGTTGTATTGATCTCTTTTACGTTCATCGTATCGATACAAAAATCCCTATTGAACTAACGGTACATGTTCGTATGTAACTTAACTGTTAATCTAGTACTGAGTATTTTTGTTGGTTTGTTTGCTTGTTTTATTTCTGACATTCTGGTGGTAGGTGGGAGCATTGAAGGAACTAGTTGAAGAAGGGAAGATTAAATACATAGGTCTCTCTGAAGCTTCACCAGAAACCATCAAACGCGCGCACGCAGTTTATCCAATAACTGCGGTCCAGCTAGAATGGTCATTGTGGACAAGAGATGCTGAAGATGAAGTGATTCCTACTTGCAGGTAAGTGTCTGGTTATAATCAAATGTTAAACAGATTCAACAGAAATTTATGTTACATCGTCTTTCCAAACGCTTGCTTGTAGAGAACTTGGAATCGGGATAGTCCCGTTCAGTCCTTTAGGAAAAGGATTCTTTTCAAAGGGTCCGAAGGTTGTCGAGAACTTTGCAAGCAACGACTTCCGAAGGGTATGTAATGTAACTATATATTTTGGAAGGCTTCAGGGCCGGCTCAACCGTTTTGGAGGCCCAAAGCGAACTAGAGATCCGAGGCCCTACACCCATGTCAAAATTTACGTTATAAATCAAGAATTTTTTTATTTTTTAATTTATTGAGAACTAGAACACTCTAGTTTAACTAATTATTTGATAAACAAATAGCAACGAGGTTCTTTTAGATGAAAACAAAGATGGGGATTTCACCATAAATAGAATTAGTGGTAAAATGTGTAACTGTGTTAGTCCCCACAAAAAAAAAAAAAAAAAATAAGTAATAAAAAACAAACAAATACATTATACATATTGAGGCCTTAGGTTTGCTAGGCTTGTACCAATTGATTTTTGGGCTTTGCATTTAAAAAGAAACAAACACAAAAAATGGGTTTACCATTGTCTCGAACACTAGCTCTTGTTCGTTTGTTTAACTTCAAACGAACGAATACGAACACTTAAACAAACGAATTTTCTTGTGCATGTCCGTTCGTTAAGAAAATGAACGTGTTGGACTGTTTGTGTTCATTTATGTTTGTTTCTTAATATTCTAAAGAAATGATCATCAAAGAAAATGAATGTGTTCTTATTCGTTCGTTCGTTAGTTGATCACCCAAGGCTTCGTTCTAACATTGATTGGACTGATCGGTTGAGGCATGATGAGCCAACTAATATTATTACTAATTATTAATAACTAATATAAAAAAAAAAAACTAAATGAATATGTAAACGGATAAATGTAAATGAACCTACACAAATGAGTGTAAATAAATAACAAACATAAACCAACGCTCACCAACGAAAACGAATCATCATCTTTTGCAGAGTATACCGAAATTTCAAGGTGAAAATTTAGAGCACAATAAGATTGTGTATGAAAGGGTGAATGAAATCGCAAGAAAGAAGGGATGCACAGCGTCGCAGCTAGCACTCGCATGGCTCCTGCACCAAGGGGATGATGTTTGTCCCATACCTGGCACAACCAAAATCGAGAACCTCAAGCAAAACATTGGATCGGTTTTTGTAAAACTAACAACGGAAGACATGTCGGAACTTGAGTTGATTGCTGCAGTGGTGAAAGGCGATAGGTATTCGCCTGCTGTAATGCAGGATACTTGGAAGTATGCAAATACTCCACCATTGACATCTTGGAAAGCTGCTTGAAATATGATGTTAGAGAACTTATTTAGACTATGATAGACATGACCCTTGTCATGACTGTGACTCCAAATGTTGCATGTTTGAGCTTTTTGGTTTTTAGTTTGTGCCAGGCCCGGCCCGGAGGGAGTGCAGGGTGGGCGACCGCTCAAGGCCCAAACTCCCTCGGGGCCCAAAACTTTTTTTAAAATAAAATAGTAATATTAAGTGTTTGTATATATACTGTTTCGAAATTGCTTACATAGTATTAGTTGGTTCAGTGGCCTTCTGTTTGCATTAAAAAGGTTTGTAGGTGTATTATCAACGCAAGTTCGAGTCCCAATAATAATCTGCTCTAGCATTTTTAAGTTTTTGCTTTATTAATTATTTAAGTTACATAAATCTAAAAACGAAACAATTTTTAATAACTTTTTTAATATTTTATTATACAAAAACTGATGAAAAGAACACATTTTAGACATAATTATTATTGACTTCATCTTATAGGGCCCGTTTTATTTACTCGCTCCGGGCCCAAAATTTTTCAAGGATTTTCGGAGACGGCCCTGGTTTGTGCTTTCAATTTTTGCTCCTTTTTTTGTCAACAGCTACCTGAACTTGAAAAGCTAATAATGACCAAATAAGCAACATCCAAATATTTTGCTTAAAATATGTGCATAAATGTAGCCATGTGGCCTAAAGTTATGTTTTAGTACGTACATGGACTTAGGGGTGAAGCAAATTGGCCGGTTCAAGATCTATATGATTTTGTTTTGACAGTTTGCATGGTAACGGTTTTGTTTGGTTTGGAACTTTTAACTGGCGCCCGTTGATCTGTACAGTTTTTCTTTTTTTTCTTTTTTTTTTTTTTTTTCATATTTGGAGTACATGTATTATAACCATAAGCCATGGTTTGGAACTTTTAACTGGCGCCCATTGATCTGTACATTTTTTCCATATTTGGAGTACATGTATTATAACCATAAGCCATATTTATCATTTTAAACTTTTTAATACAAACTAACCTTTAAAATATGGTCAAAACGTTAAACCATCAAGCCGGTAAATCCGGCCGGTTTTCCCAACCCACCAGGTGGGCCCATTCGTCTAAAGCCCAATGGATCCGGTCATGGGCCCGTGGCCAATGCTTTAAAATATTTTTTAGAGTTAAATGCAATTTTACCCCCAGGATTTTACCCCGCTAACACTCTTACCCCCTAAAACCACCGTTGTCCTATCCCGGACGTTTCCAAATGTAATCAACCTTGGCTCCTCCGTCTTCTCAACGTTATCTTTAGCGTTACCAGCAGGGGTATTTCGGTAATTTCCCCTTAAAACCATACTTACATCCCTGGTTTTCCTCATTTGTCAAATCCAAAACCCTGACCTTAGCCTAGTTCATCGAATGCACTTGGAGTTGAACGATTTCAAGGGGAATCCCAGTGATTTGCAGTATGGATCTTCGATTATGGAAGATTAGAGGTGAAGATCAATATTTCGAAGCAAACGAGATGTATTGTAAGTGTAAGGCCATATAATTGAGTTGGTTTACTTATCTTTATCAAACACATTTATAGGTTATTGGACCTAGTTGTCTAGTGGGCTTGGGAAAAGCCATTGGGTTAATTAAATGTCTTGGGCTTGTTTAGTTAATAGTGTGCATGTGGGCTTGGCCCAGTTTGTATTAGGTCACCCTATGTAACTATAAATAGGGTGAGCCTTAGTCATTGTGAGGTTGTTGATTGATTCGCTTGTAACCAGACGTGTAGCAAACAATTCCTTGTAATCGTGTGCACTTTGATATCAATATAATCACCATAGCTTTCTTCTTCTACTCTTTCCTAGTTATTCCGCGACTTGATTAGGGTTTTGGTATTATCCGATTGGAGTTTCTAAACTTACAATTGGTATCAGAGCCTAAGAAGTCTTTCAAAGGCTCGATTTCATTGGATATAAATCAAAGAACAAGGCTGATTCAAGTTTGCAGATTCGAAGAATATTGCCAGACTCGAAGAACACGAAGAACAACTTGAAGATTTAAGAACAGTTCAAAAAAAAGTATTTTGATCTGTTTTTGGGGACCAATTACTTGTGTTTGCACGTTTTTATGAATTTTTGGTGGGAAGAATCTTGGAGAATTTGATTTTCGAATGATTCCTTGATTATCGGGATTTAAAGTGGTGATTTGTTACCAAAAATCTACTATGTACGAATTCATAACAGTGTACGGGATCAAAAAGTGTGCTGCTAGTTTGTACGTTTTGGTTATTGGCCGGTGTATGGGTTTAAAATTGAGTGTGCGACCTTTAGTGTGCGACTTGTGTACAACTTCTGCGGTGTGTGGCCTGTATACAAACTAGCAAGTGTGCGACCCAATAAATTGAGTGTGTGGTCCATTAAAAGTTTAATGTGCCGCCCAAGAGCAAGTGTGCCGCCTAAGGTTGTGTGTGCGGTCCAACAGTTAGAGTGCGGCCCAAGATAGTCAGTGTGTAGCCCAATACAGTTAGTGTGCGGCCCAAGAAAGTCAGTGTGCGACCCAATTTCAAGTGTACGGTTCCTGGGTGTGCGACCCACATAGAGTGTGCAAGTGTGTGCAAAGGTGGAATTTTAACCAGCTGACGTGTACAGTTTTAAACGTATTTAAGCGCCGAATTTGATCTGCAAACAATCTTGTCAAACCGACTGCACGGTTAGACTCGTGTGATTTTTGGGATAAAAAAAGGCACGAAAATTCCGAAAAAGTGTTTGGACATTATATATCATTGGACTCGAAATTCCGAGACGAGTCTAACTATACAATTTGGTAAAAACAATTTTCGGTCAGTTTTCGAACAGCTTTTAACGGTCCGGTTCCGTAAAACAGACATTTCCGGGGGATCAGAGTTTTGCTACTTAGAAATGTCTTCTCAGAGTGATGTGCTTGAGCAGAAACTTGAAGGTTTCAGATACTTTCTTGGTGAATCTGTAGAATCACTTACTGGCCGGTTTGCTGAACTGCTCTCTGAAATGGAGATGACAAAGATTGTGTGTCTACTCGTTTGAGTAACAAAAAGCTTTTGGATGCTTTAAAAAGTATTCCAGATCAGGCAAAGTGTAGTTGGTTTAGAAAAGTTAATCAGATAGTGTTGACAACCAACTGTTACAGCCCTATCATCCAGCTGCACCTTGTGCATCCACTCCTGCTAATATGATACTGTTGACAAGAAGAAGGCTCAAGGCAACACATCTGTTGCACCTTGCTCATCCACTCCTGCTACTCCTATTGCACCATTGCCTGCTGTAGTTTGCTTATCCACTCCTGCTGATTCATCGCCGAATTCTAGGTTGTTATACAGGCACTCAGATTCATGACTTCACTCCTACTCCAACTGAGGTATGTGTAGATAATATTTGTTACACTACTGTTTGTAGAGAAGAAGTAAGTGGGTACAAAGAACAGGCCAACTCATTAATTATGCAACTGCAATTATCCAAATCTGATTTATATCAGATTAAAAAGAAAATAAATTGATACAAGGATTGGTGGAGGCACAAAAGTGTGATATCCAACAGTTGCATAAGGATTTGAGTTAGGAGAAATGTAGGCATCTCCATTTAAAAAAAAAAAAAACTTTCTGAAAAACTAACTGCTGAACTTGATTCATTAAAATCAAATGTAGGCATCTCCATTTTTTTTAAAAAAAAACTTTCTGAAAAACTAACTGCTAAACTTGATTCATTAAAATCAACTTTTGAAAATACAGAATTTAATTTTAAAAAGTTTGACATTTCAGGTGAAAAAGTTGAGAATACGATAAATAACCATTTACAATTCAGTAAGAAAGAAGTTAGCAATAAGGGCTTGGGATTCGTATGCATTCCTCCACCATACAATCACAACTATACCTCTATTCCTATAACTGAAGAGGAGATCACCAACATGCCTGACATAGCTTATGGTGAGGTTAAGGCTCTGAAAGTTGAGCCAGTCAAGACCTCAAAAGTTAAAATCTAAAAACCTAAAAAGAATGAAACAAAGACAACCGAACCAACATCTGCACTTATCTTTGTTAAATCAGAGGATGTCTCTAAGCAAACAGAGACATTGAGTTTTGAAAAAAATGAAGAATCGGCTAATGAACCGACTAAGCCAGCTGCACCTTCTGACTCTAAATGTGAATCACCTGAAGCAACTGATTCTGAGAAATTGGAATAGGTTGAATCTAGTGAATCCAGCTGTGAGTCTTCTGGAGCAGCTAACTCAACAACAGAGGTTTCAACAGAGCTAGAACAAAAGGAATGTAACTCAAGCTCCGAGTTTAAATGTGTGAATAATACTGGTGCCTCTACTTCATGTGCAGATGAGGTAAAAGTAGAGGATTGGGTTGGGTTGGGTTGGGTTGAGGGGGATGATATTGTTTGCCAAGAAACTGCAGATGTTTTTTTTAAAACATCAAATTTGTCTATTGATGCTCATCCATATGTGAAAAAGGTTGCTTCTGAGCTAGCTTTGAGAGGCCCGTCAAGTAAATATGTGCCTCCAAAGCCAACAGTTAGAAATGAAAATGCTAAATCTAACACTGTTTTTAGAAAGAATAACAGTGAATGTTCTAACTGTTGTAAACAGAGACATATGAAGCAGGGCAAAAAGGTTGAAAAGTCTTTAAACAAATCATCCAACAGATCTTTTAACTCAAACTCATCGTTGGTTAGATCAAACGGATTGGGATATGCTCCATATGTAAAGAAGCAAACATGCTACAACTTCGGCATACCCGGTCACATTGCAAGGAATTGCACACATAGTCCCTATGTGTAACAACCCGCACTTTAGTGCTTGTTACTCTCGTTACGCCTAACACAAGAGATTCGGATCATAATGTAAACTATATCGCAAACTACGCTACATCGCATATTTTCGCAAACACATCGCTTATTACAAAACGCTATAACTCAACGCTTACATTTTTCGCATATACTATTACGCTATTACTACGCTACTCGCAAACGCAAACAGAACGCAAACGCAAACTCGAAACGCAACTACTGATGGTATAACCTATTATATAATATTACTAGTTATATATATAGATAACTAAGTACTAATATTTGTCTAAACGCGCACACGTTGGCACGCGCAACTCCATTTATCGCACGGAAACACAACCTAACACGACACTACTTATCTCGCTAAAAAACGTAAAGTATCCACAATGGTTAACGCAACAAAAAACGCATTAAACGAGACGAAAGTTGGAAAACTAACAAACGCAACCCGGCCGTCCGAATGGACATCTGCTCGGATGACCATCCGACCGAATGGCCATTCGACCGGATGGCCATTCGACCGGCTGAACCCATTCGAATGGAGCCCATTCGATCGACTGGAGCCATCCGACACAGCCCCTTTCGCCACCGCCTTAACCCTCGCTCTCACCTATAAATAGGGCCATTGTGTCTCATTTCAACACTTTGGTTCTCTCATCCCCCCCCCCCGAGACTCTGTCGTGATTCAATGCCATTTTGTAAGTATTTCTCCTCGAATCTTCGCTAATCTTCATCTCTAATCACGTCTACATCTTCTTCATCAAAATCACACACAAACACTAACTTTTCCTTGAAATCGACTGATTTGGGCCACTTGAAGGTGGATTCTGCTCGGTTCGCCTAGGCAACTGCTGTGGAGCACCGATCAATCAAGATTGGTTCAAGATCTAAAGGATTTTCACACTTTTTTAATGATGGAAGATTTCAACACTTTTTCAACTATTTCTCGGTTTTTACACATTTTCGATAGAATCTGGACCCACTCAGACTCTCGACTCGTTTCTTAGTCGAGAGCCGGCTTGAAAACGGACTTCCATCGGAGAGATGGGCCGATTAATGGGTCAAACATTGAATCTCATCAAGAACAGCTCATCTGTCCGAAGGGGTGGTACCCATCCGACCGAATGAACTGGGCTTGGTATGTTTCTGTTGTTTGACATGTCGTCACGCCATCTCCGTTAAACTTCAAAACTTGTCACTTAGAAAATTTTACAAAAAACCTCATGTACAGATCATCTCGTTTGAATGGCCATCCGTTCGGATGACCATCCGTTCGGATGACCATCCGACCGGATGATCTGACCCTTATAATTTTCATTTCTTACACGCTTATAACGAAACTTCGAACTTTAACGATTCAACAAACACCCACGCACTATTCGAATGGCCATCTGTTCGAATGGTCATCCACTCGGATGACCATCCGATCGGATGGAACCCATCCGTTTGGATGACCATCCGTCCGGATGACCATCCGTTCGGATCGCCTGTTAAACCCTTGACCCCATTCGACACTCTATTTACGACCATGCTTCTGTGTACAGGCTAACTCAACGCGCTCCCTTCTATCCAATCCAGACTGTGTTTACTCGTTAAACATACACTGTGAGTATAGTGGGCTTGGGATAAGCCATGTGGGCTAATTAAATGTCTTGGGCCTGTTTAGTTAACAGTGTGCATGTGGGCTTGGCCCAGTTTGTATTAGGTCACCCTCTGTAACTATAAATAAGGTGAGCCTAAGTGATTGTAAGGTTGTTGATTGATTCGCTTGTAACCAGACATGTACCAGACAATTCCTTGTAATTGTGTGCACTTTGAAATCAATATAATCAACATAGCTTTCTTCTTCTACTATTCTCTAGTTATTCCGCGACTTGATTAGGGTTTTGGTATTATCCAATTGGAGTTTCTGGACTTACAGTAAGCAACATGCAAGTAATTCTCAGGTAAAAATTGATGCTTTTGCCGTTTTAATCTGATGCGTTGTTTGTTTACAGGTGATACTGACAAACAATTACAATTAGGGTACACCATGGAGGTTATTTTGTAGATAATCCAAGTAGGGAGTACTTAGATGGAAAGATCAACTTCATTGATCATGTTGACTTTCGTGTATTGAGTATATAAATGTTTTAGAGGAGATGATTAAGAAATTAGGTTATGACAATGGTATCACATTCTACATTCATTATAAGGAACCTTATGTGTCTTTGGATTTTGGGCTTAGGACATATATTTATTCTAAACCTATGTTTGATCATGTCCGTCAAGGTGTTAAGTTGATTGACATGTATGATGAACACTGGAGGTCCACCGTTTTCTTGCAGTCTCTTCCTGATGAATTTGGTCCCTATAGAAATATTGTTCCAACTTCGTTTTAGTTCCCAATGCACAACTTGATCGATATGAGAATGAGAATGAAACTGAGGATGAGAATGAAAATGGTGGTTCGGGTCACAACACTAACCCAGATGATCCTGATTATGATTATGTTAAGGAAGATAATATGGTGTATTATATTGAGGTGGATATGCAAAGATTCGGGGCTAATGTAGAAATTACCCATGAAGAATTGGATGGCTCAAGTGCTGGGGATCATGATGATAAGAGGGATGCAGAAGGTTATCTTCCAATTAACCTGGAAAAGTTTGATAGTGGATCCGATGACAATACAACATTTAGAGATAGGGTTGCCAAGAAAATAAGAAGGAAAAGAAAACTTGTTGGGAAACAAAAAGGTGCATCATACGTAGCATTATATATTGGTCATCTTATTGATGACAAAAACAAAATATGAATGAGATGGTGAAAAGTTATGCTGTTAAGGCTAGGAGGGATGTCTTTATCCTTAAAAACGAGTTGTTAAGGTATAGAGTGGTGTGTTTTGGGAGTAATCCGCAGCTTGGTTCAATTGAAAAGAGTGGAGGGAAGGAGGGGCAAAATAGTAAAATTAATGAAGTAGGGGAAAAATACAGACACATTAAAAGGCATACAAAGCCCACCTGCCCTTGGGTAGTTCACATCTCAAGGAAAACGGCTGAGGAGAAGTGGTGTGTGAAGATAGTTCATAATCATCATACATGTCTTGCAAGTAGGGACATATCATTGTATACAATGAGTTCGATTGCAAGGGAGATCCAACCCCTAATTGAAAGCGACCCAAGAATGCCAATACAAGCAATTTAAAGTCAGCTTCTCAGGAAGCACTAGCTAGAAATATCATTACAGAAGGTTTTTAGAGCAAAGAGGTTGGTAAAAACCAGGATAATTGGTGATTACCGGGAGAAGTATGGTCTTCTAAGGTCATACTATAAAGAGCTTCATAAAGCCAATCCAGGAAGTACAATCAGGATAGATGTGGAGCCATGTGCCAACCCTAGTAGCCCTACAAGGCACTTTCACAGGATCTATATTTGTTTTGCATCTATGATGAGGGGTTTTGAAATGATTGGAAGACCACCGCTAGGAGTGGATGGGTGTTTTATGAAAGGGCCTTTCCCTGGATAGATCTTGACTATTGTTGGCATAGGTGGGAACAATAGCATATATCCATTTGCTTAAACAACCCAAAGTTGGAAATGGTTTTGGAATTACTAAAAGATGACCTAGAGTGCATAATTGATTCCTGTTTCACTTTCATTAGTGACAAACAGAAGGTATGTTACCTTAACAATAATTACATTAGCAAGCAGTACTTCCTAATTAATTTTTTTATTTTAACTGAAACATAAAGTTGTATTTTGTATGGTAGGGTTTGATACCGGCTATGCTAGTAGTTTTTCCTACTGCTGAGCATGGGTTTTGTTTGAGGCACATCCATGAGAACATGAAATGTAAGTGGCATGTAGATGTTTATAAGAATCTACTTTGGTCAGCAACAATAAAAACTTCCATTCCTTTTTTTAACAATGCCATGGAAGAGATTAAGAATGCAGAACCGGCCATGTATGATTGGCTGAATGAGATCCCATACACAGCTTGGTCAAGAGCTTATTTTTCAGGAAGAGCTAATTGTGATATGCTGTTGAACAACATATATGAGGTGTTTAACAGAAAAATAATTGGGGCAAGGGACAAGCCTATTATCACCTGCTTAGAATTCATTAGGGAATACATGACAAAGAGAATAGTGAATGTTAAGAAGTTTCAAGCAAAATCTTTTGGGCCACTGACACCTCATGCCACTGAAGTCTTTAATGAGATCAAAAAAACAAGCCTTTGATATGTCTGTTTTAATGGTTGATTCATACAAGTATCAAGTGACAGGTCCAAGATCACAATGTGTTATGCATGTTAAAAATAAAACTTGTTCATGTAGGAAGTGGGACTTGACTGACCCCAGCCGATGGTGGAAACATCGGAGCGAGATGAAAACGAGATTGTAAGAGACTTCATAACGACTATTTATGAGTTATGACAAGTATTTAATAAGCAAAATTCATTTCATTACTAAAGCAAAGATACAATGTTTGGAAACAAAATACAACATCTTGTAAAATAGAAATCAAAGTACAATACATGAACTAAAATTTAAAATGCGTTTCTAGCCGTCCTACTAGATTTCTTTCAACGTAACGTCATCAAGATCATTCAATACATATTAAAGTACATGTCAACACAAAAGAGCATTGACGAGCATACAAGTTTGAATTACTAGCATTAGTATAAAAAGTTTAAACATATCCACATGGCATAATCGTATACTAAGGCATATCATTACGACACTAACATGCATCACATAATTGTCAACCAAATGATTCCACTAGCATAATCTTTTCGTCGCAACAACAAGACCGTTTTTGTATAACTTAACATGACCACAAGAATACGGGCGGTGTGTTACTCCTATAGCGCTATACATGTTAAGGTAGGCTCGTACGAAGTTAAGAACAAGAATAGTGCAAGTAAGGCTTCTAGCATGTATGAATTTCTAAGCATCACGTCTTAAGCATGTATAATGGATTGTTTGTTTGTGTCGAGCATGTTTGTATGCGATTGTGTGAATTTAGTAACTCATATGTATTGCACCCGAAAAGTGTAAAACTAAAAGCGGATCATGTACACTCATGGTTTACGAAGATTCCACGTAGTGAGTTTGATGAGACTTGAGTTTATGGAACACCGAAGTTACCCTAAGAGGGAAAACTGAGGTGTGTGAGTTGCGGTTTTTGTTTAATGGATTAGGAATTTAAAAGTTAACACATTACGAATGTAAATCAAGGTACCATGAGAATGGTCATTCAAGGAGGTAAGATGATGAACACCCATTAAACCTAATTATAAGATTCCCCAAAGCACAAAGTCACCAACGTAATTGATGACTCGGTTGGTCATGAAAAAAGGAAAAGTACAACTAACTATGTTTGCTAAGTAGCCAAGTAAGAACAACCCGGCGTGTCATACCCAACATGACAAATGTTGGAGGCGAGTCGAGGTTAACTTACTTTGATTCTTGGAAGCTACTTAGTATTTGTGTAAGTCACTTAAACAACCAAGTGAGCTAGCTAGATGCGTTCATCCCAAGCATAGAAAGTGTTTGGGGGCGTGATGTAGCCTTTTTCACTTTATGTCTAGGAAGTTATTTTAGTGACTTAGTGGTGGGAAGACAAGTAACAAATCAACAAGTGAGGTAGTGGAACTAGGTTGGAAAGCCAAGGCTTCCATGGTTCACACTTTCACCAAAACACAAGTCTCACCGTATTAAAGATGATGAATCTTGGATGGTCTCATCACTTATAGGTTGTTTAAAACCTTATCAAAACAGAATGTTTAGAGGGTGTTTACACCTCTAAACTTATAGAAATCAACCCTACACAAGTTCCATAACCTTAGCTTTGGCTAGAAGCAAGGTAGGTGTAAGATTGAGTAAGTTTAAACATGTTTATGGAATTCTAAGTAAAAGCTTCTTCAAAATAGAAAGTTTGGGCCCCAAAATGGTGATGTTCACCTTAGTTTACCATGGTAAACTTGTGGACACACTTCTAGAGGTGTTCCAAGCTTTTAAGAAGAAGAAGAATTGAAGAAACTTGAAGAAAAGTGAGATGAGAGCTCACTTTGGGACTTAGAAGATTCAGCCTTCAACTTGATATTTTCAGTAATTTAAGAGTGTAGGAGAGTGTTTAGAGAGTTGGAAAAGTGAAATGGGGGTGTAGGAGGCTTGGTTTTATAATGGTAGATTAGGTTTTAGGTTTAAATGAAGTTATAAGGAGATTGGGTGAAGAAGGAGGTGGGAAAGTTGGCCAATGCAAGAGCTGGAAACAACTTTCTGTGGATCAGGCCTTCTCTCCACCCACGGCGTGAAAGGGCTTCTCTGTCGCCCCCCCGCGAGGAGCCCTTTTCCATGCCCAAGTTTGTTTTCTCATACTTTACCCCCCCCCCCAAACTTTGTAATGTTTATCATTTTAGTTGTAACTTATGTTTTAACAAGTTTTCAAGTACGTAACGTGTATGCATGTATGGTTTACGTATCTTGTATGTATAAATGAGAATTGAGAGTATAATAAGTCTCGGTTTGCACATAAACACGTATCTAAAGATTCATTGCGTATAAGTATAATAAAGTAAGTATAAAAGTGAATTTCCATTATGATAGAAGTTTCGGGTTACAAGTTTAGTAGTGATATACGATTATAACTTTCTAAATAAAGAAAGTACAGAAATGCGAAGCATTATAGCTGCCTTGCAAACATGCTGTTGCAGCCATATGGGATATGTCAAGGAACAACATTAAAGCTGGTATACCAGAAGCTGGATATGTCAAGGAACAACATTAAAGTTGGTATAGCAGCCATATGGAAGTGTACTGGCTCTCAACATGGAAGAAGGTCTATGAGAATGTCATAGAACCAATCAATGGGCCTGAAATGTGTACTCCTTCTCAGTGTCCATCAACAATTATCCCACCCAAACATCATAAACAGGTTTGTTATAATCCTCTAGAACTTTCATGCATGTATGCATTAATTTACTCTTGTTTTTTTAGGTTGGAAGGCCAAAGAAATAGAAAAGAAGGCCTTTGGGAAAAAAAATATTGAGAAGGAGTTTGAAAAAGAGGCAAGATGACCAGAAATGGCACTACCACCAAGTGTAGTAAATGTGGTAACCTTGAACACAACATGAGAAGCTGCAAAGATCAAGGAGGGAATGAGAGTTCTAAAACTGCTGCTTCATAAGAATCACATACTGCCACTCAAGGTGCCGCAATTCATAGTCTTGAGGATTAGTTATTCCTGGTTAAAGGTTCTCTGTGTGTATGGTTATTGTGATTGTTGTATGGTTGATGAATTATGTGGATGTTGTTTTAGACAATGTTTGATTGTTGTACTATTTTAATGGTTTTGCAACTAAACAATGTATGGTTTTTTGTGATTATATATGTGGCTACATTTTAGACCACCTTGTATCAAATGTATGTAAACAAAAATATGACAGAAAATAATTTGATTACAATACTAGTTAAGTACATAATCCAATAGACAACCTACAACTATAGAAAATCAAATAATACACATAGCTAATACAGTCACTGGTATACTATTCTATTTCCTGTGACAATTATCTAAACATGACCAATCCGAATCAGAACTATGCTCCCCTTCATATGGATTGTGGTATCAATCCTCCTCTTCATCGTCAAAACTGTAATCTCATGCATGTTCCAACACTTCACGGTCATAGTCTTTTTTTCGGATCTTCAAATGACTCTTCATTGGCCCTTTGTTCCTCTAATAAGGTCGCCTCTCCTCAAAATCTTGATCCTCAAAGTATACATAACTTTCATGTTCTTTTATTGGTGCAACTACAACTTCATCCTTTTGAATCTCATCAATTGCATAAGGGTTACATTGTGGCTACCAAAATAACATTAACACAAACAATAAGAACTAGCGAAAGAACCATATAGCATTACAATAACCAATTTATCTTTGCACTTAACCAAATCATCCTAAATAAAGCTTCCATTTCAACACATCTTGATCTTTGTACTCAGCCAATTTATCTTTGCACTTAACCAAATCATCCTTATCTTTGATACTTTGTCTTTAAGTAGGCATTACCTCATGGCAAATTTGACATCTCTTTTCCTCACCAACATCAACCCATCTAAGAAAGCCACATCCTCCTAACTACAAACAGACATCATAAGATGCATAACAACTCGGAAACTACACAAAACTGAATTACATTTGCATAATCTTGTCACTTACACAGCGCAAATACCGACAACCCATATTTGCCTTCGACTCAGACTCTTTGTATAGTGTTTGGCCACCACATGCACAAATTATGTCACACGGCTCGATTTTCATCATTCTCGCTTTGGAACGATACACATTGGAAGAACATCCAGACATTGGTCTTGATCAACGAAGAACTTAAATAGGTCTGCAGGTGGTTTGGGGAAAATGTATATAGAAATTAAGGTTTTAAAGAATTAAGAAGGGTAATTTGGTCATTTCACGAAATTCAAATGGTAAAGTTAACGTTAAGATGACAGATGGGCCAAGGTTGATTACATTTGGAATCATCCGGGGGTAGGACAAGAGGATTTTGGTTTTAGGGGGTAAGAGTGTCAGCGGGGTAAAACCCCAGGGGGTAAAATTGCATTTTACTATATTTTTTAAATTATGATAAGAACTTAGTAACTTACGTATCAATTATAGAACTTAGTAACTTACCTAAAAATTACAATTACTATTTTATTTTTTAACAACGAATGTTACTATAACTAACATACATTTATTATATATTCGAAATATAATTGGTTTATCTTTTTTAATGTGTGAACCCGACGTGCGTACTTGACCACCCCACGTCATCTTTGCGGGCCCACAACCCCACCCTCCCCCACCTTGAACACCGTCTCCGTAGCCTTCGTTCGCCATCAACACCACTTGACAGTGGTGGGGTGGCGAGGTTGACGACACGATGGAGGTGGTAGTCGAAGAGGCGGGATAGTGGTGGTGACTGGATGATGACAGTGTCCAAGGTGGAGATGGTAGTAGGGGTGGTTGCTAGGGGCGAAGAGAGGAGTAATCATAAATACGATGACAGTGACCAGTCAATGATTTCGTTTACTTTAATTGAATTCATTTACACAAACATAGAATTCATTTGAATTTGAATTCAATTAATACGACCTACAAACCTTTATTTTTATTTAACGACGTTTAAAACGACCTCAACATACCTGAATGAGCCTTCCTGAGACGGTATGTCAACCGTCCATAAATCTTAAAGATCTCAAACTCTTACCATCACCTCCATAACATTGTACCATTAAGGCCAATTCCAAAATAAGCTAACCCAAACACCCCCATATTAACCTTGTATTCCAACAAATACGTGAATCAAATGTTAATTGATAAAAATTGAAATGAAATTCCAGAAAACAAACTCTTGCTAATGTTACTTTTGGGTACCTTGGCCGGACATAAGAAAAATCAAATATATTAGTTTCTACTTTATGATACACGTATGTGCATACGCCCACCTGTCGTCATCCTCCGTTGACCTGCCATCAGCTCATTACCAACCCCCTGTTCTTCACCACAAGACATACACTCCCTTTAAATTGGCATCACTTTCGCAGATCAGATCAGTACAACACAAGAAACATGTCGAGAGTTCCACGAATCAAACTGGGTTCACAGGGCCTAGAAGTATCCGCTCAAGGTCTAGGTTGTATGGGCATGTCCGCCTTCTACGGAGCCCCGAAACCCGAACCCGACATGATCAACCTCATCCACCACGCCATTAACGCTGGCATCACCTTTCTCGACACCTCCGATATTTACGGGCCCAAAACCAACGAGATCCTTCTCGGCAAGGTAAAGAAGCAACTTCCTTTTCATCTTCATACATATACTTGACTTGGGTTCGTTTTCTGGAATATAATTGGACTTTAAAGAATAACCTGTTTGGTAATTGGTAATTTGGTATAATTCTAACTGCCAATGTGTTTGGTTGGTATAATTTCTAAGGAATGGAATAAAGATTTGTATGAATGATTGCAGGCTTTAAAGGGAGGAATGAGGGGGAAGGTGGAGCTGGCTACTAAGTTTGGGATTAAGTATGATGGTGTGCGGGAGATTCGCGGAGATCCGGAGTATGTTCGGGCTTGTTGTGAAGCTAGTTTGGAGCGGCTTGGGGTGGAGTCTATTGATCTGTATTATCAGCATAGGATTGACACTCGTGTGCCCATTGAAATCACGGTTAGATGATGATTCATACTTGTTTAAAGTTTTTGAAACTTGTTTTGAGTTAGGAATGTTTTTAGGGTGTTTGGATTTGTGGACTGCCATGCCATCAGGGTGCCAATAAGCCCTGGGGTAGGTAATGACATGTAGGGCTATCAACATTCATATTAATAATGGGTCAACTGAAAGAAACTGAAAGAAAGAAATTAAATTAAAAAGGTAGGTGTGTCCTGGTTCAAGAATTTGTTTGTTCTAGTTGAATTTTAGGTGTACTAGTACATCAAAAGAGAGCCAATGAAAAAGAAATAATAAACATTCAACATACTTTGGTTTGTCATATATCAAACATAAACATTAATTCATCTCAATTAAGCTAAAGCTGTCTACATCTTACCCTACTTAGCTTTGCTATTGGTGGGATATACTGAGTATGATGATGATAATGATGAATTCTTTTCTAACGTGATATCAATAAGTAAAAAAACATATTCATAGTTTTGTTCAAATTTAACATTTGGAGGGACTTTTATATGTAAAAAGTTGTTCAGGGACTTTTACGAGACAAAAAAGAAAGGATGTTGGTTTTTTAAGTGCAAAAAAAAAAAAAAAAAAAGTGGAGGGACTTTTATATGTAAAAAGTTGTTTAGGAACTTTTACGAGACAAAAAAGAAAGTATGTTGGTTTTTTAAGTGCAAAAAAAAGTGGAAGTACTTTTAGGAGAAAAACGGAAAGCATGTTGGTTTTTATGGCATTTACCAAATTAATAACAAGGGAAGTGGCTTCATGAATTGTCATAACTATTTTCTCCATGAGTTGGTATGTCATCCAACTTTGGTATTACAAGCTTTTTTCTCCATTTTGGAATGGTGTTTTGAAATATGTTATCTGATTATTGTGTTTTCAAGTAAGTTTCTATTCTTTTGCTACTGTGAACTTGGTTCTAAGGGTGGACGGGGTGTACGCGGGGAGTGGTTGCGGTGATGGTAGTCCCCGATCGGGAACACCGCCGCCATCAATGCGGTGACCCGAATCGGTGGGTGAATTAGGCATGGATTCACCGATGGAGGAGAGGGGAAAGATGGTGGGCCAGCTCACTTTCAACCAATCAAACTTTTTATTTTTTTATTTTTTTTTGAATAAAAAAATAAGGGGAGTTAAGAGGGGAGTGCCGCCATCAATTTAGGGTGTTAGGGGAGTTTAAGAGGGGAGTTGACGTGGCACACGAGGATTGGTTGGGCGTAAAAGAGGGGACTCACCTCTTAGGTGAGCACCCCTTACACCCTAAAAGCTCTCCGAAAGCCAATGTGCCGCCCATCTTTCCTTGTTGGAAAATACTATTTATAGTTAATATTTTAACTTGTTAACTTTTAAACAATGTTTTAAAAACCGGTTTTTAAATCAAACCGGATTAGGTGAAAAAATGGTTCAACCGGTTGAACCGGGTTGTACCTAGCGGTTCAACCAGGTTGACTAGCTAACTCTATGATTTTATAAATTACAACATCAACTCAAAAGTTAATACAAAAATGCATGATTACATATTAAAAGATGATCCAAAAGTAAATCCGTAAGGCTGGACGGTATGGCCGTCCTCAGCCCCGGCGCCGGCCGTCACCCCATCCCCCCCCCCCCCCGGTCTTCATCCCGTCACCGTCCTCTCCGTCTGTTTCTCGACGTCCAGGACGGACCAAAACATGTGGGCCCCCCTCTTTCTTCTCGGCGCCGCTCCGTCACCCCATCCTGCCACCCCCGTCGCCGTCCATCCCTCCGTCACCATACCGTTCAGCCTAATAAAAAATAATCCAAAAGATAATAAAAAATCTTCGAACAAACTCTTTTAAATGAAAGTGTATGATATGTTTAAGGCATTTGAGTATTGAATACATATAGTTTACGATCGCATAAAAGATGAAATTCACTATTATCGTCATCCTCATCAACTAGAGGATAACTATTTTCGTTTCATACAATATTAAATAAGAACTTTTAGTTACGAATAATCATAATATATAAAAATTACGTAAGATAACTAATATATATAATAAAAATAAGTAACAACCCAAACTAAAATAACCCTGGGCCGGTACCGGTATTACGTTTTAAGCCGGTATACCGGATTTTACCGCCGGTACAAACCTTATGCCGTTTTACTTATTTACCGGGGTGTTTCGTACCGGATTTACATTTGGAAATGGTAATACCGGTTTTTAAAACATTGCTTTTAAACACTCAAATTAAAGATATTCTCATATCTTTGGTCACATTTGTTCAATATGTTTAGAAAAACTCGGGACCCATTGCCTAATTTATTTAAATATTGCTCAACTACATAAGGTGCCGCATCACATGCGCCACATGGAATTGCATCGCATCAACTGCAACAATGCGTTTCCATCACCGCATCAAGCATATCGTGCATTATGCGCGCCTGATACACACATTTTAAACCAATACAAGGAAACTGGTTGTAATCCTTAAGATTCAAATAAATAGTTTAATATTAGTTGCAAGAAATCTGATCATTTGATTATTTAAGGGTCAAACAATCAGTTTTTCTTTTTTTCCTTTATCATCACTTCAAATGTTTTTCTTTTTGTTGTTAGATGGGCGAACTAAAGAAGCTGGTGGAAGAAGGAAAAATTAAATATGTTGGATTATCAGAGGCATCGGCATCGACCATCAGAAGAGCCCATGCTGTGCACCCAATAACCGCCATACAACTAGAATGGTCCTTATGGACAAGAGATGTTGAACAAGATATCATTCCTACTTGCAGGTTCGACACGCCCTTTTTTAATATTCCTTATGCTATGAATAATGAAAAATCCAAAATTCCAAATTTCTTACTTCTGTATTATACCATATTTCATCAGAGAACTTGGGATTGGGATCGTTGCATACAGTCCGCTCGGACGAGGGTTCTTCTCTTCTGGTCCTAAGATGCTCGAGAAGTTGGAAGATGGCGACTTCCGTAAGGTATGTCCAGTTGACCCGGAACACGTTTTGTTTAAATCCTTATAGTAGAACTGATAAATAATTTGTGTTAAGACGGACCGCAAAGAAATATATTAGTAGAACATATACATACTTTGTGATAATATGTCGAATTCATAAGTTCAGTTGTATGTACTAAAAGTACATATCGGACAACTTTTGACCAGGTTCCTAATTAGATAATTCTGGTTTGAAATTTTCATTTTGTAGTACCTACCGAGGTTCCAACCTGAAAATCTGGAGCACAACAAGATCTTGTTCGAGAGGGTTAACGAACTTGCATCAAAGAAAGGGTGCACCCCTTCACAGCTATCGCTGGCCTGGGTTCACCACCAGGGAAATGACGTAGTCCCCATTCCAGGAACCACCAAGATCGAAAATCTTGAACAAAACATAGGAGCGTTATCCGTCAAGCTAACGCCAGAAGAGATGGCTGAACTTGAATCCATTGCATCAGCTGATTCAGTCAAGGGAGAGCGATATGGTTCGGGTCTTTCCACGTATGCGGACTCTGACACTCCTCCATTGTCATCTTGGAAAGCTTAATCTTAACCGCTGCTGCTATCGGTTTTTTTTTTTTTGTGTAAACATATCATAGCTGCAAGTTGTTTGTGAGTCATATGCTTGTATACACTTAAATCGCTATGTATTCCTGTAATAACCTTGTATCGTGTTTTGAAACTTGGTTGTGATGTAAGCAGCCGAGACCTTGAGCAGAATAAATACATGCGGGTTCATGTTTGGACTTTGTCGAATCTAAAAGTCGCTTCGAGTTATTTGAATTGAAATTAATTGTGAATTGCAATGGAATAAAATAACAATCCATTCACATAGAAATGAGAAATACACAAATTTAATCATCATAAGTCATGGCCGATTAATATTGAACAAGTAAGGATTACAAGACTTAAGGATTACCTCTCAACTCTCTCAGTATTTTCCACTTTAAACTCACATACGGTATATCATAGATATTTTACAATGACACTTTCATAACATTTTGTAAAGAGAGGATTGATCAATAGATGTTACTTAAAGTGACATCTAAGATTCTCTATAAACATATTCTTAGCCTATATATATATATATATATATATATATATATAGGCTAAGTATCTATGGAAAACCCATTTAATCAAGAAAACTTGGCAAACCTTAATTGTGTGGTCAAGATTGATCCACATCATCTTTTTAAAACACATGTTAAAAGAGCATATTTGTCATTTGATCAAGCTATCATTTCACTTTCTTCCCAATCCCATCAACTCATTTATTACCCATCATTTCATTCTCCCTCTTTCTTCTTTCTTCTTCTTTTAGAATTCAAAAAATATCATTCTATCTCTTTCTTCTTCATCTGTAAATTCACCATCATCATCATCATCATCATCATTCATTCTCTCTCTCTCTCTCCATGTTTCAAAATAAACACCAAGAACACGCACAAAGTTGTTGTTTATGAGGGGAGAAGCTGATATGTTTAGAGAGAGAAAGCTGTTTTCTAGAGTGAGAAACAACAATCTTCATCATGTTCATCAAGAACACCAAGAACACGCATACAAGTGTGTGTGTGTGTGTGAGAAAGAGAGAGAAAGTTGTTGTTTATGGTGGGAGAAGCTGTTGTGTTTAGAGAGAGAAAGTTGATTTCTAGAGTGAGAAACAACAATCTCCATCATCTTCATCAAGAACACCCAGAACACATATACAAGTGTGTGTGAGAGAGAAGTAAGTGTTTTAACATGTTCATCGTGTTCATCTCTTGAGTTTCTTGTCTGAATGGTTTTTTGAACTTTTTGTAGTGTTTATTTTGAAAATCATTTCATGCGTGATTTTTTTTTGTTCAAATGGTTGTTAATAAGTTTTTGTGTGTGAGAGAGAAGCAAGTGTTTTAACATGTTCATCGTGATTATCTCTTGAGTTTCTTTTCAGAATGGTTTTTTTAACTTTTTGTAGTGTTTTATTTTGAAAATCATTTCACGCATGATTTTTTTGTTCAGATGGTTGTTAATAAGTTTTTGTGTGTTCGAAGTGTTCTAGTAATGGTTAAATGTTCATGTATTTTGCAGGTTTTTGATGGTAGATAATTAGTTTGAAAATTCATGTTAAATTTCTATGTTGTATTTCTCTCTTCAAAGTGTATTGATATTTTTTATGAAGATTAATGTTAAATTTCTAAATTGTTTGTCCAGCGATTTTGAGTTACTGATTGCTTTTAGTTGTTACATGTGTTACAACGTTAAAGTTACACATGAGTATAGTTGTTACATGTGTTACAACGTTAAGGTCACACATGAGTATACACGTTATACGTCTTTCATATAGTTGTTACATGTGTTACAACATTAGGGTTACACATGAGTATGCATGTATATATTTTCATAAGTTTAAAGGTTTACATTTTTTCATTTCTGCATGTGTTCAACATATATTGCCCCGAAGTATAACACATGTTACAACATACAGGACAAACATTTTAGAATGTAGCTGGCAGGATGTAGCTAGCAGAAGTGTAACATATGTAACAAAATAAAAGGATAAATAGATTGTATATATTATAAAAAAACATTACCATCAAACTTAAACTTAACATAAGTGTTTTATATGAATTTAAATATATAAAAGCATCCAAAAACTATCATACAGGACAAACACTAGAGAGGTAACACATGTATAGCCACGTTACACATGTTACATAGGAGATTAATAAGTTTTAACTATAGAAGATTAATATTGATGTACTTGTTTTGTTCACAGGTGAAAAGATGTTTTATGTTCAAGATGAAGATGGTTATCAAGAAGCGATGCCCGCCGAAGGATTAAAACGCACCATCAGGTTTTCATGGTGACGATGGTATGTTTTTTGGTTGGCTGCTATGTGTTGTGAAGATGGATGTTGTTGTGAATACCATTTTTAGAAGCATTACAACTATTGATATAAAATTCATTTTTATTTTCATTGTTAGTATGCCCATTTTTGGATGAATATGGATGTTGTTGTGAAGGCAATTTTTTTTGGATGCAACAACTATATGTAACATGTGTAACCTTGACGTTGTAACACATGTAACACCTATATGTAACATGTGTAAGATGGCTTACATTTGTGTTAATAAGTTTAACACATGTTATATGTTTAAGTTTTTATAAAAAAGTTAGTTACCTTTAACTATGATTGTAATGTGTGCAATTACTAACAACCCATGATGAAAAGTGACTTTTGTTTTGATTAACATTTGTAACTGGTGTTGGACGTAACATGTGTAACCTATTTGAGAGGTAACTAACTAATAGCAAAGAATGACCTGATAAAATATTGGTCATATCATTCCTTTGGTACATGTGTTACATACGTTAAAAAGGAAACGTTACATATGTACAATGGTTTTTATATATGTAACATGTTTAATGAAAAATAATAAACTACTATTAAATGCATGAGCTATTGAGTATCATTAATTAGAAAGTCAAAACATCTAACACATTACAATCATCTTAAACATTACAATATAAAAAATATTACAATCTTAAAGAATACTTGTTTACCAATTGACGTGACATTTTGGATGATGTAATGCAGTTACATATGTAATTTAACTAAGTTTTAATTGGCACCTAAGGTTGCACATATGTAACACATGTTTTTTAACATGTGTTACACTAGAGGGTAACACATGTATAGTCATGTTATACATGTTACATACAGTGTTTACACGTGTTACAACATCAAGGATACATATGTTTCATATAGTTTTTACAACCAAAAATGGCCTTCACGACAACATCCTTCTTCATCCATAATGCAACATGTGTAACAATGTCCAAAACTGTTGCTTCGTTTCTAGTATATAACGTGTGTGACATGGCGATCGTCAGAAAACACATAAAAGCCACATGTAACTTGTAACATGATATAGAACCAAGTATCGGTTTACTATGGATACGATGTAACACATGTTACAAACAACATGTAACATGTGTAACAATGCTAAAAAGTGTTGCATTTATTGTATAACGTGTGTGGCATGACGTATATCATGTAAAAAGTGACTGTTATGCATATTTACGGGTTGAGATTTTATAAAAGTTAGTTTCCCTATCCCACTATTGAGATTTTATATGCACCCGAAGTCCTATTTTTTCCAACCTCGCCATTAGATTTTATAAAAGTTAGTATCCCCAGTTATATTACATACATAAAAGGAAGTTGATTTTAGATCAATACATAAGACATGTGTATTGTTCAAATTGCTAGTAATGTATGCAACTACTGAGAATGTGGGACTGGTGTAACAAAATAAAGGGACAAATAGATTATATATATTAAAGGAACAAAATTTATGTAACATGTGTTACGAGTTATACATGGACAATTACATCATTGTTAATCTTGTATAGTTAAATTTATCAACGCAAACATAACAACATTTATGTAACATGTGTTACGAGTTATACATGGACCCAAAGGGGGCTACACATATGTACCACATGTTTGGAACTTGTGTTACATTAGAGTGGTAACACATGTATAACATGTGTTACGTGTTACACATGTGTAAAATTTTTGTTGTAACACATGTAACAACCATATGTGACATGTGTAACATGGCTATACATGTGTTACCCCCTAGTATAACACACACAAACAGTTACCCAATAACTTGTGTAATATGATGTAGCAAAATAAACACATGGATACGCTGAATGTTACACATATTCCGAATACATTATGAAGTTTCTAAAGGTAACACATGTTATAACATATACGATAAAAAAACCCCAAACAAGCTACATATAGGGGCTTACACATATGTAGCACATATTTGTAACTTGTGTAACACTATAGTGTTAACACATGTATAACATGTGTTACGTGTTATACATATGTAAACTTTTTGTTGTAACACATGTAACAACTATATGTGACATGTTAACATAGCTATACATGTGTTACCCCCTAGTATAACACATAAAAACAGTTACTATTCAGATCAAAAGCCCCAAACAAACAACCAAACCCACAAAAAACAGTTAATATTCAGATCAAAAGCCTCAAACAAGCAACCAAACCAAACACAACTTTTTATTTGTAAAATAAACGAGATCATCAACGATTAGATTATGAACTTTTCAAAGGTAACGAATATATATCAACAATAACATTCATTATCACAATTCTAAAAAAATTAATCCCTTTAAAACAAAAAAAAACCCTACAAACTATCAAATCTATTTTACCAATACACACACAAAATCATTCAACTTTTACCAAACAAATAACATTAAGACATGGAACCAGTCCATGTCATACGTGTGTGTGTTCTTGGTGTTCTAACAACCTTCTCTCTCTAAAAACCCATGTAACCAAACGATTTCTGACCTTCTTCTCTCACACACACTTGTGTGTGTGTTCTTGGTGTTCTAACAACTTTCTCTCTCTAAAAATCCATGAACCAAATGATTTCTGGCCTGCTTCTCTGTCACACACTTGTGTGTGTTCTTGGTCTTGGTGTTCTAATAACTTTCTCTCTCTAGAAACACATGCAACCGAATGATTCAGGCCTGCTTCTCTCTCACACACTTGTGTGTGTGTTCTTCATAAACACGAAGGAGAATCTTGTTTCTCTTTCTCTCACACACTTGTGTGTATGGTTTTGGTGTTTCTCTTTCTTTAATAATAACGATTCAGGCTTGCTTCACACACACACACACTTGTGTGTGTGTTCTTGGTGATTGAAACATGAAGAAAGAGAGAGGATGAGAGAATGGATGATGATGATGGTTTGATGGTGAATGTAGAGAGAGAATGATATTAATGAAATGAAAAGTAATGATGGGTTTTTCTAGAAAAAAGTGGGTGTGTATGTGTCAGGAAGAAAAAGAGATCTTTTTGTTATTCCAATAATACCCTTAGATCCACTTTTTGTACTTTAAAGATATTTAATTTAAATATAAAAGACAACAAAAAATAGGAGCCATTGATCAAAGATAATGGATGGTGAGGATGAGGTTTACTAGGTTTTCTTAGTACAAATAAGTTTTCTATAAATCCATGCCCTATATATATATATATATATATATGGTAGGATTCTAGAGTGAACACTAGATTGAGAGTGAACTGTGTAAACTAATCTGGGCTATTGGATTACATCATCTAGAGATTTTTAAACAATGGCAAGATTGTAATTATAATATTGTAACTTCCCTTTAAAATAAATGACAGAAGGGTATTTGTGTCTTTTGTAAATTGCATTTATTAAACAATATAATCAAAATCCCTAAAATCTCGCTAGTTTCCGTATATACAAGATATATAGTTGTTAGTGTATACACATGTGTATAGTCTCGCTAACTATCAGTTTATACAAGATACACAACTATTAGTTTATACACATGTGTACAGTCTTTTATACATTTGTTATTATATTCAGAAAAGTATATTAACAACATATAGTATATTAGGCATGCACACGGGTAGATTCATATTAAAATTTTGAAAATAATGAAAATGAAACATATCATATGTATGCAAAAATAAATAACTTCATCACATATTCAAAAAAAAAAAAAAAAATTAATGCCCAAAAATAATTAGAGTTTCAATCTCAGAGAAATTTTTTAATGTTTTGTTGAAAATTATAAAAAATTAAAAACAATGTATTATGATATCTATATATACGGATAATAAAAGAAAAACAATATTCAAGTTAAAATTAAAACAAAATTTATGGATAAAGAAATAATGGAGAAATAATTAAAAATGAGAGAGAGAGAGAGAGAGAAAAAGAGAGTTAAGAGATGAGAAAATTAAGGGATTTTAATTAAACATATTTGGGTAATGTCAATCTTACCATTTTAATCTAAAAAATGTTCAATGGCCAAGATTAGTTCACTTAGCTCATTCTCAAGAAGTTGTTCACTCTGGATCCTAATCCTATATATATATATATATATAGAGGAAGGTTAATGTACAATACGGCTTAACGTACATCACGTACGACAGGTAATTACGCACGTTCATTTTAAAATCACGCACGTTATAACTCAAAAATCTAAAATCACGCATGTTGAAACACAATAATCACGCATATTGAAAACATTAATCACACATGTTATAGAACAAATCACGCACGTTGTTGTACGTGAAGTACGCTAAGCCGTAATGTACGATATACTTTTTCTCTCTCTCTCTATATATATATATATATGTATGTATGTATATATATTAGGAATATTGGATTTTAATAATCCTAACTATTCGTCGTTGGCCAACAGTCTCAACTTTAAAAACAACCACAGGTAGTCCCAACTATTGACATATTAGCCACCAATGGACCCTGACCGATAGAACCCTAACGTCGTTAGTCTTCGATCGCCGGAAAATCGTTTTTGGCTTGTAAAAAGTTTCTAGATGTCCGATTTAAGGTTACAAAGTGGTTTGGGATGAAAATGTTAAGTTTTCCAGCCAAAAAGTTATGTTTTCCAACCAAAAAGAGTTTTCCAGGGAAAAATGAGTTTTCCAACGACTTTAATAATTGGGGTTTTTACTAGAAAAAAGTTTCTAAAGGTCCGTAATGTCACACCCCCAAAATCCACACGCGGAGTACCACCGCTTGGAGGCGTGACATGACCAGGATCAAGCCACCAATCATATAGAACAATGTAAATAGTAAAAGTAAATGTAATTAAACCAAACCATTCCATATGAAAGGTGTTAAAAACATAAGTATAAATTCAACGTTTAGCGGAAGGAAATGTGTAAAAGCCCATTATGAATAAAGTATGTAATGTCATAATGTTTAAATCAAGCATTCACGATCCTTGTCCACAACGACCGCGCCTCCCCATGCAAGCTCCATGTATACCTAGCGACCTGCAAGGCATGTAACAGAGAGTCAACAACTAGTTGAGCGAGTTCACAGAAAGTAAGTGCGTAATAGTAGGTTCGTTTGTAACGTGTGGCTCTACTGGGCCGATAGTATGTTCTATTGGTGGGGGCTTCCCATGTTGTATATACACTAGACTATTTGTAACCATAAGTGTTCTTCTTAACCTGAGAACAATAGTACGTACAACATTTACGTAGGATTTACGTAAGTGTCCTTCACAAACCGAGGACAGGGGTACGCAGGGGTTTACGTAGGTTTTACGTAAGTGCCTGACACAACCGAGGCAGTAGTGAGTATAAGTTCACGTAGGTTTTACGTGAGTGTCCTTCGCAACCTGAGGACAGTGAGGAGTACAAGTATACGTAGGTTTTACGTATGTGTCCTGCACAACCGAGGACGATGGTGGATAGTCTAGTAACAATGTAAGTACAAAGCTATTCAATCTCATTCCTTCAATCCCATTCCCAAGCCCTGGGAATCCTATGCCTTAGTAAAAGTGTGAACTCACCTTGTTTTGCTCGGTATGTTATTGCTTCTAGTGTCAATTAATAGTTAGGTCCTTTACACACGACCTAGGTACATTGCACATAACTCGATGTAAGTGTTTATATTCAATTGGGGTATAGAAGTCTTTGGTATCCAAACAATTGTGATTCGTGTGATGGTTGTGTGCAGAATGACATCAGATAGGATATACAGTAGCATATATAGTAGCATGCAATTTGTTCTTCATTCAGGGTTTTGAATTCAGCATTACACGTAAACTCAGATCAAGCAATAACTAAAACTCAGACACTTATATACATGTGAAATTCAGACAATACAACATCACCTAACTCGGACTAGGTTATCAAGCATAAGAGTTGAACTAGCATGTTAAACAAACTCGGATCATGTGCATGTATGGCAAAACTCGGACCCAAGGGCTCCCCCCTTACAAAGTCGGACAGGGGTTTCCCCCTCACAAAAGTCGGACAGGGGTTTCCCCCCACAAAACTCGGACAGGGGGCTTCCCCCCATAAAAATTCGGACAAGGGGCTTCCCCCCTTAAAAATTCGGACAAGGGGCTTCCCCCCTTAAAAATTCGGACCCCCATATAACTTATAAAAGTCGGACCTACACCCTCATGTTAAAACTCGGACCAAAGTCCTTATGTTAAAACTCGGACACATGTAAAAGCTTAAAAATTCGGACCTCAAGTCCCTTACAAATTCGGATCACATGTACCACTTAAATAATTCGGACCATGTGCATATCATTCAAGAAAGTCTGACTATGTTAAGCATGAAAAGGTCGGACCCTACACTTTATCACATATACAAAACTTAGACTATTTCAATCAACAAAAGTCGGACTTCATGCAAGATCAAACATCGGGCAAACCATCAATCACATGAACATTCAACTACAGTGCAACAGTTACGTTTTTGTTTTTACGATCAGGAAACCCTAATTCATTCATATGCATTGTAGTAACCCAATTATCAATCAATAATTCTAACATATCTTGTATCTTAACATCAGGCAAATGATTACACACTAATCAAAATCATTTCACAATAATCAGAATTCAATCAATAACACAGAACTATTATGTGAAGAACTAGGGTTTGCATGAACCACATAATCAAGGATTAATAACAACAACCAATCATTAAACAATTACCGTGGATTGATTCGAGATATGGAGAGGAATCAAGAGTGATGATAGGGAGCTTGTGCCAATGATGAAGCAAATGATTGTAGAGAGAATTGTAGAGGAAATCTTAGGTACGTCTGATGATTGTGTGGTGATTAGTGAAGGAGATTAGGGTTAAGAGTTGTTAAAGTTTCACTATTAGCACTAAACACCCTTAAGTATTATCTATTACATATTACATGCACATGATATACAATTTACAGTTTCATCACTACATTCAAGTATTTGCCAACTCATTCATAAACTTTATCAAATCCAAAACGTATATAGTTACAAAGCAAACCAATTGTGCAAGTAAACTACTAAACAAACAGTGAACGTGCAATAAATGTGAAAGTGGAATCTTGGAAACTCGAGTTGTCACATTATCCCCAACTTGAAAGAAATTTCTTCCCGAAATTTAGCATGTGGTTACTGAGGAAGCTAGGTAAGTTGTATCGTTTACTGGTTTTCCTGGGGTGTCACATCATCCCCCCATTGATTTGGAATTTCGTCCCGAAATTCTGCAGTAGCTTCAGCCTCAGTAGTGGTTGCACGGTTTTCGAATAACTGGGGATACTTGAGTTCCATTTGGTCTTCTCGTTCCCAGGTGAACTCTGGGCCACGACGGGAGTTCCAATGAACTCGAACAAGAGGTATTCTAGTGTTCTTGAGGACCTTAACATCCCGGTCCGTGATTTCAACTGGTTCCTCAACGAACTGCAACCGCTCGTCGATAGTGAGTTCCTTCAAAGGAACTATGAGGGTCTCATCTGACAGACACTTCTTCAGATTCGACACGTGGAAAACATTGTGAACTGCACCGAGTTCAGCTGGTAAGCTTAGTCTGTAGGCTACTTTGCCTATTCTTTCAGTGATTTCGAACGGTCCAACGTACCGCGGATTGAGCTTGCCTCGTTTACCAAAACGAACCACACCCTTCCAGGGTGAGACTTTGAGTAGCACTCGATCCCCAACTTGGAACTTGAGCGGTTTCCTGCGTTTATCAGCGTAGCTTTTCTGGCGATCACGAGCTGCCGCCATGCGTTGTCGTATCTGTGCTATTTGTTCAGTAGCATCAACTACCATTTCTGGACCTGTGATCTGACTATCCCCCACCTCTGCCCAACAGAGAGGTGACCGGCATTTACGTCCGTACAATGCCTCGAATGGAGCGGCTTGTATGCTGGTGTGGTAACTGTTGTTGTATGAAAACTCCACTAAAGGGAGATGTTTTTCCCAGTTGTTGCCGAAATCGATAACACATGCCCGAAGCATGTCTTCTAGAGTCTGGATAGTGCACTCAGACTGCCCATCTGTCTGAGGGTGGTAAGCTGTGCTCATGTCTAGCCGTGAGCCGAAAGCTTTGTGCATTGCTTGCCATAATTCTGAAGTGAATCGTGCATCTCGATCCGAAATAATAGAAGTTCGCACTCCGTGCCTCGAAACAACTTCTTTCAAGTAAACGTCTGCAAAGGTAGAGAACTTGTCAGTTTCTTTGATAGCCAAGAAGTGAGCAGACTTTGTGAGGCGATCAACGATCACCCAAATAGTATCATTCCCACGCTGGGATCTAGGCAGGCCAGTAACAAAATCCATGGAAATTTCTTCCCATTTCCACTGGGGTATCTTGGGTTGCTGAAGTAGGCCGGAGGGTTTCTGGTACTCCGTCTTGACCCTCGCACAGGTTAAACACTTGCCGACATAAGTTGCTATGTGGGCCTTCATGCTAGGCCACCAGTACGCAGTTCTAAGATCGTGGTACATTTTATCCGAACCTGGATGTACCGAGTAGCGAGACTTATGAGCTTCATCCATCACAAGTTCTCGTAAACCGCCATATAGTGGGACCCAAATACGCCCCGTTACGTAGTAGGCGTCGTCTGCCTTCTGTTCTAATCGTTGCCTTGAGCCACGCAAGGCTTCAGCCCTTATGTTTTCTGGTTTCAATGCTTCTACCTGAGCATCTCGTATCTGTGCAGGAAGACTAGACTGAATAGTAAGTTGTAGTGCTCGCACGCGTCTAGGTAAAGTATCTTTTCGACTGAGGGCATCCGCCACAACGTTGGCTTTGCCTGGATGGTACTTGTTGGCACATTCGTAATCGTTAAGTAGTTCAACCCATCGACGTTGTCGCATGTTCAATTCCTTCTGCTTGAAGATATGCTCGAGACTCCTGTGATCGGTGTAGATAGTGCACTTGGTACCGTACAGGTAGTGTCGCCATATCTTAAGTGCGAAAACAACAGCTCCCAGCTCTAAATCGTGTGTCGTGTAATTTCGTTCGTGAACCTTGAATTGGCGCGAAGCATAAGCAATAACTTTATCCCGCTGCATCAATACACAACCAAGCCCCTGTATCGATGCGTCACAATAGACCACAAAATCATCCGTGCCCTCTGGCAATGAGAGAATAGGTGCACTGCATAGTCTATCCTTTAGATATTGAAAAGCCGTTTCTTGTGTATTTCCCCAATGATAGGTAACACCTTTCTGTGTTAATAGTGTAAGCGGCTGTGCAATCTTTGAGAAGTCTTTGATGAACCGTCTGTAGTAACCCGCCAAACTCAAGAATTGGCGTATTTCCGTTGGAGTGCGAGGCGCAGGCCAGTTTCTGATCGAATCTACCTTGGATGGATCGACATGAATCCCATCCTTGTTTACCACATGGCCTAAAAAGTGGACTTCACGAAGCCAGAAGTCGCATTTTGAAAACTTGGCGTACAGTTGTTCCTTTCGAAGAAGTTCCAAGATAAGTTGTAAGTGCTGCTCGTGTTCCTCCTGACTCTTGGAGTAGATCAGGATGTCGTCGATAAAGACAATTACAAACTTGTCTAGATAGGGTTTGCACACCCTGTTCATAAGGTCCATGAAAACTGCAGGCGCGTTCGTTAGCCCGAATGGCATGACTAGAAACTCGTAGTGGCCGTAGCGAGTTATGAATGTTGTTTTGGAGACGTCCTCATCCCGGACTCTCAGCTGATGATAGCCTGATCTCAGATCAATCTTGGAGTAGTAGCTCGACCCTTGCAACTGGTCGAATAAGTCGTCAATACGTGGAAGAGGATAGCGGTTCTTCACTGTGACCTTGTTCAGTTCGCGGTAATCAATGCACATCCTGAAAGTGCCATCCTTCTTTTTCACAAATAATACTGGAGCTCCCCAGGGCGAAGAGCTTGGACGAATAAAGCCCTTATCCAAGAGCTCTTGTAGTTGTTTTGACAGTTCTTCCAGTTCAGTTGGAGCTAAACGATACGGTGCGCGAGCTATAGGTGCTGCTCCTGGAGCTAGCTCGAATTGAAACTCGACCTGGCGATGAGGCGGTAGACCAGGTAAATCTTCGGGAAACACTTGAGGAAAATCGCGTACAACTGGGATATCCTCTATTCTTTTCTCTTTCGTTGATGCATCAGTAACTAGTGCCAAAATGGCAGTGTGACCCTTTCGTAAACATTTCTGAGCCTTCAGGAAGGAGATGATGCCAACCACTGCACCACTCTTGTCGCCTTGAACTTCGAGAGGTTCTTTACAAGAACGGTGAATACGAATGATCTTCTCTTTACATTGGATCTCTGCTTGCTGCTTGGATAACCAATCCATACCAACGACGATGTCAAAACTACCCAGAACTATAGGAATGAGGTCGATGGAGAAAGTCTGACCAGTGAGGATAAGATTACAACCCTGAACTATGTGTGTGGCCCCTAGACTTTTACCATTAGCTAACTCTACGACATGTTTGGTGTCTAAGGGAGTTGGTGCACGTTTTAACATTTGGCTAACTTTAAGAGACACATAACTTGTATTCGCACCCGAATCAAACAATACAGTAACATAAAAGTCGTCAAGAAGAAACTTACCCATAACTACGTTGGGATCGTTCCTGGCATCACCCTGCCCCAACACAAATGCACGACCCCTAGCGCCGTTGTTCCCATCATTGTTGTTTCCCCCATTATTGTTGTTGCCATTGCCCTGATTGTTGTTATTGTTGTTGTTGTTGTTCTGGGTTCGGTTTAACTGAGGGCAGTGTCTTTTGAAGTGACCTTCAGCGCCACAATTAAAACATCCCTTGTTGCCCTGTTGCTGATTCTGCTGTGCTTGCTGCTGATTCTGATTCGCAGGCCGCGGGCTCCTACAATCGTTGGCCTCATGACCCATCTTGAGGCACCTCTGACAGCGACCCTTGTTGCACTGGCCACTGTGATGTCTGTTACAGTTATTGCACTTTGGGAGGTTCCCTCGATAACCACCCTGCCTGTGACTGCCCGAAGATTGCTGACTAGGGCTCTGATAGTTGTCAGTCTTTCGCTGTTGAACTTGGGACTGAACTGAAGCTGATCCCTTGCTAGAATCCCCCTCCCATTTTCTTTTGTTGTCACTGGGGGTAGCAGGAGTAGCAGAAGTGGTAACGGTAGCAGTAGCGCTGATGCGCTTAGGCAGCCTGTCTTGTTCCACTGCCTGATCCGTGAGACGATGAGCTAGACGTTGAACATCCTGGATGTTGTTATGGTTAGCCGATGTCACGTGGCTTTGAATTTCCGGTTCCAGCCCTTTAAGATACAATTCGATACGCCTGATAGGTGGGTCCACCATAGTTGGACACAGAACGGCCAGCTCGTTTGACCGTTTGGTATATGTCTCGATCTCCGACCCTGTCATTTTCAAATTGAAGAACTCCACCTCTAACTTGTGGATGTCGTCTCGTGAGCAGTACTCCCGTTTAATCAGCTCCTTGAAATCATTTCAGGGAGTGGCGTTAGCAGCTGCCAATCCCAAAAGTTGAACTTGCGCATTCCACCAAGTCAGCGCAATCCCTTCTAAAGTACCAGTGGCGTATTTCACCCTGCGAGCCTCAGGGCATTCACACATCTCAAACACCGACTCGAGCTTTTCGAACCAATGGAGGAGTCCAACTGCTCCCTCCGTGCCACTGAATGTGCTTGGACGACAGTCCATGAAATTCTTGAAAGTGCAAACAGGTTGCTGAGCAGGTTGATCTAATGTGTAAGAATAGGACAAGGTTAAATACAAGAGTTGGTTTAGGAATGTAGGATTTAAAGATCCTAGTATATGTTACGACTGCAGGGTATACCTCCTGCTTGTGCAGCTGCAAGTGCCGCAGTAACTTGTTTGTTGATAAGAGCCGTCAACTGGGCTTGTGTCAAGTTAATACGTCCGGCCATTGATCTTCACATCAAAGGCAACATAAGTGAGAAAGGTTCGCGAATAGTGCGATGACAGAAGAGTGTAAGCACACAAGTGTTCTCAAGCAATAACAAAATAGTAAGCAATGTAATCTAAACATACCACGAGCAAAGTTCTATGTAAATCTAGCAAGTAGGCAATAAACATAAACCTTATTACCTAGGATGTTGAGTCTTGCACGTGGAGCGAGGCGTCGTTGTGGATCGTTGAGCACTGTACTGGTTATAGTCTGGTTTTAATAAAAACGTTTTTCCCCTTATTAAAACCAAGTTCTCTATAACCAATGGCTCTGATACCAATCTGTCACACCCCCAAAATCCACACGCGTAGTACCACCGCTTGGAGGCGTGACATGACCAGGATCAAGCCACCAATCATATAGAACAATGTAAATAGTAAAAGTAAATGTAATTAAACCAAACCATTCCATATGAAAGGTGTTAAAAATATAAGTATAAATTCAACGTTTAGCGGAAGCAAATGTGTAAAAGCCCATTATGAATAAAGTATGTAATGTCATAATGTTTAAATCAAGCATTCACGATCCTTTTCCACAACGACCGCGCCTCCCCATGCAAGCTCCATGTATACCTAACGACCTGCAAGGCATGTAACAGAGAGTCAACAACTAGTTTGAGCGAGTTCACAGAAAGTAAGTGCGTAATAGTAGGTTCGTTTGTAACGTGTGGCTCTACTGGGCCGATAGTATGTTCTATTGGTGGGGGCTTCCCATGTTGTATATACACTAGACTATTTGTAACCATAAGTGTTCTTCTTAACCTGAGAACAGTAGTACGTACAACATTTACGTAGGATTTACGTAAGTGTCCTTCACAAACCGAGGACAGGGGTACGCGGGGGTTTACGTAGGTTTTACGTAAGTGCCTGACACAACCGAGGCAGTAGTGAGTATAAGCTCACGTAGGTTTTACGTGAGTGTCCTTCGCAACCTGAGGACAGTGAGGAGTACAAGTATACGTAGGTTTTACGTATGTGTCCTGCACAACCGAGGACGATGGTGGATAGTCTAGTAACAATGTAAGTACAAAGCTATTCAATCTCATTCCTTCAATCCCATTCCCAAGCCCTGGGAATCCCATGCCTTAGTAAAAGTGTGAACTCACCTTGTTTTGCTCGGTATGTTATTGCTTCTAGTGTTAATTAATAGTTAGGTCCTTTAAACACGACCTAGGTACATTGCACATAACTCGATGTAAGTGTTTATATTCAATTGGGGTTTACAAGTCTTTGGTATCCAAACAACTGTGATTCGTGTGATGGTTGTGTGCAGAATGACATCAGATAGGATATACAGTAGCATATATAGTAGCATGCAATTTGTTCTTCATTCAGGGTTTTGAATTCAGCATTACACGTAAACTCAGATCAAGCAATAACTAAAACTCAGACACTTATATACATGTGAAATTCAGACTACACAACATCACCTAACTCGGACTAGGTTGTCAAGCATAAGAGTTGAACTAGCATGTTAAACAAACTCGGATCATGTGCATGTATGGCAAAACTCAGACCCAAGGGCTCCCCCCTTACAAAGTCGGACAGGGGTTTCCCCCTCACAAAAGTCGGACAGGGGTTTCCCCCCACAAAACTCGGACAGGGGGCTTCCCCCCCTTAAAAGTTCGGACAAGGGGTTTCCCCCCTTAAAAATTCGGACCCCCATATAACTTATAAAAGTCGGACCTACACCCTCATGTGAAAACTCGAACCAAAGTCCTTATGTTAAAACTCGGACACATGTAAAAGCTTAAAAATTCGGACCTCAAGTCCCTTACAAATTCGGATCACATGTACCACTTAAATAATTCGGACCATGTGCATATCATTCAAGAAAGTCTGACTATGTTAAGCATGAAAAGGTCGGACCCTACACTTTATCACATATACAAAACTCAGACTATATCAATCAACAAAAGTCGGACTTCATGCAAGATCAAACATCGGGCAAACCATCAATCATATGAACATTCAACTACAGTGCAACAGTTACGTTTTTGTTTTTACGATCAGGAAACCCTAATTCATTCATATGCATTGCAGTAATCCAATTATCAATCAATAATTCTAACATATCTTGTATCTTAACATCAGCCAAATGATTACACACTAATCAAAATCATTTCACAATAATCAGAATTCAATCAATAACACAGAACTATTATGTGAAGAACTAGGGTTTACATGAACCACATAATCAAGGATTAATAACAACAACCAATCATAAACAATTACCTTGGATTGATTCTAGATAAGGAGAGGAATCAAGAGTGATGATAGGGAGCTTGTGCCAATGATGAAGCAAATGATTGTAGAGAGAATTGTAGAGGAAATCTTAGGTACGTCTGATGATTGTGTGGTGATTAGTGAAGGAGATTAGGGTTAAGAGTTGTTAAAGTTTCACTATTAGCACTAAACACCCTTAAGTATTATCTATTACATATTACATGCACAAGATATACAATTTACAATTTCATCACTACATTCAAGTATTTGCCAACTCATTCATAAACTTTATCAAATCCAAAACGTATATAGTTACAAAGCAAACCAATTGTGCAAGTAAACTACTAAACAAACAGTGAACGTGCAATAAATGCGAAAGTGGAATCTTGGAAACTCGAGTTGTCACACGTAATAAGGTTAAAAAGAGGTTTTGTACGAAAATGTTGATTTTTTCGGCCAAAAACGTTTTTCCGGCGACCGGAGACTAACGGCGTTAGCGTTTTGTTAGTCAAGGTCCATCAGAGGCCAATATGTTAATAGTTAGGACTGCTAGTGGTTATTTTTAAATTTGGGACTATTTGTGGCCAAGGACAAATAGTTGGAAGTATTAAAATCCAATATTCCTATATATTATTATATGGGTTAAATTATTCTATAAAGTCTCCTAAAAGTATGAAGTGTAAGAATGCATTATAGAGTGACAAGTGTCCAAGAACCTAAAACCTAAACCCACTACACCACCACCCAAAGCCTAAACACCCACCCCCACCCCACCCCCGAAAGAAAAAAAAAAAAAAAAACCCTAAACTCCCAACCCCTGGCAAAAAAAAAGGATTTTTTTTGTGGGTGATGGAGGGTGGGGGGTTAGGTTTTTGGGTGGTGGTGGGTGTTTAGGTTTTTTTTTAGTGTAGTGGGTTTATTTTTAGGAGGCTTCGTACACTTCTCATTTTTAGAAGCCTTTATATTTGATCCTAAACCTATAGGTAATATTTTGATTATTATTGTAGATATAGATAATCTCTTGTAATTATATGATGGTTTGTGGTTGACTATGGTATTCGGCTTCATAAGTCCCATACGCATTCTTTGGTTGCCTACCTAGACACAAATTGGGGAGGTTGTCCCGAATCCCCACGCTCTACTAGTGGTTACTGTGTTTTTCTTGGTGACAATTTGATTTTGTGGTCCTCAACGCGGCAACCTACTATTTCATGCTCAAGTGCTAAGGCTGAGTATCGTGGTGTGGCCAATGTTGTGGCTGAGGCCACCTGGCTTCGAAACTTCTTGAATTGCATCTTCCCCTTCGGCAGGCTTCTATGATTTATTGTGACAATGTATATATGTCAGACAATCTTGTTCAGCATCAGCATACGAAACACATAGAGATACACATACATTTCGTTCGTGAGAAAGTACGCATAGGGCATATCCGTGTTCTACATGTGCCATCAGCCCTCCAATATGCAGACATTTTTACTAAAGGACTTGCTCGACAGTTGTTCCGGTCCTTTCGCTCAAGCTTGAGCTTCTGTCCTCCACCCGCTCAAACTGGAGGAAAGTCTTAGCCGATATATATTATGATAGATAATATTTGATTATTATTGTAGATATAGATAATCTCTTGTAATTATATTATGATTTGTGTTACCTAACTTATAGATAGAGTATCTTTGTATTTCTCCCTATATTTAAAGGGCTTTGTTTTATAAATGAGAACAAGGATTGAATAGCATAAACACTTTTTACATATGTGATAAGGGCATAGTTGAATTGAGTAGTAACGTCAACGTAAATTCTTCATTCACATTAGTTTTCATATAGACGTTCAACAATTTAAAATAGTATAAAACTCTATAGTAAATATAAAAAAATGTTATGATTATTTAATTAGGGTGGAGATACAATAGGAAGTTTATTTAGCCAAGAAGGTTAGGAAGTGATCTTGACCATCCATTTAGTTATTCAAGGACTAAGATTAAATGATGGAAATTGAACGGAAGAAAAGAGGCGCGTGAGTTTATTTAGGGGAATTCTAGTCAATCCAAGGCAATAGTTTCTCTCTCCTCCAATTCCCCCTCATTTTTTAAATGTTAATAACTCTTTCATACGACATTATTTTTTTATAAAAATTGCACCAAAAAACGAGCGTTTTTTATCTTTAAAACGAGTATACTATTGCTATATTTTCGAAATTTTTTTTTGAAAACCCAGTTGCGTAAAACGCAATAGAAAAAACCTAAAAAATGACATTGTTTCTAAAACGCAATGCACCAAAAACATAAAGAAATGTCTTATTTGTAAAACGCAATGGCCAGAAAACACAAAGAAATGTGTTATTTCTAAAACGCAATAGCCTAAAAACTCAAAAGAAAGTGTAGTTTCTAAAACGCAATGGACTAAAAACACATAAAATGTGTTTTACCTAAAACGCAATGCACCAAAAACACAAACAAATGTCTTATTTCTAAAACGCAATGGCCAGAAAACACTTAAAATGTCTGTTTTCTAAAACGCAATGGACTGAAAACACATAAAAAAGTGTTTTACCTAAAACGCAATGCACAAAAAAACATAAAGAAATGTCTAATTTGTAAAACGCAATAGCCAGAAAACACTTAAAAATGTCTCATTTATAAAACGCAATGGCCTAAAAACACAAAAGAAAGTGTTGTTTCTAAAACGCAATGGATTAAAAACACATAAAAATATGTTTTACCTAAAACGCAATGGACTAAAAACACTTCAAAATGTGTTTTTCTAAAACGCATTTAACCAAAAAACACATAACACTCAAATATAAAATTATGAAAGTTAGTTAAGTAAGAAGAATATAATAATAATTAGTATAATTTCATTTCGAATTCATGAATCCCAAACATGAAACAGAGTGAATTCAATAAAACGCAATAGATATTAATTCAATAAAACGCAATAGATATTTCGTGTCATTTGGTGGGGGTACTAGAAACAAAAAAAAATAAAAATAAGTAACCTACAATTTAATTTCTATTTCATCAAACCCAATATAAATTAGACAAAAACCATATAAAACGCAATATATGTAAAACACAACACAACAAATTAAGGAAAACATAATAAAAAAAACAAACTATTGTCTACATCTATATACAATCTCTACACATAAAAAGCAAATGATTGTTATTCTATGTAAAACGCAATGGGTAATGACGTAACAAAAAAAACCCAAATTAAAAAACTTAATAAAAAATAAAAACCTTCATAGAATCTATTTGAAGTTCTTTAACTCCATGCTCCAGCCACCATTGAAACTTGTAAAAGTTGAATTTAAGGAGTCTAAAGACAAGGCACTGGTGTTCCTTTAGACTTTCTGAAAAGAATAAAACTTGGTGTTCCTAAATTTCCACATATAGAGACGAGGTTCACCTTAACCTTCTCCGGAAGTCCATCGGAAAATCCATCATCATTACGTCACGACGTATCTTCTTCGTTGACGAATCCGGATGACCAGAGGCCATGATCGGTGACCTTTGTCTCTCCATCTCTGGTGACCGGTCGTCTTCCGGTACCAGTGGAAGAAGGTGGTGGCGGTGATGTGGAAGATGTAACATTTGTGCTTGAAATCATTGTGAACAGTTCAATTATCAATAAAACAATGTTATTTGATCCCAATGTTTGTTTGGTTATGTTTTACATTTTTCATGTTTTGACTTTTGTTCGATTTTTAACTCTACATCGCTTTCTGGAGAATTATACGCAAACTGGTGCGTAAACGTACTCAGATTAATGCAACAAATACTCCGGAACATCAACATATACTCAACATACCTTAAATAACCTTTACATAACTTAGAAATAAGTTTTGAAGGCTTTGGTATGGCAAAAACAAGTTAATTCGCTTACAGGGACTAAACTTGACAAACTGCGAAAGAATGCCAATTTGAACTGTAACAGACATTCCAAAACATGACCATAAGTTAAACATACCATAAATATCCTCTCCATAGCTTAGAAATAGGCTTTGAGGTGTTTGGTATGCTAAAATAAACTTTTGGATCATTCAGGGACTAAAAGTGTCAAAAGGTGCATAAGTTTGCACTTTCGCGCATAACTTACGTTCTGAATACATTCGGACATCCAAAAATTTATGTAAGCATCATAATATTATGCCTTAGTGTTTGCCATGAGAAAAATCCATTCGTCGCGCAATTTGGATCGTTTTTCGCGCTTATGCGCATTCCGTCGTAATTAACCGAACATCGCGATCGTACGACCAAACGAACCAACATTCGACATATCTTTGAGCATGTTTCATGTCCTCAATGTTTAGGCATCACTTTAGGGCCTTAAAGATGGCTTAACGGGCCTTGAACGTGTCGGAAATGGCCTTAAACCATAACAGGGACCTAAACTGTCATTTTTGAAACTTGGCTTCTGATCAGAACCTCCAAGCGGCCCGCGTCAGCCTAGCATCCAAGGGGCAATGCCTCTTCACAATCTCTGGGGTTGGGGTCACATTTTGATACCACAACATTTTGACAAGTGTACGAATGAGATCAAGGCACGATATTCAAGAAACGATCCTAACGGTCTTGCATATCCTATAAATACCCCCCCCCATTCTTGTTTAAACCCACAAATCTGATCAAAGAGCTCTAAGTTGATGCCATTGCTTCATACCTGAGCTCCTGGATCAAGATTAGCTTTCGGGGACCCTTCGTAAGTGTTCTTTCGTTCTTTTAATCGTTTTCTTGTCCTAAAGTCATACTATGTTTGACTTTCTACGTTGACCAGCCTATGGTCAACACGAAGTTCGTTTGAACTTCATAACGTGAGCGTCATCACGATGGTTATAGTCCATAGTGACTATACCTACTGATTACCACGTTATCTAGGCTCAGTGACGAGTCGTAGTTTCGGCCAAAATGCGCATTCTTGCGTATTTTGTAACCAAACTACTCGTGGGTATCAAAACCGTTTGTTTTGATACCAAACCTGTTTTCTAAACTTAGTTAAGCATGTGTTAACATGCTTAGCTCGTCACTTTTAGTATAGTGCTTATATCGGGTCGTAAGGTAAGCGATCTAAACAATCGCTTATACTTTCAAACCCGACCCATTTGGTCGATCATTAGGATCCGACCAAACACATTAGGTGACCATAGCTGTATAGGGAATAACCTTCCGAGGTTATACCTTATGGTCACGATGTTAGGCGTTCCAAACGCGTTTTACGCGAACGACGCGTTAAGGTAGCATAAGCTACCTAAACGGGTCGTATTGGGTCGTAAGCACTTAGGTTAGGTTTCATTTTAGTATGAAGGCTTTGTTAAACCATATTACACGAGTCTCCATACCCGTTTGGTTTACGAACCCGCATACTATCCGATCCTCCGATTTAGGTCCGGTATATTAACATAGTTACCTATATTAGGGGCCGTTTGATATCCGTGATCTCTAGCATTATTTGGTTGTTATACAAGGACTTCAAAGCCATCTCAGGTGAGTACATAGTCCTCTCTTTTACTGTTTTCCAAACTGTTTTGGGGTGAAACACATGTGCCTACTTGTTACTTTCTTTCTTTCCTGCTTTCACATCATATACTTGCTATGTTCATTAGTACGTTTATAGTACACGATTTCATTACATTTTATGCTATGTATGCCCATTGAGTGCGTACTTAGTACATTGTTTTACATTACATTTTATGCTATGTATGCCCATTGTGTGCGTACTTAGTACATTGGTTTACATTACATTTTATGCTATGTATGCCCATTGTGTGCGTACTTAGTACATTGTTTTCATTACATTTTATGCTATGTATGCCCATTGTGTGCGTACTTAGTACAATTATTCATCACGTGTTCACATTTTGGTATGACATTTGGTTTGTTTAAATTAAACAATGTACATTCATTAACATTAGCTACGCCGCTTGTTAGTAGGTAATGGTAGCATTGGACTTGACAACTCCCATTCCATAAAATCTCGGGTTTGTTTGGATTGGAAGGAATGACCGAATTCGATAAACAATAACACATATAGACCTTTAATTTGTTTAAAGGTCTATCACCACAGTCACAAAGGCTTGAATGTATGCATTTTCACAATACCACATAAATGTTTGTATCAGTATAGCATGCATTTGTTCCACAAAACATAACTTTGACTTAAACTATGTTTAATTCAATACCCTGTTTTTGTGCAATTTACCTATGGCCTAGTTGATATATTTCACATGCCATACATGATATTTTGGATACACATTATATGATTTATAGTAAACATAAACAATTTGACATTGATATACACATTTGGTGGTTTACATTTGACATGAACATTTTGATATGGTTTACACAATAACACTTGACAATTGATTTATACACGAATAATTTACATGGTGGTTGGTTTGGGTAAATGGTTTGAGTAACGTGGCGTATGTAATATGATACAAACATGGTGGATACGCCGCTGGTACTTCCTATATATAAATGTTTGTATAATATTACCTATCGTAGCATTATTTAAATCATTTCAGTATAGACATATTACATTTTACACAAATAACATATTCTTCACAAGACATTGTTTTACAAACAACTTATCTTATACAAACTCATTTTTACTTAGTTATTCATTTAACCTTACATTTTGTTTATACATATCATCTGATCTTATCGTTTTTCATATGATTTATAAGACAAAGCAAATTTCAAGGTTCATGACTAAACATTTTCTCAAACATAAGTCATGAATTCCATTTTCACAAAACCTATGTATCTCACAGGCATTTTTATGCTGACGTACCTACTTTCACATGTGTTTTCAGGAGCTGTTGCTTAGGATGATGATTGTGACACTAGGGCGGACCTGTGCCTTAGAGACATAAAACGAAGATAGACGTAGTTTAATTATGTTATAAACTCTTTATTTCCTGTTTAAAGACAATGTAACACGCTTGTTTGATAAATAAAATATAACTTTGTATGCCATGGTTGTGAAACAAATAATTCTGTTACAACACTCCCCGACGTTTCCGCCGCGCTTGCATGTTATACGCGGTCGGGGTGTGACAGAAGAGTTGGTATCAGAGCCAATGGTTATAGGGAATTAGGTTATTAGTAATGATTTGACCTAGACTATAACTTTCTAGGACCCTAACACAAGTTATCTTGTGTTTAGATTTTAAAACATGCACTTCACCTATCCTTATGTGATAACCACAACGAGAACTTCGATTCCGAATCCGCTTTGAAAATTAATCATCTGTTCTAGGATGATTGATTACTATGTTTTGAACCCTCTGTTATAAGGTTTTGAACCCTTTTGAATTTTTAAAAATCTCGTCAAAGTTTTGGGTTTTAATAGTGTGAACACGTGCAAACTGGAAGAGTGAATGCCTGTACCCTGAGTTTTCTGTCTAAGGCTAGAGTGTTTGTACAAATCCACATAATCGGACCAGTCACTCTTACCTGGGAACTCTTGGGCTGAGTGTTCACTTATAGGCAAACATGTCTTCGCGATACATTATTTTTGACCCATTTACTAGACATTGCGTGTCGCTTGTTTGCTTTCCGATGCGTAACCACCATCTTTGCTTTTGTTTATTTTGCTTCATCTCATTCTCTTCATCCAATCATCTCACTCGTTTCCTTTCATGTTTTCCTCTTTTGGAATGCCTCCTCGACGCGAAAGCCAGATAGCGACTGCCGAACTGGCAGAAATTATTGCGCAGCAAATGGCTGCTCAATTCCCAAACCTCTTTGCTCAATGGAACCAAGCCAACAACAACAACAATGCTCCATGCAATTTCAAGAATTTTAACTCGGCTAAACCACTCAAGTTTAGTGGTTCCGAAGGAGCAACTGGGCTTCTTCAATGGTTCTAGAGCATTGAGAATACATTCCGTCACGTGCAGTGTCCTGACAATCGCAAGGTCGAGTTTTCTTCGAGTGTGTTTCAGAAGAGGGCTCTTACATGGTGGAACGGGGTTATGAGGGATCGCGGTGCAGAAGTTGCTCTAGCACAGACATGGGCTGAACTTAGGGCACTAATCATGAGGGAGTTCTGTCCTCTTCATGAACAGCGAGCTTTGGAGAAAGAGTTTGATGACTTAAAACAATACAGTGGCGAGCACCAGGCATATACTGATAGGTTTGAGGAGTTGAGTCTGCTTTGCCCGACAATGGTTGCCCCACTCGACAAAGCCATCGAAAGGTACACCGACGGCCTACCTGACTCGGTACAAGACATCATTACTGGTAGTAACCCTACCACACTCCATCAGGCGATCGAGTTAGCAGCGACACTGACTGAGTCGCAGATTCGAAAGGGAAAACTGCACAAAAAGGGTGACAAGGGTAAGAAGCAGGCAGCTGACAAAGAAGATGGCAAGAAAGGTCAAAACAAGAAGGGAAAGGATTCTGGTTCCTCAAGGGGGTCAAGGAAGCGTAAGGCTTCCCAAAATTTTGCGGTCACTGCCCAGGTTAACCAGGCAGCTCCCAACCAACCCGCACAGCCTCCAGCGAAGAAACCTTATGCAAGGAATGCACCTTTGTGCAATAGATGCAACGGTCACCATCAGCCGCAATTTCCGTGCCGTATCTGTACTAACTGTGGGAAGCCAGGTCATCTTGCTGGTGTTTGTCGTTTTGCTCAGAATCAGGCAGTTCAGAACCCGGTTCAACAAGTTGCTCAGCCTCCTGCTCAGCAACAAGGTCAAGCTGCACGACCTCATTTTCCTCCTGGTTCGTGCTACAATTGTGGGGATCTGACCCACTACAGAAACCGGTGCCCAAGGCTAGCCAACCAGAATCAGAATCAGGCTCAGGCTCGAGGTCGAGTCTTCAACATGAACGCACAAGAAGCACAAGCAGATGATAATGTGGTGAACGGTACGTTCTTTATTAATAATCAGCCAGCATCTGTTCTTTTTGATTCGGGTGCCGATAAGAGTTTTGTGTCGTTATCTTTTGAACCATTGCTTCGCGTGTCTAGAACGAAACTAGGTAAACCATTGACAGTAGAAGTGGCTAATGGTGAACCCATTGTTCTTGATTCTGTTCTCCGCAACTGCCAGTTGAACCTTAGCGACCATCTTTTTCCTATTGACCTCACGCCTATGCAACTTGGAAGCTTTGACGTTATTGTGGGTATGGATTGGTTAGCCAAGTATCGCGCAGAGATAGTTTGTTTTGAGAAGATCATACGCATGCCGCTTTCGTCAGGTGAGATCCTACAGGTTCGTGGTGAGAAACCTGCTGGTGGTCTCAAACTCATGTCTTGTTTTAAAGCTCGGAAGTATCTGCGGAAGAACTATGTGGCCTTTTTAGCACATGTTGTAGCAGATAAGGGCAAAGGTAAATCTATTCAAGATATTCCTATTGTTCGGGATTATTCTGAGGTATTCCCTGAAGATCTACCTGGTCTACCCCCAGCACGCCAAGTCGAGTTCCGTATTGATCTCGTACCTGGTGCAAATCCCATTGCCAGAGTTCTATATCGTCTTGCACCGTCTGAGATGCAAGAATTGTCTAAGCAGCTTCAGGAACTCTCTGACAAAGGTTTTATCCATCGTAGCTTTTCACCTTGGGGTGCTCTCGTTCTTTTTGTCAAGAAGAAGGATGGATCTTTTAGAATGTGTATCGATTATCGTGAGCTTAACAAGCTCACCATCAAGAATCGATATCCCCTACCTCGTATCGATGATCTCCTTGATCAATTGCAAAGCGCTTCTTATTTTTCAAAGATTGATTTGCGATCTGGATATCATCAACTTCGTGTGCATGAAGAAGATATTCCCAAGACAGCGTTCCGCACTCGTTACGGGCATTATGAGTTCACAGTCATGCCATTCGGTTTGACTAATGCTCCTGCTGTTTTCATGGACTTGATGAATAGGGTCTGCAAGCCTTATTTGGATAAGTTCATCATCGTTTTCATTGATGACATTTTGATATATTCTAAGACGCGAGCTGATCATGAGCAACATTCTTCGTCTTACTTTGGAACTCCTAAAGAAAGAGCAACTTTTCGCCAAATTCTCCAAGTGTGAATTCTGGCTTAAAGAGGTTCAATTCTTAGGACATATTGTCAACGAACAAGGTATTCATGTAGATCCCTCCAAGATCAGTGCGATTAAGGATTGGGATACGCCTACTACTCCTACTGAAGTTCGTTCTTTTCTTGGTCTAGCGGGTTATTATCGCCGCTTCATTGAAAATTTCTTGAAGATTGCAGTTTCTCTAACTGCTCTAACTCAGAAGAACAAACCCTTTGATTGGGGATTCAAGCAAGAGGAAGCATTTCTGACTTTGAAACAAAAACTTTGCGACGCCCCTATCCTAACTTTGCCCGAGGGCAATGATGATTTCGTCATTTATTGCGATGCATCTAAATTAGGTCTTGGCTGCGTCCTGATGCAAAGAAACAAAGTCATAGCATACGCATCAAGGCAGTTGAAGATACATGAGAAGAACTACACCACTCATGATCTTGAGTTGGGTGCAGTTGTCTTCGCTCTTAAGATTTGGAGACACTATTTGTACGGACAAAATGTGTGGTTTTCACTGACCACAAAAGTCTCCAGCATATCTTCAGTCAGAAAGAACTCAACATGAGGCAACGACGTTGGGTGGAGCTTCTAAACGACTATGACTACGAGATTCGCTACCATCCTGGTAAGGCGAACGTAGTAGCCGATGCTTTGAGTCGCAAGGAACGTACTAAGCTTCATTGTGTTCGTGTCCAATCTGTTATCCAAGCTCAATCCGATATCCAAGCACGTATTTCTCAGGCTCAACAATCTTGTGTTTCACAAGGTTTGATGGATAAGGAATTTCCCTACCACATAACGCCTGATCTAGAATTGAAGGACAATGGATCGTATTACTTCATGGACTGTTTGTGGGTCCCAAGCCAAGATAACCTTCGTACCTTGCTTATGGATGAAGCCCATAAGTCTCGTTATTCTGTTCATCCTGGCTCAGATAAGACGTATAAGGATCTTCGTATTCAGTATTGGTGGCCTGGTATGAAGAAAGACATCGCCTTATATGTATCAAAATGCCTTACTTGTCTTAAGGTTAAGGCTGAACATCAGCGTCCTTCTGGTTTATTGGAGCAACCAGAGATCCCAGTTTGGAAATGGGAAAACATTACTATGGATCTCATTACTAAACTCCCGCGCACAAAGAAAGGTCACGATGCCATCTGGGTAGTTGTTGATCGTCTTACTAAATCAGCGCATTTCTTACCAATCCGTGAGGATTTTTCGGCTGACAAGCTTGCTAAAATCTATGTGGATGAAATTGTAGCTCGACATGGTGTTCCTTTGAACATCATTTCTGACAGAGATGCTCGTTTCACTTCTCATTTTTGGAGAACCATGCAATCTGCTATGGGGACCCAACTTAATCTGAGCACAGCTTATCATCCGCAAACGGATGGTCAATCTGAAAGAACAATCCAGACTCTGGAGGATATGCTTAGAGCTTGTGTGATCGATTTTGGTGGTAGTTGGGATTCACATCTTCCGTTGATTGAATTCTCCTACAACAATAGTTATCACTCCAGCATCAACATGGCTCCTTTCGAGGCTCTCTATGGTCGAAAATGTCGTTCACCAGTCTGCTGGAATGAGAACGGCGAGGCTCGACTTACTGGACCTGCCCTCATTTTAGAGACAACTGATAAGGTAAAGAAAGTTCGTGATAACCTTCAGACAGCTAGAAGCCGTCAAAAGAGTTACGCGGACCTAAAACGCAAGCCCTTGGATTTTCAAGTCGGTGATCATGTATTACTTAAGGTCTAACCTTGGAAAGGTGTGATCAGATTCGGAAAGAAAGAAAAACTTGTACCTAGATACGTTGGACCATTCAAGATCGTCGAAAGAATCGGTAAGGTAGCCTACAGACTTGAGTTACCTCCTAAACTTGGAAATGTTCATCCAACCTTCCACGTGTCCAATCTCAAGAGGTGTTTAGCTGATGAGAACCTCCACATACCGCTTGACGAAATTCGTGTTGATAAAACACTGAAATTTGTTGAGAAACCGGTGGAAATCATGGAACGTGAAGTCAAGTGGCTCAAACGCAAGCGCATTCCTTTGGTCAAGGTTCGCTGGGAATCTAAACGTGGACCCGAGTTTACTTGGGAATGCGAAGATCAAATGAAGGCAAAGTATCCGCATCTTTTTCCACGAGTTTCCTCTAAATAAAATTTCGGGACGAAATTTCCACAAGTAGGGGAGACTGTAAAATTTGTGCTTGAAATCATTGTGAACAGTTCAATTATCAATAAAACAATGTTATTTGATCCCAATGTTTGTTTGGTTATGTTTTACATTTTTCATGTTTTGACTTTTGTTAGATTTTTAACTCTACATCGCTTTCTGGAGAATTATAAGCAAACTGGTGCGTGAACGTACTCAGTTTAATTCGAAAAATACTCCGGAACATCAACATATACTCAACATACCTTAAATAACCTTTACATAACTTAGAAATAAGTTCTGAAGGCTTTGGTATGGCAAAAACAAGTTAATTCGCTTGCAGGGACTAAACTTGACAAACTGCGAAAGTATGCCAATTTGAACTGTAACAGACATTCCGGAACATGACCATAAGTTAAACATACCATAAATATCCTCTCCATAGCTTAGAAATAGGCTTTGAGGTGTTCGGTATGCTAAAATAAACTTTTAGATCATTCAGGGACTAAAAGTGTCAAAAAGTGCATAAGTTTGCACTTTCGCGCATAACTTACGTTCTAAATACATCCGGACATCCAAAAATTTATGTAAGCATCATAATATTATGCCTTAGTGTTTGGCATGAGAAAAATCCATTCGTCGCGCAATTTGGATCGTTTTTCGCGCTTATGCGCATTCCGTCGTAATTAACCGAACATCGCGATCGTACGACCAAACGAACCAACATCCGACATATCTTTGAGCATGTTTCATGTCCTCAATGTTTAGGCATCACTTTAGGGCCTTAAAGATGGCTTAACGGGCCTTGAACGTGTCGGAAATGGCCTTAAACCATAACAGGGACCTAAACTGTCATTTTTGAAACTTGGCTTCTGATCAGAACCTCCAAGCGGCCCGCGTAAGCCTAGGGGCAACCTTTACGCGGCCCACGTCAGCCCTGCAGATGCAGAAACTCGTTTTTCTTGCTGAAAATGGCCTTTCAAGCATCCAAGGGGTAATGCCTCTTCACAATCTCTGGGGTTGGGGTCACATTTTGATACCACAACATTTTGACAAGTGTACGAATGAGATCAAGGCACGATATTCAAGAAACGATCCTAACGGTCTTGCATATCCTATAAATACCCCCCCCCCCCCCATTCTTGTTTAAACCCACAAATCTGATCAAAGAGCTCTAAGTTGATGCCATTACTTCATACCTGAGCTCTAAGTTGACTTTCTACGTTGACCAGCCTATGGTCAACACGAAGTTCGTTTGAACTTCATAACGTGAGCGTCATCACGATGGTTATAGTCCATAGTGACTATACCTACTGATTACCACGTTATCTAGGCTCAGTGACGAGTCGTAGTTTCGGCCAAAATGCGCATTCTTGCGTATTTTGTAACCAAACTACTCGTGGGTATCAAAACCGTTTGTTTTGATACCAAACCTGTTTTCTAAACTTAGTTAAGCATGTGTTAACATGCTTAGCTCGTCACTTTTAGTATAGTGCTTATATAGGGTCGTAAGGTAAGCGATCTAAACAATCGCTTATACTTTCGAACCCGACCCATTTGGTCGATCATTAGGATCCGACCAAACACATTAGGTGACCATAGCTGTATAGGGAATAACCTTCCGAGGTTATACCTTATGGTCACGATGTTAGGCGTTCCAAACGCGTTTTACGCGAACGACGCGTTAAGGTAGCATAAGCTACCTAAACGGGTCGTAATGGGTTGTAAGCACTTAGGTTAGGTTTCATTTTAGTATGAAGGCTTTGTTAAACCATATTACACGAGTCTACATACTCATATGGTTTACGAACCCGCATACTATCCGATCCTCCGATTTAGGTCCGGTATATTAACATAGTTACCTATATTAGGGGCCGTTTGATATCCGTGATCTCTAGCATTATTTGGTTGTTATACAAGGACTTCAAAGCAATCTCAGGTGAGTACATAGTCCCCTCTTTTACTGTTTTCCAAACTGTGTTGGGGTGAAACACATGTGCCTACTTGTTACTTTCATGCTTTCCTGCTTTCAATCATATACTTGCTATGTTCATTAGTACGTTTATAGTACACGATTTCATTACATTTTATGCTATGTATGCCCATTGTGTGCGTACTTAGTACATTGTTTTACATTACATTTTAGGCTATGTATGCCCATTGTTTGCGTACTTAGTACATTGTTTTACATTACATTTTTTATGCTATGTATGCCCATTGTGTGCGTACTTAGTACATTGTTTTACATTACATTTTATGCTATGTATGCCCATTGTATGCATACTTAGTACAATTATTCATCACGTGCTCACATTTTGGTATGACATTTGGTTTGTTTAAATTAAACAATGTACATTCATTAACATTAGCTACGCTGCTTGTTAGTAGGTAATGGTACCATTGGACTTGACAACTCCCATTCCTGAAATCTCGGGTTTGTTTGGATTGGAAGGAATGACCGAATTCGATAAACAATAACACATATAGACATTTAATTTGTTGAAAGGTCTATCACCACAGTCACAAAGGCTTGAATGTATGCATTTTCACAATACCGCATAAATGTTTGTATCAGTATAGCATGCATTTGTTCCACAAAACATAACTTTGACTTAAACTATGTTTAATTCAATACCCTGTTTTTGTGCATTTTACCTATGGCCTAGTTGATATATTTCACATGCCATACATGATATTTTGGATACACATTATATGATTTATAGTAAACATAAACAATTTGACATTGATATACACATTTGGTGGTTTACATTTGACATGAACATTTTGATATGGTTTACACAATAACACTTGACAATTGATTTATACACGAACAATTTACATGGTGGTTGGTTTGGGTAAATGGTTTGAGTAACGTGGCGTATGTAATATGATACAAACATGGTGGATACGCCGCTGGTACTTCCTATATATAAATGTTTGTATAATATTACCTATCGTAGCATTATTTAAATCATTTCAGTATAGACATATTACATTTTACACAAATAACATATTCTTCACAAGACATTGTTTTACAAACAACTTATCTGATAAAAACTCATTTTTACTTAGTTATTCATTTAACCTTACATTTTGTTTATACATATCATCTGATCTTATCATTTTTCATATGATTTATAAGACAAAGCAAATTACAAGGTTCATGACTAAACATTTTCTCAAACATAAGTCATGAATTCCATTTTCACAAAACCTATGTATCTCACAGGCATTTTTATGCTGACGTACCTACTTTCACATGTGTTTTCAGGAGCTTTTGCTTAGGATGATGATTGTGACACTAGGGCGGACCTGTGCCTTAGAGACATAAAACGAAGATAGACGTAGTTTAATTATGCTATAAACTCTTTATTTCCTGTTCAAAGACAATGTAACACGCTTGTTTGATAAATAAAATATAACTTTATATGCCATGGTTGTGAAACAAATAATTCTGTTACAACACTCCCCGACGTTTCTGTCACACCCCCAAAATCCACCTGCGGAGTATCACCGCTTGGGAGCGTGACTGACCAGGACCAAGCCACCAATCATATTGAACATGCATTTAATATTAAGTAAAATAACTGAAAACCATCCATTCAATACAAAAGGTGATCAAACAAATCATCGTTTCAAAGTGTAGCGGAAGCATAGTAAATAAACCAGTAGTAGTTAACAGTTTTAAGTGTCGTAATAGCTCAACAGAAAAGCCACGATCCTTGTCCACAACGACCCGCTTCTCCAGTGCAAGCTCCAAGTACCTAACGATCTGCAAGGCATGTAACAGAATGATCAACAAACTAGTTGAGCGAGTTCACAGAAAGTAAATGCGTAATAGTAAGTTCGTTTGTAACAGGTGGCTCTACTGGGCCGTTTGTATGTTCTATTGGTGGTGGTGTTCCACGTTACTGGTGGTGGTGTTCCACGTTACTGGTGGTGGTGTTCCACGTTACTGGTGGTGGTGTTCCACGTTACTGGTGGTGGTGTTCCACGTTACTGGTGGTGGTGTTCCACGTTACTGGTGGTGGTGTTCCACGTTACTGGTGGTGGTGTTCCACGTTACTGGTGGTGGTGTTCCACGTTACTGGTGGTGGTGTTCCACGTTACTGGTGGTGGTGTTCCACGTTACTGGTGGTGGTGTTCCACGTTACTGGTGGTGGTGTTCCACGTTGTATAACCACTAGACTACTCGTAACTATAGGTATCCTTCACAACCGAGGATAGTAAAGTGGTAGTCTAGTCATAGTGTCAATAGAGTATCTAATCAACCTTTCAATCCCATTCCCAACACCCCGGGAATCCCATGCCTTGGTAAGAGTGTGAACTCACCTTGGTTTGCTCGGTATGTTATTGCTTCTAGGGTTTATTAATCTCTAAGTCCGTTACACACGACCTAGGATATATTGCACACGACTTGATGTAAGTATGTCACGTTCAATTACGTTTACAACTCTTTGGTGTTCAAACAGTAACATACGGTAACGTATCATGCAGTATCATTCAGTAGCACGTATCGTCATAATCAGACAGTATCACACAGTCGTATCAGTAGTAAACAGTAGCATGTAGAATCATATAGTTACATTCAGTACCGTACACTTATATACATATAAAATCATACGTCATGAACTCAGTTCATCGTATTCACATAATTCATGTGCGATAGTAAGAACATGTAGTCAACATACTTCACCAAGTTAGCAGACAGTTTACCAGACAAATCAGTTGACATAATTTGCACATATCTTAACGAAATGCACCAACACACTTACATTCCACCTAGTTAAACCCCTTAACATGAAATCACAGTTAGTATAAAACCATATTATACCAAAACTCGGATAAAAGATGAAGGGGGGGGGGGGCTTCCCTACTTTAAAATCGGACTAGAACACATGGAATTAAACTCGGACCATACATTGATCAAATAAGCTCGGCCCATCATTCTCATTAAACTCGGACATGATGTTAAACTCGGGCATAATTACATTTAAACAAATTCGGACATATGCTCCTTTAATCAAACTCGGACCATAGGTCCTTTACACAAACTCGGACAAGTGTAACCTCATTAAACTCGGACCCATAGTGAACATATTAAACTCAGACAACCTTCCAATATTAAACTCGGTCATAATGTTTGATACAAATAAATTCGGACAACACATGGACTGAATAAACTCGGTCCATACATGAGTGTTAAACTCGGATCATACATGTTATTCGGACCTGATCACCCTTTTAAACTCGGACCCCATCACTAACAAATTAAATTCGGACCTTATGAAATTTTAATAAACTCAGACCATGTGCCATTTTAATAAACTCAGACCTTATGAAATCTTAATAAACTCGGATCAATATCCTCAGACAAGCGAGTAATCATAACAATCAACAGTTAGTCGCACAAACCATTTGAGCAGTTACGTTTATCTTTCAAGCAACCCTAATTTCATACATATGACGGCAGAACCAATAATCATTCAATCTATGCTTAACAATGACAATAACAATCCTCACAAAGATAATCTATCGAGCATGTATCTAATCATGTCATAATCTCAATTGTTCAAGATCAAATCACAGAATATCACATGCAATCAATTAGGGTTTTCCATGAACACATTCCATGAACACAAAACCAAGAAATCAATCAACAATCAATCATGAACAATGATTAAACAATTACCTTGAATGATTCTAGAGGAAGAGGAATCAAGTGTGATGATTATCTAGTGCCAATGATGATGGTGATGATTGCTAGGGAGCCAAAGAAATGAAAGTACGTGCTTGAATTCTTGTGTAAATGATTAGAGAATGATTAGTGAAAGAGGTTAGGGTTAAGTATTACTAGGATTCCACTAATTGTCCTCTACATCCTCAAGTATTATATTTTACAATAGTGCACTATTCCAATCAATTACACAGTTTCACCACCAAGTTTACACATTTGACAAGTTTATCATAATTAACACATAGTCATGCACAATCACACAATACACTTCATTATACCAACACGTATACAATTCTATAGTAATCAATTGTGCAATTAAACAGCTAAACAATACTTGAACGTGCAATAAATGCGAAATAGAAATCTTGGAAATTCGAGTTGTCACATTATCCCCAACTTAAAAGAAATTTCGTCCCGAAATTTGGTACGCACTCACTGAGGAAGCTAGGTAAGTTACATCGTTCACTGGTTTTCCTGGGGTGTCACATCATCCCCCCGTTGATTTGGAATTTCGTCCCGAAATTCAGTAGTAGTAGCTTCAGCCTCAGTAGTGGTTGCATTGGTTTCGAATAACTGGGGGTACTTTTCTGTCATCTGGTCTTCGCGTTCCCAGGTGTACTCTGGGCCACGTCGGGAGTTCCAACGAACTCGAACAAGAGGGATTTTCTTGTGTTTGAGGACCTTAACATCCCGGTCCGTGATTTCAACTGGTTCCTCGACGAACTGCAACCGCTCGTCGATAGTGAGTTCCTTAAAAGGAATGATGAGGGTTTCATCTGATAAGCATTTCTTCAGATTCGACACGTGAAATACATTGTGAACTGCACCGAGTTCAGGAGGTAGGTTTAATCTGTAGGCTACTTTGCCAATCTTTTCTAAGATTTCGAATGGTCCGACGTACCGCGGATTCAGTTTGCCTCGTTTACCAAATCGAACCACACCCTTCCAGGGTGAAACTTTCAATAAAACCCGGTCCCCGACCTCAAATTCCAATGGCTTTCTACGCTTGTCCGCGTAGGCTTTCTGACGGTCGCGTGCTGCCGCCATGCGTTGTCGTATCTGTGCAATCTTTTCTGTGGCGTCCACTACAATCTCTGGACCCGTAATCTGACTATCCCCCACCTCTGCCCAACAGAGAGGTGACCGGCATTTACGTCCGTACAATGCCTCGAATGGAGCGGCTTGAATGCTGGTATGGTAACTGTTATTGTATGAAAACTCCACTAAAGGGAGGTGTTTTTCCCAGCCGTTGCCGAAATCGATAACACACGCTCGAAGCATGTCTTCTAGAGTTTGGATAGTTCGCTCAGACTGCCCATCCGTCTGAGGATGATATGCTGTGCTCATGTCTAAACGTGAGCCGAAGGATTTGTGCATCGCTTGCCAAAGCTCTGACGTGAATCGTGCATCGCGATCCGAAATAATAGAAGTGGGCACTCCGTGCCTCGAAACAACTTCTTTCAAGTAGATGTCTGCTAGGGTAGAAAACTTATCCGTTTCTTTGATAGCCAAGAAGTGAGCAGACTTTGTGAGTCGATCAACGATCACCCAAATAGTGTCATTCCCACGCTGGGATCTAGGTAAGCCCGTAACAAAATCCATGGAAATTTCTTCCCATTTCCACTGTGGTATCTTAGGCTGCTGAAGTAGACCAGCTGGTTTCTGATATTCAACCTTGACTCTCGCACAGGTTAAGCATTTTCCAACGTACGTAGCGATGTGAGCCTTCATACTAGGCCACCAATAAGTAGTACTGATGTCGTGGTACATTTTATCCGACCCTGGATGTACCGAATAGCGAGACTTGTGAGCTTCATCCATTACAAGTTCGCGTAAACCGCCATAAAGTGGGACCCAAATACGCCCCGTTACATAGTAAGCGCCGTCTTCCTTTTGTTCCATGCGTTGCCTTGAGCCGCGTAAGGCTTCAGCTTTGACGTTTTCGGGTTTCAGTGCTTCTAACTGAGCAGCTCGTATCTGTGCAGGAAGACTGGACTGAATAGTAAGCTGCAAGGCTCGTACGCGTCTAGGTAGAGTGTCTTTTCGACTGAGAGCGTCAGCCACAACATTGGCCTTGCCTGGATGGTACTTGATGGCGCATTCGTAATCATTAAGTAGTTCAACCCATCTCCGTTGACGCATATTCAAATCCTTTTGCTTAAGAATATGCTCGAGACTCCTGTGATCGGTGTAAATCGTGCACCTGGTACCGTACAGGTAGTGTCGCCATATCTTAAGCGCGAAAACAACAGCTCCCAGCTCTAAATCGTGCGTCGTATAATTCCGTTCATGAACCTTGAGTTGCCGAGAAGCGTAGGCTATCACTTTATCACGTTGCATCAACACACATCCAAGACCCTGGATGGATGCATCACAGTATACCACGAAGTCATCTGTGCCCTCTGGCAATGAGAGAATAGGTGCGCTGCAAAGCCTATCCTTTAAGTACTGAAAAGCGGTCTCTTGCGTATTACCCCATCTGTAAACGACACCTTTCTGTGTTAGCATAGTAAGTGGTTGCGCGATCTTTGAGAAGTCTTTAATAAATCGCCTATAGTAACCCGCCAAACCCAAGAATTGGCGTATTTCTGTCGGTGTACGTGGTGCTGGCCAGTTTCTGATCGAATCAACCTTGGATGGATCGACATGAATCCCATCCTTGTTCACCACATGGCCTAAGAAGTGGACTTCACGAAGCCAGAAGTCGCATTTTGAAAACTTTGCATACAGTTGCTCCTTGAAATCATTCCAAGGGGTGGCGTTAGCAACTGCCAACCCTAGGATCTGTACTTGCGCGTTCCACCAAGTCAACGCGATTCCTTCCAAAGTGCCAGTGGCGTACTTAACCCTGCGAGCCTCAGGGCATTCACACATCTCGAATACCGACTCGAGCTTCCCAAACAAATGGAGTAGTCCCACTGCTCCTTCTGTGCCACTGAATGTGCTTGGTCGACAGTCCATGAAGTTCTTGAATGTGCAGACAGGTTGCTGTGCGTTCTGACCCGTTGCGCGAGAAAGATAGGTCAAGGTTAAGCGCGAGAGTTGGGTCACGAGAGTAGGATCTAACATCCGAGAATAGGTTTGGAATAGCAGGTTATACCTCCTGCTTGTGCGGCTGCAAGCGCCGCAGAAACTTGTTCGTTAACGAGAGCCGTCAACCGGGCTTGAGTCATGTTAACACGTCCAGTCATGATCGAGCAGTAAAGGTAGCATAAGTATGAATGGTTCGCGAGTAGTGCGATGACAGAAAAGTGTAGGCACATAGGTGTTCTCAAGCAGTAACAAGTAGTGAGCAAAGTAATGTAAGCATACTACGAGCAAAGTTCTATGCAATTCTAGCATGTAGGCAATAAACATAAACCTTATTACCTAGGATGTCGAGTCTTGCACGTGGAGCGAAGCGTCGTTGTGGATCGTTGAGAGCACTGTTCTGGTTATAGTCCGGTTTTAATAAAAACGTTTTCCCATATTAAAACCAAGTTCTCTATAACCAATGGCTCTGATACCAATCTGTCACACCCCCAAAATCCACCTGCGGAGTATCACCGCTTGGGAGCGTGACTGACCAGGACCAAGCCACCAATCATATTGAACATGCATTTAATATTAAGTAAAATAACTGAAAACCATCCATTCAATACAAAAGGTGATCAAACAAATCATCGTTTCAAAGTGTAGCGGAAGCATAGTAAATAAACCAGTAGTAGTTAACAGTTTTAAGTGTCGTAATAGCTCAACAGAAAAGCCACGATCCTTGTCCACAACGACCCGCTTCTCCAGTGCAAGCTCCAAGTACCTAACGATCTGCAAGGCATGTAACAGAATGATCAACAAACTAGTTGAGCGAGTTCACAGAAAGTAAATGCGTAATAGTAAGTTCGTTTGTAACAGGTGGCTCTACTGGGCCGTTTGTATGTTCTATTGGTGGTGGTGTTCCACGTTACTGGTGGTGGTGTTCCACGTTACTGGTGGTGGTGTTCCACGTTACTGGTGGTGGTGTTCCACGTTACTGGTGGTGGTGTTCCACGTTACTGGTGGTGGTGTTCCACGTTACTGGTGGTGGTGTTCCACGTTACTGGTGGTGGTGTTCCACGTTACTGGTGGTGGTGTTCCACGTTACTGGTGGTGGTGTTCCACGTTACTGGTGGTGGTGTTCCACGTTACTGGTGGTGGTGTTCCACGTTACTGGTGGTGGTGTTCCACGTTGTATAACCACTAGACTACTCGTAACTATAGGTATCCTTCACAACCGAGGATAGTAAAGTGGTAGTCTAGTCATAGTGTCAATAGAGTATCTAATCAACCTTTCAATCCCATTCCCAACACCCCGGGAATCCCATGCCTTGGTAAGAGTGTGAACTCACCTTGGTTTGCTCGGTATGTTATTGCTTCTAGGGTTTATTAATCTCTAAGTCCGTTACACACGACCTAGGATATATTGCACACGACTTGATGTAAGTATGTCACGTTCAATTACGTTTACAACTCTTTGGTGTTCAAACAGTAACATACGGTAACGTATCATGCAGTATCATTCAGTAGCACGTATCGTCATAATCAGACAGTATCACACAGTCGTATCAGTAGTAAACAGTAGCATGTAGAATCATATAGTTACATTCAGTACCGTACACTTATATACATATAAAATCATACGTCATGAACTCAGTTCATCGTATTCACATAATTCATGTGCGATAGTAAGAACATGTAGTCAACATACTTCACCAAGTTAGCAGACAGTTTACCAGACAAATCAGTTGACATAATTTGCACATATCTTAACGAAATGCACCAACACACTTACATTCCACCTAGTTAAACCCCTTAACATGAAATCACAGTTAGTATAAAACCATATTATACCAAAACTCGGATAAAAGATGAAGGGGGGGGGGGGGGCTTCCCTACTTTAAAATCGGACTAGAACACATGGAATTAAACTCGGACCATACATTGATCAAATAAGCTCGGCCCATCATTCTCATTAAACTCGGACATGATGTTAAACTCGGGCATAATTACATTTAAACAAATTCGGACATATGCTCCTTTAATCAAACTCGGACCATAGGTCCTTTACACAAACTCGGACAAGTGTAACCTCATTAAACTCGGACCCATAGTGAACATATTAAACTCAGACAACCTTCCAATATTAAACTCGGTCATAATGTTTGATACAAATAAATTCGGACAACACATGGACTGAATAAACTCGGTCCATACATGAGTGTTAAACTCGGATCATACATGTTATTCGGACCTGATCACCCTTTTAAACTCGGACCCCATCACTAACAAATTAAATTCGGACCTTATGAAATTTTAATAAACTCAGACCATGTGCCATTTTAATAAACTCAGACCTTATGAAATCTTAATAAACTCGGATCAATATCCTCAGACAAGCGAGTAATCATAACAATCAACAGTTAGTCGCACAAACCATTTGAGCAGTTACGTTTATCTTTCAAGCAACCCTAATTTCATACATATGACGGCAGAACCAATAATCATTCAATCTATGCTTAACAATGACAATAACAATCCTCACAAAGATAATCTATCGAGCATGTATCTAATCATGTCATAATCTCAATTGTTCAAGATCAAATCACAGAATATCACATGCAATCAATTAGGGTTTTCCATGAACACATTCCATGAACACAAAACCAAGAAATCAATCAACAATCAATAATGAACAATGATTAAACAATTACCTTGAATGATTCTAGAGGAAGAGGAATCAAGTGTGATGATTATCTAGTGCCAATGATGATGGTGATGATTGCTAGGGAGCCAAAGAAATGAAAGTACGTGCTTGAATTCTTGTGTAAATGATTAGAGAATGATTAGTGAAAGAGGTTAGGGTTAAGTATTACTAGGATTCCACTAATTGTCCTCTACATCCTCAAGTATTATATTTTACAATAGTGCACTATTCCAATCAATTACACAGTTTCACCACCAAGTTTACACATTTGACAAGTTTATCATAATTAACACATAGTCATGCACAATCACACAATACACTTCATTATACCAACACGTATACAATTCTATAGTAATCAATTGTGCAATTAAACAGCTAAACAATACTTGAACGTGCAATAAATGCGAAATAGAAATCTTGGAAATTCGAGTTGTCACAGTTTCCGCCGCGCTTGCATGTTATACGCGGTCGGGGTGTGACAGAAGAAGGTGGTGGTGATGGAGAAGGGATGACTATGGAGATAGAAGAATTATGTGGACGAAGAAGATATAGTTCAGATCTAGATTTGAGGAGTTTTGACATAAAGAAGTGAATAGACTAAAATGCCCCTCCAACTTAAAATGTTAAAAACACATGTTTTACCACATGTCATAATCCTATTGCTTCGTATCATTCCTAGCCAAAATAAACTTCCTATTTGATCCTCTCCCTATTTAATTATCCTATTATTGTTTGATTATAAAACACAATCTTTAAGTATTTATAAAAAAAATATTGTTATGATTATTTAATTATCCTCTTATTGTTAGATTGGAATACACAATCTTCAATTATTTATAAACTAGAAAGAATGATTTCTTCTTTTTAATTTGAATTAATTACACATATACTTTTTGTGGTTTACCAAAAACAATAGCTTTAAGTACTAACTATTTTTTGTAACAGGTTTAGGTTTTATGGTTTCATTTTGTAAACTTCCGAGTATTAAGGTCAACAAATGTTAATTTTTCTGTTAAGTTGAATGGCATTTTGGTCATTTAACACCTACAACAACAGCCATACCCAGTATATCTCACAAATAGCAAAGCTACTTATAGGGTCTGAGGAGGGTGGGATGTAGACAGACTTTGTCTCCATCCCTAAGAATAGAGAGGCTGCTTCCAGAGAGACCTTCGACTCCAAAACACACAACGTACCAACACACCAAGTCAAATAATACAAAAATAAGAGGTCAGAGAGTATACCAACACAAAACATACCAATATACCAAGAAAGTGATCAGAGAGTGATACAATATAATGTAAAACATGTATAATAGCATATAACATCATACGGGTATAAACACAAGAAGATAATCACCTGTAAAGTCACTTAAAGAATAAGAAAAATCTACGTCCCTAAATATACCTAAGACCCTACTGGTCATATAACATCTAAAAGACTAATTATGTAAGTTTCTAACATTGAGGGACTGTTTATGTATATAATGTAAAATATTAAAAGATAAAAAGATAAAAACATCTGAACTGTGGTCAACCACTACCTGAAAAAAAAAACGGAACTGACTTGAGCTCGCCACCCTTTTGAAGTAGGGTATAAACACTTTGAATCGAAATTGGTGCCTCGACAGTTATTGGAATCAGTTCATTTTCTATAATATATACCAATACGCAGTAATATATGGAAGCGAGAGTTCCGTTCATCTCACCATCTCCTATGAATTCCGATTTCCGGCAAAGAAACCGCCATAGAAAACCCACATCTGAGTTCATATTTTTCGCTTTATATGGAAGTCATGATTTGTAGGTTGTGAAAACCGACCATATCTGAACAGATCTTTTTAATATCTTCTTCCATGGATTTTATTCCTGATGTCAAATCCCAAGATAACAGAGACAATGTATGTCACTGCAGATCCACTAATGTTCGTCGCTTACCGGTCAAAATGTTATGGTTGAGATCTCAAAATTGAATGTAAGAAGTCAATATGTTTCGAGAGTATTTTTTCAGTCCCAAGTGGGGTATTCTTGATGGCTTACCTTCTAGTGATCTCTCATTTCGCTTATATGCCCGAGGCCCCTTATTCGAGGTGGACCCTTCTCTGTCAAGGACCTCTGGGTAGTTATCTAGACAATAAGAATGTCTGGATAATGTACAAAGGGTTGTTCACTTTCTAGGATTTTTGGAGATCTTCCTAATTAATGTATGCTTCACCCTCAAGCGAACGAGCCATCCATCATAATCTTCAATCTCCCACGTTACCAACACCCCTTGGGGCATTTAATGTAGGTGAGAGGTCAGATCACACATGCTCTGCCGGAATAGTAACCGTAGGGGCGTTGAGCATTGGCGGGAAGATGATTCCTTTGACTAAATCATCTCCTTAAAAGACTTATTAGAGGAGATATTATGTTGGGCCCAAGCCCAACATTTGATTGGAAGTAACATGCCCAGACGAGGGAGCCCAATAGGTGATCCTTATCGTCAAGCCATCCTTGGTCTGAGTCCACACATTTTGAGTGGGCCAAGGCTTAGTCCCATCCTTTGAAGATTTCATGGGCCCTGCAAGGCGAATAACTGTTGCACCCACCTTTTCTCTAATGATGTACATTGTCAGGTGCGCGATCGGAGGTGCGCGATCGGACGGATGGGAAGAATTTTGCTTTACACGTAGAGGATATACTGGGGCTTGCATTCAAATCTTGACAAGACGGTTACCGCCCTATCCCCCTTATATTTTTTGATTCTTTCATCATTGCATTTTCATCATCCCCTCTCTCTTTAAATCCTTTTTCTTTCTTTCGATCTTCACTATGAGTCGCATAGATCGATCCTTGATCCCCTCCATCATCACTTCGACGGAACTACAGGCTTTTGTGAGTATTTTCAAATCCCACTGGAGTTGTTTCCTCTTCTGTCTGGTCCCAAAGATTCTGCAAGATGCACCCCTGATCGTATAGTCATCTATGCTCCATCTTTCTCACTTTGTGTAGTCCGGTACCCTTTGTCTTCTTTTAAGATGTTTGTATTTAAACATTATCATATCCACTTTTCTCAAATCCATCCATTGGCCCTTCTGAGGATGGTGCATTTTGAACTCACTTGTGCTGCTTTTGGGGGTGTACCATTCGTTCGCCTGTTTAGGCGGTCGTATCGCCTCTTGTCAGATGGATATTGGTTCATTTTCGAGAAACGAAAGGATGTTGTTTTGTCTCCTTGTTACTCCTTTATGCCAACTTCTACTTATCCCAAGAAATGAAAAACTGTTTTATCTTGCATCCCGACTTTATAAGGGGAGGTTTTGGGAAAGAGTTCTTGTCACACCCCGATTTCCACGTGTCTCACCGGTGGGCCCGGTGGGGGACTACCGTGACGTAGTTGGCAACATTATAGTCAAACCACACAATATAAATGAATGCACAGCGGAAGCATAAAGATAATATATTTCAACTTTAAGTGTAATATCAATGTATCACCATTGTTGAAATAATAATCCACAGGGGATCAAATAGAAATAACAAAAGTATTGTTCAACAGACTTCGGGCATCTTAAGCTTGCGAGACTTCTAATGATGCTAAGGAGAAATTCCAGCCAATTTCGCATAGTACCTGCATTTAGTCTTTTTGGGAAAAATACGTCAGTTTACACTGGTAAATACATTCAACTGACACTTTTGTAAAATGTTTGATAAAATTGGTTTAAATGCTCAAGGCACAAACTCTTTATAACTTGGGATAATTTATAATCAAATCTTGTAAAGAATTACATGTTACTATGCGTTCGGTCGCCCGAGTCGTATCGGGTTAAAGTTTAATAGACACACCACATAGTATAAAACCGTGGCAGGTAACCAACGGCTACACTTTTATAAATTATAGACATAATGCCGGGTGTACGCCTACACCGGGATGTCAAGGTCGTGGCCATTCGTAAATGCTGCCAAGGATATCCGGGACATGGTCATTAAGCCCCCAAAGGCGTCAAGCCAACAAAACAAGTTTTCAAACGGGTCACATTGATAATATCCCAACTACTAATGAGTTGGGGTCAATTGCCCGACCAAGCGGTATTTTAGATACCGTAACCTAAGCCCGTATAACGGAAAATAAGTTAAAGTATTTACTTTCGCAAGTATAATCCTTAATTGAATAAATCACAGATAGCTCTTACTGGTCCCCTATTCTGGAACAAAGGTTTAAAAATAACCTATTAGAATCCTAACGGGTCTTTATATTTACCGTAGCTTAGACCGGTCGGTTTCAAAGGATAGTTATGGTTTAATCGCGTGAAAGGCGAAAACCGTGAATGGAGTGTGATTTTGACCCAACAAGTTTGAAGACTTGTTTTGTATGGGTACAATAATCATACTCTGGATTTTGGGGTTAAAACAATATGGTTTGACCCGTTTCGGCTAATTTATGTAAACTAGTTACATAAGCCGAACCGTGCGCGCTAAAGGCGCAACGGGTAACCGTAGGAGTCCTACACTGATTTCCTAAGTCAATATGCTTTTAAAGAGGTTGTGGTATCAGTAGGATACCTTCCGCATTGCCCGTAACGAGGTTAAGTTAATTATACGCCCCGTAGGGGTTTTTCGGTCATTTTAAAGGCTTTTAAAGAGCTTTCTGAGTTCTACAGGAAATCTGAGTTTCCCGGACGGTTTATAAAGTCTAAAATACTTTATTTACTCCCTCCGTCCCATTAAAAGTGTCATATTTTGACTTTACGAAGTCTTTATTTATAAACTTTGACTTTAATTATATATTTTTTGTGTTATATAAAACTTGATAAAAATTAACCCGATAAAAACACTTGTAAAACACACTCAAGTCATATAACTTTCATCAAGTATTATCTAACACAAACAAAATTATTTAAGGTCAAACTTTATAAATAAAGACTTTGAAAATTCAAAATATGACACTTTTAATGGGACGGAGGTAGTATTATTTAAAATCGGTAGCAACTGGAATCGGGTCAAAAGACCTTGTAGAACTCAAATTATGGCCAAAAAGGGCATATTCGGTATTTACCGAACCGATGCCATAACCGCAGGTTATGAGCAGGTCAAAAATAATTAAAAATCTTTAAAAATCCCAAAATATTATTTTACATCAGTGTGTAAAAGGTTTGGTGTCGAAATCTTGGTTTAGATAGGCGTTATGCTAATTGCGCCGTTAATTACAAAAGTTTTCTTTAATTGCGCTATTTAGCATAACCTCTATTCTAGACCTCGGATTGACGTGAAACTTTAGGGACATGCTTAGAATTCAGTAACCAAGGTTATGGTCCTTTCACATGTCCGAAATTCCCGTTTTAATTTGAAAAGGGCGTTACGGTCAACTTTTAAGCACTTAACGGAAAGGTGTAAAAGACTTGGACAAACGACGAACCGGTCACAGAGGGTTATACCATCATGTAACCTGGTCCCAAGAGAGTCCTAAGGCATATCTACATTACCCTAAAACGGGTCAGAACTGAAGTCAAAGCAAAAGTCAAAGTTTTGCGACTTTCGGCCCCGAACCGGGTCAATATAGTAAATGGCCGGATCAAACAAACTTAGACTTGTTAATATACTTATTATCATGTTTTATGAGTGTTTAAACAGGTTACATATCATCTACATTACAGATTATGCGTAAATCGCAAAATAGTACTTCTGTTGACTTTTTCTAAGCATGTTTGACTCGTCATTTGAACTAGTTAGAGTGGTGATCAGGGGGAACCCTTTTAAGGGTTTAAAGCCCACATGAATACCAACTTATAACTACTTTTGATTCGGTTAATCACTGGACCATTTGTGATTAACCGTTATGTCAACCGTTAATTACGACGGTTTGACTTTTAAGCTAAAACTAAGCAAAAACTAAACCATAAAGGGTTGAACCAACTTACAGAAGTTCTATGCACGAAATGTGAAGCTTAGATAGAAGTCTTGAGCTCCAGAGATGATCAGAGATGCAAGAGAAGGGTGTGAAGGACTTGTTGTGCAATGAGGCCCTTATATAGTGCTCATAAGGCCCTAGATTGTTGACAAACAAGCCTACCCATGCTCCTTGATCATCAATAAGTGTCCTATAGTGTTAGGGAGTGACTAGGGGTCGCCCATATCTTTGGAAGATCCTTACATTAATGTTTTACCGCTTTAAACAGCCAACAGCCAAGTTTCTGTCGCTGGGCATCGTTTACGGACCGTATGGCTTGGGCCTTGCGGTCCGTAAGCCTGTGGCGGAAACACTTTTACCCCTTCACCCCCTTACGGTCCGTAAGGCTTGATCCTTACGGTCCGTAAATGCTCAACAGAGGCAAAAAAAATTAACCTTTCATGCATTGAACGGTCAACTTTGAATTAATAATTTTGATGGCTGGCTTTTTACCCATACTTGACCAGATGTCTACCCCATTGTGCAATATGGGTTTGCAAAAGAGGATGGGCTCATGTCTTATCATTTGCATTGCATTATTTTCTTAGAACCCATTTTATTAACTTGGATGTTTTTTTATTAATATTAATGATGACCCGATTAAGATTAGGTGCTTATAAATTTGCTTGGGGTCTCGGGATTTATAATAACGGAGTCGCTCAGAGGTATAAAATTAACATGTCGACATATCCGAAAATCCTACCGCATATCTTAATTAAATCCGGGTTTATATTATTTTTTTGTCGTATTTGACACGTGTCATTTATTTATTGGACACAAAAAAATTCGAGGTGTTACATCCTCACCCCCTTAAAATAAATCTCGACCCGAGATTTACTGAAACAAATAAGGGTATTTTTCCTTCATCGTGGATTCAACTTCCCACGTGAATTCGGGACCTCTACGGGCATCCCACTTGACCTTCACGATAGGTACATGCTTCCTTCGAAGCTTCTTTACCTGTCGATCTTCAATCGACAAAGGTTTTTCCACAAATTTTAAGCTCTCATCTATATGCACATCTGTATGTGGTATCACCAATGATTCATCGGCGAAGCACTTCTTTAGATTGCAGATGTGGAACATATTGTGAATTCCATTGAGCTCCTCTGGTAAGTTTAACTTATAGGCAACTGACCCGACACGTTCGATAACCTCGAAAGGTCCTATGTATCTCGGGCTTAGTTTGCCTTTCTTACCAAAACGCATCACCCCCTTCCAGGGTGATACTTTAAGTAACACTTTTTCACCTACTTCGAAGTGAAAATCTTTACGCTTTGGATCTGCGTAACTTTTCTGCCTATCACGGGCAGCTTTGAGACAGTCTCGAATCTGGACAATCTTGTCCGTCGTCTCGAAGACTATCTGTGGTCCTGATAACTGGACGTCTCCAACTTCCGCCCAACAAACAGGCGATCTACACTTTCTACCGTATAATGCCTCGAAAGGCGCAGCCTTAATGCTGGTATGGTAGCTATTGTTGTAGGAGAATTCGATTAGTGGTAGGTTCTTATCCCAACTACCACCCAAATCGATAGCACATGCACGTAGCATGTCTTCCAACGTTTGAATAGTACGCTCACTCTGACTGTCTGTCTGAGGATGGTAAGCCGTACTAAAATTCAATCGTGTGCCCAAAGATTGCTGGAAACTTTTCCAGAAGTGCGACGTGTATCTAGTATCCCGGTCAGAGATAATAGACACAGGTATGCCATGCAGGGCTACAATCTTATCAACGTATAACTGGGCTAACATATCGGAGCTATAAGTCTCCTTGATGGGTAAGAAATGCGCTGACTTAGTCAGTCTATCAACGATAACCCATATTGTGTCATTTCCTTTCCTTGTCTTGGGTAACTTGGTAATAAAATCCATAGTTACGCATTCCTACTTCCATTCGGGAAGCTCAGGCTGTTGTAGCAAGCCAGATGGCTTTTGATGCTCAGCCTTGACTTGCGCACAAGTTAAGCATTTTGCTACATAAGCGGCTACAGACTTTTTCAAGCCTATCCACCAATAATTTGCCTTTAGATCCTGATACATTTTATCAGCTCCCGGGTGAACAGAATACTTGGAACTATGGGCTTCCTGGAGGATAACATCTCGTAGTCCTCCATAAATCGGAACCCATATTCGTCCATTCAAACGTAGAATTCCGTCCTTGCTAAGAGTTAACTGCTCCTCAGTTACTCCTAACTTCTCTTTAGGATAGTTAGCTTCCAACACAGCTTCTCGCTGTGCAGCTAACACCCTTTCAATTAAATTATTCTTGACTTCAATGCTCTTGGCATTGATTCGGATGGGTTTCACCCTCTCCTTCCTACTTAAGGCATCAGCGACTACATTCGCCTTGCCGGGATGATATCTGATTTCACAATCATAATCATTTAAAGTTTCCATCCAACGGCGTTGCCTCATATTTAGCTCCTTCTGATTAAACAGGTGTTGAAGGCTCTTGTGATCCGAATAGATCACAAACTTGATACCATACAGGTAATGCCTCCACAGTTTTAGTGCGAACACAACGGCACCCAGCTCCAAGTCATGGGTGGTGTAGTTCTTCTCGTGCACCTTTAACTGTCTCGAAGCATAGGCAATGACTTTGCCTTTCTGCATGAGCACACACCCCATGCCAGTGTGTGATGCGTCGCAGTAAACTACGAACTCCTTGGTACCTTCCGGTAGTGTCAGCACAGGAGCGTTGCTCAGCTTTTGTTTTAGAATATCAAAGGACTCTTGCTGCTTAGGGCCCCAATCAAATTTTATCTTCTTCTTGGTCAGGGAAGTTAAGGGCGCAGCAATCCTTGAAAAATTTTCAATGAATCGTCTGTAGTATCCTGCTAACCCCAGGAAACTACGAATCTTAGTAGGCGCTTTTTGCTCTTGCCAATTCATGACAGCCTCTACTTTAGCGGGATCCACCTGGATACCACGCTCGCTGACAACGTGTCCTAGAAATTGGACTGCTCGTAACCAGAATTCGCACTTAGAGAATTTGGCATAGAGTTTCTCATGGTGTAGCAGTTTGAGAATACAACGAAGGTGTTTCTCATGGTCAGCTCGGTTCTTCGAGTATATAAGAATATCATCGATGAAGACGATGACGAATTTATCCAAGTACGGCTTGCAGACGCGATTCATGAGATCCATGAACGCAGCCGGTGCATTTGTGAGCCCAAAAGGCATCACTAGGAACTCGTAGTGACCGTAACGAGTCCTAAATGCGGTTTTATGCACATCTTCATCTCTGACTTTCAGTTGATGGTAGCCTGACCTCAAGTCAATCTTCGAAAAATAACTTGCCCCTTGTAACTGATCGAACAAATCGTCGATCCTCGGCAAGGGATATCTATTCTTTATCGTGACTTTATTAAGCTCGCGATAATCGATGCACAGACGCATCGATTCGTCCTTCTTCTTAACAAACAGGACAGGTGCTCCCCAGGGAGACGAACTAGGTTTGATGAAACCTTTAGCTAGTAGTTCATCCAGCTGGGTCCTCAACTCCTTCATTTCGGTTGGTGCTAGCCTGTAAGGTGCTCTAGCAATAGGTGCTGCTCCAGGGATGATATCAATCCTGAACTCCACTTGCCTATCTGGTGGCAAACCAGGCAGATCTTCAGGGAAAACTTCTGGATACTCCGAAATGACGGGAATGTCTTCTATCTTCGGTTTAGGTTCTTCAATAATCACCTGTGCCATGTAGATGACACAACCCTTCTTTAGACATTTTGAAGCCTTGAGCATAGTCACTTGCGCAGGCAATCCGTACTGGGTGTCTCCCCGAATGGTAAGGGATTCACCAGACGGAGTCTTTATCACAATCTGCTTTCTGTTGCAGACGATTTGGGTCTGGTTGTGAGATAACCAGTCCATACCCAATACTAGGTCAAAACCGGCCAATTTAAAGGGAAGTAGAGATAGAGGAAAAGAGTGGTTCTTAATGGATATCACACATCCATCTAACACAGTGGAGACGGTTTCTATGGTTCCATCTGCTAGCTCTACCTCGTAGTTCACGTTTAAGGTTTTGACAGGCATATTCAGCAATTTACAAAATTTATGATCTACGAAAGACTTATCAGCGCCTGAATCAAAAAGTACTCTTGCAAAGATATCATTTACGAGAAAAGTACCTGTGATTACATTGTCATCCAGCACTGCTTCTTTCGCCTCCATCTTGAAGACTCTAGCATTGTTCTTCTTGGCCTCTTCAGGCTTCTTGGCATATTTAGGGCAGTTGCTTTTAATGTGCCCTTTCTCGCTGCAGTTATAGCAAGTTGCATCTTTTATCTTCTTGCAGTCCACAGTCTTGTGGTCCTTGGACTTGCACAACCCGCAAGCATACGACTTCGACTGAGTCTGCGAGTTTGAGTTGAGCCTACACTTTCCAAAGTGATGTCTCTTGCAAGTCTTGCACTTGGGCTTCTCACCAGACTGTTGCCCATCCTTCCTTGACTCCGACCCCCTCTTGTTATCACCGTTTCCACGGTGTTTCTTGCTCGACCTCCGTGAAGTTTCATCTTCACGCTTTCTCTTTTCAGCTTCTTTGTTCCTTAGCGATCTTTGTCGGACCTCATCCAGAGTAAGGGACAAAGATATATCGGCTACAGATCGAAAGGTCGCTGGCCGAGAGGCCTTCACGCTTGCCTTTATTTCGGGGGCTAACCCGCCGATGAAACGAGCGATTCTCTTTGGCTCCGGGGTTACCAGATATGGAACCAACCGAGACATCGTGTTGAAGCTCGTTAGGTAAGCTTGGCAGTCAAGGTTTGTCATCACCAATGATAGAAAATTGGATTCTATCTTTTCCACCTCATGTTGAGGGCAGTAGTTCTCCTTAATGAGAGAAATGAATTCCTCCCATGTCATGCTTTATAGAACAGCCTTTCCCGAGGCCTGAACCAACGACCTCCACCAAGCTAGGGCCTCGCCCTTGAATGATTGACACACAAACTTTACCACGTCTCTTTCCACACAGCCGCTGATGTCCACCACGGTGTCCATCTCGTCAAGCCACGTCATACAATCGACCGCTCCTTTCTCCCCATTGAAGTCTCGGGGTTTGCATGATACAAAGTACTTGTAGGTGCAGCCTCTGGCGCGAGATGCGTCAGTATATACTCTTTCTTGACGGACACTGTTTTCATTGGACGAATGATTATCATCGTCCTTTTTAGGCTTGGATAGCGGTTTGCTGTGAGATTTGGTGTGGGTCTTCGGCTTGGAGTGTGGTTTGGATATAGTTCGGCTCCGAGATTCACTATATTCCTCATATTGTCGATCCAGAGCTGTCTTGACAGCGTTATCGACAAGAGCTTTCAACTCTACGCCCGTCAGATGAACCTGGGCGTTATCATATTCGTCTTCCTTCGAGTGGCTATTTTCTCCACTAGGGTCAGCCATGGTAACTTGAATCTGTTACAGAATATAACGAAAATTTTATTTAGGAGTTTATTATGGAATTGTCTTTTATGGCAATTCATTAACCATGGTAACAGAGACCATATCTGGTTAATTTGTTACTCACTTTTATTTAGGATTTGAACATACTTATCCTAATTACAAATAATATTGTTATTGGCACAAAAGCCTAGTCACGAGGACGTTTTTATAATATTAGCCGAGATTACAGAGAATCAAGGTATGAAGGTTTGAACCGTAGTCCTTTTACCCTTTCTGACAGGGAGTCATAGACCACCACTGTCTTTTGTCTTATTATGACAATAATTTTGGCCCATAGGCACTACATCACTAATGGATGCTTGATAATTCGGCCCGTAGGCACTATATCGCTAATGGATGTTTAACAAGTTTGGCCCGTAGGCACTACATCGCTAATGGATGTTTAATAATTGATCATCTTTATTGATGATTTAACCCATGATTTATTATATCATTAATTTGGGCTTTGGAATCCTTAGAAGGATTCTTATACAAGAATGACGCGTGCGATTTTAACGAATCACATCCGCCATGAACGTTAACATGATTACAGAGGTTAACTGGAATTTTGAATCTTTTAATCAGGTCTTACCATCTTGGCCGGGTCTAAAAAGACACTTGGCTAGGTTTCACTCTTAAGATTCTTTATTTAGGCGGATTTAAATTTAAAAGGAATGATTTTGATTTATTTCATATATAGTAATAACAAAATGAGATCTATAACATAACATTCCATAAACTTCAAATACGATTACACGCTGCCCTAAACAGGACTTTTAAACAAGTACTTACCTACATAGAGGTTAATAAAGAGACAAGTCCACGCAAGGACCAATACAAGATAGGTGTCCGCGTAGGGACTAAAAGATAAGTCCATGCAGGGACTGAAATGCGATAAATGTCCACGCAGGGACTTGTTTTAAAATAGAAATTACATATATAAGGACTAATGGTCACGTTTCTTCTTCTTTCCCTTCAACAGGTTCGCTAGACCTTTAAGGAATCCTGTGACAACTCGAGTTTCCAATATTTCCACCTTCGCATTTAGTGCACGTTAATAGTTTAGGTGGTTTGTTTACACGACTGGTTTGTTTCACGACGATACACGTTTCTAATATGCTACATCGTATTGTGATTGATATGATTTAGATTGGTGTGCATCATAGTGTGTTCTTATATATGTTGATGTGTAAATAACATGCTTGTATTGATGATGTGTTTGTGTGTTAAGAACAACACAAAAATTGGAGCCATGAAATTCCACTTAGCCAAAAACACAAGAGTGTTTTCGTCCAACCATTGGCCAGTGAAAACAAATGGGCCTTAGGCCCAGTACGATCGGTTATATGTTTTTGATTTCCAACATTTACGTGAGACCATCATTCGGTAAACCCTAATCACACCTCCTCTCTCTCACTACCTTTGAACCCGACGGCAAGTACTAGCTCTTTGGGAACCGTTGCTACGTTGCTAGTCTCTTGGTTAGTATATCATCTCGGTAATTAGATTGTTGTTACGCATATAAGATGATCGTTTCATAGTGATTGTAAACTGTTATGTGATCATGTAAATTGAATTGTTTGTATGTTAGAGACCGTTGCAATCTGATGATATGACTGAGTGTGTTGCGTATCTATTCATGATTAAACTAATGATGTGAGGGTAATTGTAAACTGAATGATGATTTTGTTAATTAATAAAGCATGTGTAGTAATCATATTTCTAGGGAATCGATGAATAAATATGTTGGATGATCGGTCCAATGTAATCGAAATAACATGGCCTTGTGAAATTCATTAGTGTAAAAGCCATAAACATAGAAATAGACAAAGCATGTGAGATCTGATCATGCCATGTGGTGATTATAATAAATGGTCAGAAAGTGTTGCTTGAAGACTAAATATTGATGTGATGCTTGTGTGTAATCGAGATTTGATAAGGATGGAGGCTCAACTTTTTAGATAACATGCATATTATAATGTTAGTGCATATGGGACTAAGAATGATAATCTTGATTGTAGGGATGATTGAGTATGTAACCGATTTTATTAGTCTGATGATTGAATAATTTCGTAATATTGTATGGTACATACCTAGTCCGACTTTTAAATGTTAGGGGATGAAGTCCGACTTTTGTTTGTAATTATGTTGTCCGAATTTTTGAGTATAGACATGTTGGTCCGAGCTTTAACATAGGGACATTGGTCTGACTTTTGACAAGGGACAATGTTGTCCGAATTTCTTGTGTGAGAAAAAGGGGGTCCGAGTTTTATGTTGTGGTGACCTTGTCCGACTTTTAATGAGATATAGGGAAGGGTTGCGTGTATTCGTAGTGTTGGCAAACAGTTTACCTCCACAACCCTTATATCATTAACTAACCCTTTAAAATATTTGCATGTACACCTATTAATTGATGTCAAGATCATTGCCAATAAATGTGACAACCTAATAATCGGTCCAATCATATGCTTTTTAGTGGTCAACCACACTTGTGTTGTCAGGTTGCATGTGGGAACTATTATGGATACTAATCTTGTCGGCCATCTTGAAAGAACAATATATATATATATAGTTATAGCATGCACTGTGTGGGAACGTGTGCAAAGGATTGGAACCAAATGTGTGTTTATGGTGTTTGAAATGTGTTCATGTGCATATAACGAAAAATGCTGGACTGGTTTTATGGGCCGGATACATTGGTTGGGTTCATGAAACATAACAGTGATATTATATGTTAGTGTTAATTAAATGTGTGTTGAAATTTCATGTGCAATTAAGTGGACTATCCATGTTAGTGATGATCGGCCAGTATGTCATATATGTGTATAACTGGTACATTCGTTGTAACTCGTGTGACAATACGTGCTAAGTTTATTCATATTTGTGTAATAACAGTATGTGATCTACTTGAATGAATAATTGACTGGTACTGAAACAATAATAGGATTGGATTGATCAAATTACGAACACATACGCTAACCTTACCGAGCAAACCAAGGTGAGTTCACACAGCCAAGGCATGGGATTCCCGGGTTGGGAATTGGGTTGGAAGATTTGAATTGGATAATTACTCGTACTTACGCTTTTGCTAGACTATATACCATCGTCCTCAGGTTAGTCAGGACACTTACGTAAAACCTACGTAAACTAGTATCTACCACTGTCTCCCGGGTCGGGAGGACACTTACGTAAAGCCTACGTAAACTCATACCTACTACTGTCTTCCGGGTCGGAAGGACACTTACGTAAAACCTACGTAAACCCCACGCGTACCACTGTCCTCGGGGAAGGGCACTCACGTAAAACCTACGTGACCTTGTACGTATTCCTGTTCTCGGGTTAAGAAGAACACTCATGGTTGCAAATAGTCTAGTAAGGATAAATATGGGAAGCCCCCATTAGTGATAACTGTAACCACGAGAAGCCCCCACTAGTAGTACATACATACATGGGAAGCCCCCATTAATGAACATACGAATTACCATTACGTACTTACTTTCTGTGAACTCGCTCAACTAGTTGTTGACTCTCTGCTGCATGCCTTGCAGGACCTTAGGTACATATGGAGCTTGCACAGGGAGGAGCAGGTCGTTGTGGAGCATGGATCGTGGATGCCATGTTAAACTTTATAACACTTGAACTTATTACATACATTGGGTTTTCATATTATGCTTCCGCTACTAATATTACGTTTGGTTTGAACATCAATTGTATTGAGTTGGATTTTTATGAACTACTTTAATTATTATACGCTATGTTCAATATGATTGGTGGCTTGATCCTGGTCATGTCACGCCTCCAAGCGGTGGTACTCCGCATGTGGATTTTGGGGGTGTGACAAATCCCCTGTTGTTCTTTCGTTCTTCCTCGAAATCTCGTTCCACACGAGTTAAATGGTGGAGGATCTCTTCTTGTTCGGGCGGAGAAAAACGTGGTTGTGGTGCCGGTTGCGGAACTGGAGGTCTAGGAGGTGTTGGATACCCATGAGCTGAGTAATCTGGTATCCCTAGGTTTCCAAAAGCTCCGTCGGGATAGCGGGCATTATACCTAGCCGCTATCACATATGGGTCGCGCTCATAGTTGTAATTGTAATGCGTGTGCGACGGCTGTTCGAACGAGTTGTATGTCGTTGGACCCGTGTATGCAGGTATTGGGTGGTCATACCCAAATGGTGGCGAATATGGTGCAACTGGTGCGGAGTTCGCCTCCTGTACTGGACTTGAAGGTCCTTCTTCTTGTAGTGACGGGTAGTGACTACCACTAGAGTGTCGAGGGGTGCTGAAGTGGAATTCCCCTCTTCGGGTGGACATACGAGCACCCGGTATCCTACGCCTTGGCGGATCAGGCATTTCTGGTTGAACCGGTGGCGGAGGTGGTGGCGTAACTGCCATAAAACGTGGATCCTCGGAGGGATCTTGCTGTTGCTGCTGCTGTTGCGATGTCTGATGGGAGGGTGTGTAGTACCACTCGTGCTGGTTAAACAGTGCTTGAAAACTATTTGGCCCTTGATAAGGTGTGCAATGAAAAGAAGATCCATCAGAGATCTCGATAGGATGTGTGGGCGTACCACGAGCAGGTTCTATGGGATCTGTGTCCTCATCCATATGGTCTTCTGAGAAGTGATCCTGTGGTCCTAACGGGACAAAGCCTGCAGGTTCCCGAATGTAATCTGCTGGGTTAAACTGACCTCTGAAGTAAGGAGTGGGATCATCAAAAGCACGGTGCGATGCAGATCGCTGTAGAGGTAAAAAGGATAGTTGAGGGTTATTGGGATTATTTTCCGAGTCTGGTCCAAATGAATGGCGGTATGAGGGTGTTGAGCTATGCGAGGTAGAATGTCTCGCAGGTTCAAAAAGGTTTCTTCGTCTCTGTGGTTCTTCACTCCTTGTACTGGAAGGAGCTCGTGTGTTCGAAGGTCCAGCTTCGTGATCATTGTGAGTAATGATCGTTCCTCTGCCTCTTCCTCCTCTTCCTCGTCTGATTGCAGGTGGCATTTTTCCTGCTTTTAAAACTTTAAATAATAATAAACAATAAAAAGACAAACTGGAATAACAAATTCGAATTTGTCCTATGTTCTTGTCTAGACTCAAGTATGTGCAATTGGGTAACTGAGATTAAACACAAAGGCTAGTGTTTAATTCACTCAGTGTTGGCTCTGATACCAACCTGTCACACCCCGATTTCCACGTGTCTCACCGGTGGGCCCGGTGGGGGATTACCGTGACGTAGTTGGCAACATTATAGTCAAACCACACAATATAAATGAATGCACAGCGGAAGCATAAAGATAATATATTTCAACTTTAAGTGTAATATCAATGTATCACCATTGTTGAAATAATAATCCACAGGGGATCAAATAGAAATAACAAAAGTATTGTTCAACAGACTTCAGGCATCTTAAGCTTGCGAGACTTCTAATGATGCTAAGGAGAAATTCCAGCCAATTTCGCATAGTACCTGCATTTAGTCTTTTTGGGGAAAATACGTCTGTTTACACTGGTAAATACATTCAACTGACACTTTTGTAAAATGTTTGATAAAATTGGTTTAAATGCTCAAGGCACAAACTCTTTATAACTTGGGATAATTTATAATCAAATCTTGTAAAGAATTACATGTTACTATGCGTTCGGTCGCCCGAGTCGTATCGGGTTAAAGTTTAATAGACACACCACATAGTATAAAACCGTGGCGGGTAACCAACGGCTACACTTTTATAAATTATAGACATAATGTCGGGTGTACGCCTACACCGGGATGTCAAGGTCGTGGCCATTCGTAAATGCTGCCAAGGATATCCGGGACATGGTCATTAAGCCCCCAAAGGCGTCAAGCCAACAAAACAAGTTTTCAAACGGGTCACATTGATAATACCCAACTACTAATGAGTTGGGGTCAATTGCCCGACCAAGCGGTATTTTAGATACCGTAACCCAAGCCCGTATAACGGAAAATAAGTTAAAGTATTTACCTTCGCAAGTATAATCCTTAATTGAATAAATCACAGATAGCTTTTACTAGTCTCCTATTCTGGAACGAAGGTTTAAAAATAACCTATTAGAATCCTAACGGGTCTTTATATTTGACGTATCTTAGACCGGTCGGTTTCAAAGGATAGTTATGGTTTAATCGCGTGAAAGGCGAAAACCGTGAATGGAGTGTGATTTTGACCCAACAAGTTTGAAGACTTATTTTATATGGGTATAATAATCATACTATGGATTTTGGGGTTAAAACAATATGGTTTGACCCGTTTCGGCTAATTTATGTAAACTAGTTACATAAGCCGAACCGTGCGCGCTAAAGGCGCAACGGGTAACCGTAGGAGTCCTACACTGATTTCCTAAGTCAATATGCTTTTAAAGAGGTTGTGGTATCAGTAGAATACCTTCCGCATTGCCCGTAACGAGTTTAAGTTCATTATACGCCCCGTAGGGGTTTTTCGGTCATTTTAAAGGCTTTTAAAGAGCTTTCTGAGTTCTACAGGAAATCTGAGTTTCCCGGACGGTTTATAAAGTCTAAAATACTTTATTTATTATTTAAAATCGGTAGCAACTGGAATCGGGTCAAAAGACCTTGTAGAACTCAAATTATGGCCAAAAAGGGCATATTCGGTATTTACCGAACCTCTATTCTAGACCTCGGATTGACGTGAAACTTTAGGGACATGCTTAGAATTCAGTAACCAAGGTTATGGTCCTTTCACATGTCCGAAATTCCCGTTTTAATTTGAAAAGGGCGTTACGGTCAACTTTTAAGCACTTAACGGAAAGGTGTAAAAGACTTGGACAAACGACGAACCGGTCATAGAGGGTTATACCATCATGTAACCTGGTCCCAAGAGAGTCCTAAGGCATATCTACATTACCCTAAAACGGGTCAGAACTGAAGTCAAAGCAAAAGTCAAAGTTTTGCGACTTTCGGCCCCGAACCGGGTCAATATAGTAAATGGCCGGATCAAACAAGCTTAGACTTCTTAATATACTTATTATCATGTTTTATGAGTATTTAAACATGCTACATATCATCTACATTACAGATTATGCGTAAATCGCAAAATAGTACTTCTGTTGACTTTTTCTAAGCATGTTTGACTCGTCATTTGAACTAGTTAGAGTGATGATCAGGGGGAACCCTTTTAAGGGTTTAAAGCCCACATGAATACCAACTTATAACTACTTTTGATTCGGTTAATCACTGGACCATTTGTGATTAACCGTTATGTCAACCGCTAATTACGACGGTTTGACTTTTAAGCTAAAACTAAGCAAAAACTAAACCATAAAGGGTTGAACCAACTTACAGAAGTTCTATGCACGAAATGTGAAGCTTAGATAGAAGTCTTGAGCTCCAGAGATGATCAGAGATGCAAGAGAAGGGTGTGAAGGACTTGTTGTGCAATGAGGCCCTTATATAGTGCTCATAAGGCCCTAGATTGTTGACAAACAAGCCTACCCATGCTCCTTGATCATCAACAAGTGTCCTATAGTGTTAGGGAGTGATTAGGGGTCGCCCATATCTTTGGAAGATCCTTACATTAATGTTTTACCGCTTTAAACAGCCAACAGCCAACTTTCTGTCGCTGGGCATCGTTTACGGACCGTATGGCTTGGGCCTTGCGGTCCGTAAGCCTGTGGCGGAAACACTTTTACCCCTTCACCCCCTTGCGATCCGTAAGGCATGATCCTTACGGTCCGTAAATGCTCAACAGAGGCAAAAAAAATAACCTTTCATGCATTGAACGGTCAACTTTGAATTAATAATTTTGATGGCTGGCCTTTTACCCATACTTGACCAGATGTCTACCCCATTATGCAATATGGGTTTGCAAAAGAGGATGGGCTCATGTCTTATCATTTGCATTGCATTATTTTCTTAGAACCCATTTTATTAACTTGGATGTTTTTGATTAATATTAATGATGACCCGATTAAGATTAGGTGCTTATAAATTTGCTTGGGGTCTCGGGATTTATAATAACGGAGTCGCTCAGAGGTATAAAATTAACATGTCGACATATCCGAAAATCCTACCGCATATCTTAATTAAATCCGGGTTTATGTTATTTTTTTTTTTTGTCGTATTTGACACGTGTCATTTATTTATTGGACACAAAAAATTCGAGGTGTTACAGTTCTTCACCCTTTCAGTTGCCAGTGTTTCACTAGGTGTTCTCGTGTCATTCCCCTATTTCCTGGTGGGACCGAATGTTGGGTTTGAGCGTAACAATTGTATACCAGTTTCACAATGCAGCGGAAGTAGAGAGTAGTAGATAAAGTACATGTATTAAAAGCATCAAATAATATTAAAACTTAAAGTACATGCATTTGCTATCAGTCTCCATTTCAAAAATTACGATTTCGCTCTGAGTTCAAAATTACTTTTTTCCCCACAGTTCAAAATAAAATTATGCTTTTGTCCCCATGTCAAAATTATGATTTTGCCCTTAGTTCAAAACTATGAATTTGCCCCCAGTTCAAAATAAAATTATGGTATTGCCACCAGCTTAAAATTACGAATTTGCCCTCACTTTAGAATTATGAGTGTACCCTCATTTCTAAAATTGCGATTTTGCCTCCAGTTAAAAAATTTGTAGTCTTGCCATCGTTTTAGTTTTTCTTTGTTTTATTTATTTATTTATTTATTTATTTTTTGCAAAACTATAGTAGTTTTTATTTTACTTCGTTGACTCAATTTAAATTTTGTGTCAAGCAGGTATGTAGCACTCACTCATTGGTTCTGACAAATTACTATTTTGTCCCCAACTCAAAATTGCAGGTTTTCCATCATTTTAGTTTTTTTTTAACAAAACTATGGTAGTGTTTTGGTTTAATTGGTTGACTCAGTGTATTTTTTATTAAGATCGTGTTATAAGTAGTATGTACAAGTAACTAAAATACATACGTACATGTTATGAAACTAAGAAATGTTCGGCTTAGCGCCCCGCAACGCGGGCGAGGCATACCACTAGTCAATAACAATCACAAAAGCTCTCTCAAGATTTATCCTCATTCCTTAGTGAACGAACATGAACAAAGCCTTGTTCGTGCTCGTTCTTTTTTATTGCAACCCTAGCTCACATCATGGGTTAGTATACGAACCTTATAATAAGCCATAAACTTCCAGTATTAATTTTGGCTTTTTATCGGCCTTAGTTACTAACAGGAGGTGTAACTACACGAGAATGACAAAATTTTATTATCTTATTGGTATGGTATATAAAGAATCATATAGAAACACGTGTCTACCTCTTAACGGGGCTCTTAATGTTCAGACCTTTTACTGGTTCAGCACTTAATGGTTCAGACTGCTTGTTTTGCGAACACATGTCTGAATGGTTCAGACATTTGCCTCTGAATGGTTAAGCATTATACTAAGTCTGAATGGTTAAAACCGCTAATCTGAATTAGTCAAACATTTGTCTCTAAACGGTTAAGCATTATACAACCTCTTAATGGTTCAGACCTCTTACTGGTTCAATACTTAACCATTCGGAAGTTGCCAAGCAGTCCCTTAGACTATGTGTAATGGGGTCACACGACCTGGGTGAAACACCGCTCCAACTCAAAGTCCCCAACTCACTATGTGTTACCCATGATCCAGGCCGGATTTCAAACTTGTTTATCAACAACTCAATTATTTAACATTTTGATTGTTGTTTAATCAACAATTTTCAAACATGTTAACATCAATCCACAATGTCAAACTTGTTGATTTGTTTTTATTTTTATTTCTATTTTAATCATCCACAGTTCTATCTTTTTGTTTTTTGGAACTATCCACACCAACTCTTTAAATACAATATATATGTTACATGTTGCCGTGTGACCACAGCCACCCTCCACCACCATGACAAGCCACCGAAAAATCCTGATCGTTGCGTACTCCGGCAAAGGCCACATCAACCCGGCCCTCCGGTTCGCCAACTGCCTCCTTCAAACTGGCGTCCAAGTCACCTTTTGCACCAGTCTCTCCGTCATTCAACTTATCGACAACGAAACCATCCCTCCGGGCCTAACTTTTGCCCCGTTCTCCGATGGCCACGACCGCGGAAAACAACCAAATACACCCCTCCAACAATTTGTCTCCGATTTTGAAACAAATGGTGCCCGTTCTGCGGCAGAGGTTATTTCCTCTGCCGCGCACACAGGGCAACCGTTTGACTGTTTGGTCTACACCACTGTGATACCGTGGGCAGCACGTGTAGCGCATGCCCACGGTATCAAATCCGCACTTTTATGGTGCCAGTCAGCATCCATCCTGGATAGCTACTACTACTATTTCAATGAATATCAAAGTTTGATATCCTGCAACAACAACCACCCAACGTTTCTGATCGATCTGCCTGGGTTGCCAGAGCTATCAATCGCGGATTTCCCTTCGTTTTTGTTGGCTTCGTGCCCGAAGGAACACGAGTTTCTTGTTCAAGTTATGCATGATCATATCAAAGTACTAAAACTAGATACAAGTATTCCAAGAATACTTGTAAACACTGTTGATGAACTCGAATTCGACTCTATTCGAGCAGTTAAGGAGCTCGAGTTTCTTCCGATCGGGCCTTTGATTAGGTCTGACGGAAGAAACTCTTCAGAGTATTCTCCAGGAATGGATTTCTTCGAGAAAACAGAAGACGATTACATCCAATGGTTAAACACGCAACCGAAATCGTCAGTTGTGTATGTTTCATTCGGGACAATAGCGAGTTTCCGAATGGAACAGCTAGAGGAGATGGCGATCGGGTTAAGAGAGATTCGCAGGCCGTTTTTATGGGTGATAAGAGACAGTAATCAAGCGGAAAGAGTGCGAAAGATAGCGGGATTGGGGAAACATGGGATGATAGTGGGATGGTGTTCTCAAGTGGAGGTATTGAGCCACGAAGCAATTGGGTGTGTTGTGATGCATTGCGGGTGGAATTCGACGGTGGAGGTGTTGGTGGCAGGGGTTCGTACTGTGGCGTTTGCGCAGTGGTCGGATCAGCCGATGAATGCGAAGATGATTGAAGATGTGTGGAAAATCGGGGTGCGGGTGAGGACGAGGGAGGAGGATGGGATGTTGGAGGGGAAGGAGATTAAGAGGTGTGTGGAGATGGTGATGGAAGATGAACAGATGAAGATGAATGCTGAGAAATGGAGAGAGGTGACAAGAGAAGCTCTTGATAATGGTGGATCATCCACCATTAACCTTCAAACTTTCTTACATTATCTATGAAACTTGAAGGGTATGGAGGTAAATGACCATTGTTTCGGTTATGACTGCTTTTGTATGTGTGTTGTATAAAAAAAAAATTTTTTTTTGGTGGGTGATGTGGGGTGGTGGGGGGCGGGGGGGGGGGGGGGGGGGGGGGGTGTGAGGGTTTAGGTTTTTGGTGGTGGTGGATGTTTAAGGTTTTTTTTTTTTTTTTTTAGTGGGGTTTTTTTGTGTAGTGGGTTTTTTTAGGTTATTGGACACTTGTCACTTTATAAATCCTTCTTACACTTCTTACAATTAGGATCCTTTGTATTTGATCCTAATCCCAGAAACCAAAATACTTTTTTCTTAGTATTAAGCTCAAATTTAATTTTACTCGGTACTTATAAGTCGCTTGTTGGAAATTTTTTAATAAACTCAACATTGAGAGTCTTATAGTATCTATTACAAAAATAAGGGAACATGTTCTTTTAAAAGAACCATTTTGTTTCAGATTCTAATAGATTATGTAGACACAAATGTAAATAAAATATAAAGTTTTTTCTTAAAAGATAACATGTTTACACAGCGGTGATTAGATTTGGCTATTGATATCATTTGATTATATTGTCACGCATGTGCTATTGTTGTCCATTTATCCGTTTACTGGACAACTGAATCCATCATACTTCAACACGATTCAAGGGCTTTCAAGTTTCAAACAAAGAGAAACATAGAGATTTAGATTGCCTGTACATTAGGCAGCAGCTTTATGCATTACAGTCATATGCTTCAAAGATCATGCAAGAAACTTTGAAGGTTGATGGTGGATGATCCACCATTGTTGAGAGCTTCTCTTGTAACCTCCTTCCATTTCTCAGCATTCGTCTTCATCTGTTCATCCTCCATCACCATCTCCACACACCGCCCAATCTCCATCCCCTCCACCATTCCACCCCCCTCCCTCGTTCTCACCCGCACCCCGGTTTTCCACACATCTTCGACCATCTTCGCGTTCGTTCCCTGATCCGACCACTGCGGAAATGCCACAATACGAACCCCGGCCACCAACACCTCCACCGTCGAATTCCACCCACAATGCATCACAACACACCCAATTGCTTCGTGGCTCAATACCTCCACCTGAGAACACCATCCCACTATCATTCCCTGGTTCTGCAATCCCCCCATCTTACGCAATCTTTCCGCTTGCTCACTGTCTCTTATCACCCATAAAAAGGGCCTGCGAATCTCCATCAACCCGACTGCCATCTCCTCCAGTTGCTCCATCTGAAAAGTTGCTATGGTTCCGAATGAAACATACACGACAGACGATTTCGCTTGTGTGTTTAACCATTCGATATAATGGTCATCTGTTTTCTCGAAGAAATCCATTCCCAGAGAATGCTCTGCCGAGTCTTTTCCGTCGGACCGAATTAACGGCCCGATCGGAAGGAACTCGAGTTTCTCAATTGCCCGGATGGATTTGGTTTCAAGTTCATCAACAGCGTTTACAAGTATTCTTGGAATACTTGTAGTTAATTTCAGTACATCAATATGATCTTTCATAATCTGTAGAAGAAACTCGTGTTCCTTGGGGCATGAAGCCAGCAAAAAAGAAGGCAAATCCGCGATGGTTAGCGGTGGCAATCCGGGCAAATTGATCGGAAACGTTGGGTTGTTGTTGTTACTAGATATCAAACTTTGATATCCATTAAAATAGTAGTAGTAAATATCCAATACGGTTGCTGGCTGGCACCACAGGAGAGTGGATTTGACACCATGGGCATGCGCCACCCGCGCTACCCATGGTATCACAGTGGTGTAGACCAAACAGTCAAACGGTTGACCTGTGTCCGCAGCAGAGAGGATAACTTCAGCCGCGGCACGAGCACCGTTTGTTTCGAAATCAGAGATAAACTGTTGGAGAGGTGTATTTGGTTGTTTTCCGCGGTCGTGCCCGTCGGAGAAAGGAGCGAACGTTAGGCCCTGAGGGATGGTTTCGTTGTCGATGCGTTGAACAACGGAGAGACTGGTGCAGAAGGTGACATTGACACCCAATTTGAGGAGGCGGTTGGCGAACCGGAGGGCTGGATTTATGTGGCCTTTCCCTGAATAGGCGACGATCAGGATTTTCCTATGGCCTGTCATTCTGCTAGAGGTTTGCATGATCACATGACAACCTTGAGAGCTTTTGTGGATGAAAAGGAAAGAAAACTGTGGATGAAGTGGTCCAAGTTGTAGTTTGCATCTCAGCAGTATTGAAATTAAATGAATTGGCATTTAGTATTGGTACTCTAAAAGATTTAGAAAGAGTTATTCATCTTCGTTTTTTGTTCTATATTATCTTGATGATCTAAGATTTTGTATGGCTAGTATCATCGGTATGTATACTTGTATAATCTTGATCTCAGATTGTATGGCTAGCATTGTTTAAACCGTCATCATCATCCACTACTACAACGTGCACTATAACAATTATTGTCTTGTTCTAAAATTTGTAACACAATATAAAATAAAGTGTATATGATTATTCTGATAAGAGTAAATTTCAAAGTTCGTCCTTTATGTATGTCTAATATATCAAAGTATGTCCTTTATCTTTAATATCTTCAAGAAACATACTTAATGTTTGCAAATCCTTACATGTTACGTCCTTTAGTCCTAATCCAGTTACTTTTCATGGTTAAATTTGACTAAGTCAACCCCACATAAGGGTATTTTAGTCATTTTATCCTAAATATTATAATAAATAATCATAAAACCAATAAATAAAACAATTTTAGAATTATAGAATTATATATGTCTGTATGTATGTATTTAGAGTTATATGTGTGTATATATACAGATAATCTTCTCCCCCTCTCTCTTTCTAATTATCCTACCCCCACAACCACAACCCACCTGCCACCGCCACCGCCACCGCCACCGCCACCACCACCACCACCACCACCACCGATCTGCCACCACCACCACTTCACCTGCAAGTTTACTCTGCTCCAAACCACCAAACCGACCCACCTGCCACCACCACGACCCACCTGCCGCCGCCGCTTCTCTCTCTCTCTAACTATTCTACCACCACCACAACCCACTTGCCACCACCACTACCTCATTGCAGATCGCCGTCGCTACACCACCCACCTGCCGTCGTTCTCTCTCTCTAACTGTTCTACCAGATCGGAACCCTAATTTTTCATTTTTTTGCAGGTTATTGAAACATATAGGTGTTTTTTACATTTAGGGTTTTATTTTCAGATCGGAACCCTAACTGTTCTACCGTCGTTCTCTCTCTCTGCTTCAGACAAAAACCCACCACCCTCCATCTCGATTAATGTTCAAGAATAAAGAAACGAGTGTAGATACGGTGGAGGAGGTGCTGGTGGTAGGTACGGTGGAGGAGATGATACGGGTTTGATTTGATTTGATTTTGGATTTGGGGGTGGTGATGATACGGTGGAGGAGGTGCTGGTTGTCAAACGCATCAAAGTGCCTGTTCATCTGGTAATTTGTTTACGGTTGAGGTGTTTGTTGATTTTGTAAGCGTAATTGTAGTGGATCTGAGGTTAAACTGTGTTTGTTTTAGTGAATTGAGTGTTTGATTAGAGACATTGTTGATTTGTGTATGCGTTTTGGTTGCTGATGTGCAGTTATGTTAGGTGGAGTGGTGGTGGACGTGGAGTTGAGGTGGCGGCGGTGGAGGTGGTGGTGGAGGTGTGGTGGTAGTAGATGGTGGTGGAGTTAAGGTGGAGGTAGAGTTAGGTCAATTAGAGATAAAAAGGAGAAGGTTATACAGAATTCTTCAGAGAGATAAAGAGGGATTTATATTTATGTGTTTTTAAATTGTTTTGTTTATTATTTATTTTAATGTTCAAGGCAAAATGACTAAAATACCCTTATGTGGGGTTGACTTAGTCAAATTTAACCATGAAAAGTAACTGGATTAGGACTAAAGGACGTAACATGTAAGGATTTGCAAACATTAAGTATGTTTCTTGAAGATATTAAAGATAAAGGACATACTTTGATATATTAGACATACATAAAGGACGAACTTTGAAATTTACTCTTCTGATAATAACTGTACCTGCAATGGGTACTTGTTTTTACATGTTATTTACGTATTAAACACTCCAACGATTACAATTCACCAAATATTTTCAAAAAATGACAAAGAGTTAAAAAAAAGGTCTTGAATATGTAGTGGGTTAACCTATATATACATATTTCCCCTTTTTTTCAGAAATTACTCAATTACCCTTTTTCTTCTTACAATCTCTTCCTCTCCCCACACCAAACCCTACTTCAGACTTCGTTGGTCTTCTTCCCCTTCCCCTGATAATCGTTAAAGTGCACATGACACCAAAGGAGACAACGCCAAACCCTAGACGAGCAGAAGAAGACGCCACCAACATCGTTCTTTTTGGCAGCCGTATTTCGCAAAGTTTTTTTTTTTGGACTCAGTTGAAGAAACCTTCTCAATTTTGACTGTTTTAACAGTTGGATTTCTTCAACGGCTTCCAGATTGTAAATCGATAATGATTTTGGTTTGTAACATGTCTATATGCTGAATTTACATGCAGGTGTGCTTTGGGATGCGGATTGTAACTTTAAGTAGGTTGCTTTGAGAAATCAACTAGTTACATAAATCATAGCTAGGTTCTGTCGACTGTCACCAAAGGAATTAGCTTGTATTTGAGGGAATTTTTTTATTTATATATTTCTTTTGTTTATTTTGGATTAGCTCAGTTGATTCGAGGCTTCATAGTTGTATCAATATGTTATATTCAAAGGCAATTTGAAACCTAAAGTTTACTGTAATTGGAAGTAATTTCTTTTGATCCATATTTCATAGTATTGTTCTACATCTGGATGTATTCTATATTTTATATAACTCTTCAAATTTCATCTCCTTTAAATTCTGTAACTGTTAAAAAACTACAAATTCAAACTCTACTCTACTCGTTCTCAAATCTCTCTTCCTCCCTAGAGTCTCTCTCTGCCCTTTTTGCCACTCGCCACCACCGATCACCACCGCTAACCTCACTCTCTAGAAATTAACATCCCATAATCCTCTCTCTAAAGTACACTAGCGTCTTTCAACAACTCTGGTCTCATTGTCACAACACAACACAATTATGAGTATGTATTGTTTGAGAAGAGTAGCAAGTAGAAGAATTGGGGAAATACTATATGAATTGGGGAAATATGTGATTGAATGATGATATTAGAAAGGGAAATATGTAAATATTTATTTAATAACTCATTAAGGGTAAAATAGTCATTCAATAAGAGTAATTTTAATGAAAAGGGGAAATATGTAATATATATGGGTTAGGGAGGGGAAATATGTATTATATATAGGTTAAAGAGGGGAAATATGTAATTGAATTTTATAATTGGGTAAATATGTAATAAGCATCTTAGGAAGGGGAAATGTGTAAAAATCCCTATAAATAACTTATATGTACAGCCTCTTCATGCACAAAATGACAAGAGTTAAAGAAAAGGTCTTGAATATGTAGTGGGTTAACCTATATATACATATGATTTCATATATATAAATAACTTATATGTACAGCCTATTCATGCACAAAATAAGCCCATATACAAGAAGCGCTGCCACATGATTTTGACATGCACTTCATATACGCTTGTCTCCTCGCGGCGTCTTATGTGCAATTTTTAAAACCAAAATTCAAATGCTCTATCTAATGATGCATGTCTGATCAACTGATGGTGAGTTTTTCTTAGAGGGTAAATCAGTCATTTCACATCCAAATTATATAGAGCCATTTTAAAAGACTATAACTAGGCAGAAGAAAATAAAATTGATTATCTATTTAGTATAATAAGGAATCCGGGAGAAAATACAATAAACATTCAATGAAGTTCATTCATATGGAGATATTAGAAACTTTACTTGAATTGGAGTTTCCATACTTCACGAACATTAGAGGATCCACCCCCTACCTCAGCAATGAGGCTAGCCACCATAACACCTGAGGATAAAAAGGGGCGCAATTTACAGAAAATGCCATTAGAATATCGCGTTAAAGCTGTTAATTTTTAAGATTCGAAGTTTGACACATATTATTCATGACCAAAAGTTGTTTCTACAAAATAAAAAGACAGGGTATCAATCTTCAAGTTGAGATTTTGTCTCATTGACCTCAAAAACTGACATGACCAGGATCAAATTACAAAGAAATTGCACCGTAAATATACAAAATAGAATAATAAAAGATAATGACTTATATACAAAAGAAAAGTCAACTCCCCGGATAACGGTTTACTTTTGATCGGTAAAACAACTGTCCCAAAGATGCTCAATTATATACTCGGTAAACTCTCTCAAGTCTAATATAACTAACTCATATCTCACAACCTTGGTTACAAAAAAAAGCGTGAAGCACGCGCATCACGTGCGCGATGTGTTGCTCTATGTACAACCAAATCGGCTTTATTTACAACCATGTCTCTCATCTTTTTTACATGTCAACCTTTTAATCAAGCAAATCTTTCATATTTTCTTCATTATTTGGTTGTTTTGACATATAATTCTCATACAAACCTAATTTTGACCAAAAGTACATGAGGCACACCTTTTTAAACCAAGCTCACAACCTTAAGCCCTAATTATAAATTTTTTCTTGATGATAACCCTTATACTAAAGAAACAATGACTCACAATCTTCATCTAGAAGGATAATTATCTAATAAATAAATAAAAATATATGATACTCAATCCAGGAATTTATAAATAAGCAGATCCATTCTTCTAATTTAACAAAGAGAGAAACAGCTCACCATCTTTCTCGACCAATGATATGAAACGTCTCGATCCCCCTCCAACCCCAAAATAGTACTTTTTTGCTGCCATGTAAACGACTCCATGAGGACGGCTCATACACTACAAGCAAACAGCTAACCATAATGTCAGTTTGTTCAAAAAATAAATATAATCAACTATGAAATAGAGGTGGCACTTTTGACCATTTAGTTATAAATGGGTCTATTCAGATTATGTTTTATCTCTAACGAGTCAACAGTGCAATCAAGAAGTTCAGCTAAAAATGACATGTGATTGTTAAACGCATAAAACATACTAAATCGTTCTTAAAGAGCTAGTTTATTAATGTAAATGACATACTTTTTTTGTGATTGTATTTAACACAGAACTTATTATAAAAATAAAGGGTTTAAAATTAAGACAAAAAGTTTGTCAAGTCAACCTGACCCGACCTGTTTGGACTTGTACAAAAAGTTAACCTGCGTTGACCCGTTACCCAACACGCTCATATGCCCACCTTTATAACTCTATATGAAACCATAAGGCACCTTTTTTATAAGCTCATAAAGGGCAGGGAGAGTAGAAATTGAGTAAACTGTCTCAGCCATGAGAATGATATCATAACCAAGAGACGGGTTTGAGTCTCGGTTATCGGTTTGTAAATTGGGCAAAATTCGATGTACTTCACTCCAATCACCAGCAAAGAAACGAACTTCTGAATCAGCACCCGGTGATTGAGATTTTACAGGAAGATTAGCAACAACATTGGGGATTGTGAGACACTGTAAAACCTCGGAATTGAAATCTTGAAAATGTACGGCAGACGCGCCCTGATATACAAAATAAATCAATTCATCTTCCAGTTTAATGAATTGTTTTGTAAAGAACAAATGACCAAGAAAAAATAACGAATATAAGTGCTTACTTGTAGACAAGAATATATTCCAGGAAGCCCGTGGCCACAACCAAGCTGAAGATTATTTGAATGTGGTTAGGAAGCATTAAAATGACTCGAAAACAAATGTAGTGATACCAACAATGTAATGATTTAGGATCCCACCTCTAGTACTTTCATACCAGCCAACGATAAGTTGTTGGATTCGACTTCTGACCGAAGAGTCTTAACCAGATCTAGGGAACCTTCCCATAGCTTCAGCCCACCTAGCCCACACAACGACAGACCCATAAGCACAATAACACACATTGCTAGCTAACGTGCTTGATCAAAGCTTGTTTTAAAAAAAAAAAAAAAAAACACTCCAAGGCGGTTTGATCAGGAAGCTTATAATTAAAAAAGCAGCATTCACAAACCTTCATATTTTCCAGGTACCAAATCCGAATTCGATAAAGCAAAAACATCATGAGTACTAACTCTCCCCTACAATTAAAACACACACACACATACACATTTCAAATAAATCACTCTACAACTAAAGTTACCATCACAATTCACAAACTTAAACTTAATAATCAAAAATCTATAAAAAAAATGAACATTTAATAACCTTAAGAAGAGTAAGTCCATCCAGATTAACAGACTCCAACGTAGGTTTTACAGAAGATGAAACCTGTTGTAAATGAAATTCGACATAAATTAGGGTTGGAAATTGGATATTTGAATATATGAAATCGAATGAATACCTGAGATGGAAGAACTTCGATGCAAGGAGGTGGAAGTGGGGATGGAATTTGGGGGGAATCATCGAGAGATGAAAACCCTAATTGTGGTTTGGTATCGTCGTCGTTTGAAGGAAACAAGCGGAAGGAATCAAGTCCTGATTGATTTGACCACATTGCTGCTACTGGAACTTCAAGGTATGCAATTGACAGTTACAGATTTAGTGTTTAGTAGTAGAACACTTGAGGGATTCAAACCTAGTTTGACATGAGGGGGTTGTTTTGGAAGAAGCAAAAGATTAAGGGTAGAGATTGAAAATATTATATATATACATTAAACCCATTAAGTCTAACTGCTTTCTAAATCGATATCCACCGTCAGATCATGCTAAGATGAAATCTCAGCCGTTTAAACTCCCAAAAATAACCGCTATGATGGCGGTTCAGGGCGGTTCTCGGTGGTTTTTTTTGCTAGCATTTTTTTCTGCCCACATTCCCACGTCCATCCACAAAACTAGGGCAGATGATTATCAACTGAACAATTTTCTCTTCCAAAAATAACTGTAAATTGGGTAGTTTACGGCAGTTGCTAAAATTGTTCCTAATTTCCAGGCTTTTAGCTAAAAAATAGCATCCACTCTCTCCTAATTTGCGGTGGTTTACGGTGGTTTCCTGATCGTGGAGACTTTCTCCGTCTTTCTCTGCTACTGCAACCGTATACTATCTCCTTTATATTCCACAAAAATTTCAGTATTTCTATTTCTATTGAAACGCATCTTCTCCACCATTACTCCCTCCTTCGTGACGGCATGACAGTGATTCCAGAGAGAACATAAATGATGACACAGACATTGATCGTCCAACTAATAGTCGTTCTGAATAGTACAAACGACCTAATCCTTCTTCTTCGCGGCCACCTTCAAAGTGATAACAAGCGTCGTGGTACAAGCCCTAGCCCTCCTCTACCTCCGTATCTTGACCGTCATGGTGGACACTCTTCATCTCCTCAAAAATCATCTCCATTTACTTCGTTTAAGCGGTTCTGCACAGACAATCGCGGCTACGATGGTCGTGGCAGGCCTTGCTAAGGTTTCGGATCTGGTGATAAAAGGTTTGATAACGATTTTAACCATTTTGTTCTAGTATTACATTATCTATTGGTAGAAATTAGTAAAATTGTAATTGCTATATCCAGTTGCCTCGAAATGTGACCAATCTTGCTTGGAAAACTGATATTTTCTTCTTTATATATTTGATTATTTTCATAACAATGATCGTTTATGTGGTTGTTCAGTTCTATTCAACTCAAATTATCTGAATTCTGTAATATGCCTTACAAAATTCGTACTCAATGGAGCTTAATATTGAAGAGGGTTACCGCGGTGAAAACGGAGATTTATCAACATGAGGTAGATTCTTCTCTAATTTTATCGTTTATTACTTTAATCAGTCAACTTGAATAGTTGATTAGATAATTAGTTGGTTGTTTAACAAATTCAATACTGTATTGCTATAATTTAATGATTTCATTTGCAGAAACATGGATGTATTTATAATGGAAAGAATTGATGGAGAACAAAGATTATAGAAGAACTGAAATGAAGATGACGATTTTGAATTCAAAGCTTGAAGTATGTCTTTTGCTCAGTTTCTCTATCTTTATCAATCCTCGACCATCCATTTCAATTTGATTGTATATCAAGATAATAAATGACTTTTGAATTTTATGTGTACCAAATGTGTTTGATGAAATGCCTTGAGATTTATTATGACCAATAGTTTTAAGTTACATTAGTTGCTCATTTTTTTTTTTCTGTTTTGTCTTAAAAGCTCCTGACCAGCAATTTTTGAATTTCAGTTGGAGAAAATGTCACGCTTTCAAACGTCTCATTCAGGGGCGGTTTAGCATGGGAGTCATTCAGGTGCACTGTATCTTTCCTATTTGCCTTTGATGCAAGTTTTAGGCAGTGAGTTGTTTAATTTTAATGATACGTTCTCTTATGACATGAATTTGGGTTGTTTTAGTATCTATTGTTGAGAAATGTGAATTTTAGTTTAATCTCTGGTGAGTGAAGAGAAAGTATCATGTATGTGAGATGAGTTTGATTATTTGAATGATGATCTGGCGTATTGCTTTATATTGTTTTTGAGTTAATGTGGTGTCTTTATTATTACAGATTCATAAGAGTAAAAAGGAAAAGGAGGTCTATGCTGAAATGATATACAAGAGTAGATATTTCAAGGTTCTTATCAGTGATCATGTAATTATTCGTTATTATTGTTAGAAAAATTTTTTGATTGTTATAATTAAGATATTTGCATTACTGAATAACATAGATTTTTGTCTTTTAAGTGTTGATATATTAGTAGGCATGGAAGCTAGGCACAAGGAAGAAAATGATCACTAACTGATCAAAAAATTGGATGAACAGTTCATAGAAAAGAAGTAGAACCTGATCAGGTATTATAACTCTAAATTAGATGTTGATTTTTTTCAATTATATTTATTAACTAAAATTTAATCAATTAATTGTAGGAAAAAGTTGATGCTTGTGATATGTGTGCTCGCCCATCAAATAGACCAGAAACACATGAAGAACTTGCATAAGACGACAAAGAGCGATTAGAACATTTGGAGGTATTTAATTTGACATCTAGATTAAAAATATGCCCAACATCACTGTTCAGATAAAAGCAAATGTTGTTAGACCATTTGCTAAATTATCAAGATTTGTGTCATTTTCAGGCAAAGACGTTAATGGCATTTCTGCAACTAACTTGGGTAGATTCATCTTGGTTAGAAAGAATGGTACGTTGTTTTCTTTCTTGCCTTACAACCGGGAATGTGATGGTGTATCTTAAATCTATTTTACCCATATTTATTTTTTATTTTTGATAGGTATGAGAATTGAAAAATTAAAAAAGATAGTGATTAACAAGTTTATTGACAGGTATGTGATATCATCCACTGGGCAGCCATGGGAACTATCTTCATTAGTTTCTCTTGACACAACTGAAAGAATGTCACCATCTTATAGGTATGTTATCAACAATTTATAAAAAAATGTTAAAAATAAAAATAGACATGACTAAACACACGTATTTGATTGTTGCAGGACATATGAAAGAGAAACTCATTGATGCGGTTCATATTGGTGACATGAAAATCCTCAAGATCTTGCTTAATCTCAGGAATGACCCGCTGCGACTTGTGTAAGGTTAGAAATAATCATTCCTCTAGATTGTTATTCTCTTTAATGATCATGCATACCATATCTAAAGCATTTGCAGTTCCACAACTTTTTAGTATGTTCAGTTATGATACAAATATGTGTTTGTTTACATGTTATGAACATGTGAAGTGTTTTGCTTAACGAGGTATTTCAGTGTAGTACATTGAAATACCAGACAAGAGACGGGTCAAATGGTTGGTAATTGCAAAAGTTATCAAAACTCTTTGTTGGGTTAATCGGTTTGTTCGCGGGTCACAGGTTAGCAGGTTAGCAGTGAGTTTTAACAGGTCAGTAGACCTAGTCTTGGTCTCGGTTTGACCTGGTTCTGGGGGGATATGGACCAAGTTTTTACATTTGATGTTTATGTGTTTATTACAAATAGGATAGCAGTGGTTTTTCTATGGTACACTTTAACTCTGGCTATATTTGTTTCAAGCAATAAAGGAGTAATAAATTCATTTTCATTCTTCTGCCTATTTACAAACAAATAGTGATGTGTATTTTGGGACCTGAACCAACATTTTTGAATACAAGATATGGAGAGTTTTGTCAAGTTATGCATCATGATACATACTGTATGCATTTGATTTGTGCCTACTGTTAAATTATGCATCATGGAATTTGTTCTTAAACTCTGTTAATGTTTGTTCTTTAATTCCATTAGTGCTTATATTTTGACTTATAAATTGTGGAATGGTAGTTTCTTGGGTTTTTTTTTTCTGTTTTGAATTATAATATGCATTTAGTTAATTGCACGTTTGATCACATGGCTCGTACATTCTTTCATAAATTGTTAACGTACTTATCCTTATCTTCTGAAGAAGACAACGATGATGATCTTAATGTGGATGTCGAAGGACAGTGTATTCGCAAACGTCCTAAGTTTATTTAACGCGATCATATTCAAGAATGAGTTTTAGTGTTTTGAAAAGAAAAAAAGAAAAAGTTAGATGGTTGCAACCTTTTCAAAAATGGATATGGAAAAGAAGAAAAGGAGAAGCGTTCCCGAACACCCTCAATATACATTATCTTTGTTTGTTACGTTGTTGGCGTAAGCCGTCCAACGGACGGGTATTAAACTAGTTATTAGATTATCTACAGAAAGCCAAGGTAATAGTTGGAAGAGTAAACTTTCGTTTTGCTCCATGTGGTTTGGTTACTTTAACGGTTTTGCCCTAAACCTTTAAAAATAGCCATTTTCCTCCAATAGTTTGCTATGGTTTTTCCATTTTGCTCCCCGCCTCTAACTCCATCCAAATTTTCTGTTTTTCCATTTTGCTCCCTGCAATGGAAAAACCATAGCAAACTATTGGAGGAAAATGGCTATTTTAAAGGTTTGGGGCAAAATCGTTAAAGTGATCAAACCACAGGGAGCAAAACGGAAGTTTACTCTAGTTGGAAACATTTGGTGTAAAGTAGAGCATGAATGGGTAATAGTTTGAAATAATTGGTGTAAAGTAGAGCATGAATAATTGTAGTTCCAAAACAAATCTACGTTGGTTGAAAAGTGTCGGGTCAACATGGTCGGTCACAAGCAGACTAGATTGCTGTGGGGGTCCATAGGTGAAGTCCGGAATTTCATACATGGTTTGTGGATAGACTGTCCAAATCACTCGTCGCTCACTCACGAAACCTATACCATAGGAGTGACACACACCTATACCATAGGAGTAACATTTCTAGTGGTTTGCCTCCGACACACACCTATATCAGTGGTAGACACAATAGATGATAACTACCGGAGAAGTGTACTATTTGCTACATTGAAGTTAATGAAGACAATAGAATTTCAAGTCTAGTACTATTTGCTACACTTTATCATCTAGTGGTAACAAGTTGTATTATTGTATGTAGAGTGTTCATAGAATTTCAAGTCATTTTATCACTAATGAATTTAATGCAAGTGAAACCATCATATTTTTCTGACTAATGAGCATGAACCCCGCAGCAGCCCATGGGCCAAATACAACCTCTAGCCCTAGGACCTTGCAGAACCCCAATCTTAGTATCAAACCCAAAACACATTCCTTTACTACAATCCTAATTTCAGCCCATTTGATCTGTTTAGGTACATGGTTTTAAACTCTTAAGTATTCGAGTTACCTAATTTTAATCCATTAACCCGTTTGACCATGTCTACAATTTGACGGGTCAGTGTCCGAGTTACTAGTTATAAGTGTGTCCAGAGGCAGAGTTACTACTGCATTTAACAAGAATAAATACATAGATCATGTTCGGATTCATCAACTCAACCTGCCACTATTGTATATTTTCACATACATTAAAGCATTTCCATTCTCATTTTGGGTTATTCAACAAAATCATCAAATTTGTATTAGTAAATATGTTGTAGTACATGTGTAGAAACACTCATATCATGACCCTCTCCCATAATTCAACATGTATTTAATAAAGAAAACAAGCACACATTGCTCCCCTGAATCCTCATCGCTCAATACCTGTAGTGAGCAGGCTTGTATGGACCATCAACCGGCACACTAATGTAATCAGCCTGGTCCTTGGTGAGCTTAGTGAGCCTGGCTCCAAGCTTACCAAGATGAAGTGCAGCCACTTTCTCATCAAGATGCTTAGGCAACACATACACTTCATTCTTGTACTTCCCCTTCCCCTTCTCGTTCCACAGCTCAAGCTGCGCGATCACTTGGTTAGTAAACGAGCACGACATCACAAAACTCGGGTGACCCGTTGCACAACCCAAGTTCATGAGCCGACCCTCAGCTAAAACAATGACACCACTCTTGGTCTCAGGGAACACCCATCGGTCCGTTTGGGGCTTGATGGTGATTCGTTTGACACCAGGGTATGTTTCCAGACCGAGCATGTCGATCTCATTGTCGAAGTGACCGATGTTGCAGATGATTGCGTTGTTCTTCATTTTCTTCATGTGGTCAACCATGATGATATCCTTGTTACCGGTGGTGGTCACGAAGATATCGGCTTCAGAAAGGACATCTTCTAAGGTTAGGACTTGGAGACCTTCCATGAGAGCCTGAAGGGCGCAGATGGGGTCTATTTCTGTAACGATGACACGCGCACCGGCTTGTTTCATTGCAGCAGCGCAACCCTTTCCAACATCTCCGTAACCGCAGACCACTGCTACCTTTCCGGCTATCATGACATCAGTGGCTCTCATTAAACCATCGGGCAGAGAGTGGCGGCATCCGTACAAGTTATCAAACTGCCAGACAAAGAAAATTGATCAGATCTAGAGGTGTAAACGAGTCAAGTAGCTCATGAGTAACCCCGAGATTGACTCGCTAAAAGCTCGAATCGAGCAGAGCATAAACGAGCTCGACCCCGAGCGCCTGGGCCCAAGTTTCACTTATCGGGCTCAGTGTGCCTATTATTTATTAAGATTTTATATAATATATCAAATATATATTTACATAATATATATATATATAATATATATATAAAAAATTAGGATAAAAATAACTAAATAATATATATATTATATGTAATTTATAAAAATTATAATTGTAAAGATATAAAAAATTATTATAAATGTATATAAACAAATTAATATATAATTAAACGAGTTGGAGATCAAGTTGAGGTCGAGCCTGAAAAACTACACACAAGTCAAGCTCGAGCTTTAGATATAGAGCCCGAAACAAGATGAGCTCGATTCGTGCTCTTGTAAAGAGTTTATATCTCTAATCAGATCTCAGTGAAGCATAAGCTAATTAGCAAGCATTAATTAATACACAAATGGTAAGATCTATACCTTGCTCTTGGTGACAGAGTCATTGACATTGATGGCAGGAAACAGCAATGTACCATTAGCCTGCATCTGATACAACCTCTTGACACCAGTGGTGGTCTCTTCAGACACTCCAACTAATCTCTCCTTCATTTTGTGATATTTTTTCGGGTCGGTTTGCAATCCTTCCTTGATGATCGACAACACGATCTGGAACTCTGCATTGTCAGTGGAAGTCGGGTCAGGCAATTTACCTGTCTTCGCAAACTCCTCCTCAGCCTTCACTCCTTCATGAATCAACAGTGTCGCATCACCACCATCGTCCACAATCAGATCGGGCCCGCCACCGGGACCCCAGTCGAGTGCCCGCTCCGTGCACCACCAGTATTCCTGATGGGAGAGTGAATAAAATGGAGTTAGTTACACAGTTAATGAGTTAGTTAGGTAGTTAATAGTGGTAGTGAACCAGATCTTAAATCTGGTCCGATCATTGGACTAGTGATCCGGTTCTAAAAAAAACATTGAGAAATACATATCATACTAATCTAGAGTAGATGAGTTTACCTGGAGAGTTTCCCCTTTCCAAGCGAACACGGCAGCCGAATCACGAGCAATGGCAGCCGCTGCATGATCCTGTGTGGAGAAAATGTTGCAGGAGCACCATCTGACCTCAGCGCCCAAAGCGGTTAGGGTCTCAATAAGAACACCGGTCTGGATTGTCATATGAAGTGATCCGGTAATTTTAGCTCCCTTAAATGGCTGAGAAGGTCCGAATTCAGTCCGACAAGACATCAACCCGGGCATCTCAACCTCGGCCAATTCGAGCTCCAGACGCCCGAAGTCGGCCAACGACATGTCCTTGACCTTGTATTCACGGCCGGTGGAGGTTTTCTCAACGGTTAGAGACATGGTGGGTTAGGGTTTTAAGATCCAATCTGAAACACTCTCTGTTTGTTAAAGCAGAGAGAGAGAAAGAGGAGATTGGGGGTTTGACAAAGAGAATAGTTGGGGATGAAGAGGTATATATAGGTTTCAAGGTGAAGAGATCAACGGTCTGGATTTGATCGGGGGTTGGTGGATCTGGAAATAATATGTTATTATTATTTTTTTGGAAATAATAAAATTGTGTTTTTAAGGTGTAATGTAATGAGTGTTGAGTATTATGTCCGTTAGATCTTAGATTTGGTTTTGTGTCGGTAACGTGAGACTGTGAGAACACCGTTGCCACCGCAGTACCGCACCACCCCTCATGGTCCACAAAGATAATTAATACAAGATCAAAAGAATTGAGTTAGATACAAAAAATATATTATACTAGAAGCTCTTTGTCGAATAATGAGTATCGATTTGAAATGTTCGGTTTAAGTGGGTGGTTTTGTGGTTTCAATTGAAATTGTGTACAGCAATATTACATACTAAACACATTTAGACCGTCTCTAGCGGAGCATGACGACTAGTTGTCTAATGTGGAGCTACCATTTGGAAGGGTTTAGCTAAAGGGGAAGGCCCGTTGAGGGAGTAGTGCCCAAATGGAAGGGCTTGTTTAGAGAAGAAATATGGATGGAAGAGAGAATGTTACTTATGGAGAGAGAAAAGAGCCCTTTCATTGGAGATGGTCTTATGATTTCTTTTTAGTGTTTAGGGTGAGCGGGGCACTTCTCGGGGAGAGTTGCGGTGAGGTGAGTCCCCGAGCGGGAACACCGCCGCCATCAACTCGGGGAGCCTAATCGGGGAATGGGAGCGGTGGGAGGTTACCGCATGAAGGGAGAGAGGGAGATGGTGGCCCACCAGCTTTTCAACCAATCAAATTTTTTTCCTTTTTTTTCTTTTTGAATTAAAAAAAAAAACAAGTCCCCCAAGAGAGGAGTGTCGCCATCAAATTGATGGTGTGTGTAAAAGAGGTCACTCCCCTAAGAGAGAAGTGCCCATCTCACCCTTAGCAGTAACGAAACACATCTTATACTTTATCTTTGATTTTAGCAATCACATTTATTTTGTTTCCAATCACATTAAGGATGAATGATTTGTACACATTATGTTAATTGGTAAAAACATAACCTTTTTAAAAAAGTTGGATGGACATAGTCTCCAAAATTGCATGCACACATGCTCCAATTCAAGGATTGGATTCGCTAATATTTTGCCACTACTTAAAAGCAAGGCATGTTGATCTTTGCTTAAACATGTAGATTTTTTTTTTTTTTTTTTTGCAATATTATAACTAATCGTGATTAATTTTTATTTTAATAAGTAAAGTGTAATTTGTGTCCCTATGTTATGTTGCAAAAATCAACATGAGTCCCTATTTTCAAAAAATGGATACTTAAGTTACTGGCAGTGGCGAATCTAGGATATTGAACTGTCTTTGGGTGCAATCATTTTGGATATGATGATTATCACAATCGTTGAACTTGTTTATTCTTGTTCATTCCTATAAGAAAATTCACAAAATAAAAAGAAAAGTAAAAGAAATTATGTACTTACTTGCTAACATATGAAGTGTCTTTGGTGCAATCATTTTGGATAAATGATTCTTATGATAACTCCTTCTTTTGCACAAGAAGCTCTAGCTCTCACTTTTTTCTTCATATAGACTCATAGGCCATTTTCCAACAAATAGAAAACAATAAACAAAAATGAATATACATAAATGTCGATAAATGTATACATTTACACAAAACTTTGAATAAAGACGATTTCATTTACACAAAACCTTACCATGGTTGTTTGTACAGACCCACCGTTCATACACCTCGATTCAACCCAGAAACGCTCATTGTTGTCTTCACGTTCACAATCTGTTTTGGCAGCCCTTACCAACACTTACCATGGTTGTTTACATAGAGTTCTTGGCGGGTGCGTAGGTGTAACACCCCGTGTTACGGAAGTCAAAGTCAAAGAAAGAAAAGATTGCTAATTGCGATCTGTCACTCTTTGCTTAACTACTGACTTTACTTCTTTGACTTGTGATCGAATCTTTTATTTTATCGCTTTAGTTGTATTATGTGGAGTATCTATTAATAATCGAGGTTTAATCGATGTTTTATCGCTTTATCACTAATCGCATCGCATTCGCAACTTGATTTATAGGTTCAGTGTATTGTTTTACGTGTGTGTGTTACTTATGTGTTACTTGTACATGTTTACTTTATGTTTGTGGTGACTAATCGAAACGCAATCGCAACTCTATTGCAACACAATTTAATCGCAAACGCTAAACGCAAGTTAATTATTGATGATTGTGTGTTAGATATAGGGCTTGTGTGTGACTATTATTAATCTATCGCATCGCTAAATCAATACTCGCTTAAACGCATCGCAACGTCCAAAACGTGAAACGAAATTTCGAAACACAACTCGTCGGAGCCACTCGATCGAATGACCGTTCGATCGAATGGCCATCCGATCGGATTGCCATCCGATTGAAGTGTCATCCGATCGGCATGCTATCCGACACTTGCACTCCCTTTCCCTTTTTGGCAACCTATAAATACCTCCTGTCACATCACAAGTGATGTGACAACTCTCTCTCCACCGACCAACACGCTCCAACCCTCTTTTCTCTCGATTTCTCGCGATTCTTGTAAGTTTTCAACCTAAATCTTATACATCTATGATCTACATACACTCATTCATCTTCTTACCTTTGAATCTTAACTTTTAACCGTGAAATCAACGGATTTGAAGTGTTCTAGGGTGATGTCATCATGGAGTTCTTATGAACTTCAAGTTTTGACCTCAATCCACCAAGAATAACTCTGATCTGAAGGATTTCCACGTGATTTCACAACGATTTCGCATAGATCTAAACATTTTCAAAGTTAAAAGGATTCAAGGATACTTTTCCAGCATTCTTTCAACTCTTTTACACTCAATGCACTCAAAACTGATAGAATAGGAGCTCATTCAGATCTTCTACTCAACTCTTAGTGAAGTGTCGGTCTGAGATCTGGTTTCTATCAAAGAGACAACCGATTTCGGGATGAACATGAACAACCGTCAAGAACAGCTAACTGGTCGGATTAGGGTAGTTCCTGTTCGATCGGGCGACTTGGGACTTGACGAGGTTCCGTTGTTTAGCACATTATCACACCGTCTCGATCAAACTACAAAACTTTCAAAACTAATCAAGTTCAAGACGATCAGGTTCGTTGGGATGGATTGCCGTCCGATCGGATTGCCATCCGATCGAACTACAATCCGACCGGATTGCACTTGAGCTTCCATACTTAGTCAATTTTCAAGTTTTCAAACAAACTGCATGTCGAATGGATTGCCGTCCGATCAGATTGCCATCCAATCAAACGACCATCCGATCGACTGACATTTGGAACTTCGACACTTAATCATTTTCATAATTTTCAAAGAACATCAGTTTCTAACGGATTGCCATCCGATCGGATTGCCATCCGATCGGATTGCTATCCGATTGAGTGACAATCCTGCTGTGAACTTGTTCTCACTAGAAATGTCTCGCCGATCGAATCGCTATCCGATCGAACGACCGTTCGATCGGTCTACCTGAAGGGTAGAGATACTTCTCTGTTTTCAAAATGCTACAACAAAAACTTCAAAGCCATCATACACAAACACATCCCTTTTCAAACGAGTGTCAATCCGACCGAATGGCCATCCGATCGGATGACCATCCGAACGGATTGACATCCGATCGAATGACCATCCGACTGGATTACCATTTGACACTTAGTCACTTTTCCTGTTTAACACGCCGTTCTTCGCTTATGCTATCGTTAACTGTTTAGGCTACTCTCTCAGCGCTCCCTTCAATCCAAGGCAGTGTTTATTAACTTAAACGCTATCTGTGAGTATACTCGAACCCTTTTTGCTTTACGCACTTTTGGGTGTTACATACGTTACTTATTTAAATCACAAACGATACTCAACGCAAACACTATTTATACGCTGACCGTTATTGCATGCTACGTGTTATGAATGCTTGTATGTTATGTTAACACAGTGATTGTAGCCTGACACCTTAGCAACGATAGTACTATAGTTTGGACTCAGCACCTTTCGTGGACAGGGGTTGTTAAGGGCTTTACTTCACATGTCTCAGTGGGGATATGTGTTGCGCATTCTACAACTCGCAGTCATGTATGTGCATATTTCTCTGTCGATAACCTACTAGCCTTCACTTTGTTACATGTTACGTGCTGGTTAGGCGTAAACGATTTCGAACTCTATTATATTATTAAACTTGTATGCTCACATTTACACTATGTGTATTGACCTCTATTTTAATGTATGTGGCAGGTGCTTAGGATGCTTTGCTTGTTACTTGCTGGAAATCAAGTTAGGATGGAGTCTAGAAACAAAGACAATTTATTTATTTAAATCTAAGTTGTCGGAACATGTTATTTGTCTTTGAGATATCGATGTCTGTAATAATTGATTTTACTTGATGGGTTATGGTATGGGACATAATATTAACTATCCGGTAATTTAGTTGTTATGGAATTTCTCATGGACAATCTGTTTCGCTCAGTGTCGCGCCCCGATGTTTCCGCCATCGGTTGGGTTGTGACTGATTGGTATCAGCATGGCTATAGGGAATTAGGCAAGACTCGACCTAGTCCGGGTCAATGTCTTAGAAACGACCTAGTCTATAGTCTAAGTACCAACAAACCGCCTTGTGCGAACCCGTTAGGGGTTCCGCACGAGCTTACTGCCATTTCTCGATCGACTCGCAATCATGCTATACTATCACACTGCCTTTCCTAAGCTAGTCGCACTGCTCTATTTTCGAAAATGAACGAGTGATTAGATCGAGATTAGGTGTGAAAACCACAAACTCTCGATCAGATCGCTTGCTCGACCCGCATTTTTACTATAAACACGAGAATTTGCGTTGAATCAGGAGTGAAATCCGTACTTCGACGCAGATTTCTCCCTCAATCTCATGATGCTATCACACAAACAGGAATGTAGTCGCTAAGTTAGGGGTGAAACCCGAACCTTGATGACTCGTTCCCCTCTCTATTTTGGTTTTACAAAGCTCTCACCAAAGTCTCGATGGATTCCAACGACTCGAGTGGCGTAAGTAACCGAAAGGATGCATGCCATTCACCATGTGTCGGTGATAGAGCACAGTCTATTAGGCCAAAACGTACACTCGTAGTCCTTGAGAATAGTCGAATCACTTTGGGTAGTCAACGTCTATCAAGCCTTAGACAATCTATATTCGATTTCAAGCTTGCAATCGCTGATTTTATATGTTTCGATTCTGAGCCCGCAACTGCTGACTCTGATATTCGTCGTTTTATGTGAACTTTTATGTGTTTTTATGTGGTTTTGCCTGTTTATATGCTTCGATTTTTGGTGATTTATACGCTTTACGCTTTTCGCTATTCGCTTTGATCAACACACACGACACGCACTGCGCATCTATCTCAAATCGCTAACAAATCGCTACTACTTGTGGATAATCGCATGCTATGCTATACTACTCGCTATGTACTCGCTAATCGCAATCGCTATTCTCGAACTCGTGGACTTGGAATGATGGGTAAATACGTGCTATATATGTAGGTGAATATGTGCAAAATATAGTAGGACTGTATCGTTTCTGTGAGTTATGTGCCTTATGTGTTTTTTGTGCCCTGCGTGCTTTTGTTATTATGTGGTTTATGTGCCTACGTGACTATGTGTTTATGTGATTAAGACGTGTTACTGAGCTTTATTTAGTAGTAGTGCGTGAGAGGTGAGACTCGATTATATAGTGATTGAGTCTTATGGCGATGTCTGTTGCAGAAAATGTCGTCATTTGGATCGTTTCACTCCCGCACCGTTCGCCGCAATCATAAAGACAAACGCATTGCTGCTCTCATCGCTAAGCAGATGACGAAAGTTATTCCGCAGATTGCTAGCGAGCTGAATGAAAACGCTAGCAAGTCTTCTGAAGAGTCCCAGACTGATGCTCCTAAGTCTGCCTTTAGCTTCAAGCAGTTCAAAGCCTGCGGACCCAAAGAATTCACCGGAGAAGATGGACCTACTGCCATGTTTCAATGGTTTGATTCTATTGAAGTCACCCTGCGCCAAAGCAAATGTCCTGACAATCTCCACAATGTTAACGCTACCGGCGTGTTCCAGTCCAGGGCTCTGGACTGGTGGACTGCTGAAAGAAACAAGCATGGAAATGATGCAGCTTACGGGCTAACGTGGGACAAGTTGAAGGACATCATGATGAAAGAGTCATGCCCTCCCCGCGAGCTTCAAAAGTTGGAGGACGAGTTCTGGCACATCAAACAGAAGGATGGTGATGTGTGCAAAATGCAACATATAAATTACATCAAATGAGGCATAAAACTAACCCTTTTAGTACTAATGTTGGAAAAAGTGTGCTTTTGTCTTCCTTTTGTATTTTCAGGGATAAATGAGCTTAAATGAACAAAATAAGAAAAAATACAGCCAAATCTAACAATAATACAAGAAAAGGAATAAACATGGCATGCCCGACCCCTCGACAGCATCTTCCCAAGCAAAAACAAGAAAAAAGAAGGCTGAACACGCCCCGTGCTCATTGAGCACGGGGGTGTGCCCAAGTGTCTGCAGAAAAGACAAAGTTGTAGAAGCTTCCTTCTCCCAACACGGGGGCGTGCCCAGCGGACACGGGGCCGTGGTCAACGCTAAGATTTGCAGAATCCAAGCAAATCTTGATAGTACAGATACGCTTCTGCACAGGGGGTTGTGCCCAGCAGACACGGGGGGCGTTGTCAACTAATGCAGACAAACTGCATTTAATGAAGAAAGAGAACATGGATGGACACGGGGCTGTGCCCAATGGACACGGGGCCGTGTCCGGGCTTCTGTGCAGGCTATAAATAGAGGTGTTTGGCTCATTTGCAAATCATCCCTTGGCAAACCACCTCTCTCACACTTCACCCACCCACCACCACCATCACAACCCACATCCACCACCATCATCCATCATCCATCATAGAGTGTGTGTAGTAGTCTAGGGATTCAAGATTGATAGTAAGAGTTCTTGACAATCAAAGGCCATATTTGTCTAAGTCTCTTACATCACTTGGTGAAGACAAGCATTTAGTGTAATACTTTTTTATTTTTAATCTTTTCGCACTTTTTATTTGGTTATGTATTAGTGACTTTAATAACTAATTTCTTATGTTGAGGTGAAACTTCTTTATCATTTGTCTGTGGTGTCTTGGCATTATTTTACTGTCTATATAACATAAAAGATTTACACCATTCATATCTCCACGGTGTATATGGAGATATGTTGGCTACCTGGTCGGGGGTTAAGGGAATGGTTTGGTAAGCGTCTTGCCTTGTTCAATGTATAGATCCTGCAAGGACCTGGGTCAAGCTTAGTAGGACCTCCTTCAATACCCACTGGTATTGGATGGCGGGGGTTCGAATTTATTGATCCCCTCATATGTAAACTACTATTAAAACATTAACCCGGCTACTTAGGATTATATCCCTCCTGACTCAAACTACTTAGCCGAGGGTAACGTCACCTTTAAAAGAGGGGCCTACCACATTACGCATTAATAACTTAATTAATTATCTTTAAATAATCCAACCCTTTAGGATTGTATCCTTGCTAACTCAAACTACTGGGTTGAGGGTAACGTCACTTTCAAAAGAGAGGCCTACTACTATAACTAAGATAATCTCTTAAAAAGTGCAAAAGTGCGGAAATAATCAAATGCTACACTAAAGGCGAGTCGGATCCAAGTGATTCATCTTGTCTATCTGTTTTATTTTTATTTTTATTTTTCAGCATTTTTAGTTTTTATTTTCATGTTTAAACATTTTTCTAAAATTTTGATTTGATCAGACGTTGAGAATAAACCGGTACTAAAAGCTCTTGTGTCCTTGGACGACTTCGGTATCTTACCAACGCTATACTACGCTCACGATGGGTGCACTTGCCCATATGTATGTTTAGTGTTAGTAAAATATCATGTTTTGTAAATTTAAAACTTGACTAAAGTGTAAAAAGGGCTAAAAATATACATAAAATTATATCACACTCGACACGAGTCAAGTTTTTGGCGCCGTTGCCAGGGACACAAGGATTTTAAGAAAGTTAGGAATCAACGGCCTAATCGTTTTTCTTATTTTTCTATTTTTTTTAGGATTTTTTTTAAATTTTCAGCTTCTGCAGAACTCAGCACGGGCCGTGCCCGCTGAACACGCCCAGTGCCCAATCTTTGGTACTAGCAATCCTGTTTTAAGTCAGACAGTAGCTGAACACGGGGCCGTGCCCAATCAACACGCCTCGTGCCCAAGTATCAGATACTGAAAACAGAACCGTAAGATCCCGGCGATTGGTAATTTCTGACACAACTATGAGTGATACTGATAGTTTTTACGTCCGGCCCTCTTATGGTACGTGGTGTCAAATATGTGGCGGAAATCATGAAGATTTAAAATGTTATTTTTTAAATTATAAGCCCCACTATATTGACTCATTGTTTTCCTGTAGCCTTAAGAGGGGCGAAAGTAAAAATAATCCATATCTCTCCCTCGAATGCTCTCAATCGACCCTTCTAGGAGAAATGCTTCTTGATGAATTATTTCAAATGGAAGATCTAATTCTTAATTGGGTAAAAGAACTTGAGATGGATATCATTAATTCACCTCAAGATGATACCCAAGAAGAATTGTTGAGATCGCATTCGGATAAAAGCAAGTTCGTTGTTCCCGATATCACCTCTAACTCTTACGAAGACTTGAACGATAGTCGTCCCTGTGCCAATTGTGTCGTGAAGGACTCCTCATTGACTTCCTTTGATGCATACATAGACCTGAGCAATTCGGCATACACCTTCTTTAACGAGAGCCCAGGAAAGGGTTGGACTTGTCCACCTACATTTAGCATAGGAATCACCCTTACCGATAACCTCTTGCGTTCTCGTCTAATTCTAGAGCAACTGAGGTATCTCAGGCACTTTGGTGTTGTTCCGTCCAGTAAGGAACCACTCGATCCAGATAAATTCATTAAAATAGAAAAAACTTCATAAACAGCCTATAGACACGGGGCCGTGTCTAGGTCAGCACGCCCCCGTGTCCACCAAAAGATTCCTGTCTGACTTTTTGTCAGAATACGGACAAAATGTGTCAGGATCTTGTCTGCACACGGGGCCGTGTCCAGCCAACACGGAGCCGTGTACAGCTTGCTGTTGTTTTCTATAAATGCAGCCAAGATTCCTGCACATTTGGACCACTCCAAAAGACAGACATTTTGTGGCTCTTCACACATACCATCCTAGGTATATTCTAAAGAAGGTTCCCAACAACCATCGTGTCTTTTCTACTTTTGTCTATTGCCTTCTTCTTCATTTTTACCTCAAAACACCTCCATTAAAGCTTGAAATCAACATGGTTTCAAGCTTTATTGTGATGTTTGTTAGATTTTTATTCAAGGAATCTTGTTAAAAATAAGTGCTACAACATTGTTTTAAGTTATTTCTGCTTAAAAATGCTTTAAAAGTTATAAAAATAATTTAAAACTCCAAGATTCCTTGTTCCAAAAATTTGCAGAAAGGTGAACACGAGGCCGTGCTCATTGAGCACGGGGCCATGTCCGAGGTTACTGTTTCATTAAAATGAACTCTTTTTAGTTTATTTTCGTAGAATGTCAAGCCAAAACAGTGAAACATCTTCAGCACATTCCAGAAACAGTCGAAGAGAACGGAGGTCTTCAATCGAAGCAACTCTCGTACGCTACGTGATGGCATTACGTGAAGCTCTTGATGAGATGACATCCGTAGAGGAGGTCTTGATAGACTGTATAAATTATCTTACGGTGAGGCTGGAGAATAGTTTTCAAGAAATCAACCTCTTGCACCAGAGGTTGAACATTCTTGTGACACCTCCCATGGAACCAATCCTCCCCCAAGAGGATTGGAACCTAACACTTGGAGTCAATAATCCCACCGGGTGGGATGACATCCCCGCGGAACCTCCTCTTGACAATTTGCAAGAAGTCCCGGTGGAAGTTACACCCCCTCAAAATGATGATGCCAATGAGCCCGCTTTTCTTCTCCCTAGGGAGATAGAAGAATGGGTCGCCGACGTATGAGGGACCCATATCCGGAGGAAGAAGTTCTTCGAGCCGCATCCAACCGAGAGAATTATCTTTTCAGAAATTTTGCTATAAGAATAAACTATAGGCTAGAACTTCTTTCCGGGTTTAGACTTCTTGTTTTCGGACCTATTTATCTAAAGTTTTAATTTATTAGGAACTTCATATAACTCTCTCTATTTAATGAAATGGCGGTTTTAATTAAATTGGTGTTTGGATGATGTTATGGGTAAAACACACTCGGGATGGTGAAGGATACTATGGGAAACTTGAACCAACACCCCATGCACAAAACAGAGCCTCCCGACAATTTTTCTTCATTACAGCAAGTTCGGCACGGGCCGTGCTCAGCCAACACGGCCCCGTGCTGAAAGGTCTGCAGGAAATCACCCAGTTCAGGTAACTGGACACGGGGCGTGTTCGCCGGACACGCCCCCGTGCCCAGGCTTCTGTTACTTTCTAAAAGTTTCTGTTACTGGCAACCTGAACACGGGCCGTGCCCGGACACCACGGGCCCGTGTCCAGCTGCCCAGTAACATTAAATTTTGTTTTTAACACACCTTTTACACATTCAATCAACCTAAAAACTTATTTTTGGGACACGTTGAGGACAATGTGTAATTTAAGTGTGTGTGTGTGGGGGGGGGGATGCTAAAACCTTGAATTTTGCAAGTCCTAATTACAAGCCTTACACAAAACTCTATTGGAACCGCTAAACAGCCCAATTTTTTTTTTCAAAAATTTTTCATTTTTTTACTTGCCTTGGTTTAATTTGGGAATTACAAGTTCTAAAAAGGTTATATTTTTACAAATTTACAACCAATAGCGTCGTAATAAAAACAACATAAGAAAATTATGAAACGGCATGACAAATCTAGTTAAAATTTGATTATATATACTTGATCACATAAAAACCCATTCCCACAAAAAGTGAGTTTTGAGCCTTTATTGAGCATACAAATACACATCTTTAAACTAAATGCTCATTTTTCGTTTCTTGTGTGAATAGCCGCTTGGTTTCTTACGACTCTAGAACTTGTCATGACGATACATTCCCGGTCCTTACCAACTTAAACCCAAGTAAGTAAATGATGGAGGCATTAGTACTAACCTTTTTTTTTCTTTCAACACCATTATTATTTTTTACCACCTACCCAAAATCCCCCTAGTTAACCCCTTTGAGCCTAAACCTTTTCATTTCTAAACCCACTAAACAAACACCCTTTACCCACCAAAACCATTTTTCATTTTAAACCCTTTATTTTAGTAAAAAGCTCGGTTTTTCATATGACATTCCTTATTAAAAAAATGATGAAGCCAAGAAATAAGCAAACAAGTTCATCAAAAGAAAAAAAAACTTTGTTTGAAGAAATGCTTCATTAGAATAAAAAGTCACAAAAATAAAAAGTCATATGAAAACCGTAGCTTTTTATGCCTTTCGCCCTTTTCTACTAACCACTAACCCAACCACCTACCTTTAACCCAAGCCTAACCCTTCCCCCAAAAGTCATCTTGATATTTACAATGGTGTATAGCTAAAAAGGAGGAGGATTGATTGCTTGACAAGCATATGGTAGAAGTAAGTTCCATGCCGCTCTCGAGTGTTTCACAAAAATACATCTTCGTCCGAGTGTTGAGTGATCTCCCGTGAGGTATGTGAACGTGTATATAAATGGAATTTTAAAGAGGCATGTTATGTCCAAATAAGTAATTTCTCTTATGTAATGTTCTAAATAAATCTAGACGAATAGGATTGTAAATAACAAAAAAAATAAAACCTAACAAAAATCTTGGAATCCCGACACTCAAAACAAGCCCAAAACCTTCTCTTCTACCCATTCCATTTGGGAGTGTAAGCCACATTATAAAGAGTTTTGCTTGAGGACAAGCAAATATTCAAGTGTGGGGGTATTTGATGTGTGCAAAATGCAACATATAAATTACATCAAATGAGGCATAAAACTAACCCTTTTTAGTACTAATGTTGGAAAAAGTGTGCTTTTGTCTTCCTTTTGTATTTTCAGGTATAAATGAGCTTAAATGAACAAAAGAAGCAAAAATGCAGCCAAATCTAACAATAATACAAGAAAAGGAATAAACGTGGCATACCCGACCCCTCGACAGCATCTTCCCAAGCAAAAACAAGAAAACAGAAGGCTGAAGACGCCCCGTGCTCATTGAGCACGGGGGCGTGCCCAAGTGTCTGCAGAAAAGACAAAGTTGTAGAAGCTTCTATCTCCCAACACGGGGGCGTGCCTAGCGGACACAGGGCCGTGGTCAACGCTAAGATTCGCAGAATCCAAGCAAATCTTGATAGCAAAGATACGATTCTGCACACGGGGCCATGCCCAGCAGACACGAGGGTGTGGTCAACTAATGCAGACAAACTGTATTTAATGAAGAAAGAGAAGATGGATGGACACGAGGCCGTGCCCAATGGACACGGGGCCATGTCCGGGCTTCTGTGCAGGCTATAAATAGAGGTGCTTGGCTTACTTGCAAATCATCCCTTGGCAAACCACCTCTCTCACACTTCACCCACCCACCACCACCATCAAAACCTACATCCACCACCATCATCCATCATCCATCATAGAGTGTGCGTAGTAGTCTCGGGATCCAAGATTGATAGTAAGAGTTCTTGACAATCAAAGGCCATGTTTGCCTAAGTCTCTTACATCACTTGGTGAAGACAAGCATCTAGTGTAATACTTTTTATTTTTAATCTTTTCGCACTTTTTATTTGGTTATGTATTAATGCCTTTAATAACTAGTTTCTTATGTTGAAGGTGAAACTTCCTTATCATTTGTACGTGGTGTCTTGGCGTTATTTTACTGTCTATATAAAATAAAAGATTTACACCGTTCATATCTCCACGGTCTATATGGAGATATGTTGGCTACCTGGTCGGGGGTTAAGGGAATTGTTTGGTAAGCGTCTTGCCTTGTTCAGTGTATAGATCCTGCAAGGACCTGGGTCAAGCTTAGTAGGACCTCCTTCAATACCCACTGGTATTGGATGGCGAGGGTTCGAATTTCTTGATCCCCTCTTATGTAAACTACTATTAAAACTTTAACCCGGCTACTTAGGATTGTATCCCTGCTGACTCAAACTACTTAGCCGATGGTAACGTCACCTTCAAAAGAGGGGCCTACCACATTACACATTAATAACTTAATTAATTATCTTTCAATAATCCAACCCTTTAGGATTGTATCCTTGCTGACTCAAACTACTGGGTTGAGGGTAATGTCACCTTCAAAAGAGGGGCCTACTATTATAACTAAGATAATCTCTTAAAAAGTGCAAAAGTGCGGAAATAATCAAAGGTTACACTAAAGGCGAGTCGGATCCAAGTGATTCATCTTGTCTACCTGTTTTATTTTTATTTTTCAGCATTTTTAGTTTTTATTTTCATGTTTAAGCCTTTTTCTAAAATTTTGATTTGATTAGACGTTGAGGATAAACCGGTACTAAAAACTATCGAAAAGGGATGTGTTTGTGTATGATGGCTTTGAAGTTTTTGTTGTAGCATTTTGAAAACAGAGACGTATCTCTACCCTTCAGGGCGATCGATTGAAATATCGTTCGATCGGATTGCGATCCGATCGGCGAGACATTTCTAGTGAGAACAAATTCACAGCAGGATTGTCACTCGATCGGATAGCAATCAGATCGGATGGGAATCCGTTAGAAACTGATGTTCTTTGAAAATTATGAAAATGATTAAGTGTCGAAGTTCCAAATGTCAGTCGATCGGATGGCAATCCGATCGGACGACAATCCGTTCGACATGCAGTTTGTTTGAAAACTTGAAAATTGACTAAATATGGAAGCTCAAGTGCAATCCGATCGGACGACAATCCGTCCCAACGAACCTGATCGTCTTGAACTTGATTATTTTTTAAAGTTTTGCAGTTTGATCGAGACGGTGTGATAACGTGCTAAACAACGGAACCTCGTCAAGTCCCAAGTCGCCCGATCGAACAGGAACCACCCTAATCCGACCAGTTAGCTGTTCTTGACGGATGTTCATGTTCATCCCGAAATCGGTTGTCTCTTTGATAGAAACTAGATCTTAGACCGACACTTCACTAAGAATTGAGTAGAAGATCTGAATGAGCTCCGATTCTATCGGTTTTGAGTGCATTGAGTGTAAAAGAGTTGAAAGAATGTTGGAAAAGTATCCTTCAATCCTTTTAACATTGGAAATGTTTAGATCTATGCGAAATCGTTGTGAAATCACGTGGAAATCCTTCAGATCTGAGTTATTCTTGGTAGATTGAGGTCAAAACTTGACGTTCATAAGAACTCCATGATGACATCACCCTAGAATACCTCAAATCCGTTGATTTCATGGTTAAAAGTTAAGATTTAAAGGTAAAAAGATGAAGGAGTGTGTGTAGATCATAGATGTACAAGATTTAGGTTGAAAACTTACAAGAATCATGAGAAATCGAGAGAAAAGAGGGTTGGAGCGTGTTGGTCGGTCGAGAGAGAGCTGTCACATCACTTGTGATGTGACAAGGGGTATTTATAGGTTGCCAAAAAGGTAAAGGGAGTTCAAGTGTCGAATAGCATGCCGATCGGATGACACTTCGATCGGATGGCCATTCGATCGAATGGTCATTCGATCGAGTGGCTCCGACGAGTTGCGTTTCGACGTTTCGTTTCGAGTTTTGGACGTTGCGATGCGTTTAAGCGAGTATTGATTTAGCGATGCGATAGATTAATAATAGTCACAAACAAGCCCTATATCTAACATACAATCATCAATAATTAACTTGTGTTTTGCGTTTGCGATTAAATTGCATTGCGATAGAGTTGCGATTGCGTTTCGATTAATCACCACAAACATAAAGTAAACATGCAAAAGTAACACATAAGTAACACACACACGTAAAACAATACAGAGAACCTATAAATCAAGTTGCAAATGCGATTGCGATGCGATTAGCGATAAAGCGATAAAACATCGATTAAACCTCGATTATTAATAAATACTCCACATAATACAACTAAAGCGATAAAATAAAAGATTCGATCACAAGTCAAATAAGTAAAGTCAGTAGCTAAGCAAAGAGTGACAGATCGCAATTAGCAATCTTTTCTTCCTTTGACTTTGAGTTTGACATCCGTAACATGGGGTGTTACAGCCTCCCCTTCTTAAGGGAATTTCGTCTCAAAATTAGGCTTTAGCCGTTACAAACAACTGTGAGTACTTCACCTTCATGTCACTTTCGAGTTCCGAGGTGAACTCCGCGCCTCGCTTGTCTTCCCAGCGAACCTTCATAATGGGAATGCGTGAGCGCCTGAGCTTCTTGGTTTCTCGGCACATGATCTCGATAGGCTTCTCCACGAAGTGTAATGTTTTGTCCACTTGTAGATCCTCTAGTGGAACTTGTAAATCCTGCTCGACTAGGCACTTTCTGAGGTTCGACACATGGAAAGTCGGATGGACGTTGCTAAGTTCCTCCGGTAGTTCGAGTCTGTAGGCCACTTTTCCGATCCTTTCCAGAATCTTAAAGGGTCCAACATATCGAGGCGCGAGCTTTCCTTTCTTGTCGAATCTGATCACACCCTTCCAAGGTGATACCTTTAGGAGTCCGTGATCGCCAACGTCAATTCAAGGGGCTTGCATCGTCTATCGGTGTAACTTTTCTGACGACTCCAAGCTTTCAGTAGATCGTCTCGAATTTGGAGGATCTTGTCAATCGTTTCTTGCAGTAGCTCAGGACCGGTTAATTGCGCGTCTCCGATCTCATGCCACACAATCGGTGATCGACATTTTCTTCCGTATAATGCCTCAAATGGTGAAATTTGTATGCTAGAATGATAACTGTTATTGTACGAGAATTCGACCAAAGGTAAGTGCGCGTCCCAATTACCATCGAAATCTATGACACACGAGCGAAGCATGTCTTCAAGAATACGAATTGTTCTTTCAGTCTGACCGTCGGTTTGGGGATGGAAAGCGATACTTAGATTAAGTGTAGTACTGAGAGAAGATTGGAACGTTTCCCAAAGACGCGAGGTAAATCGACCATCGCGGTCAGAGATGATGTCACGAGGTGTACCATGTCGACAGATGATCTCGTCGGTGTAGATGCGGGCTAATTTTTCTACCTTGAAGTCTTCTCGTATTGGCAGGAAATGAGCAGATTTAGTTAAACGGTCAACGATAACCCAGATGCTATCGTGACCTGAAGTTGTACGCAGGAGTTTCGTGATAAAGTCCATGGCTATGCTTTCCCATTTCCACATCGGGATCTCGGGTTGCACAAGCAAGCCAGATGGTCTTTGTTGTTCGGCCTTGACTTTCGAGCAAGTCAGGCACTTCGAAACATAGATGGCGATATCCTTCTTCATTCCAGGCCACCAATACCGTTGACGAAGGTCGTGGTACATCTTGTCGGTGCCAGGATGAATGGAATATCGAGATTTGTGGGCTTCATCCAACAGGATTTGTCACAAGTTAGTGCGTTTGTGAATCCAAATTCGGTCCAAATAATGGAATATCCCATTCGCTTTATTCACTAACTGCTCGCCATTGTGGTGAATCCTTTCCTTCTTCAAGGTGCGTTCGGTAAAACAAGCATGCTGAGCGTCACGGATAAGAGTTTCGAGGTGGTGCAGGGTGTGAACATTACGAACGCTAAGCAAATAGCTTCGTTGGCTTAAGGCGTCGGCAACGACATTTGCTTTTCCAGGATGATAACGGATCTCACAGTCATAATCGTTGAGAAGTTCTACCCATCGGCGTTGGCGCATATTCAATTCTTTTTTACTGAGAATGTGTTGCAGGCTCTTATGATCTGTGAAGATCGTACACTTGGTACCATAAAGGTAATGTCGCCAAATTTTCAACGCAAAAATAACTGCGCCTAGCTCGAGGTCGTGGGTTGTATAATTCTTCTCATGGATCTTGAGCTGGTGAGATGCGTAAGCGATAACCTTGTCCCGTTGCATGAGAACACAACCAAGACCAAGATTCGAGGCATCGCAATAGACAACGAAGTCATCGTTTCCGTCGGCAAAGCGAGAACAGGAGCATTGCAGAGCATATGCTTGAGGGTTTGAAAGGCAGTCTCTTGTTCGGTTCCCCAAACAAAAGGCTTGTCTTTATGTGTCAAAGGAGCAAGCGGGACAACGATTTTCTAAAAGTCAGCGATGAATCGACGGTAATAGCCCACCAATCCAAGGAACTAATGAACATCGGATGGTGATTTTGGAGTAACCCAACTCTTAACAACTTCGATCTTCGCGGGGTTGACGTGAATACCTTGACTATTGACGATGTGACTGAGGAATTGAACCTCCTCTAGCCAGAATTCGCACTTGGAGAACTTGGCATAGAGCCGATTCCCTTGGAGTAGCTCGAGAACCAAACGTAGATGTTGCGCGTGTTCGGTTTTCAACTTTGAATAAATAAGGATATCATCAATGAACACGATTACGAAACGGTCAAGAAATGGTTTGCACACACGGTTCATTAAATCCATGAAAACCTCGAGTGCATTGGTTGGACCAAAGGGCATTACGACGAATTCATAATGACCATATCGGGTTCGAAAAGCAGTTTTTGGTATATCTTCCTCCTGAATGCGTAACTGGTGATAATCTGAGCGTAAATCAATCTTCGAGAAACAGGTAGCACCTTGCAATTGGTCAAACAAATCATCGATTCGAGGTAGAGGATAGAGATTCTTGATTGTCAGCTTATTTAACTCCCTATAGTCGATGCACATCCGGAACGACCCATCCTTCTTTTTGACGAAAAGGACTGGTGCGCCCCAAGGAGGGGTGCTAGGGCGAATGAAGTGTAACGCCCATCGTCCTGAACTTTAGGAACTTGTCAAGAATAGTCCCTAAAGTTTAACTTTTGTCTATAATTAGCCCCTAGTCTATGTGGATTGCCTATTTTCTTGTAATGTCTAAAACTATGCTGGAAATGCCTAATTTTGTATGATTAAATGTCTAAATCTCTGCTTGAATGTCTATCGGGAATGCCTAATTCTATGTTGGAAATGCCTAATCGTATATATACTTGGAATGCCTAATTCTATGCTTGAATGTCTATCTGGAATGTCTAATGTTGGAATGCCTAAATGAGGAATGTCTATGCGTGGGATTGTCTAATTCTATATAACTAAAATGCCTATTCGGAATGTCTATATGCTTGGAATGTCTAAATCTATGGAATGCCTATATTTGGAATGCCTAAATCTCTTTGGTGCTTGACTCCGTAGACTCGTGAAACTTGATTCTTGGTTGAACAAGAGACTGGAGCCTTGTCAATGGCCGAATCTATTAATATTGAAAACTCTTGATGTATATGCTCTAATCTAGTTATTCTATTACCCTACATAACGCAACGCCTAACCTAACGCGTAAAACGAATCAGAATCAGGAACGCGGAAGGATGGATTGGCCAGAGTGGCCATCCGATCGGATGACCATCCGATCGGATGACCACCCAAGCCGAACCACCTTTCCCTTCTCTCCTCCTTCACCTATAAATAGGCTGTCACATCACCAATTTGAGTGATGTGATAGCTCTGCTCGACCAAGAACACGCGCACACGACTTTTCTTCATTCTCTCATCGATTTCAGTACGTTTCAAGCTAGATTCTGGTACTTTCTTACTCTACACATCATCCTCTACGTGATTCTCGCTTGAAATCACACTTTTCACCATGAAATCTCTCGGATTCGAACTCTTAAAGATGACGTCATCATGAAGGTTGGTACAAACTAACATGTGATGTCATTCTAAGCAAGATTCAGCTCAGATCTGAGATGATTCATACGTTTTCACACTAAATTTTGTTTAATTCTTCTCCTTTCTTCAATTCTTGCTTTATTTTGGTAAAAACCGGATCCAAACGGGCTATAGGCTTGATGCGTAGTCTAAGGTCGGTTTAGATCTGAGCATTTCCGGAGAAGACGTGCACGAGACGGATTCTGACATAAGTTCATTAATAGCGGATGACTGGTTGGATAGGGGCGATTCCCACCCGATCAGGACGGCCTGGTGCTAACGAACTTACTATTGTCACTATAGGTGTCGTGCCGTCACCGTTGAACTAAAAACTTAGAATTTTTGCAAACAACATTAAACTATCATTCCCGGAAGCCTAAACGGACGACCGTCCGATCGGACAGTAGTTCAATCGAACGGTCATCCGGTTGGATTGTCCAGTTCAACTGCACTCGGATCGAATGGTGATCTGATCGGATTACCATCCAATCGGACAAGTCACTCTGGTCCCCTCTCATGTGTGTCTCACCCGAGTGGCCATTCGATCGGATTACCATCCGATCGGACAGCCACACTTGTCTTGTCTTTTGTTATATTCTCACCCGGACGGATGGCAATCCAATCGGATAGTCATCCGATCGGGCAACCATTGCCACTTTATATCACACATGTCAACCGACCGACCGGCCATCCGATCGGAAAGCCGTCCGATCGGACAGCCCTTCGACCCGGTGACTGTTTTAGCACTTTATTCAATCTCAATACGTTGCCCGACTCTTACCCTATTGCAATCTAATCAGGCTAATCCTAAAAGAGCTCCCTTTGATCCAATAACAGTTGCGACTGTTAATCAATCACTCTGAGTATACTCGATCCCCTTTTTACCTTAAACTTTTGGGGTGTAACATGTATTCTATTAAACTAAATACTTTTGGCAGTCTATACTCTATCCTATGTGTTTGTGAAAACTTGTGCATTCTAGTATTCTATTTGTGCTATGTGACGTTTAATCCTGGGTGTTTAGTTCCGCCTTAACAATAGTAGCGCTATAGGGGGTGCGCCTCTCCCATTATTCATCGGGGGTATGGTTAAGAGGATTCTAGTTTACCTTGAGTCTTGGGTAAACACTAAAGCATCGGGATACTTGGGCTATCACTGCGTGGACTGCGACACTAGCACGGCTGAAACTATTTTTATTGCCTACACTGTGGATACAAGTTGTTTTAATCTATTATTCCACCATCAAACTTGTGTACTCGCCAATACTTTTGTATTGATATTTTAATAGATGTTGCAGGTTGATAGGTAGTGATGGATCATGGAAATCAAGCTAGGGGAATGCCTAGAAACGTCACCTGGTGAACTTAGAAACTTATTGAATGATTTGAACAATCTTTGTTATGTTTTGTACTTGATGTTGATGTTGGATTTTGTTTAGACAAATTTATGCACGAAATCTATTAATATCTATCGTCGCAATAGTGTTATGGAAATCTCATGAGCAATCTGAACGCCTAGTGCTCGCACCCCGATGTTTCCACCATCGGTTGGGGTGTGACATGAAGCCTTTGTCAAGTAATTCCTGGAGTTGACTTGAGAGTTCGCGCATTTCGGATGGGGCGAGGCGATAAGGAGATTTAGCAACAGGGTTGGCTCCAGGAATGAGGTTAATACGAAAATCAATATCACGACTCGGGGGTAAACCAGGTAGATCATTAGGAAAGACATTTGGAAAATCACGAACCACGGGCACCTTATTGATTGCCTTAACTTCCTTTTTCTTCGATACTTCAATGTGTGTCAAGTAAGCTTGGTATTCCTTACGGAGATACTTGCTAGCCTGGACACACGACATGAGTTGGAGTTTCTTCGAAACAACTTCACCATAGACACACAGTTGATCACCATTTGCGAGCGAGAAGCGAATCATCTTATCGAAGCAAACAACTTCAGCACGATTTTCATGAAGAAAAACCATGCCTACTATGATATCGAAACTACCGAGCTGCATCGAAATAAGGTCGATGGGAAAGATGTGATTGTTGAGTTCGAGAGTACAATCACGAAGAACAGAATTGACAGCGACGGTTCTTCCAGTGGCAACTTCAACATCGAACGTCGAGGGGAGATGGGCGCGCTTACGATTAAGGAGCTTTTCAAATTCTAACGACACAAAACAGTTATCGGCTCCAGTATCAAATAAACACGAGGCATATATACCATTCACAAGGAACGTACCATTGACCACGTTGTTATCTGCTTAAGCCTGGCAGACGTTGATGTTGAAAGTACGTCCGTGGGCTGCTGGCTGCTGTTGCTGCTGTTGCTGGGGCTGCTGCTGTTGTGGCTCTTGCTTCACCACTCGATTCGGGCACATGCTTGCGAAATGGTTGGGATCACCACACGCAAAGCAAGCTCTAGCATGGATCGCGGGTGCAGGAGCCGCTTGTTGGCCTTGAGGAGCAGGAAGTAGAGCTTGTTGAGCAGGAACTTGACTTTGAGCTGGAGCTGGGGCTTGACGTGGACCTGTACGGCAGTTAGCGGTAAAATGTTCGTACATGTTGCAGTGCACATAATATCTATAAGCGATTCCCATTGGATGATGATAAGTAAAAGTAGGGCAAGCCGGGTGAGGACCAGGATATGCATGCTTAGCCGGCGGTGCATGAGTGACCGGTGCCGTTACTTGACGGTGTTGAGGCTGCGTTTGAGTGGGTACAGCTTGAAGAGGAGCGGCAGTTGTGACAGTGCAATTTTTGCTACTGTTGTTGTTGTTCTTTCTCTTGCGACGGGAGGACTTTGATGATTGCGGAGCGGCGGCGGTGTCAGCGGTTGGAGCAGCGGTAACTTGGTGCAGATTCTTGGAGGCTTTATCCCAGTAACCATCCTTGACTCGCTTGTTGTTTATCTCAGTAGCGAGTAAGAAGGTTTCCTCAATCGTTATCGTCTTTGCAGCTTGAATGAAATCAGCCACGCAATCCGGAAGAGCACGGATATACTTCTTGATGGTGATTTCGGGAGTAGTAACTTGACCTGCACAGATTATTCTTAGCTGCTTAAAGCGAGCAGTCAAACTAGCGTTGTCGCCATTGATGCGTGTCGAGTGTGATATAATTTTATGTATATTTTTAGCCCTTTTAACACTTTAGTCAAGTTTTAAATTTATAAAACACGATATTTTACTAACACTAAACACACATATGAGCAAGTGCACCCATCGTGAGCGTAGTATAGCGTTGGTAAGATACCGAGGTCGTCCAAGGACACAAGAGCATTTAGTACCGGTTTATCCTCAACGTCTAATCAAATCAAAATTTTAGAAAAAGGTTTAAACATGAAAATAAAAACTAAAAATGCTGAAAAATAAAAATAAAAATAAAACAGATAGACAAGATGAATCACTTGGATCCGACTCGCCTTTAGTGTAACCTTTGATTTTTTCCGCACTTTTGCACTTTTTAAGAGATTATCTTAGTTATGGTAGTAGGCCCCTCTTTTGAAGGTGATTTTACCCTCAACCCAGTAGTTTGAGTCAGCAAGGTTACAATCCTAAAGGGTTGGATTATTGAAAGATAATTAATTAAGTTATTAATGCGTAATGTGGTAGGCCCCTCTTTTGAAGGTGACGTTACCCTCGGTTAAGTAGCTTGAGTCAGCAGGGATACAATCCTAAGTAGCCAGGTTAATGTTTTAATAGTAGTTTACATATGAGGGGATCAAGAAATTCGAACCCCCGCCATCCAATACCAGTGGGTATTGAAGGAGGTCCTACTAAGCTAGACCCAGGTCCTTGCAGGATCTATACACTGAACAAGGCAAGACGCTTACCAAACCATTCCCTTAACCCCCGACCAGGTAGCCAACATATCTCCATATAGACCGTGGAGATAAGAATAGTGTAAATCTTTTATTTTTATATAGACAGTAAAATAACGCCAAGACACCACAGACAAATGATAAGGAAGTTTCACCTTCAACATAAGAAACTAGTTATTAAAGTCATTAATACATAACCAAATAAAAAGTGCGAAAAGATTAAAAATAAAAGTATTACACTAAATGCTTGTCTTCACCAAGTGATGTAAGAGACTTAGGCAAACATGGCCTTTGATTTATTAAGAACTCTTACTATCAATCTTGGATCCCAAGACTATTACATACACTCTATGATGGATGATGGTGGTGGATGTGGGTTGTGATGGTGGTGGAGGGTGGGGTGAAGTGTGAGAGAGGTGGTTTGCCAAGGGATGATTTGCAAGTGAGCCAAGCACCTCCATTTATAGCCTGCACAAAAGCCCGGACACGGCCCCGTGTCCATTGGGCACGGCCCCGTGTCCATCCATCTTCTCTTTCTTCATTAAATGAAGTTTGTCTGCATTAGTTGACCACGCCCCCGTGTCTGCTGGGCACGACCCCGTGTGCAGAAGCGTATCTGTACAATCAAGATTTGCTTGGATTCTGCGAATCTTAGCGTTGACCACGGCCCCGTGTCCACTGGGCACGCCCCCGTGTTGGGAGATAGAAGCTTCTACAACTTTGTCTTTTCTGCAGACACTTGGGCACGCCCCCGTGCTCAATGAGCACGGGGCGTGTTCAGCCTTCTGTTTTCTTGTTTTTGCTTGGGAAGATGCTGTCGAGGGGTCGGGCATGCCACGTTTATTCCTTTTCTTGAATTATTGTTAGATTTGGCTGCATTTTTGCTTATTTTGTTCATTTAAGCTCATTTATCCCTGAAAATACAAAAGCAAGACAAAATCACACTTTTTCCAACATTAGTACTAAAAAAGGGTTAGTTTTATGCCTCATTTGATGTAATTTATATGTTGCATTTTGCACACATCAGTGTGACAGTAGGACTCCTGCGTTGGGAGTTACTCATACGTGCGTAGGACTCCTGCGCATGTATGAGTCCCCATTTTACATTGATTTCCAAACTCAAACCTATACAATAACAGTGTTAGGATCATATAGAAGCCTCATTTTGTGAAAAAAAGTAAGAACCATTCACAACATGTCACGTGTCATTGATGTGCGTGAAGTATGTTATATGTTAGGTGTATATTTTAAGCCCTTTTTACACTTTTTAGCCAAGTTTTAAATTTATAAACATGATATTTACTAATACTAAACACACATGTGGGCAAGTGCACCCATCGTGGACATAGTATAGTGTTGGTAAGATACCGAGGTCGTCCAAGGACACAAGAGCTTTTAGTACCGGTTTATCCTCAACGTCTAATCAAATCAAAAAGTTAGAAAAAGATTTTTAAACTAGAAAAATAAAACTAACTAAAATGCTGAAAAGTAAAATAAAAGTAAAAACAGATAGACAAGATGAATCACTTGGATCCGACTCGTGTGTAGTGTAACCTTTGATTATTTTCTCACTTTTGCACTTGTTTAAGAGATTATCTTAGTTATTGTAGTAGGCCCCTCTTTTGAAGGCGACGTTACCCTCAACCCAGTAGTTTGAGTCAGCAAGGATACAATCCTAAAGGGTCAGATTATTGAAAGATAATTAATTAAGTTATTTATGCATAATGTGGTAGGCCCCTCTTTTGAAGGCGACGTTACCCTCGGCTAAGTAGTCTGAGTCAGCAAGGATACAGTCCTAAGTAGCTGGGTTAAAGTTTTAATAGTAGTTTAACTTATGAGGGGGCCAAAGAGTTTGGACCCCCGCCATCCAATAACGTTGGGTATTGAAGGAGGTCCTACTAAATTTGACCCAGGTCCTTTGCAGGATCTATACACTGAACAATGGCAAGACTCTTACCAAACCGTTCCCTTAACCCCCGACCAGGTAGCCAACATACCTCCATATAGACCGTGGAGATATGAATGGTGAAAATCTTTTATTTTATATAGACAGTAAAATAATGCCAAGACACCACGGACAAACGATAAGGAAGAATCACCTTCAACATAAGAAACTAGTTATTAAAGTCATTAATACATAACCAATTAAAAAGTGCAAAAGATTAAAAATAAAAAGTATTACACTAAACACTTGTCTTCACCAAGTGATGTAAGAGACTTAGGCAAACATGGCCTTTGATTGTCAAGAACTCTTACGATCAATCTTCGATCCCGAGACGACTCACACACTCTATGATGGACAATGGATGATGGTGGTGGATGATGGTGTTGTGATGGTGGTGGGTGAAGTGTGATAGAGGTGGTGTGCCAAGGGATGAGTTGCAAGAGCTCCAAGCACTCCTATTTATAGGCTGAACAGAAGCTCGGGCACGACCCCGTGTCCATTGGGCACGGCCCCGTGTCCATCCTCCTCTCTTTCTTCATTAAATGCAGTTTATCTGCATTAGTTGGCCATGCCCCCGTGTCCGCTGAGCACGACCCCGTGTGCAGAAACATATCTGTACTATCAAGATTTGCCTGGATTCCGCGAATCTTATAGTTGACCACCGCCCCGTGTCTGCTGAGCACGACCCCGTGGTGGCGATGGAAGCTTCTACCACTTTGTCTTTTCTGCTGACACTTGGGCACGCCCCCGTGCTCATTGAGCACGGGGCGTGTTCAGCCCTCTGTTTCCTTGTTTTGCTTGGGAAGATGCTGTCGGGAGGCCGGGCATGCCACGTTTGTTCCTTTTCTTGTAATTATGTTAGATTTAGCTGCCTTTTTGCTTCTTTTGTGTATTTGAGCTCATTTAATCCTGAAAATACAAAAGGAAGACAAAAGCACATTTTTCCAACATTAGTACTAAAAAGGGTTAGTTTTATGCCACAATTGATGTAATTTATATGTTGCATTTTGTGCACATCACTCACCCCTCTAATTCATGTATAAATGACATTTTTGTATTTTATTTTAAAGTTGGTTTCTATAAACTTCTAAAATTATGGAAGTAGTTTACAAATTCATGTGTTGCTTGTCTATGTGCTGGTTATGATTATACACGTATGTGCTAGTTATAAAATTCATGTGTTGCTTATATAAATTATGTGTTGGTTATACTCGTGTACATATGTGCTGGTTATAATTATACATGTATGTGCTGATTAAAGAAATTCATGTGTTGCTTATATATGTGCTGGTTATACTTATTAGCACAATTATAAAACACTATTTTGCAAGTTTTTTAAAAAAGTCGTTTTTATGTATATCAATTTTATATTCATATTAAAGATTAAAAAATGCGGATTTTATGGTATTGTTTTTTAATAAAATACTAAATTATATAAAAGTTATTTTAGTGTCAAAAACCGGGTAGAATTAGTAGTTAATACAAAATGAGAAAATGACTAAAACACCATTGAATCTCATTAAATAGTATAATTATTGTTAGTATTGATGTGTAATCAATCTTAATCCTCTTAATTTAATTAATCAACATTCAAGATCTGTCCTTACTTTTTTAAATAAGATAAGATTTTATGGGATCTAACTCTACAATAACATACGAACTACTACCCATACATACATACATACATACATACATACATACATACATACATACATACATACATACATACATACATACATACATACATACATACATACATGCATACATACATACATACATACATACATACATGAATGCATGCATGCATGCATGCATACATACATGAATGCATGCATGCATGCATGGATACATACATACATACATACATGCATGCATGCATGGATACATACATACATACATGCATGCATGCATGCATACATACATACATACATACATACATACATACATACATACATACATACATACATACATACATACATACATACATACATACATACATACATACATACATACATACATACATACACACATACATACACACATACATTAGACATAAGTGCACTGACATAAACAAACGTAGACCAAAATTTTTTTAACCCTATTAAAAGAAAAAATTTGCTCCGCCATTGATCATAGTTGTCTTGCATGTAACCAGATCATTGGCAGTGGCGGACCAAGGAATTATTTGTTGGGGTTACGGATGAGGTGTTCAACCATATTTTCAAGCGGTGCGATCATGTTTTTTGCTTAAAATATACACTAATTCTTCTTTTCAAAAGGTGCGGCCGCCCACTTTGGCCAAAGAGTGGGTCCGCCCCTCATCATTGGTTTCACATGATTCAAAAGTTATGTTTTCGTTAAAGGCAAAAGGCTACAAAACATATATGTTTCATTATAATTTTACAAAATTTTATGATTTTAACTAACAGAATTTTTTCATCTAAAAAAGTTAGAAGTTAGTTTGTGGGGTGTGTGGGGGCTTGGGTTGTGGGCATGGGTTAACATGTGGCACTTATGCTGTATCAGTCCACACCCAAAATAGTGGGGTGTGGAGGGGGCGTGGCTAGGCGGCGCAGGGTGTTATTTGGCACCTATTTTTTTCTTTTTTTTCTTTTTTTATTTTAATCATAGAATTTAATATATTAATTTTAAAAACACCTATTTAATTAATATTAAATAAATACAACAAAAAATACATTACATCATAAAAAAATCAATCATTTTATCTTTGTCTTTAATGTTTTCAAATCTAGGAAGTGTTGAAACATGTTGTATCAAATCAGCTCGAAGTTTTGCATTTATTTGTCATGACTCGATTGGATTTTGGTTTTGCGTTCTCTATTCGTCACTAGTGTCTTCGTTATTTGATTGGGTCTCCTCGGGATAATATCTGTCACACCCCAACCGATGGCAGAATCATCGGGGCATGGCACTGAGCGAAACAGATTGTCCAGAAGTTTCCATAACAACTATTTATATAATCCAGTTAAAGATACGTCCCATACCGTATCCCGAATAAACAAATACATTATTACAGATAACATCCAAACAAGTAGTTCTATTCTGACAACTCAGATTTAATCATAATAAAATAAATATTGTTCAAATGCTCCTAAAGACCCAGCCTGACAAGATCTACAGACAACTATGCTCTAGTTGCTCTTTCCTGACAGACAACTATTTGTTGGGGGCCTCTAGAGCTTTATTCTAGCCTCGCTTTCCTAGCAAGCAAACATCTTAAACACCTGTCACATACGTTAAAATAAAGTCAATACATATAATGTAAAGGTGAGCACACAAGTTTGATAATAGCATATAGAGTTCGAATAGTTTACGCATAACCAGCACGTACACAGAGGAAAACGAAGCATGTTAATTATCGACATGGACCTATCGATACCAATGACTGCGGGTTGACCGTCCAAGACGGTTCACAATACATGATTACCACCGTAATCCATGCAAGTAATTGTCCTTAACAACCCCTGTGTGAACGGGTGCTAAGTCCAAACTATAGTACTATGTCGTTAAGGCAGGCAGACAGCATTCCACATGTAAACACAATCAATAGCATTCATTTAGTCACGTAATACATGCATAATGGTTAGCGTTCAAATAATTGAGTAGTGTGTTCGATAGTGATTTTTGATAAGTAACGTATGTAACACCCAAAAGTGCTAAAAGCAAAAAGAGATCGAGTATACTCATAGCGATTGATTTATGGATTGAAGGGAGCGCTTGGGAGTAGGGTTAGCCTGAACAGTTCAATAGCATAACGATGAATAACTCGCAAAGTGGAAACATGTGTAAGTGGATCGAACAGCCTGGTAGATCGAACAGTTGGTTCGATCGAGTGGGTTGTTCGTTCGGCTGGACAATTCGTCGGACAGCCTGTTCGATCGGCCGGTAGGCTCGATCGGCTGGACTGTTCGAGTGGATTGTTTCTACCTTTGCGAAGGATGTGTTTGTGTATGATGGCTTGTCCTTTTAAAGTTTTCGTTGTAGCATTTGAGAACACTGAAGTGTTCTTACCTTTCAGGTTGATCGATCGAACGATCCGTTCGATCGGCCGGCATATCCGATCGGTTAGGAACTTCAGTAGTAGTCCTCATTCAGGATGTCACTCGATCGAACAGCTTACTCGATCGAATAGCGTGCTCGATCGGGTGGCATTCCTGTACAGCAAACGAATTGAAAATCGACTAAGTGTTGAGGCATAGTATCTCATGATCCGATAAGTAATGTTTACCAATCGAATAGCATGTTCGATCGGGCATCACTTCGTTCAATACCATACTTCATGAAGTTGTGAAATGTGGGACCATGTGCTAGCCGATCGGCTGGCCCGGTCGATCGACTGGCATGTCCGATCGGCTGGGCTGTTCGTTCGAACAGCCTAGCCGTTCGGCCAGCATTCTGACCTGGTCGGCCTTTCGTCTAACACTTGGCTGTTTTGATTATTTTGACATAATTTCGAGGTATTTTGACAACGAGTTGAACCATAGAATGTGGGTTCTTACTTGATTCACTGGTTCGGACAGGAATCACCCAAATCCGGCCGGTGAACTCTTCGGAACGGTAGTTTATCGTTTAACCCGGAGTCGGCGAACCTCGTAGATAGAATCCAAATCTTGAACTACATCACTGTTAGAATGATTAGTGAGTTGGTTCAAGCTCCGTTTCTACCGGTTTTAAGGCATTGAGTGTAAAAAAGTTGAAAGAAAGTTGGAAATTTCGTCTTTCAATCTTTCACACCATGAAATGTTTAGATCTATGATAGATCTTACTTTATTTATGTGGAAATCGGTTAGATCCAAGCTATTCATGGTGGAATGAGGCCAAAACATGATGTTCTTCAAGAACACCATGATGACATCACCCAAGAACACTTAAATCTTGGTGATTTCACGGTTAGAAATCGAGATTTGAAAGATAGAAAGGTGTAGAAGCGTGTATTGATCAAGAAAGTACAAGATTTAGAGTGAAAACTTACCGGAATTGGAAGAAATCTGAGAAAAAGTGAAGAACAAGAGCTGGTTGGTCAGAGGTTTCCAAAAGTGGTAAAGATGACAATGACAGGGCTATTTATAGGCTTCCCAAAGGGGAAAGTGCTAACCGATCGGCCAGGATTCCTGATCGGCTGGCCTGCTCGATCGAACAGCTGGTTCGATCGGCTGGCCTGTTCGATCAGTGGTTCCCTGTTCTATCAGTGGCCCTTTTCGAGTGTTTGGCGACGATTTTTGATATTTTGATTCCGATAAACGATGATACGAATATGATAGAGTTTCCTAATCAAATTACTTTCAGTCCCAACTACTATAGCAACATATAAGCATCTATAATTCACTTTTCGTTTTCGATTTCGATTGAATTCGATTGTCTTTTCGAGTTTCGTTTCGATTTGATTGATCACTACACATAACAACATAAAGTAAACACGCACAAGTAACACATAAGGCACACACACACGTATAATATAACACCAAAGTTCGCATAATTCGAGGTTCGAGTTCGATGATGATTTGATTAGCTTGATTATCGATTAATTAGCTTTATCGCATTGTTACTTCCTGCTATACAAGGTTGATTTAACAATTCACATTTGATTAAACATTCGATCACTTTGATTAATCAACACTTACTCAACATAATACAAAATTTAAAATAGACTAACTACAGTCAAGGTCAAACTTCGACTTTGACTTTGACATTCGAAAACACGGGGTGTTACAGCCTCCCCTTGTTTAGGGAATTTCGTCCTGAAATTAGGCTGAAAGCTGCACATCACCGTGATTTTACCAATTTGATGCTTCAGATCTATTTAAACAACTGCGGGTACTTGACCTTCATGTCGCTTTCGAGTTCCCAAGTGAACTCCGCGCCTCGTTTGCCTTCCCATCGGACTTTCACGATAAGGATGCGCGAGCGTCTGAGTTGCTTGGTTTGGCGATCCATGATTTCGACAGGCTTTTCCACGAAGTGTAATGTTTCGTTAACCTGAAGATCGTCGAGCGGTACGATTAAATCATGATCAGCTAGGCACTATCGAAGGTTTGACACATGGAAAGTCGGGTGGACGTTACTAAGCTCCTCCGGTAGTTCGAGTCTGTAGGCGACCTTTCCGATCCTTTCCAGAATCTTAAAAGTTCCAACATATCGAGGCGCTAGTTTCCCTTTCTTGCCGAATCTGACTACACCCTTCCAAGGGGATACCTTTAGGAGTACGTAGTCGCCAACGTCAAATTCCAGGGGCTTGTGTCTTCTATCGGCATAACTTTTCTGTCTATCCCGGGCTTTCTACAAGTTGTCTCGAATCTGGAGGATTTTGTCAGTCGTTTCTTGTAGAATTTCGGGACCGGTTAGTTGCGAGTGACCAATCTCGTGCCACACAATAGGCGATCGACATCTTCTTCCATATAAAGCCTCGAATGGTGCCATTTGTATGCTGGCATGATCGCTGTTGTTGTACGAGAATTCGACTAGCAGCAGGTGTTTGTTCCAACTACCACCGAAGTCTATGACACACGCGCGGAGCATGTCCTCAAGAGTACGGATCGTTCTTTCAGTCTGACCGTCAGTTTGAGGATGGAAAGCAGTACTCAGGTTAAGCGACGTACCAAGGGCCGCTTGAAACGTTTCCCACAGTCACGAAGTAAACCGAGCGTCACGGTCTGAAATGATGTCACGAGGCGTACCATGATTACGAATGATCTCGTCGGTGTAGATTTGGGCTAGTCGTTCTACCTTGTAGTCTTCTCGTATTGGCAAGAAGTGGGCTGATTTGGTTAGACGATCAACTATAACCCAAATACTGTCGTGACCTGATGGCGTGGGCGGGAGTTTGGTTATGAAATCCATAGCTATACTCTCCCACTTCCATATAGGTATCGGCGGTTGTTCGAGTAAGCCAGAAGGTCTTTGATGTTCAGACTTAACTTTTGCGTAAGTTAAACAACTTCCAACATAGAGAGCGATTTCCCTTTTCATACCCGACCACCAGTACTTGTAGCGAAGATCCTGGTACATTTTATCAGCACCGGGATGAATAGAATATCGGGATTTGTGGGCTTCATTCATGATAATCTTTCGCAAATCGGTCCGCTTAGGGATCCAAATTCGGTCTAGATAGTAGAATATCCCATCGGCTTTGCTTACGAGCTAAGCTCCATCGTGATAAATCCTCTCTCTCTTCAGAGTACGCTCGTTAAAACAAGCATGCTGAGCTTCGCGGATGAGAGTTTCGAGGTTATGCTGGGCTTGAGTATTGCGAGTACTGAGCATGTAACTCCGTCTACTGAGCGCGTCGGGAACAACATTTGCTTTGTCTGGGTGATAACGAATCTCACAGTCATAATCGTTGAGGAGTTCTACCCATCGGCGTTGACGCATATTAAGTTCCCTCTGATTGAAGATGTGTTGTAAACTCCTGTGATCGGTGAAGATCGTCCACTTGGTACTATACAGGTAGTGTCGCCAAATCTTTAATGCAAAGACAACTGCGCCTAGCTCGAGATCATGGGTTGTATAGTTCTTCTCGTGGATTTTGAGCTGACGAGATGCGTAAGCTATAACCTTGTCCCGTTGCATAAGAACACAACCAAGACCGAGGTTTGAAGCATCACAATAGACAATGAAGTCGTCGCTTCCGTCGGGCAGCGTAAGGATTGGAGCATTGCACAGCATATGCTTGAGGGTTTGAAAGGCAGACTCTTGTGCGTTTCCCCACACAAAAGGCTTGTCTTTATGGGTAAGAGCGGTAAGTGGCACAACGATCTTAGAGAATCCTTCGATAAATCGTCCGTAGTAGCCCGCTAGTCCGAGAAAAGAACGAACTTCAGACGGGTTCTTAGGCGTAATCCAACTTTTGACTACTTCAATCTTTGCGGGATCGATGTGTATACCCTGACTATTCACGATGTGACCCAGAAATTGAACCTCCTCTAACCAAAATTCACACTTGGAGAATTTGGCGTAGAGTTGATTCCCCTGAAGTAACTCGAGAACCAAACGTAGATGTTGCGCGTGTTCGGCTTTCGACTTGGAATAGATCAAGACATCATCAAAGAACACAATGACGAAACGGTCTAGGAATGGCTTACACACGCGATTCATTAGATCCATAAAAACCGCAGGTGCGTTGGTTAAACCAAAAGGCATAACAACGAATTCATAATGGCCATAACGAGTTCGAAAAGCGGTTTTGGGGATGTCTTCCTCTTGAATCCGCAATTGATGATAACCTGAACGCAGATCGATCTTCGAGAAACACTTGGCACCTTGCAGCTGATCAAATAAGTCGTCGATTCGGGGCAAAGGGTAACAGTTCTTGATGGTCAGCTTATTCAATTCCCGATAATCGATGCACATCCTGAACGACCCATCCTTCTTTTTGACGAAAAGGACTGCCGCGCCCCAAGGAGAGGTGCTCGGGCGAATAAAGCCTTTTTCAAGTAACTCCCGGAGTTGGTTCGAGAGTTCCTTCATTTAGGATGGCGCGAGTCGATAAGGGGCTTTGGCAACAGGGTTAGCTCCAGGAATAAGGTCGATACAAAAGTCGATATCACGACTTGGCGGTAGTCCAGGAAGATCATCAGGGAACACCTGAGGAAATTCACGAACCACTGGAACGTCTTTGACTTCAACCTTCTTTTTCTTTTCCTTCTCCGCTACTACAATGTTGGCCAAGAAAGCGCTATATTCCTTGCGGAGATACTTGCTAGCTTGGACGCATGACATAAGTTGAAGACCTTTCGAAGCTGTTTCACCATATACACACAATAGATCACCATTCGCAAGCGAGAATCGAATCATCTTCTCAAAGCACACAACTTCAGCATGGTTTTCGCGAAGAAAGTCCATGCCTACTATGACGTCAAAACTTCTGAGTTGCATCGGAATAAGATCGATTGGGAAGAGGTGATTGTTGAGCTCTAAGGTACAATCACGAAGAACAGAGTTAACAGCGACGGTTCTTCCAGTAGCAACTTCGACTTTGAATGACGAGGGGAGATAAGAACGCTTATGACTAAGGAGCTTCTCGAATTCAAACGAGACAAAGCAGTTATCGGCTCCAGTATCAAACAAACACGATGCATAAATACGATTCACAAGGAACGTACCATTAACCACGTTGTTGTCAGCCTGGGCCTGACGGGCATTGATGTTTAAGGTTCGGGCACGGGCTGCTTGCTGCTGAGGCTGCTGTTGTTGCTGAGGCTGCTGGGGCTCTTGCTTAACCACCCTGTTCGGGCACATGTTTGCAAAGTGGTTAGGATCACCACATGCAAAGCAGAGTCGAGCATTGACCACGGGTGCTTGAGCTGCTGGTTGACCCTGAGGGGCTGGAAGTAGAGCTTGGTGAGCAGTAGCTTGAACTGGGGCTTGACGGGGACCATAGCGACAGTTCGTAGTGAAATGACCGTAAAGGTTGCAGTGAGCGCAGAAACGACAAGCGATTCCCACCGGATGATGGTACGAGCATGTCGTTCTATGAGGATGACGAATCACTTGAACTTGAAGAATTCATTGTATATATTCTTTGGGTGATGGGAGGTGGTTTTTGAATATTTGGATAGTAAAATTTAGTAAGAATTCGTTGATTTGTATAGAATAAAAGTTAAAGATTTTTTTTATATAAAATAGCCGTTGGCTAACGGCTAGCCTAATAGTCACATGAACTCAGCCAATCTCAGCCATCCACATCATCTCCCCAACCCGCCCCATGTCAGGCTTCATAGCCACGCTAACAAGGAAACGCCGCTACCCACACTAGCCTAATGTGACTAAAACAGTGTTGCTTGGCTATCCACGCCCCTAACCCAAGCACACATTCTTAGAGCATTCTCATCCAATCCATCAAACTAACCCCTAACTTTAAACTATAAAAAAAATCTTCTAAAAACTCACTCCAACCTATCCACTATATCTATACCCTAACCTTATATATTAAAAAAAAAGGTACAGTAACTTTTTATTAATAAAAAGCTCCTGTAACTCTCCATCTCTAACAATCACACATCTTCCGCCCCTCTCCTTCTCCGGCACATCGACTACCATCAACAAATTAAGCAAAACTACCAGAAAGTTCCCACTTCCCAGGTTCTGATTTGTAAAGTGTGGAGGGTTCCGAGTTGAAAACACTCCTGATTTCACAGGCAATGATGCGGCTTCTATTGGAAACTAGGGTTACGATTTGAAAACTAGACAAACAGGTATGATTCTTTCTTTGTTTTGTGTTGTTGTATGAATCGTCGAAACCAGGGTTCCGATTTAAATCGTCGAATAAGGTATGTTTTGATAAGGTTTTGTTGTTTGGTTTTATGAATCTGTGAAGTGTTTGATTAAATGTCTGAGAGAAAGTTTAGATGTTTAGTAAGAAATTTAATTAGAGTTCATGTGAGCAAGTATAGTTAGTGGATTAATGTGTGTTAATTAATGAGAAAATGAAAGATAATTCTTTAGACCACTTGTAATTGGCTAGATTTTTTTTTGATGTGATTTAGAGATACTTTGCTAGTGGTTGTTTATGGTGATTATACAATGCAGTTGGTGGGGAAGGAGATAGTGATGGTTTTTTTTTTGGTTGTCAAGTAGTTTTCAACTCTTGATGGGTTGATGGACAACTGTTAATACATTCAAGAATTATTATTGGACAAAATGAGTGCATGTGATTAAATATAGGGCAAACGAACAGGAAAAACACGTAGTTGAAGATTGTATATGACGACGAGCCAGTGGGAAAGCCCACTTTACCCGCTTTGTGTCACACCCCGACCACGTAGAACATACAAAACGTGGCAGAAATGTCGAGGAGTGTTGTAACAGAATTAATTGTTTCAAATCCATGGTAATTGAAGTTTCGTTTTATTAATCAAACATGAAAGTTTACATTGTTTAAACAAGAACCAAAGAGTACATAACATAAATTAACTAGTTCTTGTCTTGTTTTAAGTCACTAAGGCACAGGTCCGCCTAAGTATATTTTGATAAGTCCTATGCATCATCTCCTGAAAACACATGTGAAAATAGGTACGTCAGCATAAAAATGGCTGTGATATACATAGGTTTTGTGAAAACAGAATTCATGACTTATGTTGAGAAAATGTTTAGTCATGAACCTTGTAATTTGCTTTGTCTTGTAAATCATTTGAAAAACGATAAGATCAGATGATATGTATAAATAAATGTAAGGTTAAATGAATAACCAAGTAAAATGAGTTTGTATAAGATAAGTTGTTTGTAAAACAATGTCTTGTGAAAAGTATGTTATTTGTATAAAACGTTATATGTCTCAAGTTGAAATGATTCAAATAACGCTACGATATGTAATACCATACAAACACTTATATATAGGAAGTACCAGCGGCGTATCCACCATGCTTGTATCATATTACACACGCCTCGTTACTTAAATCACTTACTCAAACCAAGCCATCAAGATGTAATGTTTAACAATTGTAGAAATGTTTATGTATAGTCCAATGTCTATTGTCAAATGTAAATCTTGTCAACAGATACAAAAGGTTCACACAGTTCAACAGTTAAAATCAGTTCATATAATCGAACGGTTACGACGGTTCACATGGTCAAATGGTTACAACGGTTCAAAATGTAATATAATGTGTTCATATGTTGGATGAGCATATGCAACAGAAATGCAATGTAAAACAATGTACTAAGTATGCACACAATGGACATACATAGCATGAAATGTAATGTAAAACAATGTACTAAGTATGCACACAATGGACATACATAGCATGAAATGTAATGTAAAACAATGTACTATGTATGCACACAATGGACATACATAGCATGAAATGTAATGTAAAACAATGTACTAAGTATGCTATCAGTCAACATACATAGCAAAACGATGTAATGAAAATCATGTACTATAAATGTACTAATGAACATAGCAAGTATATGATGTGAAAACATGAAATCATGAAAGTAACAAGTAGGCACATGTGTTTCACCCCAAAATAGTTTGGAAAAAGTAAAAGAGGGGTCTATGTACTCACCTGAGATTGCTTTGAAGTTCTTGTGTAATAATCACACAATGCTAGAGATCACGGAATATCAAACGACACCTAATAGGTAGCTATGTTAATATACCGGACCTAAATCGGAAGATCGGATAGTACGCGGGTTTGTAAACCAAACGAGCATGGAGACTCGTGAAATATGGTTTAACAAAGCCTAGATACTAAAATGAATCCTAACCTAAGTGGTTGCGACCCATTACGACCCGTTTAGGTAGCTTATGCTACCTTAACGCGTCGTTCGCGTATAACGCGTCTGGAACGCCTAACATCATGACCACAAGGTATAACCTCGGAAGGTTACAGCTATGGTCACCTAATGTGTCTGGTCGGATCCTAATGATCGACCAAATGGGCCGGGTTCGAAAGTATAAGCGATGGTTTAGATCGCTTACCTTACGACCCTAAATAAGCACTAAACTAAAAGTGACGAGCTAAGCATGTTAGAAGATGCTTAACTAAGTTTAGAAAACAGGTTTGGCATCAAAACAAACGGCTTTGATGCTCACGAGTAGTTTGGTTACAAAATACGCAAGAATGCGCATTTTGGCCGAAACTACGACTCGTCACTGAGCCTAGATAACGTGGTAATCAGTAGGTATAGTCGCCATGGACTATAACCATCGTGATCACGCTCACGTTATGAAGTTCTAATGAACTTCGTGTTGACCATAGGCTGGTCACGCAGAAAGTCAAACAAAACGTTGACTTTCGGACTCGAAAAGCGAATAAAAGAACGAAAGAACACTTACGAAGGGTCCCCGAAAGCTAATCTCGATCCAGGAGCTCAGCTATGAAGCAAAGGCCTCAACTTAGAGATTTAGATCAGATTTTGTGGGTTTTTAACCAAAGGGGGGGGGTATTTATAGGAAAAGCAAGACCGTTAGGATCGTTTCTTGAATATCGTGCCACAATCCAAGCCGTACACTTGTCGCAAAGTTGTGGTGCCTTATTTTGCCCCCACCATAGGGATTTGACACGTGTCGTTGCCCTTTGGGTGATCGAAAGGCCAATGCAAGTGGATCAAACATTGAATCTGGTCTGCATGTCTGATGCGGCCCGCGTCAGGATTCACACAAGGCTCAGGCGGGCTGCCTGGCCTTGTCTGATCCGCACAAGCTTTCAGTAATTACAGTTTTAGTCCCTGTTGCGTATTTAAGCCATTTCCGACACTTCTAAGGCCCGTAAAGCCAACTTTAAGGCCCTAAAATGATGCCTAAACATTGTGGACATGAAACATGCTCGAAAATATGTCGGGTGTTGGTTCGTTTGGCCGTACGAATGCGATGTTCGGTTAATTACGACAGAATGCGCATAAGCGCGAAAAACGATCCAAATGACGCGACGAATGGATTTTTCTCATGCCAAACACTAAGGCATAATATAAGGATGCTTACATAAATTTTTGGATGTTCGGATGTATTCAGAACGTAAGTTATACACGAAAGTGCAAACTTGTGCACTTTTTGACACTTTTAGCCCCTGAATGATCCAAAAGTTTGTTTTAGGATACCAAACCCCTCAAAGCCTATTTCTAAGCTATGTAAAGGATATTTACGGTATTTTTAACTTATGGACGTGTTCCGGAATGCTCGTTACAGTTCAGATTGGCATACTTTCGTAGTTTGTCAAGTTTAGTCCCTGTAAGCGAATTAACTTGTTTTTGCCATACCAAAGCCTTCAAAATTTATTTCTAAGTTATGTAAAGGTTATTTAAGGTATGTTAAGTATATGATGGTGTTCCGGAGTATTTGTCGCATTTAAACTGAGTACGTTTACGCACCAGCTTGCGTATAATTCTCCAGAAAGCGATATAAAGTTTCAAATTGAACAAGAATTGTTATGTGCAAAAGATACACATATTTATACAAGGTCCCAAGTATGAAATACAATATTTCATCGGCTTGGTATTTGTTTGATGGTCGTGGTGACACAGGTGTCACAGTCTCCCCTACTTTAGGAAATTTCGTCCCGAAATTTATTCGTAGGAGTCTATTTGTGACTCTGCCAAATAATCATCAGCGATCTGGAAGGCAATATCCTGTCATTTCCTTAACGGTCATTCCTCAGAAACGAAAATGAACAGACGGAGTCATTTTCCTCAACGAGTATTCTTCAGAAATGGAAATGACGGAATAAGCAAACGGATGTTCATTTCCTCAACGGACAAATCTTCAGAAACGAAAAATGAACGGATGGAGTCATTTTCAATGGTTGCTTCATCAGAAAAGGAAATGAAGGATTACACAACGGATATTGATTTCCTCAACGGATAAATCTTCAGAAACGAAAATGAACGAACGGAGTCATTTTCAATGGTTGCTTTATCAGAAATGGAAATGAAGGATTACACAACGGATATTGATTTCCCCAACGGATAATTCTTCAGAAACGAAAATGAACTAACGGAGTCATTTTCAACGGTTGCTTCATCATAGTTGGAAATGAAGGATTACGCAACGGATATTCATTTCCCCAACGGATAATTCTTCAGAAACGAAAATGAACTAACGGAGTCATTTTCAACGGTTGCTTCATCAGAGTTGGAAATGAAGGATTACACAACAGATATTCATTTTCCCAACGGATAATTCTTCAGAAACGAAAATGAACTAACGGAGTCATTTTCAACGGTTGCTTCATCAGAGTTGGAAAATGAACAGGGTTAACTCTAGACACATGACCTAACTTGCTGTGATTTCTGTGCACTAAATTCCATAATTATGTATGCATCCATAATTACGTAATCCCTTGCACAGTCCACACAGTTTGTTTTGTAATCTTTTGGGGAAGGATATCAAACTTGTGATGAGGGTGACTAGACTTCCATCGGGTCCTTTTAATTAGATCGACAGGGGATCTTCTTAGTTAGGCCACCAAGGAGTCCTTCCAGCTATATCATCACATGATATCCCTAACCAGATTTTTGGATGAATCTGTTTAACTAGACCACTCAAGGGGTCTAATTATGAAGTAGTACTTTATAACCCAAGGGACTTAACTGTAACGTAGAAGTCCATTAAGGATTTTAAGTAATACCTTTGGGTATCCTACGATGAATATCTTGTACAAGGATGTAGGATTCTACGAGGATTGGGATAACATAATTTGGATCACACAACAACATATAAGGGAACACATAAGCACAAAGTCACATAATTGTTTAACTTAATTATAATTCATTGTTAACTTGTTTATCGATTGAATACGGATATGGAAACCAGTCGACGGGCTTCAATGTCCACTGGGATCTATCTGAGAAGATAGGAAGATCTCCCAAAATTCGATTTTGAATTACAAGGAATCACCACATTCGAATTAAGGCATACAACAATTAAGGACTTACAGAAAATCCTTAGGTACCCTATTAAGGATTTATAGTGGTACTTTGGGTATTCGCCATGTGTTGTAACTTGCGCCGTGTATTTCGTTTTCCTTAGAAGAAACGGGTACTTAGGAATTTCGTGGAAGACGCAAGAGATCATAGAATGGGAGAATTTTGGGGGTAGTTTGTTCTTCAAGGAGTACGGTTCTTTGATTGTCGGTATTGTAAGGGATATGTCGTTTATACATGCAACCACAGAAATACATTGCAATGTAAATAAAAGATTTATTTATAAACAACGATAAAAACTGTTTCTTGGATCTTGACAACAAAAGAAAATAATACATAAGACGTGATTATTTCTAAACGATGTTGTCTTCTAGTCAGTTAGATGCTCATCCTAGTGCTGAATTTGCATTAGCAAGCTTTGGGCAATTTCTTCGGAAATGACCCATCTCGCCACAATTGAAACAAGAGCCTGGTATAAAACGACCTTGAGCAGGATTGTTGCCAGCTTGGTTTGGCGCAGCTGCAGCTGGACAGACTCTTGCTGTATGGCCTATAAGCCCACAAGTTTGGCATTTGCGGCACTGTACATTGGCGTGATGATGGAGGCTACATTGGTTGCACAAGGGTGCAGTTCCATTGTATGGTTTTCTAGCAGGGGGTTGAGCTGGTTGGTTGGGGACGGCTTGACCATTGTGAGCGACCACGGCGAAGTTCTGAGAAGCCTTTCGCTTCTTTGACTTCTTAGGGGATTCAGTCTGTTCATCCATGGTCTTTGATTCCTCGATTGGGTTCGATTCCCCGACCGGTTTCTTGTCACCTTTTCAGAAAAGTTTACCTTTCCTGATCTTTGATTCAGTCAAGGTTGCAGATAGCTCAATGGCCTGTCTAACTGTAGTAGGGTTGCTACCAGTCACAATGTCTTGTATTGAGTCAGGGAGGCCATCAATGTACTTTTCGATTGCCTTATCCAAAGGTGTAACCATATCCGGGCATAACAAACTTAACTCCTCATAACGATCCGTGTAGGCTCGATGCTCACCGCTAACTTGCTTAAGATCGTCGAACTCCGTTTCCAAGGCCCTGATCTCGTGACGAGGACAAAATTCCTTCATCATCAGAGCTCGAAGCTCTTGCCATGTTTGAGCCAGTGCCACATCGGCACCCCTATCTCTCATCACACCATTCCACCATGTCAAAGCTCGTTTCTCAAAGACGCTAGATGCGAATTCTACCTTTCGCTCGTTTGGACATTGAACATGTCTGAAGGTGCTCTCTAAACTCTCGAACCATTGCAGAAGTGCAGTCGCTCCTTGATACCCAGAAAAATTTGATGGCTTAGCCGAGTTGAACGTCTTGAAGTTGCAGGGGGCATGATTGTTGTTGTTGGCTTGGTTCCATTGAGCAAAGAGGTTTGGGAATTGAGCAACCATTTGTTGCGCAATGATCTCTGCCAGTTCGGCAGTTGCTATCTGGTTTTCGCGTCGAGGAGGCATTCTAAAAGAGAAACAAGAAAGAAAACAAATGAAATGGCATTGGGTAAGAATAGGATGTTACAATTACCGGCCATAATCATGGTTGATGGTCATTTGTTTGAATCCACGAAGCAAACAAACAACACCAAGGCTGAATCAAAGCAAATAGATCCTCATAGTGTATCGCGAAGACATGCTCGCCTATAAGTGGACACTCACCCCAAGAGTTCCTAGGTAAGAGTGACTGGTCCGATTATGTGGATTTGTATGAACACTCTAACCTTAGACAGAAATCCCAGGGTACAGGCATTCACTCTTCCAGTTTGCACGTGTTCACATTATTTAGGACCTAAAACTTTGACGAGAGTTTTGAAAATTCAAAGGGGTTCAAAACCTTATAACAGAGGGTTCAAAACCTTATAACAGAGGGTTCAAAACCTAGTAATCAATCATCCTAGAACAGATGATTAGTTTTCAAAGCGGTTTTGAAATTTATGTTCTTGTTGTGGTCGTCGCCTAAGGATAGGTGACGGTATTTGTTTTATGACTAAACGCAAGTAAACTCGCGTTAGGGTCCTAGGAAGGTTATAGACTAGGTCAAAGCATTACTAATAACCTAATTCCCTATAACCACTGGCTCTGATACCAACTTTTCTGTCACACCCCGACCACGTAGAACATACAAAACGTGGCGGAAATGTCGGGGAGTGTTGTAACAGAATTAGTTGTTTCAAATCCATGGCAATTGAAGTTTTGTTTTATTAATCAAACATGAAAGTTTACATTGTTAAAACAAGAACCAAAGAGTACATAACATAAATTAACTAGTTCTTGTCTCGTTTTAAGTCACTAAGGCACAGGTCCGCCTAAGTATATCTTGATAAGTCCTATGCATCATCTCCTGAAAACACATGTGAAAATAGGTACGTCAGCATAAAAATGCCTGTGAGATACATAGGTTTTGTGAAAACAGAATTCATGACTTATGTTGAGAAAATGTTTAGTCATGAACCTTGTAATTTGCTTTGTCTTGTAAATCATTTGAAAAACGATAAGATCAGATGATATGTATAAATAAATGTAAGGTTAAATGAATAACCAAGTAAAATGAGTTTGTATAAGATAAGTTGTTTGTAAAACAATGTCTTGTGAAAAGTATGTTATTTGTATAAAACGTTATATGTCTCAAATTGAAATGATTCAAATAACGCTACGATATGTAATACCATACAAACACTTATATATAGGAAGTACCAGCGGCGTATCCACCATGCTTGTATCATATTACACACGCCTCGTTACTTAAATCACTTACTCAAACCAAGCCATCAAGATGTAATGTTTAACAATTGTAGAAATGTTTATGTATAGTCCAATGTCTATTGTCAAATGTAAATCTTGTCAACAGATACAAAAGGTTCACACGGTTCAACAGTTAAAATCAGTTCATATAATCGAACGGTTACGACGGTTCACATGGTCAAATGGTTACAACGGTTCAAAATGTAATATAATGTGTTCATATGTTGGATGAGCATATGCAACAGAAATGCAATGTAAAACAATGTACTAAGTATGCACACAATGGACATACATAGCATGAAATGTAATGTAAAACAATGTACTAAGTATGCACACAATGGACATACATAGCATGAAATGTAATGTAAAACAATGTACTAAGTATGCACACAATGGACATACATAGCATGAAATGTAATGTAAAACAATGTACTAAGTATGCTATCAGTCAACATACATAGCAAAACGATGTAATGAAAAACATGTACTATAAATGTACTAATGAACATAGCAAGTATATGATGTGAAAACATGAAAGCATGAAAGTAACAAGTAGGCACATGTGTTTCACCCCAAAACAGTTTGGAAAAAGTAAAAGAGGGGTCTATGTACTCACCTGAGATTGCTTTGAAGTTCTTGTGTAATAATCACACAATGCTAGAGATCACGGAATATCAAACGGCACCTAATAGGTAGCTATGTTAATATACCGGACCTAAATCGGAAGATCGGATAGTACGCGGGTTTGTAAACCAAACGAGCATGGAGACTCGTGAAATATGGTTTAACAAAGCCTAGATACTAAAATGAAACCTAACCTAAGTGGTTGCGACCCATTACGACCCGTTTAGGTAGCTTATGCTACCTTAACGCGTCGTTCGCGTATAACGCGTCTGGAACGCCTAACATCGTGACCACAACGTATAACCTCGGAAGGTTACAGCTATGGTCACCTAATGTGTTTGGTCGGATCCTAGTGATCGACCAAATGGGCCGGGTTCGAAAGTATAAGCGATGGTTTAGATCGCTTACCTTACGACCCTAAATAAGCACTAAACTAAAAGTGACGAGCTAAGCATGCTAGAACATGCTTAACTAAGTTTAGAAAACAGGTTTGGCATCAAAACAAACGGCTTTGATGCTCACGAGTAGTTTGGTTACAAAATACGCAAGAATGCGCATTTTGGCCGAAACTACGACTCATCACTGAGCCTAGATAACGTGGTAATCAGTAGGTATAGTCGCCATGGACTATAACCATCGTGATCACGCTCACGTTATGAAGTTCTAATGAACTTCGTGTTGACCATAGGCTGGTCACGCAGAAAGTCAAACAAAACGTTGACTTTCGGACTCAAAAAGCGAATAAAAGAACGAAAGAACACTTACGAAGGGTCCCCGAAAGCTAATCTCGATCCAGGAGCTCAGGTATGAAACAAAGGCCTCAACTTAGAGCTTTAGATCAGATTTTGTGGGTTTTTAACCAAAAGGGGGGGGTATTTATAGGAAAAGCAAGACCGTTAGGATCGTTTCTTGAATATCGTGCCACGATCCAAGCCGTACACTTGTCGCAAAGTTGTGGTGCCTTATTTTGCCCCCACCATAGGGATTTGACACGTGTCGTTGCCCTTTGGGTGATCGAAAGGCCAATGCAAGTGGATCAAACATTGAATCTGGTCTGCATGTCTGATGCGACCCGTGTCAGGATTCACACAAGGCTCAGGCGGGCCGCCTGGCCTTGTCTGATCCGCACAAACTTTCAGCAATTACAGTTTTAGTCCCCGTTGCGTATTTAAGCCATTTCCGACACTTCTAAGGCCCGTAAAGCCAACTTTAAGGCCCTAAAATGATGCCTAAACATTGTGGACATGAAACATGCTCGAAAATATGTCGGGTGTTGGTTCGTTTGGCCGTACGAATGCGATGTTCGGTTAATTACGACGGAATGCGCATAAGCGCGAAAAACGATCCAAATGACGCGACGAATGGATTTTTCTCATGCCAAACACTAAGGCATAATATAAGGATGCTTACATCAATTTTTGGATGTCCATATGTATTCAGAACGTAAGTTATGCGCGAAAGTGCAAACTTGTGCACTTTTTGACACTTTTAGCCCCTGAATGATCCAAAAGTTTGTTTTAGGATACCAAACCCCTCAAAGCCTATTTCTAAGCTATGTAAAGGATATTTATGGTTTTTTTAACTTATTCCGGAATGCTCGTTATAGTTCAGATTGGCATACTTTCGCAGTTTGTCAAGTTTAGTCCCTGTAAGCGAATTAACTTGTTTTTGCCATACCAAAGCCTTCAAAATTTATTTCAAAGTTATGTAAAGGTTATTTAAGGTATGTTAAGTATATGATGGTGTTCCGGAGTATTTGTCGCATTTAAACTGAGTACGTTTACGCACCAGCTTGCGTATAATTCTTTAGAAAGCGATATAAAGTTTGAAATTGAACAAGAATTGTTATGTGCAAAAGATACACATATTTATACAAGGTCCCAAGTATGAAATACAATATTTCATCAGCTTGGTATTTGTTTGATGGTCGCGGTGACACAGGTGTCACACTTTGGACTATCTTTACAAAGGCCCAATTATACGAAAGCCCACAAAATGGAGTTACCTTGTCCATTAAGGCTTCTCTCCTTTTGTAACGGGCGGGAAAACAGCTTTCAAAGATAACAGGCTTCATTTAATGCTCGATAAGAATGGGATCTCGTCTGAAGCAATGTACTTCTCCGGCTGGAGCATTGATTAAGGTGAACATCTCACCGTTGGGGTTCAGACACGTGTCTACACCCCCCGAGAGCCCCCAAAAACCGTTAGATCACATGTGGGAGATATCTAGTGGGATAAGGACCGTCTGTTATATAAGAGCAAGCATAAAGGAGCAAAGGCATGTATCATCTCCGGAACTATCTCATTTACTACACTCTCATTTACTCACCTCTCATTAAATCCGACCAACATTCTCTTACATTTAATACACACACAAGTATTAATTAGATTCACACCAAAGAGGAAACCTTCTGGTGATTTTACTTATCGGGAGAAGCTCCTTTCATTTTCCGGCAAGTTTACTTATTCTCACGCCGGAGCTTGCTCATGGATCCCCCTCCCGGGGTCCCCCGTGACGAGGCTAACGGTTTGTTCTTTTGTAGCAACGAAGATAAAAGCTCTTGACGTCAACGAAGATCCATCTATCGTCATCCGGGAGTTGGGTATTCGACATTGGCGCCATCCGTGGGACATCAGCTTGCCCGGTGTTCCCACATCAAAAACCGACGTTTAAAGAGCAGCTTATCTCACCAACGACGACATGGCAACCCCACCCAACTCGCGTGTTACCCAAACGGCACAAAATGATCTGGATAAGGTTACGGTAGAGGACATTACGCATGAGGAAGGTAACGAGAACCAGGTGGAAAATCCAGAAAGAACAGAGCATATCACTCCAGATTTTGTGGCCATGCATAGGGAGAAGTTAACAAAGTGCCTTGAAGATTTAAAGAGACAGGAAAAACTCGACAGCCTCAGGGCTAGACTTTCTTTTGACACACCTTCCAGCCGAGAAGGAACAGATCTTCAAAATAAAAACAACAACGGTGACCAGCTGGAAACATTTATGACTGCCCTAAGGCAAATGTCCTCAGAAGAAAGGGAGGATCTTATCACAGGACATAAGTCAAAGGAGAAAGGGAAGGAAAAGGACAACCTTGCTGATGATGGCTTAGATCAGCCCTATCTACCACGAGACTTAGCCGAAGTCTCGAAGTTCACACGAAGAATTGCAGAAGCACCTATGCCCCCGAAGACAAAGTTACCCCCAGGCTTTGACCGTTATGATGGAACAAGAGACCCCGAGGATCATCTGCATGCCTTCCGGGGAGCAGGACAACTGGGGCGATGGCCCATGCCAGTATGGTGTCACATGTTTGTACAAACTCTGACGGAGGGAGCCCGACTTTGGTTTGACAGCCTCCCTCCAGGGGGAATAGGTAGCTACAAAGAGTTTAGTGAGAAGTTCCTTAGGAACTTTGGTCAACAGAGGAAAGTGGTCAAAAACCCAAATGAGATCCTCCATATAAGGTAGAGGGACAATGAGCGGATATACCAGTATATGGAGAGGTTCGTCAAGGAAAGCATGAACATCAAAGACGTCCCGGAGGTCATGAAGATCAGTAGTTTCATAAACGGGTTGAAGCATGCACAGTTGTGAGAAAAATTGGGGGAGGAGTTTCCCCACTCATTTGACAACCTCATGGACAGGGTCAGGGCCTTTGTCAGAGGGAAAGACACGGTCAGCAAAGCCAAGGAGACGGATGTCACACCTCGGAGGGTCACCCCAACCACAAAGCCCCCTGACAAAGGTACACCTTACTCCCGAAAACCTGCTTTTGATAGAATGATGCACGACAGAGTGAGACCCTCATACAGACCCCGAGGGAGGGGCTCCTCTTTGTATTCCGATAATTTCATCCCCCTCATCAAGACACCGAGTGAGATACTGGCCACGGAAAGGGTAAAGAACTCCTTCCCAAGGCCGCCACCCATAAAACTCGGGCCGAAGGCACAACCAAATGAGTACTGTGATTTTCACAAGGGCTTTGGCCATAAAACCGATGACTGCATGTACCTGAAAAGGGAAATAGAGACCGCGGTAAAAACAGGAAGGCTGGCCCACTTGGTCAAGGAAATCAAGGAGGGGGGAGGGGAGCGCAAGGGAAGAGATGCAAGGGAGCCGGGGAGGGCAGATGTTGATATGATCAGAAGGAGGAACGAGTTAGATACCACTCGGAGTGTAAAAGCCAGGATCCTAGGCTCCCCAGACTGCATGAAAGCTCCCATCCTTATGCCATACCTAGAAGAAAGTGAAGTGCAACGACTTCCCCTAAACATCTCGGCCATAATAGCTGGCCATAAGGTGTCTCGAATACATGTGGACGGAGGGTCCGGTGTCGAGGTAATATACGAGCATTGTTTCCTTAGATTCGACAGAGATGTAAGAGATCGGTTGGAAGAAGATTCCATCCCCTTAGTGGGATTCAACAACAGTATATCACACCCCTTGGGAAAAATCAGGCTCCCATTCACGGTTGGGGTAGGGGATAGGGTCCAGACGATAAATCTGACTTTCACAGTGGTCCGGGCACCCTCAAAGTACAACGCGATCTTAGGAAGACCCGGAATTTGGGACTTGCAGGCACAGGCATCCACCCCCCACGGAGCTTTAGTATTTCAGACACCGAAGGGTCTAGCATGGGTTAAGTCTGCTTATGAAGTAATCTCTTCCGTGTCCAAAGAGGAAGCACCCGAGAAACCCCAGAAAAAGGGAGTAGAAGAGTGGGCCCTTTGTGACAGATTCCCAGAACAAACGGTCAAAGTGGGAAGCCACTTAAGTGACAAATGCAAGAGTGCCCTGAAGGAGTTGCTTCTCCACAACATGGATGTGTTTGCGTTTCAACATGGGGACATGACAGGAGTCCCCAGAAGCTTAACCGAGCACCGGCTAAACACTTACACGTGGGCGAAACCGGTGAAACAGAAAAAGCGAAGCATGGGACCTAACAAGAGACGGGCTGCTTGTGAAGAAACCAGAAAACTGCTCAGAGCAGGGATAGTCAGAGAGGTGAAGTATCCATCCTGGATCGCCAATCCGGTTATGGTTCAAAAGAAAGACGGGGGGTGGAGGATGTGCATCGATTTTCAAGATCTGAACAAGGCATGTCCTAAGGACTGTTATCCCCTCCCGAAGATAGACGTTCAGGTAGACTCTTTGTCTCAGTACCCCCTGAAGTGCTTCCTGGATGCCTACAAGGGGTACCACCAAATCCAGATGTCAATAGAAGACGAGGAAAAAACCGCCTTCATCATAGACGAAGGGACATTCTGCTATACCAAGATGCCCTTCGGTCTTAAAAATGCTGGGGCCACATATCAGAGGTTCATGAACACTTTTTCAGGGAACAACGGGGAAGGAACCTAGAAGTGTACGTCGACGACATTGCTATCAAAAGCTTGACGGAGATGGCCATGATAGATGATATAGCCGAGACTCTCAACACTATGCAAGATGTGAACATGAAGCTAAACCCTGGGAAGTGCTGTTTTGGAGTAGAGGAGGGGAGTTTCCTGGGAGTAGTGGTCACCAAAGGAGGAATCAAAGCAAACCCGGAAAAAACCCAGGCTGTGGCCGAAATGCGATCTCCCAGGTTCCTGAAGGACATTCAGCAGCTAAACGGGAGGCTAATAGCGTTAAACCGTTTCTTGTCAAAGGTAGCCGATAAGACCCTTCCCTTCATGAAAGTGTTGAAAGACTGCCTCCAGACAAACAAGTTTAAATGGACCACAGAGGCTGAGGCTGCCTTCCAAGAAATGAAAGCTTACATCTGCAAGCTCCCAACGTTGGCCACCCCAGTACCTGGGGAACCGTTGCTCCTGTATCTGTCCGCCTCGAAAACGACCATAAGTGCGGTCATGATGGTAGAACGGGAAGGGAAACAGATCTTCATATATTTTATCAGCAGAACGCTTAAAGGTCCCGAAGAACGCTACATGCCTCTGGAGAAACTGGCATTAGCTCTTGTCTTCGCGTCCCGAAGACTAAGGAGGTACTTCCAAGGGCACAAGATTACCCTGATGACCGATCAACCCCTTCAAAAGGTACTCAGGAGGCCGGAGCTGTCGGGACGGTTGGCTAAATGGGCTGTGGAGCTGGGGGAACACTCTCTGGAGTTTAAGCCCAGGACGGCCATGAAGGGGCAGATACTGGCCAATTTCTTAGCGGAGGTCCCTGAGGACGAAGAGAAGGAACTGTTAAAGTGGGAAGCCTTAGAAAAAGAAGAAAGAGAGAAGGAAGACGAGGCGGTGTGGAAGTTACTCACCGACGGGGCATCTAGTGAAGAAGGGAGTGGAGCAGGAATCACACTGATGAGCCCCGAGGGGATTGAGCTGACATATGCCATAAGGTTGGACTTCGAGAACACCAACAATACTGCAGAGTATGAGGCCCTCCTAGCAGGAATGAGGCTGGCACAAAAAATGAAAGCAAGACACGTGGAGGCTAGCACTGATTCACAACTGGTAGTGAAGCAGTACCAAGGAGAATATGAAGCCAAAGACAGCATCATGGCTCAATACGTGGCAAAAGTAAAAGAAATGGCCAAGGCATTTAGAACTTTCAAACTGGAGTACATCCCCCGAGGAAGAAACAGAAAATCTGATGCCCTCAGTAAGCTGGCCTCGGTGGCATTCGACCACCTCGCGAAGGAAGTCAAGGTGGAGGTCCTGACATCTCCTTCCCTTAACACAAAGGAGGTAGCTGCAGTTGAGGGTACTCAGGAAACGTGGATGACACCGATTATTAAGTTCCTCAGGGATGGAATTTTACCCGAGGGGGAATGGGCAGCCAGAAAGATAAGGGTCAAAGCCCTGCAATATGAACTGATCGATGGGGAGTTATACGGAAGGTCATATCTGGGTCCATCCCTGAAGTGTGTCGACATGGAAGAAGCTGAATATGTGGTTAGGGAAATGCACGAGGGGATTTGCGAAATGCATTCGGGACCAAGGACGATAGTGACGAAGGCAATGAATGCAGGGTTTTACTGGCCACGAATGTACGAAACAGCATCTGAGGAAATCAAGAAATGTGATAACTGCCAAGTGCATGCACCAATGACCCACCGACACAAACACCCCATGATACCGGTATCAACATCCTGGCCATTCCAAAAATGGGCTATCGACATAATTGGGCCTTTCCCGGAGGGCCCGGGAGGGGTCAAATATGTGGTGGTGGCTGTTGATTATTTCACCAAATGGATCGAAGCGAAGACCCTGGCAAAAATTACTGGGGAACAGATGAGGAGGTTCGTGCTGGATAACATCATCTGCAGGTATGGGGTCCCGAAGGAGCTGGTGAGTGATAACGGGGTCCAGTTTGCCGGAAGGCCTTTCAAACCATGGTGCGAGCAGATGCAGATTCAACAAGTGTTTACATCCGTCACCCATGCCCAGAGCAATGGGTTGGTGGAAAGAGCTAACCAAAATGTCATCAAGGGAATAAAAGAAAGGGTCGGAAGAAAACAAAAGGGCTGGCTGGAAGAACTTCCATTCGTGTTATGGACATACAGGACTACTCCTAAAAGTTGCAATGGGGAAACTCCGTTTAGCCTTACCTACGGGACAGAAGCCGTCATCCCCGCCCAGATAGGATCCCCGACTGCCCGAATGAAGCTTCGGGAGGAAGAAAACGAACAGGACCTCAGGATGAACTTGAACCTGTTGGAAGAAAGAAGGGAGATAGCAGCAGTCAGGGAGGCCAAATACAAGAGGCTACTGGAGAGTTATTACAACACCAGGATGAAGAGGCTCAACCTCGTCCCGGGGGATCTAGTCCTTAGAGCCAATGAAGCCAGCCTGCAAGAAAGCACTGGGAAGCTAGGCCCCAACTGGGAGGGACCCTACCGAGTCACATGGGCAAACGACAAAGGAACTTGCAAGTTGGAAACACTTGAAGGCAAGGAGATCCCCAGGACCTAGAATCTCATGCAGCTGAGGAAATATTATGTGTAAGGGGTCCACCCCCAAGAAAAACAGCCAAGAGCCAATTCTGTGACAATTAGCTATTAGTCTGGGGCTCCCCCAAAGACAGACCTTTTGTAACAATCTATGATGGGAAGTGTAAACACCCTAAGGATCAAATGAAGAACGGACAGAACATGTCCCCTTTTGAAAAAACAATGGACATTACACCTAGGCAGACGTGCCCAGGAACACCATTAAACCTAATTAAACAGGCAAGCACACGTGTACAAGGCATCCCAAACATGCCAAAAGCCCGGCCGTGGGGCTAATAAGGGTCTAGCTAACCCAAAGAAAACGGACAGAACAGGTCAAAAACATAATGCCACATTATAAACTTGTCCATCGATTGGCCTCGAACAGACAATCATAGTTTAACAAACAAAAAATACAACACACTCTTATAAACAAAACCACGAAAGGAAGTCTGCTTTATTCATATAAAGTACGTATACAAAGAAAGGCCTCAGTAGCTTTGGCAAGAGTAAATAACATACGAAATTACAAATACAACAAAACGAAATAAAGATACGACTCCCCGCCAAACGGTCTAAAAGTCTCCAGGGAAGCACCAAACTGACCCTCGGTAAAAACCCCTGCAAAACAAACAGCCACAACAAGAAACAGGCAAAAAACAAAAAAGCAGCACACGGTCACAAGCCATACGATTAGAAGTTAAGGAGGTCCCCAACACGAAGGACCCCCCCCCCTAAGCAGTCAAACAAAGTTCAAAAGTATCCTAGGGCAGGTAAAAGTTATCCATATTACAACCATATCGAAATGTGTTAATTGTTTGAAATTCACTGGGGATCACCCCCGGATAGAGATGGCGGAGACGAAGGGCCGGCAGAGGAGAACAGGGCTTTTAATTCATCAATAGATATCAGGGGATGCTCCAGGATTTTCCTGAGGATGGCCGGGGTTTTACGTCCAAACTCTTCATTCATCTTGGACAACCTCTTATTTGCCTTAGAATTGTAAAGAGGAGTCTCCTTTCTGCCCAGGCCCTGAGCGGAATAGGCATAGCCATCCTTTAATCCTGACTGGTAGCCAACATCCCTGTATGCCCTGTACACCTCCTCCAGGCCACTCTTGAAATCCTCCGACTAAGCAACAGCAGCAAGAAAGGCCCCAAAGCCTTCAGTAATCAGCCAGTGCTTCTCCCTTGCCAATCGTTGGTTGTCGTCAGAAGTTATCCCATAGTCTGCATACATGGTATTGAGCGCTCCTGGGAAACGGAGCCAACTTCCTTTAAATGCTTCAGCTCAGCAGCCAACTCTTCCTTCTCTTCAACCAGCGCCGCCATCTCCTGCTCCCGAGCCCGTTCTTTCCTCTCCAGCATAGCTCCAGCTCCCTGGACAAAAGATCAGTAGATATATAAAAAGGGGGGGAGAAGACTGTGTACCTTCTCCTCCTGCAGCTTCCTCTCAGCATCAACCACTTGGCACCTAAGCCCAGCAGCCGCAGACTGGGAAGCCTTAAGCTCGACCTTAAGCCCTTCATTTGCCCTCCTCAGATCGTCGATCCTCTGCAACATCCCAGCGCCCCTAAAAAAGCTTTCACACAGGGACATGCTATACTGATCCTCGAAGAGGTCGTCCCTCAGAGCAGAGTTCACGAATTTATGTGAGGGAGGAACAGCATGGTTCAAGAAATCCCTAGCAGCTTCAGGAGTCCCTATCACTAAGGAGCTAGTCACCTTCCATTTAGGGACATAAGTGAGGGGGATAGCATCAGCAAACAGAGGAGCGAGAGGAGATCGATGAGTAGGACCCTCAAGGAGAGTAGGTTTACTAGTCCCAGTAGCATGAGAAGGCGAGAGCTCAAAAGCTGAGGAAAAACGGGCTACCCCCACCTCAGAAGTCTTGTCCCGTACACGGGGAGAAGAGGGGCCAGTAGGAATCTCTATGGGGTCCCGAGAACTCCCCTTTAAAATAAGAAAAAGGATATCAGAAGCAAGACAAGAATGGGAAAAAATGGAACGAGAGAAAGACAAGACTCACCAGCAAAGGAACACTCATTAGGCTCGAAGACTTCACATGTTTGGACAGAGAACCTTTGATCCCAGCAGGGGGAAGATTGGAGATAGCTTTTGACGAGGGAGGAGGTTTTTGACCACTGACACTCCGGAGTCTTTGACGGATACTACGGGTAGCAGGGGCTGGCTGAGGACTGGCAGATCTTCTCTTACGAACTAACTGAATTTCCACATCTTCATCATCACTTTGGCCAGAAGGATGAACAGGAGGAAATTCAGGGGAACTTTCCTCCTCATCAGAGGGATTCTCCTCATCATCACCCACGGTAGTGGAGCCCCCGGCCTGTGTGGATCCCCCAGTAACCTGCACCTCCGCATTCAATCTGGGATCGATCTCGTTGTCAACTACAAACTTAACATCTTTGGAATCGCCCTGAAGTAGCCTCCATAAAGTTATCTCTACACAAAAAAGAGACACTAAAGATGACTGCACAATCTTTAAAACACAGAAAAGGGGTAGCTATAAATAACAGATCAAGAGCAAAGAAATACCCTTTTGCCGAAAAAAGCCATAGGACGAACCGGATAGGAAGGGCTCAACCCTCCCATGGCAAGCATCCCCTCGGAAAAAGTGAACGCCCTCGTCGGATTCTCGCACATCCGTTTCCACTGAACGGTTTCGGCTGCAGACAGGGTAGGGACAACATCTTCAATCGCAGCATCAAGATCTTTCGGCGGTGAGGACTCCGGCAACATAGTAGCAGAGACAAAGATGAATCTGCTTTTCCAATCCTTTGGATAAGTGCAGGTGGGCATGAAACTATAACAGGGCTTCGAAACGTTGTTCTGTCGTTTTGCAAAGGTAAACCAATCTCCATCCGAAACTAGCCTATAAAACATGCAGAACAGAGGAATAGAAGGCTCCCCTTAAATGGCTGCACAGGATAGCTCAAAATGGACCACCCTCATAAACCCTAAAGGGTGAATCTGAGAAAAGTGGACACCAAAGTGACGGAGTAAAGCGACTTTGAAAGGAGAAAGAGGGTACCGAATCCCACAGGAGGAGAAAGCCAGTGTGTAAATGGGGATTCTGTCTGGTGTGCATTCCGCCGGTTCATTAGGGCCCGGCAAGGAAGGGGAAAACTGTTCAGGGATCTTATATGCTTCAACGAAGGACTTCAAGTCCTTTGCCGTCAATACTGATCTTATCGATGAGCGACCACAACGACTCATGATCGAAGAAGGAACGATGATCAAGAAGAGTTGTTACGAAGAAGAAAAGAAATCGAAATGTTGGAATAAGAAATCTGAAAGGGGAATAGGGTATTTAAAGAGATATAACTGACATGCAGGTAACTGTCATGTCATTAGTCTCTTCAAAATTCAAAAAAGGGGCACGTGTTACTAGGGGGTTAATTTCCCTATAGATGTTCGGCGAAGTGATGATTAGTGGGGACGGTTAATTATGACTGACCTGGAAAGGACCCAAAGGAAAAAACTACTCTTTGAACGGTTGTGACTCAGCCCCAGATCATGAGCCTCGGGTCTCAGAACCAGGGACTAAAGATGACTTGACGACGGGCCAGTGGGAAAGCCCACTTTACCCGTTTTGGACTATCTTTACAAAGGCCCAATTATACGAAAGCCCACAAAATGGAGTTACCTTGTCCATTAAGGCTTCTCTCCTTTTGTAACGGGCGGGAAAACAGCTAGCAAAGATAACAGGCTTCATTTAATGCTCGATAAGAATGGGATCTCGTCTGAAGCAATGTACTTCTCTGGCTGGAGCATTAATTAAGGTGAACATCTCACCGTTGGGGGTCAGACACGTGTCTGCACCCCCCGAGAGCCCCCAAAAACCGTTAGATCATATGTGGGAGATATCTAGTGGGATAAGGACCTGCTGTTATATAAGAGCAAGCATAAAGGAACAAAGGCAGGTATCATCTCCAGAGCTATCTCATTTACTACACTCTCATTTACTCACCTCTCATTAAATCCGACCAACATTCTCTTACATTTAATACACACACACACGTATTAATTAGATTCACACCAAAGAGGAAACCTTCCGGTGATTCTACTAATCGGGAGAAGCTCCTCTCATTTTCCGGCAAGTTTACTTATTCTCACGCCGGAGCTTGGTCACGGATCCCCCTCCCGGGGTGCCCCGTGACGAGGCTAACGGTTTGTTCTTTTGTAGCAACGAAGATAAAGGCTCTTGACGTCAACGAAGATCCATCTAACGTCATCCGGGAGTTGGGTATTCGACAATATATAGACGGAAAAGAGACATGATTGTACCGTCCAAGCAGATTCGCGGCGAATAATGCGCGACAGAGAGATATTGTTAGGGTTCAGATCCATCATGGTCGCTAGAACCTACCACTGAACCCCGCCGTAGGGCCACCGTGGCACCGCTGCAACCGCATCAGCTGAGCAATAAACACTTACGGCCAGCGAGAACCACGAAACCGGCTCTTTAGAGCCGAGGGTTAGAACCGTTTTGGTAAAAGGGTCGGTTAAACCTTTAGATCGTTAATAGGCTAAACCTTTAGATTTGTACAATCGAGATCACTACTATAATGCTTATAATTTTAGTGTTTGCTTTTAGCTTAATTGAACATAAGTTTATTTTTAATAAGCATATAATTACCTAGTGTTTAGATAAAAAAAACATGTTTTCTAACTGTCTTTTGGGGGATTTAATGTGATAAGTTTACAATATATTTATTTGTAATATGCATATATTTACTTAGTGTTTTGTTTGGATGAAGAGACATATATGGTTCTTTAATCGCATTGCATTGCTGCAGTTGATGCAATCTCATAACTGCATCACACATTATGCGTGTAAATTATAAATTATAAAACCAAGGTTCAATACTTGAATTGTTGATAAGGTTTTGTGCTCAATTGATTTTAAAGTGTAAATTCGTTTGAAATTTGAATGCCATGTTGTATAGAATGATAGTTTTGTAACTTTTGTTGCTTTACACAGTGACTCTAAAAAATGATAAGATTTTTTGCAAGAATAATTTTTTCACTTGACCCGTTTGATCAAGGTGGAAATTTCATCGTAAACAGGAGTGAAAAAGAGACAATCGACCCGAAAAACCCAAAAATAATTAGTATTTATGGTGATTATTGTTTTCCAAGCAGTTTTTTTGTTGGTTTATGATGATATAATTAGTATTTAAAGTAACCCGGCCCGAAAAACCCAAAAATAATAATTAGTAGTATAATTTCTATAAACAAAATTATTAGAATCAATATTAAAAAAAATATATAATAAGACAAAATAGATAGTAGTTAAAATTGTAAGTAAAAGAAAGAGAAGAAATAATAACATAAAAAGAATACAGAGATATGTATAAGAGCATTCACATCCTAACCATCAAATTATGTGAGGAGGGATTTTTATATTATAAAGGGTATAAAAAGTGGTTGTGAGTAGAGGAGAGAGAAAATGTTACTGTTCATCTGTATATTTGGAGGGACACTGTTCACCCGTTATAATTTTTTAATATATTTTGAAAGTGGTTGTGAGTGAAAGTGAGAGAAAAATGTAATGATAATATTATTTAATTGAAAGGAGAGGGAAAAAGTATTTGTTTTTAGTGGAAATATATTGATATAGGAGTTGTTTTTTAGTGAAATGTATGTATAATTTGATGGATTGAATGTGAATGCTCTAAGAAGTTGGATGTAGAAGGTTTTTTAAAATGGCTTTCTTAAAACATATATGCATCCAGGCTAAATATTATAGGGTCTACATATTTACACACCTTATTGTCTATTTGGACACCCTTCAAGACGCCTCGTATAGACCTATACGAGGCGTATAGCCTTTTTCAATTTCCAAGAGAATCTCTGATTATGTCATATTTTGTCTTATTTGCCTCGTATACGCCTCGTATAGGCCTATACTGGGCGTCTAGGGGAAAAAAGACCATTTAGCCCCTGATTTAGGCCTATACTGGGGGTAAATTGTTCTTTTTTGCCTCTCTTATATGCCTAGTATAGGCCTATACTAGGCGTATATAAGGGGTTTTTTTTTTAACAAACATTTTAACAATATTAATCGTTTTAGCAAAACTTTTATACAAAAACAAGTTTTTTTATTTTAAATAATTAATATTAGGACCCCTCGTTGGTTTTTTTTTAGTTGAAAAATGGATGTTTTGGTAGGGTAATTTGATTGTTTTTGGAGGGTGATGTTTTTTGAGTAAAAAAATGGGTGTTTTGGTGGGGTAATTTGAGTTGTTTTTTTAAAAAAAGTTTTATTGTTTTTGTATAAAAGTTTGCTAAAAAGATTAATATTGTATAAAATGTTTGTTAAAAAAAAAAAAAACCTTCAAGACGCCCAGTATAGGGCTATACGAAGGGTCCAAAAGACCATTAAACCCCTGAATTGCCCCCAGTATAGGCCTAATTCAGGGCTATAATGGTCTTTTGGAACCACCGTATACGCCCAGCATAGCCCTATACTGGGCATCTATTATTATTTTTTTTTGTTTTCTTTTTTTAATATTTAAAAAGAAAAAACAAAAAAAAAAAAAAATAGACGCCTAGTATAGGGCTATACTGGGGCTATACGAAGGGTCCAAAAGATCATTAAACCCTTGAATTGCCCCCAGTATAGGCCTAATTCAGGGGTATAATGGTCTTTTGGTCCACATAGACGCCTAGTATAGCCCTATACTGGGCGTCTTGAAGGGTTTTTTTTGTTTTCTCTTTTTAAATATCAATAACACTAATATTAACTATAAAAAACTCATATTAATTATAATAACACTAATATTAATTATAAAAAAACTCATATTAATTAAAATAACACTCATATTAATTATTATAACACTAATATTAATTATAATAACACTAATATTAATTATAAAAAACTCATATTAATTATAATAACACTAATATTAATTATAAAAAAACTCATATTAATATCAATAACACTAATATTAATTATAAAAAAATCATATTAATTATAATAACACTAATATTAATTATACGATGCCTATACGAGACTTATACTATACTATACGATACGATACAACACGATAGGCTTATACAAGACCTATACGAGACTTATACTACACTATACTATACGATACGATGCGATACAACACGATACTATAGGATACGATACCACATCCATAGGCCCATACAATGCCTATACGAGATTTATACTACACTATACGATACGATACGATACGATACGATATGATACGATACAATACAATACGATACTAGACTATTGGATAAGATACAACACTCGTATAGGACTATAGGTGTGGTTTAGGTCCCGTTTAGGCCTATAGGCTTATACAAGACCTATAGGGGCCATATACTAGACTTATACTATACACTATACGATACGATACAACGCCCGTATACGTCGATAGGCCTATACAAGACCTATAAGGGACCTATACTACACTATATGATACGATAGTATCGTATTGTATCGTATAGTATAGTATGGTATCGTATTGTATCGTATAGTGTATAGTATAAGTCTCGTATAGGTCCCATATAGGTCTATACGAGAGCTATACGAGACTTATACTAACTATACGATACGATACAACACGATAGGCTTATACAAGAGCTATACGAGACTTATACTACACTATACTATACTATACTATACTATACGATGCGATATGATACGATACAATACAATACGATATTAGACTATTGGATAAGATACAACACTCGTATAGGACTATAGGTGTGGTTTAGGTCCCGTTTAGGCCTATAGGCTTATACAAGACCTATATGGGACCTATACTAGACTTATACTATACACCATTTTTTTACTCAAAAAACATCACCCTCAAAAAACAATCAAATTACCCTACCAAAACATCTATTTTTCAACTAAAAAAACCAACGAGGGGTCCTAATATTAATTATTGAAAATAAAAAAACTTGTTTTTGTATAAAAATTTGCTAAAACGATTAATATTGTATAAAATGTTTGTTAAAAAAAAAAAAAACCCTTCAAGACGCCCAGTATAGGCCTATACGAGGCATATAAGGGGCAAAGGGTCACATATGAGGCCTATACGAAGGGTCCTATAGCCCAGTATAGGCCTATACGAGGCGTCTTGAAGGGATCAAACCAGAAGTGACATGAGTCAGGCACTAATTTTGATGTAACCCTATACGCCTAGTATAGGCCTATACGAAGCCTATACGAGGCAAAGGGTGTCTAAATAGGCAGATAAGGTGTCCAAATAGATTGACCCATATTATATGTTCCAATGAAAGCAAAATACTGACCTTATTTACATCACATCCTATTGGTTGAGGAAACGAGCAGCAACAGAAAAGACTGTAAGCTAAAAAGACCTTTGTGCCCTTTTCACCAACCCATCCACCAACTTAAAAAAATGACATCAGCAAGTCCCATTCATATTCACTAGCTGTCTGGCTACACATGAAAGAGATAAACCTAAATCAACTCCGTCACGTTGGCTAATTTAGACCCACAAAATCAAAGAAATAAGAATTAATGAGATAAAATAACAGAAAAAAGTTAAACTGCTAATTTAATTTTTTAAACAAACTATTAAGTATTAACTAATAATGTTTCGTCATGTTAAATTTAGAAGAAATGCAAAACAACAAATTACAAACAAACGGCAGGTAAATGTACAATTAGGGATGGCAAAAAAAACCTGAGCCTAACGGGTATACCTGAAATCCGAAACATATAGGCTGGGCATACCTGAAGCCCGACAGGTATAGGCCGGGTATGGGATTAAAAATATAAAAAAATCAGGTACGGGTATGAGATTTAGTGATACCCACCCGATACCCGACCTGTTTACCTGAATAATACCCAAAAAGTTTATTAATTTAAGTTTAATCTTCCATTTGTATACAATTTAGTACATACACTTATTCACCATTCATAGATTTTGTTCTGTTGTTTGTCTTCAAAACTTTAACATATACATACAAGATTTTATGTTTAGTTATGTTGTTTTTATTCAGATTGAAAATGTGTTTTAGTTTTAGGATTTTCTAAATACATTTCAAGTTGTTAGGGAAATTACTTGGGTCTTGATTAATGCTGCTATTTTTCATGTCAGTGTTTGATTAAATGCAAAATACATAAACTGGCATTATGTGTTCCAAAGTGGTAGTACCTTAATTAGTTAATTATGTAGATATATGTGTTCAAATATGCATTTTAATATGATATGTTATTGGTTATATCACCCTTTGTTGTAGTTATTAAAATAGTGAATTATATAAACATTGGAGTACAAAATACATGTAGGAGTTGCAATGGTATTTTTAACAAATTAACGGGTATTCCCTATACCAGATGAGCAATTACCCGACAAATACCGACTTGTAATGGGCCGAGTATGGGACAAAGAATTACAACCGGATACGGGAGCAACAAACTACGCTGCAACCCTCTTTTGAATTGACTTGTGATTATTTGGATGATTTTCATCCCAGCACGTCACAAAGCTAACATAACTTTAAGTTTAGTTTTAGAAGGTTTATGCTTAAACCGCTAATGCATTTAGCTAAATGGACGGGTTCGAGTCAATAAATTCGTTAGTCAACCAAATCAGTTTCATCTATTTAAAAAATTAAAGAAAATTTTGGTGTGGAAAAGTATTTTACCCTTTTTAATGGTCAACAAAGTTAAAAAATTTAAATAAATACACACACCCCTTCATTGCCTTCAAACCTTCTTCATCAACCATCTTCGCTTTTTCGCTGATTCGGATAGAATCCACATGCGACGTGATGATTATGGGGTCGAAGTATATTATTTTGACATTACATGACTTTTGAAATCCAACACTTATAAAGGATCTTGACTATATTTATGATTTGGATGTATGTAACATAAATGAAAGAGAGGAAGGAGATAGATAGTGCAACGATGGGTATGGGCTAATTGATTTTTATAATGGTAATTCGAGAGGAAATTGACATATATGTCATGTCAACTATTTTACATCATAGACAACACATGTGACATGCCTCTGTCGGCGGCGAAAAGCCGTTTTGGTGACCCCGAAAAGTCACAATAGTCATGGATCATCCACCTTTGGCTATAATTGCGGTGGTGGTTCAGTTTGCAATAACAGGCGAGCAGTAAACTGACTCTACTCGATGGATATAAGCGGTGACAAGGATGGTGGTTCTGATATGGAGTTGCGATGGTGGAAAGTTTTGATATGAGGGCAGCAACGGCGAGGCAGATTTAAGAGACGACAAGTTTTCAGAAAAAAAAGATTGTCAATTCTTCTACCTTTATTTTCAATTTGCAATCTGCCACACAATGACATGAATTTCATAGTGTTGATCTTTAGGTGTAACAAAAGATACTTTTGATTCTAAAATTGGCATATATTCACCAGTGTGGTGGCAGTTGTGTTTGGCGGTAGAAAAGGATCGGGCTAGGTTAGGTAGGGAAGATAAAAAGGGCATTTTTGTCTTTTCACAATAAGTTAACGTAATAATCTTAACCGGGTTAGTTGTCCAACTCTAATCGAAATATTGTCTTGATACAATTCAAACTATGGATCGAAAGAGTTATCAAACCAAAAAGATAGTAATAATTTCCTCTAACAACATATATCATTCTCTACCACCAAAACCAAAAGCAAAAAACCATAAACAAAAAAACACAGAAACTTCAAGGACTAAATCTACAACTTCCCAAACATCCACTCGCCTATAAATCCCCACCTCACACTCCCAAACCCCTCGAACCACCCCCAACAACCTCTCCTCTCTCTATACTCTACTCTCTCTAGACCACCATGGATCCGGTGAACGTTTGGGGCAACACCCCCTTAGACGCCGCCGACCCAGAGATCTTCGACCTAATTGAACACGAAAAACGCCGACAATCCCGCGGGATCGAACTGATTGCATCCGAAAACTTCACCTCATTTGCAGTCATCCAAGCTTTGGGATCCCCCTTGACCAACAAATACTCCGAGGGCATGCCTGGAAACCGTTACTACGGTGGCAACGAGTACATCGACCAGATCGAAAACCTCTGCCGTTCTCGCGCCTTACAGGCTTACCGTCTAGATCCCACCAAATGGGGTGTTAATGTCCAGCCCTATTCTGGATCTCCTGCCAATTTTGCTGCCTATACAGCCCTCTTAGAGCCCCATGATCGGATCATGGGCCTTGATTTGCCATCAGGTACATTTAATTCGCCGGTTTTACTTTACTGTAATTGGGTTTGGGTTAGTTTGGGTCGGGTTATTGTTTACTTTAAATGGGTTCGGGTTAGTTTTAGGTTGGACACTTGATCCATTTAGCTAAATGGGTCATAAATTAAATTTGTTGGTTTGGTACTTTATATTTTTATTATGCCTAAATCTAAAACATAAAAATGGAAATTGGCCTATATATTTTATAATTAAAAGTTCCATATGTATATTTTTTTAGAAAATAAATTTAGAGTATTAATATGCTTAAAAAGTTATAAAAAGATTAATCAGGTCATGTTTGGGTTCAAATGTCCCAACACAATTTTTGGGTTCGAGTCATGTCATGTCATGTCGTGTTTGTGATCATTTCCAGGTTCGTGCTGGGTTAGACCTGCTAACCCGCAAAAAGGACCCGTTTAGCAATTGGCACCCGTGCTTGCCTAATATAAATGTTTTATATACACCTGTCTATGTTTTCTGTAAAAAATGTAAATTTAGAGTATTAAAAATTAAAAAAAAAAAATCAGATCAAACTATTCGATTGGGTTCGGGTTAGAGCTGCCATGAGCTAAAGAAGTTTGTTGGTCAGGTGGGCATTTGACGCATGGATATTATACTTCCGGTGGGAAGAAGATATCAGCTACCTCGATTTACTTTGAGAGTTTGCCGTATAAAGTGAATTCGACTACGGGATATATCGATTACGAGAAGATGGAGGAGAAGGCCTTGGACTTTAGACCCAAGTTGATTATTTGTGGGGGGAGTGCGTACCCGAGAGATTGGGATTACAAGAGGATCAGGGGCATTGCTGATAAATGTGGGGCCCTCATGTTGTGTGATATGGCTCATATCAGTGGCCTTGTTGCTGCACAGGTTTGCATAGAATAGATTTACTTTTGTGTATTTCGTTTGGGTTTTCTTGATAATAATTTCTTTGAGGTTTGATAGGAAGCTGCAGATCCGTTCGAATACTGTGACGTGGTCACTACCACCACCCACAAGAGTCTCAGGGGACCAAGAGCTGGTATGATCTTCTACCGCAAAGGTCCAAAACCACCGAAGAAGGGTCAGCCAGAAGATGCTGTTTATGACTTTGAAGACAAGATCAATTTTGCTGTGTTCCCGGCTCTGCAAGGTGGGCCGCACAACCACCAGATTGGTGCTCTAGCGGTTGCGTTGAAACAGGCCATGTCACCTGGATTCAAGGCATATGCTAAGCAAGTTAGAGCCAATGCTGTTGCACTTGGTAACTACTTGATGAGCAAAGACTACAAGCTTGTGACCGGTGGAACTGAAAACCATCTTGTGTTGTGGGATCTTCGTCCTCTTGGCTTGACCGGTAAGGACTCATGGCTCATCATATATTTACAATTTATTATATAATCATAATATTTTTATATAAAATAATATAATACAATTCAATTATCTTTGTCATAGTTTTATATATAATAGTTATCATTATGTAAATATATATTTAACTAGTGAGTTTCTCTGCGCTACGCCGCGGGAATTCGATCAATATCAGTTTGGGTCATTATGGTACTGGTACTCGTTATTGCAACAAAAAGAGAACCTAAAAATGAAATCGTGATATGCCCAAAATGATATTGGACACCAAGTATTTTACATCCATAAATCGAATACAATGTATTGGTCCCCATAATACCAGTACCATTGGAATCAGTTTGGTCTGTCGCATTATCGGCACTCGTATAGCCTATGCTACCAAAAAAGTTCTGTATTTGAGGACAACTCCATTTTCAACATTATTTATATCGGAAATTAAACACAATTGTATTAATGGTATAAGAGGTGAACTTGAAACTTAACGAACGCACGCAAGTCATTAGAGATAATCAAATTAAATGAAAATTAGATTAGTTAAAGATGTGTAGTATTAATAGTATAAGTGATGAACTTGAAAATTAAAAAAAAAAAAAAAAAAAAACTTAAAATAAAGCAAGTAGCCAAACGTGTAGTATTAATAGTATAAGTGAAGCCTGTGTTTGGGATCATTTATCAAACAAGCTTATTTTTAGGCTCGAGCTAGTTTAAGCTTTGCTTGATTCAATCTTCTATCGAGTCGATCTCGAGTATTCCACAAGCAGTCTGGTTCATTTACACCAGTACTATCGATTCTCACATATTTGGGTCTGGTTTTGCAGGGAACAAGGTGGAGAAGCTTTGCGATCTTGCAAACATCACTGTTAACAAGAATGCTGTGTTTGGTGACAGCAGTGCTTTGGCCCCAGGAGGTGTTCGTATTGGTATGATTTTAAGTTTTCTTTACCGGATTTTTATTTATTTTTCGGGTTTTGTAGATTTTGAATGAATTTAAATGGTGTTTGGTTAGGTACACCTGCAATGACCTCAAGGGGTTTAGTTGAGAAGGATTTTGAGCAAATTGGGGAGTTTCTTCACCGTGCAATTCAAATCACTTTAAGCATCCAGAAGGAGTTCGGGAAATTATTGAAGGATTTCAACAAGGGTTTGGTGAACAACAAGGAGATCGAACAACTCAAGGCTGATGTCGAGAAGTTTTCTGGTTCGTTTGACATGCCTGGGTTCTCGTTGGCCGACATGAAGTATAAGGATTGAGAAGATGAAGAGATCTATGTAATGAATGATGTTTGTGTTGTTATTAGTAACATTTTCTGGTGTTTGTTTTGATGTCTAGTACAAAAAATGTATGATTTGGTTGGAGGACAATAAGGTCTCACGTATCTTCCATTTCCACATGTAGATTAGTGGTTTTCTTGGACTAAAATCTGTACTTGTCCCAAAGCATTTTTATTCAATGGATGATAGTATGTTTCAAGTCACTTTAGGGTTTTCATAATTTGGGGGAAAATCAAAATGTACCATTCAAGACTTAATTTTCTCAAGAATTCATGTGGGGTTGACATAACAAGATTAATTATGCTCATGTTGTGCTTTTTTTCCTCTAGATTTCCATCTTTATGTTACTGTTAGCCAGAAAATAGATTTTGTAAAGAGTCATTTTAGTTCATGTGCTTTGTGTCATTTTGTCAGTTTAGTCTAAAAGTTTTATTTTTCGCTTGTGAGTCTAAAAAAGTTTCAACGTTGCCCTTTTAGCCAACTGTGTTGAATTCATCCATTTTTTCTGTTAACGAGAAGGGCAATTCTGTCATTTTATATGTAATTATGTAATTTCTGTTAACTAGAAGCACAATTCGGCCATATAAAATGACCGAATTGTCCTTCTCGTTAACAGAAAAAATGGATGAAGTTAACCCAATGTACTAAAATGGGTGAAACCTTTTTGGACTTACAGGAGAAAAATGAAACCTTTGACCTAAACTAGCAAAATGACACAAACCACAGGGACTAAAATGACATTTAACTCTTTTGTAAATATGCAGAGGTTGATAATAGGGATGAACATTTAGTACCGGGTATCCGTACCGAACCGGTACCGAACCATACCAGGTATATTCGATACCGGTACCCACTTTTCCCATTTTTCGGTACCGGTACCTGTTCGGTATCGAACGGGTACCGTGTTCATCCCTAGTTGATAACCGGGTTGGGTTACATGTTATACCGGGATTGGGTTGGGTTGGGCTATTAAAAAAATGTTCAATTTTGTTCAGGTCAAGTCGGGGTTTGATAAAATTAGGTCGGTTCATAAATCATAAGGGGCCGTTTAGAAGAAAAGGTAATTATTACTGTTTCTTTTGATAAAGAGCATACCATTCTATTTCTATGTATTTTTTTTTTCGACAAAAATCAATTTGTTTTTGGGCTCCAAATTAATTATATGTGGTCTCCATATCTTTGACTTTAGCCAGGTCCATTTTCTTCGCTGATCCAAAGGTTACTGATTGGGCCAATCAAGTTTCATGGCAATCAGATTCTTTGTTTGGTTTTTGGGGCTACTACCTTAATTGTTTGAATGTGCCATAGGGAGTAATTGGGCCGGAGACGCGTGTTACTAAGCCACTAGCTAGAGGTGCACAAATCGGGTGTTTTTAATACCTGGTTTCGGGTATGATCGAATATTGAAAAATTAGGTATTGAGAGAAATCAGATAGGGTTTGGGTACGTGAACGAAAGAGAAAAACTTTACCCTATGTACCCGAGTAAGGTATAATTGGGTTCGGGTATAACCGGGTATTAATACTCGGTTTTATAAAATATGTTTTTTTATACAAAACTAAATTCGTTTAAAAGTTAACTATCGTTTGTAATTTGTAAAAAAAATATTTAAAATAAATCACAATAACATAAATTCACTTAAGTACAAATTGTTTTCTTTATAAAGTTAATTTTCGTTTTGCTCCCGGTGGTTTGTTCGTTTTAATGATTTTGCCCAATGGTTTAAAAATTGTCATTTTGCTCCAATAGTTTACTATGTTTCTTCTAATCAGCTCCCCGACTCTTAACTCAGTTAAATCATTTAATTAAGGGTAGGAGTAATTTAGTAATTATATATATAAGTACTTAATTATTTATATATAAAACCCCTCCCTCTACTTCTCTCTACATAATTAAAACCCCTTCTCTATACTTTCTCTCTACCATCCACCACCCACCACTAGGGGTGTGCACGGTTCGGTTCGGTTCGGTTTTTGGACAAAACCAAAACCGAAACCGAAATGTCTGTTTCTGGTTTTTTAAAACCATTCGGTTTCGGTTTTTTCGGTTTTTATGTCGGTTCGGTTCGGTTTTTCGGTTATTTCGGAATAAAATTATGTAAGATTCAAAAAATAAAAAAGTATGATTTAAAATATAAGAATCGTTCTTATATGTTTACATTTAAGATATAATAGTTACATATTTATTTAATACTGCTTATATAAATCTAACTTTCTAATCTATTTTCATGTTTCTCCAAAGTTTTTATTAAGATATTTTTTATAATAATTTGAAGATCATTTAATTTTTATATTAATATTTGTTATTTATTGTAGGTAATAAATAAATCATTTCAATCATAAATAAACCTATAATGTTTTTTATTCTAAAGACTTAACATTCAAGAATAAAATTAATAATATCTACTAGCATTTGGTTAAACACTTAAACAACTTAAACTTAAACAAAAAAATATATATGTATTGTAACTTATCGGTTCAGTTCGGTTTTTTTCGGTTATTGAAAATGGTTATCCGAAAACCGAACCGAAATTTTCGGTTATTAAAAATCTGAAAACCGAACCGTCAGTTTTTTCGGTTCGGTTTTGTCGGTTATCTCAGTTACGGTTCAGTTATTTCGGTTTTCTGCTCACCCCTACCCACCACCACCATCATCGCCACCACCACCACCTCATTCCCTTCCAATTAGAACCACCCAAAATCTCTCCCTCTTTCTCATCCATATCTCTTTCTATAGTCTCTACCTCTACTTCTCTGACTATACAAAACGCCACCACCGCCATCAGAACAGTGCTGCCACCCAAACACCACCGCCAACCCCACACCGTCGACGGAAACAAGATTCATCACCACCACTATTCGCCGCCACCACTAGCCTAAACAGATCTGAAAAATCTCCGCTAAGATCTGTGATTGGAAACCCTAGCCGCCACTAGGTGTAGTCGGAACACTAGGTGTTAGCGGTTTCGAGTTCAGATCTGGTTTCAAGTTCATGGAGACTAAGGTTTAGGCTTGCATGACGGCTAGGGTTAGCGATTTGTAGGTTGTTTGTCAAGCGGCTAGGATTTGCAGGTGGTTTGCACGGCTAGGCCTAAGGTTGATGATTTAGTTTCAGATAGTTGGATCATGGCGGTGTAGGTCGGCGATGGTGGTTGTTGGTTTAGGGTTGAAGATGAAGATGAAGATGGTGGGTACCGATTTGGGTTGGGTACCGATTTTGGGGTGGGGTTTTTCCTTTTTCCAACATGTTTCACTAGAGGTGGCTGGTAGAAAAGAGTGGTTGGAGGGGTGGTGATGGGTGGCAAGTGGTAGTGGGGATCAGTTGCCGAGTGAGACTCGAACTCGGGTCTCCTCATTAGGAAACAACACATGTACCAGCTGGTCTACACCATCTTTGGTGTAAGAACCCAATGCACCTTTTATTTAAAGTAATGCAGAAACGACCTGCTCCCATTTCCCCTTTCTTCCTTGCTGAAAACGTTGAAAAAGCATAAAAAACTTAATCCAATCATTTGAACTTCGCTTTTTATATATAATTAAGCCCAATTAATCATTCCAATCAGTTGTTAACTTTGAGTTTTATGCTTGAGACCCTTAATCATCCTGTAACAACTTATCATCCTGTAACAACTTCGAAATTAATCAAACTATCATCACCATATTAGTTTCTTGTACACCATTTAGGTTTATGTTCAATTCATAAAATTAGCTTACCATTTTTTCATATCATTTGTTCTCATGATGAAACCATGCGAAACCCTACTAGGATTTCTTCATTTCATCCACTATATATCTCGCAAATTAATCTGAAGAAGATTCTAGGGCTCGTATCTTCAACAGACGATATCTCCTTCAATACTTAACCTTTTTCAGGTGATTCCAAAACCTAATATTATTTATTTTTCATTCTCTACAAAATCCCTCTATCAATTTCAGTGATAGAAGGCTAGATTATTCGAATTTAATTATGGTTGAAATTCGGGTTCTTCGTTCATATATTTTGGGGCTTTTAGGTTAGACTTGCGTTTTAATGAAATTGAAAGTAGGATATTGTTATATATCATATTAGTATAGTGTGTGTAATTTTTGGGAATTTTTAGATATCAACTGAAATTTTGGTGAATTATTTATGTTTTAATCACTAGTTAAATCAAATAAAAATAAAAGATAATCTTGAGAGCTCAATAAATATTTTTATTGATTATTTCATATTATATAAACACTAGGTAATTTTTATAGAATTTGTCCTTAATTGTTTTTTGGAATTTATGAATATAATTTGGATTTATACATGTTTTAATTAATAAAAAATACAAGATTGTCACAAATAAACTCTATAAATATTTTATACTGATTTTTAGAGATTTCCTAATCGTATTGGGACTTTACTATAACTTTTCTATAGTTTTAGATAATTATCCTATCAAAGGATTACGAATGTTCTTTCAAATAAATAAATTTTGTTCATAAAATTTGTTATTGTAAATTAAAATATGTAATAATCATTAAATCTGGTATATAAAATTGTTAGATGGTTTTATTGAACTTGTCTAAATATGGCATTTACAAAACATTAAAACCTACTAAATTGGTATTGCGAATTTTAGAGGAGTGGTGGGGATGGAAACCGGAAAAGTGGAACATGAGTATTACATCCCAACCGATGGCGGAAACATCAAGGCAAGACATAATAGATTGCTCAAAAACAACATAACACTAAATTTGCGATAATAAATTAAAATTCAAAATTTCATTTCATTTCATCAAATTCAAACATTGCATTGTCTTGAAAGGAAATACAACAATTTGAAAGTTAAATGACTAAAATGTAAAAATGTATAAATAAAGTTTGGTGAGTTTCTAAATCCACCCTAAGTAGATTTCTTGTAAACACACCATCAAACATTTCCAGCAACATATATAAAATATTTGTCAACATAAATTATGTCGGTGAGCATAGTAGTTTGTCTACGTAGCATAAGTATGTAAAAAGTCTCAAATCCACATGTTCATTGTATACTAATTCATGTAATCATAATAGCATGCGACAGCTAAAAATTAACCCAAAGTTTCCACTAGCGTAACCTTATCACCGAATTGAATAAGACCGTAAAGAATGAATACTTAACAATGACCCAAAAACAGGGGGGATGTGCTACTCATATACAGCTATACATGTTAAGGGAGACTTTTAAAGTTAACGATCGATAGCATGGCATAAGATTGTTCTAGCATGTATGACAATTTAGCATAACAAGTAAGCATGGTAAAGTATTGAGTGTTTACATATGATTGATTGTATGTGTGTGATTGTGTATTTAATTACGGATACATGTTGCAATCCAAATAGTGTTTAAAGTGTAAAACTAGGTTATAACCCGTGGTACCCACGGGTCGCTCTATTTTAAGGATATTAATATTTTCTTAATTTTATTACAAGGGCTTTTTTTATAAAATTTGTGAGGATATTTATACAATGATTCAATGTGAATCGTATATAATAATATATGCAAACAATGCAATTTATCAATGGTAACAATTACCATATAATTTTCAAAATATTACCAGATAATTTTCTATGTATGTAGAATGATTCAGACCAAGATGAAAGGATGATAGGTTATATACCCGTGAGCTTCATGGGTTATGGGTTGTGTTAAAAAAATCTATATTTACTAATTTTTTTATATGATTTCTTATAAGTGGATAACCATTCATGTTTGGAAAACATTAACAACAAAAAAAATGTACCATAGATCGAATGCATTTCTATCAGTCCATTTGAAATCATATCAACATCATTAGTGATGAATATCAACAAATGTAATTAACTACTAAAACATGTAGCTTCAATTAGATGTTGACTCGTGTTTGTATTGAAAATGGCGCATACGATGTATAATAATGTACAAACATCTCATATAATAAACTTAACCTTCTTGCAAAATTTATTCTTAGATGAAGTTGTACTATCAGCTATTATAATGTACAAACATCTCATATAATAAACTTAACCTTCTTGCAAATAGTGTTTAAAGTGTAAAATGGGTTAAGTTTGAACTCACGGTTTGCGAAGATTTTCCACAAAGTGTGAGCGAGTGGATTTGAAGGATAGAAAACCTAAGTTACCCTAAAGTGATAAACAAAGGTGTATGAGTATTTTGGATTTGGAGATTAGAATGTAAACAAAATTTACAAGTATGAAATACATAAAAATACATCCGTCTTAGACACTTATTCGGACATTATTATTTGTTTGTGTTTTTCATGAGTCCTATTACCCATTCCGAAATAATGAATCCAAGACTCTTGATATTCTCCACCATAACATAATATTCAATCATGGTTTAGTTGACATAGTTGGCTTTTTGGAGTAGGTAATATATATGTATATATTATTAGATATATTGTCAAGTCTGTCAAGTATTTGTCAAGCATTAGAAGTAGGATAAATCCATTAACCTCAAGAATTCACCAATGCACAAATCATCAACATGGATGATTCGAATGGTCATGAATACAAGTATGATATCATAAATAAACTATCTAATTAACTAAGTAACCAAGTGAGGATAACTAGACGAGTGCTTCCAACATTGTATGGTTGGAATCTTGGTGTAGTTTGTTCACTTTATTTATTGAAAGTTACTTAGAGCCTTAAAAGAATAAGAAATGGAGGTGTATGACCTCAAAGTTTCTGGAACAAAACCTTAACACAACCCATTCAACATAGAAGTTAGTTGGTGGCTTGGTTTAGTTTGAAAAAGTTCCAAGAACAAAGCTAAAGAAAGACAAGTTCATAAAGTTTAACAAAAATTCCTAACTTGGACCTCAAAATAGTGGTATACCATCTTTGATTACCTTGGTAAACATGTGGTAATACTTCTAGAGGTTATCCAAGGAAGCAGAAGGAAGAAAACAAGCAAGAAGAAACTCAAAACTCACTGTTTTGAACTTAGAACAATCTGCCCAAACTTGGAATTCTTAATGATTTAAGAGTGTCTGGAAGTGATTTAGAAGTGTTGAAAATGTTTAGGATGTCTGGGAGTGTTGTATTTATAAGTGATGTTTAGGGTTTGAGAGTTAATGAAGGTGGTTGGGAGTGAGGAATGTGGGAAAGGAGCTCAAAACTCAAAATTCGTGATTTTCTGCATCAGATGGGTTCCATACCGACCGCAAGGACATCCCATACGGTCCTCATGGACCTTCTGAAATCCAAAAATTCAATTTTAGTCCCTTGTGTTGCTTGGTTTGTTATTTTATGACTAAAACTCAATGTTTAAACATGTTTTTAGGTTTTAAGGTGCATACAAGCATGAATAATAATAAAATACGTACCGATATCATTCCGAGAAAATATAATCTCGATGTATTGTTCGGTTTTGAATATAAAACACGTATTTCGTGATTGTTTACGTATTGTGCAAGTATAATTAAACAAAAATGATATAAAATATAATTTCTATTATGATTAAGTCTCGTATTTACAAGGATTGTAATTGAAATACGAATTACAAATAAATAAAAAAATTGGAAAGACACGGAGCGTTACAAGGAGATCCAGGGTTTTAAAGGAACGTTGGTGATCTAGTGACCCGTGCAGGGCCGGACCTCCTAATCTTGGACCTAAGGCCTCCAAAATAATAGCGCCTCCAATTTAAAGAAAATTAATATGCTACCTATTAATATTAGTGCAAATTTTTGTTTTAGGTTTGTTTGATTCCTTATACAAGCAAATCAATCCGTGTTATAGTAGTGTTAGATTTTTGTTTGATTCCAAATATGGAGAAAGGAGTATCGTTTATAATAATTAAAGAAAGAAAAAGGGCCCCTAATTTTCATTTCGCCTTTGACCTTCAAAAAGGTTGAAATAGTCCTATACCCGTGGCAAGAAAAAAAATTAAAAAATAAGAATCTTTTCCATGTGGACCACGGCAAATTGTTGCAATTACAAGTTTCATTAGATACTGATGATTTCCACGTTTGTGTATGTGGTTTCTTGTGTTTTTATTTAGTGTAAAGTTGATTAGATGGACACTTCATACACATCTACTTGCACAAAGAGTGACGATGTCGAGAAATAAAAAAAGAATACCACTTTCATATATTATAAAGAAAATTAATGAAAAGAATACAACTTGTAAGTGTTTACGCAGTATAATAATAAACTCGTGATTGTTTATTGATAGAAACCCTCTACGTATCTTCGTGTAGAAGTGTTAAAGAATTTTTTTTGGATCATTTCGTAACGTTAGTTTTCAAACACTTACTAACGTGCCATCTTAGTGAACACTATCAGATTTCAAATATCATTAAAAAGGCACTTATTTTTTCTTTTACAACGCTATCTCCATTTCAAACACCCACTTTCTATATAAAAATATTAAAATAATATTGTTTGTATGTCAGAAACCACCATGTCATTTGAAACGGGTTTGGAATTCTAGACAACGTAAGCGGACAAGGGTAATTAGAGCCACGATTGTTAAGAGAAAGTTTTATAATTTTGTAGCAAATTTGTCGCAACATTATTTTTTTTATTTGTAGGAAATTTGTAGCAAACTGTTAAGAAAAAAGTTTTATAATTTTGTAAGAATTTCGTCGCAAAATAAAAATAATTATTAGTGATTATGGATAATTTTTCTCGTTAGTGTTATTAATTTTAAAAGTAAAATATCATAAAATAAAATAAAAAAATAGGCATAATTGTGGAAGAATTGTAGGAAAAATATAAAAAACCAGTTTGTATTTATTTTGTGGCAACACTTGTGACGATAGATTTTTGTCGAAAATTTTTGAGAAATTTTGTCATAATTTTGTAGCTAACGTGATTTTCGACAAGCATATTTTGCACGAAAAGTTTTGTAGCAAATCTGTAGGTAATACCGTAATACCAATTTTCTACAAATTCACTACAAATTTGGCTGTCACAAAGTAGTCACTTTTCTAGTAATGCAACGGGGAGGTTTGGAGGTGCAACGTAGCACAATTATGGATGTTCTTTAATCGTGGATGGGGAAGTTTTGTTTTTAATTAATTTATACAAGGATGAATATGCAGTATTTTATTATATTTATGGTTAAGCTTTAGGGAATAAAATTCATATCTTTAATCGCTTCATTTCTTTAACAACCTTTAACACTTAAATATCACTTAATATTATACTTGCAAGAGTTTTCACATATTTTTATGTAGGTAAAAATCATACCACTAGACACAATTTCATGAGTAGTTTCATTGAATATCTTTATATGTTAATTGTAAGTTGTCCTACAATCCTACATCATAAAACGTGTTGACTTTCTAAATACTTTGAGAAGCTCAATAAACAAAGTCAACAAGATTAATTAATTAGGAGAGGAACACTCTGGCGCCTTTCGTTGATTTGAACTGGTGTTAAACGCGTGGCCACGCTCGAACTAGTAATAGTTTGATAAACCACTTCAAATCAGGAACGAAATTAGAAATGGTTGAATAATATATGAGAATGAATTGGATCCATGTCTCATGTTCAACAAGTGTTCAATACAGAGGGATAAATGAATCGATAACTAGGGCTATAGTATTTGCATAACCAAAGGTTTGATTAGTGCAAAGAATTAGTTGACATAAATTTGTCATACCTTGCTGGGGGCAATATGATGCAGCTAGGCACCCACTATTGTCTACATTGAAACTTAATCGGCCAATCGACCAAGTGGGAGATTGTTGGATAGGATGTTCAATTGTCGATTAATATTCAACGTTACCGTCAAGGTACGACCCAAAGAGTTACACTTTGGGCAACGAACATTTAACGGTGTTTTAATCGTTAATCACCGGATCACGAAATAATAAGCGTAATAAAAGAAACGGGCAATTATTTAGAATAATTACAGAGAGCCGGATTAATATTATAATTAATTTGTTAATTATAATTAATATCAAATAATTGTTATAATTATAAGATAATTATGTGGAATTGTGATTAGATTATAATTCTTATCTAAGTCTAAAAATTAAAGATATAAGTTTTTATCTTTAATTAAAAGACTTTAGCACTAATCTTCCTATAGTTCTAAAATATATCTTATAATCTGATACATATCGCTTTTTCCTTCTGGAAGTTGGTGGATGAAAAGAATCCTAAACCTAAACAAATTGGATTCCTATTAGTCAATATATGTATTGAAGCTATACAAGAAATATAACTTTATTTTTTTAAGAGATACGGAACATTAATTGAGGAGTTTTTTTGCATGCTTTCAAAAGCTTGAAAAGAAACAGAAAGTAGAAGACTTAATTGATCCTTGTTGCCGTCGCTAAAAAAAACAAAAGAGAAGTAACAATTCTTGAGGCTCAAATTAATCATAGTTTTGATTACGCAAAAAGGTAAGTAAAGTTTTAAACTTTATTTTCTTTAGATTAAGGCTTCGTTTGAAATCGTTTCAAACGAACAAATATGTTTTCGTCGTCAACGATCATCTAGCGAGATCGTTCGTTGAACCAAGGTGTCTTTCTTGGATGTCACGATTCTTTAATCTTGATATAACCTATTTTGATTGTAATGGGATCACTGGTGGAATCGGTTTAGAACCGAACCTCGTGTCCATGTTTTCCGCTGCGTTCAGTTTGTTTGACAAATTGATTAAAATTATTTTCTAAAAGTTACACGAAATTTTCCAACAGTGGTATCAGAGCCACCTTACAAATCAAAATAGGCTAATTTTATTATAGTGTTTGTAGATCTATAAAATAGTTATAGGATTGCATGCCTAAAATCGAGTAGATTTGGCATAGGATCCTCTCACGTATAATAGTTATAGGCAAGTTTTATTAAGGCCAAACATGAACACTTGTCAAAGTTCTCTTTGACAAAATATTTGGCCTTAACCTATTTCGTTTAGCTTAATGATCGTAGTATGCAAATCCGGGTCTAGAATCGTTTTTCATAACACGTGTACTAAATTAGTTTTTGGAGCTACACGCGTTAAATTAGTTTAAAGAAAAACGAATATATTAAAATAATTATTTTTAATATATACCAAACTAAAATATTAAAAAAAACGTAACTAAACACTTTATTTTAAAAATAAAGTTAAAATTTTGTTAAGTCTTTTCGTTACAATATCTAAAGGAAATTTAAGTTTTCTTTATATTAAAGTTTTTTTTTGGATTGGATCTAAGATTAAGTGGGAGCACAAAAGGGTTTGTGCTACACTTAATGGGCTCGGTTCACGTTCTTGGGCTCGAACGAATCGAACATATTATGAACCCGGAATTGCATATTTCTTTATTTATTTTGCGTTTTGCCATCAGATGTTTATTATGCCATAAAATTAATAACTAATACACGATCATTAAAACGACAATTTTAATAAAAGGTTTATTAAGTATTGGATAGGTAATTAAAATAAACAGTTTATTTTAAAATACAAAAAATCAAAATTGGTTTTTCAAAAATTAAAAGTTAATTTGAAAACCGTAATTAATAAAAGTTATTAATTAAAATAAATTTGCGACACGACCAACTCAGATTAAATAGGGTATTTAAAATTAATCGGTCGAGTGATTGAAAGGTGTTTCAAGTCGTTACAAATTAAAACGTAAAATTGATTTTTACAAAGGAATTGTATAGCCTATGTTCATGCCATAGGCCGTACAAGTATTTTAAACGACCCGAACTGGTAATTTTAAAATATAACCCAAACTAAAATCGATATTCTACGCCACCCTGAATTAAGAACACCCGAACTGATCTATCCGAACCCCTGGTGCTAGTGTTTACCCTGCATCCAGGCCTACGGTTTTGGTTAGGGGTAGTTCCGCGATTTCCATGCTTACATGGGCCGGGCTACAGTTCTGATTTGAGGACAAATATCACTTTTGCGACACGAGAGCAAATGTTAGTGTTTACCTTGCATTTGTTTTCTACGGTTGTGAAAGTGGGTGTAGTTGGGGTTAACGTACCAATGCTTGACACTACTCGTCATGCGACCCCAAACCGAGAATTGTGTAGTTGACACAATTGGTGATCGTCACCTACCCTTCAATCTATGCCAGTGAAGAGTGCTAAGTCCATTCACTGAGTTATGGGGAGATGGGATCTCATCCTAATTCCTAAAATTTTGTATATCTTGGGTCAAAATTGAATTAGGTTAATGCATGAAAATTACTAATAAAATTTTCTTCTAAATTCTACAGATGTCTACAAATAATTCTGATAACACCAAATTCTCGCTTAAGTCCATCCTTAAAAATGCTAAACTTGATAATTCTAACTTCATGGATTGGTACCGCAACCTGAAAATTGTTCTCAGGGCGGAGAAAAAGGCTTATGTCCTTGAAGGACCAATTCTCGAAGCACTTGCTGCTAATACGGGTGCAGCCCGTAGGACATGGGAAAAACATGTTGATGATTCCCAAGATGTGACATGTCTTATGCTTGCTATGATGATTCAAGAACTTCAGAAGAATCTGGAAAACTTGGGAGCATATGAGATGAGTGAGCAGCTGAAAAACATGTTTCAGCAGCAAGCTCGTCATGAGCGTTTTGAGGTGATGAGATCTCTCATTACATGTCGCATGCAGGAAGGTACTTCGGTCAGTGCTCATGTACTGAAAATGAAGTCTTTCGTTGATCAACTGGAGCGTCTGAACGCACCCCTTAGTAATGAGTTAGCTACGGATGTGATCCTTAACTCGCTACCCAATTCATATCATCAGTTCGTAATGAACTATAACATGAATGGGTGGGAAAGAACGATCCCAGAGTTGCATCAGATGCTAAAAACTGCTGAGACAAACATCCCAACTAAGGGCAATCCAGTGCTGGCGGATCAGGGAAGGAAGAATTACCAAGAAGAAGCAGTCCAAGGGAAAAGGCAAGGCGAGTAAGCAAGACAAGGGCAAAGGCAAAAAGGTTGCCACTCCGAAGGCAAAGCCTCATAAAGATGCCAAGTGTTTTCACTGTGATGAGATCGGGCATTGGAAGAGGAATTGTCCCAAGTACCTGGCTGAGTTGAAGCTTAAAAAGCTGCAGATTGGAGAATCCTCAGGTATACATGTTATTGATCTATTTTCCTTTTCGAGCAAATCTTGGGTGTTTGACACTGGATGTGGTTTTCACATTTGTAATGATTTGCAGGGACTAAAAAGGATTAGGAAGCTGAAGCAGGGTGACTTAGAGCTGCATGTTGGGAACGGGCAGAATGTTGCTGTGAAGGCAGTTGGAGAATTTATTCTTGAATTACCTTCTGGATTGTTTATTACTTTAGACAATGTTTTTTATGTTCCTAGTTTGACTAAGAATATTATTTCTGTTTCTGCTTTAAGAGAACAAGGTTTTAATTATGCTTTTGATATTGTTAATGGTAGCATTTCTGCATTTTTAAATGGTGTGTTCTATTTTGAGGCTAAGCCTCACAATGGTGTCTATGAAATAGATACTTCTAACAGTAGATCAAATAATTTAGTATGCTCTCTTTCCTCTAAACGTGTTAAAACTAGCTTTAATCAAACATATCGTTGGCATTGTCGTCTTGGCCATATTAACATCAATCGCATGAGGAAGCTCCAGACCGCAGGGATTCTAGAATCACGGGTCAGGAGACTTATGATTTATGCGAATGTTGTCTAAGTGGCAAGATGACTAAGGCCCCTTTTACCGGAACTAGTGAAAGGGCCAAAGACCTGTTAGGACTCATACATACTGATGTATGTGGTCCATTCAGGACTATGTCAAGGAACGGGGAAAGATACTTTGTTACATTTACTGATGATTATAGTAGATATGGATATGTTTATCTTATGAAGTTTAAACATGAAACCTTTGAAAAGTTCAAAGAATTCTAAAATGAAGTACATAATCAACTAGGGAAAACGATTAAGGCACTTCGATCCGATCGAGGTGGTGAATACATTAATCAAGAGTTTAATGAACATCTCAAGAAGTGTGGGATTATATCCCAACTAACTCCACCTGGAACACCACAACTTAATGGTGTGTCTGAGAGGAGAAATCGAACCTTATTAGATATGGTTCGATCAATGATGTGTCGTACAAACTTACCACACTCCTTTTGGAGTTATGCTCTTGAAACTGCTACACGTCTTGTAAATATTGCTCCTACTAAAAAGGAAGAAAAGACACCATATGAGATGTGGCATGGTAAACGACCTAAAGTCTCTTACCTTCGCATATGGGGATGTAACGCTTATGTTACCAGTGAGTCTTCGGACAAACTTGATCCTCGCGGTGAAAAAGTTGTTTTCATTGGATATGCATATCCGGTTGGTTATTATTTCTATAATCCTGCTGAAAATAGAGTTTTCACTAAGCGTCGAGGAACATTCTGTCACACCCCGGCCGCGTATAACATGCAACCGCGGCGGAAACGCCGGGGAGTGTTGTGGACAGAATTAATTGTTATACAACCATGGAAATTAAAGTTACATTTTATTTATCAAACACGGGTGTTACATTGTCTTAAAAGGAAGTACAGAATTCAAAACATCGTTATACTAGTTCTATCTTCATATTTAGTCTCTACGGCACAGGTCCGCCCTAGTATCGTGATCAACATCCTATGGAACAGCTCCTGAAAACACATGTGAAAGTACGTACGTCAGCATAAAAATGCCTGTGAGATACATAGGTTTTGTGAAAGTGGGATTCATGACTTGGGTTTTAAAGAAATGTTTAATAACAGTCAGTCATGAACCTTGTAATTTGTCTCGCTTTGTAAACCATTTGAAAAACGATAATATCAGATGATATGTATAGATAAACGTAAGGTTAAATGAATAACCTAGTAAAAATGAGTTGAATAAAATAAGTTGTTTTGTAAGACAATGTTTTATGAAAAGTATGTTATTTGTATAAAATGCTATATGTCTAAACTGAAATGATTCTGATAACGCTAAGATATGTAATATTATACAAACATTTATATATAGGAAGTACTAGCGGCGTATCCACCATGTTTGCATCATATGACATACTCCACGTTACTCAAACCATTTACCCAAACCATCCACCATGTAAGATTGTTCTTGTATAACTCAATTGTCAAGTGTTATTGTGTAAATCATGTCAAATGTCTATGTTCAATGTAAACCACCAAATGTGTATGTCAATGTCAACGTGTTTATGTTCAATGTAAATCATGTAATGTGTATCCCAAAGTGTATCATGTACGGTAAGCGAAATGTATCAACTTAAACCATATGTAAAATGCACAAAACAAGTCGTTGAAGTAAAACGTGGTTTAAATCAACGTTATGTTCTGTGGAAAAATGCATGCTCTATTGATATTAACATTTATGCGGTATTGTGAAATATGCATACATCCAAGCCTTGAGAATGTGGCGATAAACCCTTAAACAAATTAAAGGTTTATCTAAGTTATGTATATCGAATTCGGTCATTCCTTACAATCCTATCAACCCAGGACTTCAGGAACGGGAGTTGTCAATTCCTATGGTACCACTTCCTACTAACGAACGGCGTAGCTAATGTTAATGAATGTATTGTCCCATGTTAAACAAACCAAATGTCATAACAAAATGAAGGCATGTGATGTAAACAATTGTACTAAGTATGCTAAGTAAACATACGAAGCAGAAATGTTCATGTAAATCAATGTGTCCATATGCTGAGTAAACATATGCAACAGAAATGTTCATGTAAATCAATGTGTCCATATGCTGAGTAAACATATGCAACAGAAATGTTCATGTAAATCAATGTGTCCATATGCTGAGTAAACATATGCAACAGAAATGTAATGTAAATCAATGTACTAAGTACGCACACAATGGGCATACATAGCATGAAATGTAATGAAATCATGTACTTTAATGTACTAATGAGCATAGCAGATATACGATGTGAAAATATGGAAAGCATGAAAGTAACAGATAGGCACATGTGTTTCACCCCAAAACAGTTTGGAAAACAGTAAAAGAGGGGTTCAATGTACTCACATTGACACCTCGAAAGCATTTTAAAGATGGGGTTCTATGAACTCACCTGAGATTGCTTTGAATTCCTTGTATAATAACCAGATAATGCTAGAGATCACGGAATATCAAACGGCACCTAATAGGTAGCTATGTTAATATACCGGACCAAATCGGAAGGATCGGATAGTATGCGGGTTCGTAAACCAAACGAGTATGGAGACTCGTGTAATATGGTTTAACAAAGCCTACATACTAAAATGAAACTTAACCTAAGTGCTTACGGCCCATCACGACCCGTTTAGGTAGCTTATGCTACCCTAACGCGTCGTTCGCGTAGAACGCGTTCGGAACGCCTAACATTGCGACCACAAGGTATAACCTCGGAAGGTTATAGCTATGGTCACCTAATGTGTTTGGTCGGATCCTAATGATCGACCAAATGGGTCGGGTTCGAAAGTATAAGCGATGGTTTAGATCGCTTACCTTACGACCCTATATAAGCACTATACTAAAAGTGACGAGCTAAGCATGTTAGAACATGCTTAACTAAGTTTAGAAAACAGGTTTGGCATCAAAGCAAACGGCTTTGATGCTCACGAGTAGTTTGGTTACAAAATATGCAAGAATGCACATTTTGGCCGAAACTACGACTCGTCACTGAGCCTAGATAACGTGGTAATCAGTAGGTATAGTCACTACGGACTATAACCATCGTGATCACGCTCACGTTATGAAGTTCCATGAACTTCGGGTTGACCATAGGGTGGTCAATGCAGAAAGTCAACAAAACGTTGACTTTCGGACTCGAAAAGCGAATAAAAGAGCGAAAGAATACTTACGGAGGGTCCCCGAATGCTAATCTAGATCAAAATGGCTCAGGTATGAAACAAAGGTTACAACTTAGAGCTCTTGATCAGATTGTGTGGGTTTTTGCAAGAATGGGGGTGGGGTATTTATAGTATTTCCCGAACCGTTAGGATCGTTTCTTGAAAAACGTGATTGAATCTTGCACGTACACTTGTCGTAAACTTGTGGTTACTGAAAATACCCCTTAGTGAGCTGAAAGGGCAAGTTTAAAACATGTGGTTGTGGTTAAACCAGCTGAAATTTGCTGACTAGCTGATCTTATCTATTCTGGGAGTCTGACGCGGCCCGCGTAAGGATTTGGGCAATCCTTACGCGCCCCGCCTGAGGGTCACAGATCAGAATTTTCAGTTTTAGTCCCTGCACTTCAGAAACATGCAATTTGGCCCATTTTTGGCACTTTTAAGCCCCGTTAACCTCATTTCAAGGCTCTAAGATGGAGTTAGAGTGTAGGGGACTTGAAATATGCTCAAAAATATTCCGGATGTCGGCTCGTTTGGTCGTACGATCGCGATGTTCGCTTAATTACGACGGAATGCGCATAAGCGCGAAAGACGATCCAAATGACGCGACGAATGGATTTTTATCATGCCAAACACTAAGGCATAATATTATAATGCTTACATAAATTTTTGGATGTCCGGATGTATTCAGAACGTAAGTTATGCGCGAAAGTGCAAACTTGTGCACTTTTTGACACTTTTAGTCCCTGAATGATCCAAAAGTTTGTTTTAGCATACCAAACCCCTCAAAGCCTATTTCTAAGCTATGTAAAGGATATTTATGGTATGTTTAACCTATGGACATGTTCCGGAATGTTCGTTACAGTTCAAATTGGCATACTTTCGCAGTTTGTCAAGTTTAGTCCCTGTAAGCGAATTAACTTGTTTTTGCCATACCAAAGCCTTCAAAACTTATTTCTAAGTTATGTAAAGGTTATTTAGGGTATGTTGAGTAAATGTTGATGTTCCGGAGTATTTGTCGCATTAAACTGAGTACGTTTAAGCACCAGTTAGCGTATAACTCTCCAGAAAGCAATGTAGAGTTTGAAATTGAACAAAAGTTAAAACATGAAAAATGTAAAACATAACCAAACAAACATTGGGATAAAATAACATTGTTTTATTGATAACTGAACTGTTCACAATGATTACAAGCACAAATGTTACAGTCTCCCCTACCTGTGGAAATTTCGTCCCGAAATTTATTTAGAGGAAACTCGTGGAAAAAGATGTGGATACTTTGCCTTCATTTGATCTTCGCGTTCCCAAGTAAACTCGGGTCCACACTTAGATTCCCAACAAACCTTGACCAAGGGAATGCGCTTGCGTTTAAGCCACTTGACTTCACGTTCCATGATTTCTACCGGTTTCTCAACAAATTTCAGTGTTTTATTAACACGAATCTCGTCAAGCGGTATGTGGAGGTTCTCATCAGCTAAACACCTCTTGAGATTGGACACGTGAAAAGTTGGATGAACATTTCCAAGTTCAGGAGGTAACTCAAGTCTGTAGGCTACCTTACCGATTCTTTCAACGATCTTGAATGGTCCAACGTATCTAGGTGCAAGTTTTCCCTTCTTTCCAAATCTGATCACACCTTTCCAAGGCGAGACCTTAAGTAATACTCGATCACCGACTTGAAAATCCAAGGGCTTGCGTTTTAGGTCCGCGTAACTCTTTTGACGGCTTCTAGCTGTCTGAAGGTTATCACGAACTTTCTTTACCTTATCTGTTGTCTCTAAAATGAGGGCAGGTCCAGTAAGTTGAGCCTCGCTAATCTCATTCCAGCAGACTGGTGAACGACATTTTCGACCATAGAGAGCCTCGAAAGGAGCCATGTTGATGCTGGAGTGATAACTGTTGTTGTAGGAGAATTCAATCAATGGAAGATGTGAATCCCAACTACCACCAAAATCGATCACACAGGCTCTAAGCATATCCTCCAGTGTCTGGATTGTTCTTTCAGATTGACCATCCGTTTGCGGATGATAAGTTGTGCTCAGATTAAGTTGAGACCCCATAGCAGCTTGCATGGTTCTCCAAAAATGAGAAGTGAAACGAGCATCTCTGTCAGAAATGATGTTCAAAGGAACACCATGCCGAGCTATGATTTCATCCACGTAGATTTGAGCAAGTTTGTCAGCCGAAAAATCCTCACGGATTGGCAAGAAATGCGCTGACTTGGTAAGACGATCAACGACTACCCAGATGGCATCGTGACCTTTCTTTGTGCGTGGGAGTTTAGTAATGAGATCCATGGTAATGTTTTCCCACTTCCAAACTGGGATCTCTGGTTGCTCCAATAAACCAGAAGGACGCTGATGTTCAGCCTTAACCTTAAGACAAGTGAGGCATTTTGATACGTATAAGGCAATGTCTTTCTTCATACCAGGCCACCAATACTGAATACGAAGATCCTTATACATCTTATCTGAGCCAGGATGAATAGAATAACGAGACTTATGGGCTTCATCCATAAGCAAGGTACGAAGATTATCTTGGCTTGGGACCCACAAACGGTCCATGAAGTAATACGATCCATTGTCCTTCAGTTCAAGAGCAGGTGTTATGTGATAAGGAAATTCCTTATCCATCAATCCTTGTGAAACACAAGCTTGTTGAGCCTGAGAAATACGCGCTTGGATATCGGTTTGAATAACGGATTGGACACGAACACAATGAAGCTTAGTACGTTCCTTGCGACTCAAAGCATCGGCTACGACATTCGCCTTACCAGGATGGTAGCGAATTTCGCAGTCATAGTCGTTTAGAAGTTCAACCCAATGTCGTTGTCTCATGTTGAGTTCCTTTTGATTAAAGATATGTTGAAGACTTTTGTGGTCCGTGAAAACCACACATTTTGTACCGTACAAATAGTGTCTCCAGATCTTAAGAGCGAAGATAACTGCACCGAACTCAAGATCATGGGTGGTGTAGTTCTTCTCATGTATCTTCAACTGTCTTGATGCGTATGCTATGACTTTGTTTCTTTGCATCAGGACGCAGCCAAGGCCTAGTTTAGATGCGTCGCAATAGACGACGAAATCATCATTGCCCTCAGGCAATGTTAGGACAGGCGCGTCGCAAAGCTTTTGTTTCAAAGTCAGAAACGCTTCCTCTTGTTTGAATCCCCAATCAAAGGGCTTGTTCTTCTGAGTTAGAGCAGTTAGAGGAACTGCAATCTTTGAGAAGTTCTCAATGAAGCGGCGGTAATAACCCGCTAGACCAAGAAAAGAACGAACTTCAGTAGGAGTAGTAGGTGTATCCCAATCCTTAATCGCACTGATCTTGGAGGGATCTACGTGAATACCTTGTTTGTTGACAATATGTCCTAAGAATTGAACCTCTTTAAGCCAGAATTCACACTTGGAGAATTTGGCAAAAAGTTGCTCTTTCTTTAGGAGTTCCAAAGTAAGGCGAAGATGTTGTTCATGATCAGCTCGCGTCTTAGAATATATTAAGATGTCATCAATGAAAACGATGATGAACTTATCCAAATAAGGTTTGCAGACCCTATTCATTAAGTCCATGAAAACAGCAGGAGCATTAGTCAAACCGAATGGCATGACTGTGAACTCATAATGTCCATAACGAGTACGGAACGCTGTCTTGGGAATGTCTTCTTCATGTACACGAAGCTGATGATATCCAGATCGCAGATCAATCTTTGAAAAATAAGAAGCGCCTTGCAATTGATCAAAGAGATCATCAATGCGAGGTAGGGGATATCGATTCTTGATGGTAAGCTTATTAAGCTCACGATAATCGATACACATCCTAAAAGATCCATCCTTCTTCTTGACAAAAAGAACGGGAGCACCCCAAGGTGAAAAGCTAGGATGGATAAAACCTTTGTCAGAAAGCTCCTGAAGCTGCTTAGATAATTCTTGCATCTCTGACGGTGCAAGACGGTAAGGAGCTCTGGCAATGGGATTTGCACCAGGTACGAGATCAATACGGAACTCGACTTGGCGTGCTGGAGGTAGACCAGGTAACTCTTCAGGGAAAACTTCAGAATAATCCCAAACGACAGGAATATCTGAAATAGTCTTACCCTTGCCTTTATCTGCTGTAACATGTGCTAAGAAAGCCACATAGTTCTTCCGAAGATACTTCCGTGCTTTAAAACAAGACATGAGTTTGAGACCACCGGCAGGCTTCTCACCACGAACCTGAAGGATCCCGCCTGTCGACAGTAGCACACGAACAATCTTCTCAGAACAAACTATCTCTGCGCGATGCTTAGATAACCAATCCATTCCCACAATAACGTCGAAGCTTCCAAGTTGCATTGGCGTGAGGTCAATAGGAAAAATATGGTCGTTAAGGTTCAACTGGCAGTTGCGTAGAACAGAATTAAGAACAATGGGTTCACCACTGGCAACCTCTACTGTCAAAGGTTTACTTAGTTTTGTTCTAGACACGCGAAGCATTGTCTCAAAAGACAATGATACAAAACTCTTGTCGGCACCCGAATCAAAAAGAACAGATGCTGGCTGATTATTAATAAAGAACGTACCGTTCACCACTTCGTTGTCTGCTTGTGCTTCTTGTGCATTCATGTTGAAGACTCGACCTCGAGCCTGAGCCTGATTCTGGTTTGCATTCTGGTTCTGGTTGGCTAGTCTTGGACACCGATTTCTGTAGTGGGTCAGATCCCCACAGTTATAACAAGCACCTGGTGGGTAGTTTGGTCGTGCAGCCTGACCCTGTTGCTGAACAACTTGTTGAGCAGGGTTCTGAACTGCGCGATTCTGAGCAAACCGACAAACATCGGCAAGATGACCCGACTTCCCATAGTTAGTACAGAAACCGCTACTGATATTGCGGCTGATGGTGACTGTTGCATTGATTGCACAAAGGTGCACTTCCTGAATAGGGCTTCTTTGCTGGAGGCTGGTTGGGAGCTGCCTGGTTAGCTTGGGCAGTGACAACATAGTTTTGGGAAGCCTTACGCTTCTTTGCCCTTTTCGATGAACCAGACTCCTTTCCGTTCTTGTTTTGACCTTTCTTGCTATCTTCCTTGTCAGCCGACTGCTTCTTGCCCTTGTCACCCTTCCTGTGTAATTTATTCTTTCGAATCTGCGAATCAGTCAACGTCGCTGATAACTCGATCGCCTGACGGAGTGTGGTAGGGTTGCTACCAGTAAGGATGTCTTGTACCGAGTCAGGCAGGCCGTCGATGTACCTTTCGATAGCCTTATCGAGTGGGGTAACCATAGTCGGGCAAAGCAGACTCAACTCCTCAAACCTATCAGTATAAGCCCTGTGCTCGCCACTATCTTGCTTCAAAACATCAAATTCTTTCTCCAACGCTCGTTGTTCATGACGAGGACAAAACTCCCTCATCATTAGAGCTCTCAGTTCAGCCCATGTCTGAGCTAGAGCAACTTCTGCACCTTGATTTCTCATAACCCCGTTCCACCACGTAAGAGCCCTCTTCTGAAACACACTCGAAGAAAACTCGACCTTGCGATTGTCAGGACACTGCACATGACGGAAAGTGTTCTCGATGCTCTCGAACCACTGAAGAAGCCCAGTTGCTCCCTCAGAACCACTAAACTTGAGTGGCTTAGCCGAGTTAAAATCCTTGTATTTGCATGTACCATTGTTGTTGTTGTTGGCCTGGTTCCATTGAGCAAAGAGATTTGGGAATTGAGCAGCCATCTGCTGCGCAATAATTTCTGCCAGCTCGGCAGTAGCTTTCTGGTTGTCGCGTCGAGGAGGCATTCTAGAAGAGAAAAACATGAAATGAAACGAGTGAGATGATTGGATGAAGAGAATGAGATGAAGCAAAATCAACAAAAGCAAAGATGGCGGTTATGCATCGCAAAGCAAACAAGCGACATGAAATGTCTAGTCTAAGTAAATGGGTCAGAATTAGTGTATCGCAAAGACATGCTCGCCTATAAGTGAACACTCACCCCAAGAGTTCCCAGGTAAGAGTGACTGGTCCGATTATGTGGATTTGTACGAACACTCTAGCCTTAGACAGAAAACCCAGGGTACAGGCATTCACTCTTCCAGTTCGCACGTGTTCACACTATTAACCCAAAACTTTGACGGGATTTTTGAAATCCAAAGAGGTTCAAAACCATATAACAGAGGGTTCAAAACCTAGTAATCAATCATCCTCGACCAGATGATTAATTTTCAAAGCGGATTCGGAACCGAAGTTCTCGTTGTGGTTATCACCTAAGGATAGGTGATGTGCATGTTTTAAACTCTAAACACAAGATAACTTGTGTTAGGGTCCTAGAAAGTTATAGTCTAGGTCAAAGCATTACTAATAACCTAATTCCCTATAACCAATGGCTCTGATACCAACTCTTCTGTCACACCCCGGCCGCGTATAACATGCAACCGCGGTGGAAACGCCGGGGAGTGTTGTGGACAGAATTAATTGTTATACAACCATGAAAATTAAAGTTACATTATTTATCAAACACGGGTGTTACATTGTCTTAAAAGGAAGTACAGAATTCAAAACATCGTTATACTAGTTCTATCTTCATATTTAGTCTCTAAGGCACAGGTCCGCCCTAGTATCGTGATCAACATCCTATGGAACAGTTCCTGAAAACACCTGTGAAAGTAGGTACGTCAGCATAAAAATACCTGTGAGATACATAGGTTTTGTGAAAGTGGGATTCATGACTTGGGTTTTAAAGAAATGTTTAATAACAGTCAGTCATGAACCTTGTAATTTGTCTCGCTTTGTAAACCATTTGAAAAACGATAATATCAGATGATATGTATAGATAAACGTAAGGTTAAATGAATAACCTAGTAAAAATGAGTTGAATAAAATAAGTTGTTTTGTAAGACAATGTTTTATGAAAAGTATGTTATTTGTATAAAATGTTATATGTCTAAACTGAAATGATTCTGATAACGCTAAGATATGTAATATTATACAAACATTTATATATAGGAAGTACCGGCGGCGTATCCACCATGTTTGCATCATATTACATACTCCACGTTACTCAAACCATTTACCCAAACCATCCACCATGTAAGATTGTTCTTGTATAACTCAATTGTCAAGTGTTATTGTGTAAATCATGTCAAATGTCTATGTTCAATGTAAACCACCAAATGTGTATGTCAATGTCAACGTGTTTATGTTCAATGTAAATCATGTAATCTGTATCCCAAAGTGTATCATGTACGGTAAGCGAAATGTATCAACTTAAACCATATGTAAAATGCACAAAACAAGTCGTTGAAGTAAAACGTGGTTTAAATCAACGTTCTGTTCTGTGGAAAAATGCATGCTCTATTAATATTAACATTTATGCGGTATTGTGAAATATGCATACATCCAAGCCTTGAGACTGTGGCGATAAACCCTTAAACAAATTAAAGGTTTATCTAAGTTATGTATATCAAATTCGGCCATTCCTTACAATCCTATCAACCCAGGACTTCAGGAACGGGAGTTGTCAATTCCTATGGTACCACTTCCTACTAACGAACGGCGTAGCTAATGTTAATGAATGTATTGTCCCATGTTAAACAAACCAAATGTCATAACAAAATGAAGGCATGTGATGTAAACAATTGTACTAAGTATGCTAAGTAAACATACGAAGCAGAAATGTTCATGTAAATCAATGTGTCCATATGCTGAGTAAACATATGCAAAAGAAATGTTCATGTAAATCAATGTGTCCATATGCTGAGTAAACATATGCAACAGAAATGTTCATGTAAATCAATGTGTCCATATGCTGAGTAAACATATGCAACAGAAATGTTCATGTAAATCAATGTGTCCATATGCTGAGTAAACATATGCAACAGAAATGTAATGTAAATCAATGTACTAAGTACGCACACAATGGGCATACATAGCATGAAATGTAATGAAATCATGTACTATAATGTACTAATGAGCATAGCAGATATACGATGTGAAAATATGGAAAGCATGAAAGTAACAGATAGGCACATGTGTTTCACCCCAAAACAGTTTGGAAAACAGTAAAAGAGGGGTTCAATGTACTCACATTGACACCTCGAAAGCATTTAAAAGATGGGGTTCTATGTACTCACCTGAGATTGCTTTGAATTCCTTGTATAATAACCAGATAATGCTAGAGATCATGGAATATCAAACGGCACCTAATAGGTAGCTATGTTAATATACCGGACCAAATCGGAAGGATCGGATAGTATGCGGGTTCGTAAACCAAACGAGTATGGAGACTCGTGTAATATGGTTTAACAAAGCCTACATACTAAAATGAAACTTAACCTAAGTGCTTACGGCCCATCACGACCCGTTTAGGTAGCTTATGCTACCCTAACGCGTCGTTCGCGTAGAACGCGTTCGGAACGCCTAGCATTGCGACCACAAGGTATAACCTCGGAAGGTTATAGCTATGGTCACCTAATGTGTTTGGTCGGATCCTAATGATCGACCAAATGGGTCGGGTTCGAAAGTATAAGCGATGGTTTAGATCGCTTACCTTACGACCCTATATAAGCACTATACTAAAAGTGACGAGCTAAGCATGTTAGAACATGCTTAACTAAGTTTAGAAAACAGGTTTGGCATCAAAGCAAACGGCTTTGATGCTCACGAGTAGTTTGGTTACAAAATATGCAAGAATGCACATTTTGGCCGAAACTACGACTCGTCACTGAGCCTAGATAACGTGGTAATTAGTAGGTATAGTCACTACGGACTATAAACATCGTGATCACGCTCACGTTATGAAGTTCCATGAACTTCGGGTTGACCATAGGCTGGTCAATGAAGAAAGTCAACAAAACGTTGACTTTCGGACTCGAAAAGCGAATAAAAGAGCGAAAGAATACTTACGGAGGGTCCCCGAATGCTAATCTAGATCAAAATGGCTCAGGTATGAAACAAAGGTTCCAACTTAGAGCTCTTGATCAGATTGTGTGGGTTTTTGCAAGAATGGGGGTGGGGTATTTATAGTATTTCCCGAACCGTTAGGATCGTTTCTTGAAAAACGTGATTGAATCTTGCGCGTACACTTGTCGTAAACTTGTGGTTACTGAAAATACCCCTTAGTGAGCTGAAAGGGCAAGTTTAAAACATGTGGTTGTGGTTAAACCAGCTGAAATTTGCTGACTAGCTGATCTTATCTATTCTGGGAGTCTGACGCGCCCCGCGTAAGGATTTGGGCAATCCTTACGCGCCCCGCCTGAGGGTCACAGATCAGAATTTTCAGTTTTAGTCCCTGCACTTCAGAAACATGCAATTTGGCCCATTTTTGGCACTTTTAAGCCCCGTTAACCTCATTTCAAGGCTCTAAGATGGAGTTAGAGTGTAGGGGACTTAAAATATGCTCAAAAATATTCCGGATGTCGGCTCGTTTGGTCGTACGATCGCGATGTTCGCTTAATTACGACGGAATGCGGAATGTTCGTTACAGTTCAAATTGGCATACTTTCGTAGTTTGTCAAGTTTAGTCCCTGTAAGCGAATTAACTTGTTTTTGCCATACCAAAGCCTTCAAAACTTATTTCTAAGTTATGTAAAGGTTATTTAGGGTATGTTGAGTATATGTTGATGTTCCGGAGTATTTGTCGCATTAAACTGAGTACGTTTAAGCACCAGTTAGCGTATAACTCTCCAGAAAGCAATGTAGAGTTTGAAATTGAACAAAAGTTAAAACATGAAAAATGTAAAACATAACCAAACAAACATTGGGATAAAATAACATTTTTTTACTGATAACTGAACTGTTCACAATGATTACAAGCACAAATGTTACACATTCCTAGAGGATGAGCTTATGGCGCGAGGAATTGGAGATAATCTTGTGGATCTTGAGGAAATTCGAGAACCACAAATTGATCAACCAATAGTCGAATCTACCTCTCAACAAAATATTGTTGAACCTGAACCTGAGAGGATTCAGGAATCTGATGTAACACTAGGCATCCGCAGAAGTACGAGGGATCGTCATGAACCTAATCGGTATTCACCTGTTAGGTACGTCTTGATAATAGATCAAGAAGAGCCCTCAACCTACAAAGCTGCGATTTCAGGTAACGAATTTGAAAAATGGCTCGAAGCCATGGGCGTCGAGATGCAATCCATGTATGACAACCAAGTCTGGGATTTGGTTGAACTTCCTCCCGAATGTCGGACTGTAGGAAGTAAATGGGGTTTCAAGTTGAAAACAGACATGGATGGAAATGTGCAAACCTATAAGGCTCGGTTGGTTGCTAAAGGATTTACTCAGACTCAAGGAGTTGATTATGAGGAAAACTTCTCGCCAGTAGCCATGCTTAAGTCTATTAGGATTCTACTTGCCATAGCCGCGTATTATGACTACGAGATATGGCAAATGGATGTCAAAACCGCGTTCCTAAATGGACATCTAACAGAAGATGTCTATATGGAGCAGCCTGAAGGTTTTGTAGATCCTAAGAATCCTAAGAAAGTTTGCAAGTTGAATAAATCCATTTATGGATTGAAACAAGCATCTCGAAGCTGGAATCTTCGTTTTGATCAGAAAATCAAACAGTTTGGTTTCATTAAAAACGAAGATGAGCCGTGTGTTTACAAGAAGGCAAGTGGGAGTTCTATTACTTTTCTAATCCTGTATGTAGATGACATACTTCTCATTGGAAACAATATCCCGATGCTGCAGGACGTTAAATCCTGGCTTGGTAAATGTTTCTCAATGAAGGATCTTAGAGAAGCTGCTTATATTCTAGGAATAAAGATTTATAGAGATAGATCTAAGCGGCTACTTGGACTTAGTTAAAGTACATATATTGATAAGGTCATTCGACGTTTTTCAATGCAAGATTCCAAGAAGGGTCTCTTGCCAATGGCTAGTGGAACCGTACTGAATAGTCATCAGTGTCCCAAATTGGACGAAGATAAAGAGGATATGAATAAGGTTCCATATGCCTCTGCTATCGGTTCCATCATGTATGCCATGTTATGTACTAGACCGGACGTATCGTTTGCTCTGAGCTTGACTAGCAGATATCAACAGAATCCTGGTAAAAGTCACTGGATTGCTGTGAAAAATATCCTAAAGTACTTAAAAAGAACTAAGGATATGTTTCTGATATTTGGCGGTTTGGAAGAAGAGATGAGAGTAAAGTGTTACACTGACGCAAGCTTCCAAACGGACCGTGATGTTTCACGATCGCAGACAGGCTATGTTTTTACTTTAAATGGTGGTGCTATAACTTGGAAGAGTTCTAAGCAAAGTGTGGTGGCCCAGTCGACCACTGAATCAGAATATATAGCGGCTTCAGAAGCTGCTAAGGAGGCTGTTTGGATGAAAAAGTTCATTGCTGATCTCGAAGTTATACCAAGCATACAGAAGCCTATCGATATATTTTGCGACAATACAGGTGCAATTGCTCAGGCAAAGGAACCAAGGTCACATCACAGCACGAAGCATATTCTCAGAAAATTCCATTACATACGGGAAGTTTTGGAAAGAGGAGACATCGTAGTAGAGAAAATTGATACTGATCAGAATCTAGCGGACCCGTTTACTAAGCCTATACCTCAAGTGAGACACGAGAAGCATGCTGATTGTATAGGTCTTAGATATGCTAGACAGTGGGTCTGATTTTGTACTTTAGTAATTTGGTGCATTTTGAACTGTAAACAGTATTTTATGTTTATTTGAATTTAATGGTTGAATGTCTTTTAAACTATTATATTTGTGTTCAAATATTAGTACGTCAAGTCTCTATGAATATTGTATTCTAAAATGTCCGTAGTCTATCAGATTCGTGAGAACCAATCTGGTAAAAGACTATTGTGAATTAGATGGTTGATCCATATCATGGATACTCAAAGTGTTGAGAACCATATTCACTGATATGATTAGTTGAATCATATTGGGCGTAACTCGTTTCAAAATGATCTTCATGGATCTTAGTCATAAGACATTTTGAATAGGTACGATCATTGTATCCTTAGACCTGCGGTACATACTAGAACTAACTTAAATGAATGGTTGCTCTTTGATTCTATCTAACGCTGTACGTAACTGGCAGTAATAAGGATAGTTTTGGGAATGATCTGAAGTTTAGTAGGAGTTGTTTGTAGCCAAAGGGATCTGTGCTTCTATACTTAGGAGAGGAACACTCTGGCGCCTTTCGTTGATTTGAACTGGTGTTAAACGCGTGGCCATGCTCGAACTAGTAATAGTTTGATAAACCACTTCAAATCAGGAACGAAATTAGAAATGGTTGAATAATATATGAGAATGAATTGGATCCATGTCTCATGTTCAAAAAGTGTTCAATACAGAGGGATAAATGAATCGATAACTAGGGCTATAGTATTTGTATAACCAAAGGTTTGATTAGTGCAAAGAATTAGTTGACATAAATTTGTCATACCTTGCTGGGGGCAATATGATGCAGCTAGGCACCCACTATTGTCTACATTGAAACTTAATCGGCCAATCGACCAAGTGGGAGATTGTTGGATAGGATGTTCAATTGTCGATTAATATTCAACGTTACCGTCAAGGTACGACCCAAAGAGTTACACTTTGGGCAACGAACATTTAACGGTGTTTTAATCATTAATCACCGGATCACGAAATAATAAGCGTAATAAAAGAAACGGGTAATTATTTAGAATAATTACAGAGAGCCGGATTAATATTATAATTAATTTGTTAATTATAATTAATATCAAATAATTGTTATAACTATAAGATAATTATGTGGAGTTGTGATTAGATTATAATTCTTATCTAAGTCTAAAAATTAAAGATATAAGTATATCTTTTATTAAAAGACTTTAGCACAAATCTTCCTATAGTTCTAAAATATATCTTATAATCTGATACATATCGCTTTTTCCTTCTGGAAGTTGGTGGATGAAAAGAATCCTAAACCTAAACAAATTGGATTCCTATTAGTCAATATATGTATTGAAGCTATACAAGAAAAATAACTCTATTTTTTTAAGAGATACGGAACATTAATTGAGGAGTTTTTTTTGCATGCTTTCAAAAGCTTGAAAAGAAACAGAAAGTAGAAGACTTAATTGATTCTTGTTGCCGTCGCTAAGAAAAACAAAAGAGAAGGAACAATTCTTGAGGCTCAAATTAATCATAGTTTTGATTACGCAAAAAGGTAAGTAAAGTTTTAAACTTTATTTTCTTTAGATTAAGGCTTCGTTTGAAATCGTTTCAAACGAACAAATATGTTTTCGTGGTCAACGATCATCTAGCGAGATCGTTCGTTGAACCAAGGTGTCGTTCTTGGATGTCACGATTCTTTAATCTTAATATAACCTATTTTGATTGTAATGAGATCACTAGTGGAATCGGTTTAGAACCGAACCTCGTGTACATGTTTTCCGCTGCGTTCAGTTTGTTTGACAAATTGATTAAAATTATTTTCTAAAAGTTACACGAAATTTTCCAACAGTGGTATCAGAGCCACCTTACAAATCAAAGTAGGCTAATTTTATTATAGTGTTTGTAGATCTATAAAATAGTTATAGGATTGCATGCTTAAAATCGAGTAGATTTGGCATAGGATCCTGTCACGTATAATAGTTATAGGCAAGTTTTATTAAGGCCAAACATGAACACTTGTCAAAGTTCTCTTTGACAAAATATTTGGCCTTAACCTATTTCGTTTAGCTTAATGATCGTAGTATGCAAATCCGGGTCTAGAATCGTTTTTCATAACACGTGTACTAAATTAGTTTTTGGAGCTACACGCGTTAAATTAGTTTAAAGAAAAACGAATATATTAAAATAATTATTTTTAATATATACCAAACTAAAATATTAAAAAAAACGTAACTAAACACTTTATTTTAAACATAAAGTTAAAATTTTGTTAAGTCTTTTCGTTACAATATCTAAAGGAAATTTAAGTTTTCTTTATATTAAAGTTTTTTTTGGATTGGATCTAAGATTAAGTGGGAGCGCAAAAGGGTTTGTGCTACACTTAATTGGCTCGGTTCAAGTTCTTGGGCTCGAACGAACCGAACATATTATGAACCCGGAATTGCATATTTATTTATTTATTTTGCGTTTTGCCATGAGATGTTTATTACGCCATAAAATTAGTAACTAATACACGATCATTAAAACGACAATTTTAATAAAAGGTTTATTAAGTATTGGATAGGTAATTAAAATAAACAGTTTATTTTAAAATACAAAAAAATCAAAATTGGTTATTCAAAAATTAAAAGTTAATTTGAAAACCGTAATTAATAAAAGTTATTAATTAAAATAAATTTGCGACACGACTAACTCAGATTAAATAGGGTATTTAAAATTAATCGGTCGAGTGATTGAAAGGTGTTTCAAGTCGTTACAAATTAAAACGTAAAATTGATTTTTACAAAGGAATTGTATAGCCTATGTTCATGCCATAGGCCGTACAAGTATTTTAAAACGACCAGAACTGGTAATTTTAAAATATAACCCAAACTAAAATCGATATTCTACGCCACCCTGAATTAAGAACACCCGAACTGATCTATCCGAACCCCTGGTGCTAGTGTTTACCCTGCATCCAGGCCTACGGTTTTGGTTAGGGGTAGTTCCGCGATTTCCATGCTTACATGGGCCGGGCTACAGTTCTGATTTGAGGACAAATATCACTTTTGCGACACGAGAGCAAATGTTAGTGTTTACCCTGCATTTGTTTTCTACGGTTGTGAAAGTGGGCGTAGTTGGGGTTAACGTACCAATGCTTGACACTACTCGTCATGCGACCCCAAACCGAGAATTGTGTAGTTGACACAATTGGTGATCGTCACCTACCCTTCAATCTATGCCAATGAAGAGTACTAAGTCCATTCACTGAGTTATGGGGAGATGGGATCTCATCCTAATTCCTAAAATTTTGTATATCTTGGGTCAAAATTGAATTAGGTTAATGCATGAAAATTACTAATAAAATTTTCTTCTAAATTCTACCGATGTCTACAAACAATTCTGATAACACCAAATTCTCGCTTAAGTCCATCCTTGAAAATGCTAAACTTGATAATTCTAACTTCATGGATTGGTACCGCAACCTGAAAATTGTTCTCAGGGCGGAGAAAAAGGCTTATGTCCTTGAAGGACCAATTCCCGAAGCACCTGCTGCTAATACGGGTGCAGCCCGTAGGACATGGGAAAAACATGTTGATGATTCCCAAGATGTGACATGTCTTATGCTTGCTATGATGATTCCAGAACTTCAGAAGAATCTGGAAAACTTGAGAGCATATGAGATGAGTGAGCAGCTGAAAAACATGTTTCAGCAGCAAGCTCGTCATGAGCGTTTTGAGGTGATGAGATCTCTCATTACATGTCGCATGCAGGATGGTACTTCGGTCAGTGCTCATGTACTGAAAATGTAGTCTTTCGTTGATCAACTGGAGCGTCTGAACGCACCCCTTAATAATGAGTTAGCTACGGATGTGATCCTTAACTCGCTACCCAATTCATATCATCAGTTCGTAATGAACTATAACATGAATGGGTGGGAAAGAACGATCCCAGAGTTGCATCAGATGCTAAAAACTGCTGAGACAAACATCCCAACTAAGGGCAATCCAGTGCTGGCGATCAGGGAAGGAAGAATTACCAAGAAGAAGCAGTCCAAAGGGAAAAGGCAAGGCGAGTAAGCAAGACAAGGGCAAAGGCAAAAAGGTTGCCACTCCGAAGGCAAAGCCTCATAAAGATGCCAAGTGTTTTCACTGTGATGAGATCGGGCATTGGAAGAGGAATTGTCCCAAGTACCTGGCTGAGTTGAACTGTTCACAATGATTACAAGCACAAATGTTACACATTCCTAGAGGATGAGCTTATGGCGCGAGGAATTGGAGATAATCTTGTGGATCTTGAGGAAATTCGAGAACCACAAATTGATCAACCAATAGTCGAATCTACCTCTCAACAAAATATTGTTGAACCTGAACCTGAGAGGATTCAGGAATCTGATGTAACACTAGGCATCCGCAGAAGTACGAGGGATCGTCATGAACCTAATCGGTATTCACCTGTTAGGTACGTCTTGATAATAGATCAAGAAGAGCCCTCAACCTACAAAGCTGCGATTTCAGGTAACGAATCTGAAAAATGGCTCGAAGCCATGGGCGTCGAGATGCAATCCATGTATGACAACCAAGTCTGGGATTTGGTTGAACTTCCTCCCGAATGTCGGACTGTAGGAAGTAAATGGGGTTTCAAGTTGAAAACAAACATGGATGGAAATGTGCAAACCTATAAGGCTCGGTTGGTTGCTAAAGGATTTACTCAGACTCAAGGAGTTGATTATGAGGAAACCTTCTCGCCAGTAGCCATGCTTAAGTCTATTAGGATTCTACTTGCCATAGCCGCGTATTATGACTACGAGATATGGCAAATGGATGTCAAAACCGCGTTCCTAAATGGACACCTAACAGAAGATGTCTATATGGAGCAGCCTGAAGGTTTTGTAGATCGTAAGAATCCTAAGAAAGTTTGCAAGTTGAATAAATCCATTTATGGATTGAAACAAGCATCTCGAAGCTGGAATCTTCATTTTGATCAGAAAATCAAACAGTTTGGTTTCATTAAAAACGAAGATGAGCCGTGTGTTTACAAGAAGGCAAGTGGGAGTTCTATTACTTTTCTAATCCTGTATGTAGATGACATACTTCTCATTGGAAACAATATCCCGATGCTGCAGGACGTTAAATCCTGGCTTGGTAAATGTTTCTCAATGAAGGATCTTAGAGAAGCTGCTTATATTCTAGGAATAAAGATTTATAGAGATAGATCTAAGCGGCTACTTGGACTTTGTCAAAGTACATATATTGATAAGGTCATTCGACGTTTTTCAATGCAAGATTCCAAGAAGGGTCTCTTGCCAATGGCTAGTGGAACCGTACTGAATAGTCATCAGTGTCCCAAATTGGACAAAGATAAAGAGGATATGAATAAGGTTCCATATGCCTCTGCTATCGGTTCCATCATGTATGCCATGTTATGTACTAGACCGGACGTATCGTTTGCTCTGAGCTTGACTAGGAGATATCAACAGAATCCTGGTAAAAGTCACTGGATTGCTGTGAAAAATATCCTAAAGTACTTAAAAAGAACTAAGGATATGTTTATGATATTTGGCGGTTTGGAAGAAGAGATGAGAGTAAAGTGTTACACTGACGCAAGCTTCCAAACGGATCGTGATGATTCACGATCGCAGACAGGCTATGTTTTTACTTTAAATGGTGGTGCTATAACTTGGAAGAGTTCTAAGCAAAGTGTGGTGGCCCAGTCGACCACTGAATCAGAATATATAGCGACTTCAGAAGCTGCTAAGGAGGCTGTTTGGATGAAAAAATTCATTGCTGATCTCGAAGTTATACCAAGCATACAGAAGCCTATCGAGATATTTTGCGACAATACAGGTGCAATTGCTCATGCAAAGGAACCAAGGTCGCATCACAGCACGAAGCATATTCTCAGAAAATTCCATTACATACGGGAAGTTTTGGAAAGAGGAGACATCGTAGTAGAGAAAATTGATACTGATCAGAATCTAGCGGACCCGTTTACTAAGCCTATACCTCAAGTGAGACACGAGAAGCATGCTGATTGTATAGGTCTTAGATATGCTAGACAGTGGGTCTGATTTTGTACTTTAGTAATTTGGTGCATTTTGAACTGTAAACAGTATTTTATGTTTATTTGAATTTAATGGTCGAATGTCTTTTAAACTATTATATTTGTGTTCAAATGTTAGTACGTTAAGTCTCTATGAATATTGTATTCTAAAATGTCCGTAGTCTATCAGATTCGTGAGAACCAATCTGGTAAAAGACTATTGTGAATTAGATGGTTGATCCATATCATGGATACTCAAAGTGTTGAGAACCATATTCACTGATATGATTAGTTGAATCATATTGGGCGTAACTCGTTTCAAAATGATCTTCATGGATCTTAGTCATAAGACATTTTGAATAGGTACGATCATTGTATCCTTAGACCTGCGGTACATACTAGAACTAACTTAAATGAATGGTTGCTCTTTGATTCTATCTAACGCTGTACGTAACTGGCAGTAATAAGGATAGTTTTGGGAATGATCTGAAGTTTAGTGGGAGTTGTTTGTAGCCAAAGGGATCTGTGCTTCTATACTTAGGAGAGGAACACTCTGGCGCCTTTCGTTGATTTGAACTGGTGTTAAACGCGTGGCCACGCTCGAACTAGTAATAGTTTGATAAACCACTTCAAATCAGGAACGAAATTAGAAATGGTTGAATAATATATGAGAATGAATTGGATCCATGTATCATGTTCAACAAGTGTTCAATACAGAGGGATAAATGAATCGATAACTAGGGCTATAGTATTTGCATAACCAAAGGTTTGATTAGTGCAAAGAATTAGTTGACATAAATTTGTCATACCTTGCTGGGGGCAATATGATGCAGCTAGGCACCCACTATTGTCTACATTGAAACTTAATCGGGCAATCGACCAAGTGGGAGATTGTTGGATAGGATGTTCAATTGTCGATTAAGATTCAACGTTACCGTCAAGGTACGACCCAAAGAGTTACACTTTGGGCAACGAACATTTAACGGTGTTTTAATCGTTAATCACCGGATCACGAAATAATAAGCGTAATAAAAGAAACGGGTAATTATTTAGAATAATTACAGAGAGCCGGATTAATATTATAATTAATTTGTTAATTATAATTAATATCAAATAATTGTTATAATTATAAGATAATTATGTGGAGTTGTGATTAGATTATAATTCTTATCTAAGTCTAAAAATTAAAGATATAAGTATATCTTTAATTAAAAGACTTTAGCACTAATCTTCCTATAGTTCTAAAATATATCTTATAATCTGATACATATCGCTTTTTCCTTCTGGAAGTTGGTGGATGAAAAGAATCCTAAACCTAAACAAATTGGATTCCTATTAGTCAATATATGTATTGAAGCTATACAAGAAATATAACTCTATTTTTTTTAAGAGATACGGAACATTAATTGAGGAGTTTTTTTGCATGCTTTCAAAAGCTTGAAAAGAAACAAAAAGTAGAAGACTTAATTGATTCTTGTTGCCGTCGCTAAGAAAAACAAAAGAGAAGGAACAATTCTTGAGGCTCAAATTAATCATAGTTTTGATTACGCAAAAAGGTAAGTAAAGTTTTAAACTTTATTTTCTTTAGATTAAGGCTTCGTTTGAAATCGTTTCAAATGAACAAATATGTTTTCGTGGTCAACGATCATCTAGCGAGATCGTTCGTTGAACCAAGGTGTCTTTCTTGGATGTCACGATTCTTTAATCTTAATATAACCTATTTTGATTGTAATGAGATCACTGGTGGAATCGGTTTAGAACCGAACCTCGTGTACATGTTTTCCGCTGCGTTCAGTTTGTTTGACAAATTGATTAAAATTATTTTCTAAAAGTTACACGAAATTTTCCTACAGGGATAACACTTCTGTAGGTGATCACGTAGGTATCAACATTAACAGTCTTACCTCAGTTCGGTATCAGCAATGGATGACTGACAAACCTAACGTGAGAGAATATCAAGCTTGGATCGAGTATGATTCAGGTTTGAAAAATCTTACGGTTTCCTTCACGGGCTTTCAGAACAATACAGTTGTAAGGGAAGATGGACTTCATTATACAATTAATCTAATGGACGTGTTACCCGATCAGGTTATTATTGGGTTTTCTGCTGCTAGTTCTTTACAAAAACACAATATAAAATCTTGGATGTTTAATAGTTCAGAATTCTATGGTCCTGTTTCCAATTTTCCACCACATGAAGCACCTAACACATCCGGAATTTTTGTGGGATTAGCAGTTGGACTTGGACTTGCTTTAATTACTTTTATGGCTATACTTGCATTTATTTTGAGGAGGAGGAGGAGGAAGAAGATAAATGAGTTTTAGAGGAATCTGAACTTGCTGTGGAGATGAATAATGAATTTGAAATGCGAGCTGCAGGGCCTAGAAAATTCTCCTACCTTGAGTTAGCTCGTTCAACTGCCGGATTTGCGGAGGAAGGGAAGCTTGGACAAGGAGGTTTTGGAGGGGTTTACAAAGGATTTTTGGAAGATCAAAACACATATGTTGCAGTCAAAAGGGTGTCAAAGACTTCCAGACAAGGAATCAAGGAATATGCGTCGGAAGTAAGGGTCATTAGCCGATTGAGGCATAGAAATTTGGTGCAACTCATCGGATGGTGCCACGAGAAAGGAGAACTCCTGCTTGTTTATGAGTATATGGAAAATGGAAGCTTAGATTTTCATCTTTTCAAGGAAAAAAGTTTGTTGACGTGGAGCACAAGGTACAAAATTGCCATTGGTTTGGCTTCTGCTTTATTCTATCTGCATGAAGAATGGGAGCAATGTGTTTTGCATAGAGATATCAAATCCAGTAATGTGATGTTGGACTCAAACTTCAATGTGAAGCTAGGTGATTTTGGTTTAGCTAAGTTGGTTGACCATGAGAAAGGCTCTCAGACAACAACGAGATTGGCTGGAACCTTTGGTTACATGGCTCCAGAATATCTGCTCACTGGCAAGGCAAGCAAAGAATCAGATGTGTTTAGCTTTGGGGTTGTGGCATTAGAAATAGCATGTGGAAGAAAGCCTATTGTGGACGAGGCTCAAGATAATCAAATACGATTAATAGACTGGGTTTGGGATCTCTTTGGGAGTGGGATACTTTTAGAAGCAGTTGATTCGAGACTCAAGTTAGCTTTTGAGGAAGAACAAATCAAGCGCTTGATGATTGTTGGATTATGGTGTGTGCACCCAGACTCAGGACTTCGCCCAACGATGAGACACACAATTCAGGTACTGAAATATGAAGCCCCCTTGCCCGTACTCCCTTCAAAGATGCCAGTGGCGTCTTACGTGACACTTCCGAAGGTCTCTAATTCAGATTTATCAAGACCATCGACATCAGCGACTTACCTGACACCTCCGAGTGTCTCTAATGCAGATTTCTGAAGGCCATCAACTTCAGCGTCTTACCTGACACCTTCGAATGTGAATTTCTCAAGGTCGTCAACATTTACAAATTCATCTATAGTAGTTGTGTTATAGGTAAGCAACACAAGTATATTGTAGTGCTGCTTTAAATCAGAATACATTAGTCTCTAGTTTACTTGGTGTTTTGGTTGATTTGGAAAGCCAGGAGTACATTAGTCTTTAGAAAAGATACAAGCTCCCTTTGATTCTCCTTTTTCATTTTGAACTGTAACTTGTAATTTCTTCACTAGCGTCTTCCTAGTTCTTTTTTATGATATTGCTATCGTTTTAAGAAAAAAAGATAAACCAATGTATTGGTTAGATAACTTACTAACACATACTCATATGTGCAGGGGTGAGATTTGATACAAACAGGAGTTAACAAACAAATAGTACAAAAAAGGTTTACCCACTTGTGTGGGGTTCCTATCTAGGAGGTGTCAAGGTCAAACTGGCAATAATATGCCAACCACGAGATTCCTACTCGTGACCTGGGTGATTAAAGGCCAAAGGCCTAACCGGGTGATCTAACCGTCCAAAAAAAACTAGAGTAATTATTGTTACGCTACTTTAAAATGGTAGCATAATAATAATTACTCTATTTATTTGTACCATTTATACATTTAAGACTTTTTGTATCTGACTAAAACCGCTATCACGAATATTATGTTTTTATGTGTTCTGTTTCAGGAAGCCTTTTTCTCATTTTTCATTCTCCCACATTTTGCATATCTTTGTTTTGTTTGTACTTAAACATACTAAGGACAAAGTGCAATTCAATTGTTGGGAGGGAAAATTAAGGAATTAAATCTTTATGTTGTTTGTTCAAGTCTTACACAAAACTTTTTAGAAACATTTTAACACCCCAAATTTTTCGAAAATAAAATAAAAAACCAAACATAAATTTCCAAAACCCAAAAATATTTAAATAAGACCCATCAATTGTTGGTTTTGAAACCTAGTATCATAAACGTCTTCTCTAAGCCACATAAACAAACCACCATTGATATTTATACTAAAGGAAATAATAGGGTGTGAAAAGTAGAAAAAAGCTATATTTTATACGAATTCACACTTAACCCAATTTTCACTCGGTTTATGGGATCCGTTCTGGACATCGTCTATTACATCTTTTATTTATGGCCGTTCATTTGAAACTTGTGTGATAACCAGATGTTTTCTGTAAATTTAGAACTTGTCAACATAATGCATCTCAGACTGAAAACTGAATACTTGTAAGTAAATGACGGAGATATTAGGATTTCAGGCCTTTGTAACATTTTCTTTTGTTTTCACCTAGCTACAAAAATACCCCCTAAACTTTGAACCTTTTCCTTTCATGTCATTCACCCGTAACTTATTGCAAACTCACACAGTCAACCAACCAATATATTTTACACCTATTTTAGCAAAATATGGTGTGTGAATTGCATTTTATTCACCTTTTTACCAAATCTTCCAAATTTAAGCACATACCTACATATTTAGCATTTTTAAGACCTCTTGATATTTGCACGTGTTTGTGTTAATCAATAAAAGTTTTCTATTTATTTTCAAAGTTAAGGTCTGTAAAACACCGAAATTCTCATGGCATGTTTTCTGAAAGTTTGGTAACGTGGTAAAAACACTTATATATAGGAAGTACCAGCGGCGTACCCACCATGTTTTAACCACGTTACGTCCGTTTCGTTATTCGGTGCCATGTTACGTTCCGTGTCTTACCATACACAGTAGAACACCCTATGATTTTCATGCGTCTACCACTATAATCCCATGTGCACCCGTAATTATATTGGTCGTCGCATGATCCGCATAGTTTATACTAGTTGTGTATGAGTCAGGGTATACAGTAACTTTGAAAATGAGAATGTGTGCGCGTGATAAAAAAAGTTAAGCATGTAAGTATGATTATGTTTGAGTATGTATGCGACCAGCGTAATGTCATACCCTGATTCTCGGTGGGCCCGGATGGGTATAATCGTGACGGTTGGATAACAGATATCACAATATAATAATATGCAGCGGAAGTATTGGAGTAAAATTATTAAAATAAAGCTTGAATATATAAAAGTATTACAAGCGTTCAATACAAGCCCACAGGCGGGATCTAATAAACAGAGCTTCAGACATCAAAGGCCTTAAGCATCAGGAGTTGCAAATTCCTTAGCCTCCATTCTAGCCGACCCGGATTCCCAGCCTATAATAAGGTTCGGTACCTGCGGTTCAATCTTTTGAAAATACGTCAGCCAAAGCTGGCAAATACAATTAACTGACTCTTTGGAAAATAGTTTTTCGAAAAGAGTTTTATACATAGAGAAAACCCGTAGGTGATCTTTTAAATATTTCTTGGGATTTATTCTTGTTACCAGATTTACATACTTGATTAACCCCCGATCGTTTTAGTTATCAAGTAGAACGGAATAAACCAGATTCTTACATTTATGCGCAATCATAGGCAGCCCATTTATGTAATACCCGCTCCAAGTGGCATAATTTCCTTCCCAAGATTAAAACTAAAATAAGTTAAGAATATTTACCTTTTTGCTAGCTTCCAATCAATAAGATTATGATTTAGCAAAAAGCCGTAAGTCTAAGTACTATTGAACCAAGTCCGATGATCTGGGGGGGTACTATAGTCTGGAATGAACAGATTTATTATCTGTTAGAATGTATACGTGCCAAAGGTAGTCCCTTTAGATATGACCCGATACTTAAGAATAGGTTTGCTAGATTAAGCGTATACCGAATAGAATGTGGTTTAAACCTTACAAGTACTAGGACTTGTATAATATGGGTAAACAAAGTACATTCTGGATTTTGAAGTGAAAATGATAAGATTTGACCCGTTTCGGTAAACTTACCTAAACTAGTTACATAAGCTTAACTGTACGCATATAAGCGATATCGGGTAATCGGATGAGTCATGAACAAGTTCTATATCCAAAAATACTTTAAATAAGTTATAATATTAGTAGGATATCAACTTATATGCCCGTTAAGGTTTTAAAATCAAACTATGCCTCATAAGGGCGTTTTAGTCATTAAGCCACGTATAAAAGGAACTTGCGTATAAACTGATGTTGTGAACATGATCATTCTGTAAAAATACTTTATTTGTGATATAATATCAATAAGTAATCAAACATATGTTAGTAGTTTTATGGTTTAAGACCAAACTATGTACGAAGGGGCATTTTGGTCATTATGAACATAGTTTGAGAACTCGTTTACAAATCTGAGTTAAGATCATGTACCTACTGCAAAAACATTTTAAATAAGTTATAAAATCAGTAGGTAACAAGTTTTGATTGATAGTTATGGTTTAAAACTATACTATGCGCCAAAATGGCGTTTCGGTCATTTAAATGACGTTATTTGCGATCTTTAGTCAAAACTCAGGTTAGGAACTGATGTGATATCCCAAAATATTTAAATTATGATATTATCTCAATAGACAATAAGTTTGATACGATAAATTATGTTTAAAACCATTTTATGTGCCGAAACGGTACTTTGGTCATTTTAAAACACAATTTATGATCTTATATGAAAACTCAGTTTATGATCAGTTTAATAACATTAAAATATGTTAACTACAGTAACATATCAGTAGGTAAACTATTTGCAAGTTTGTTATTGATTTAAACCTTATTTATTGCAAAAAGGGCATTTTGATCAAAGTATGGCATAATAACGAAACTTGTGCAAAAACTCAGAATACGATTATGATCATGTAATATAACCTCAGAGGGTTATGCTACATTAAATTACGATCATAATGCAACCTTAAATCAATAGCAAATTAATCTAAATCAGGTCAGAATCGAAAGTCAAAGCAGAAGTCAAACTTCGCGACTTTCGATTGCGAACCAACCTTAAAAAATGGAATTGACGAGCCAAACATATTTACACATGTTCTAATAATTATACCAACTTGTTTAAGTGTCAAAACATATTTTAGAAAATATTATAACATTTATAAAATTTGACCCATTTGACTTTTTAAACATTAAAATTTTGACCCGTCAATTGACCTAGTAAACGTGATTTCCAGGAGGTGTCCTTTTGAGGGATTAACACCTACCTAATTACGATCACGTAGCCATGTTTGACTCGAACAATGGCTGGACCATAAAGGTCAAAACCGAAGGTCAAAGCGTTTATCGAAAATGCTTGAATTTTAGCTTTAAAAGCCTAATAAACGAAAATGCAAAAGAATGAGCACTTACAAGTGGTCCAAGAGACTGATTTGAACTTCAAGGAAGCTCCCAAAAACCCAGGAACTTCCAAGTAGAAGTATAGAAGATTAGAAGGAAAGGTGCACTTGAAAATGTTGCAAATGGCACCTATTTATACTTGTAGAGGATTGATATGATCATCACAGGTGTTAGGGAACCTTTAGAGATCATTACAAGTGTCCTAACAAATGTTTAGTGCAACCACATTGCCCATAGATTCTAGTTAGAGGTTTACTTGCAGCCCAAACATAAAACTGGTGAGCTGGGCCATACGGTCCGCAAGCAAGTCTGGGGGCCAAGTTTGGCCTTTTGGCAGATTTGGCCCCTAGACTTGTTTTATCGTGTTTCTTTACTTTTAACCCCAAATTTAGGTTATATAAAGGCATTAAGGCATATGTAACTTGGATTTTGCTCGGAAATGTCATGGATGTCGGTTCGTTCGGTTGTACGGTTACGCGTTTCGCAAATAACGTACAACACTTTATCGAACACGAAAACAATCAAAATTTCGCAACGATTGATAATTTTACATTCTCATCAATAAAATACAAAATTTTATTGAATACGTAAAAGTTCGGATTTGTACACATGGTCCGTATACTGGGGTTTAGGCAGACTTTCGCAGTTTGTCAGAAATAACCCCTGGACTTGTATAAACGTACTTTTGTCATACCTAACCCTTCAAAACTTATATCTAAGTCATGTAAAGTGTGACAACTCGCATTTTAGAACCTTTCGTTTTGCTTTAATGTAACTTGTATGAACATACGTGATTAATTGATGTGTTTGATGGCAATGAATGTTATGATTTTGTATATTATGTGTTACGTAGTTGTAATGTGAATAAATATGTTTGGTCGCACAACACTGGTTCGGTCGCACAAGCAATTGGGCCAACTCCACTCGCTTTGAACCCGTGGCCCAAGGGCAACCAAAGGATGGGTTTGGCCCACTCTCTTTTGCGCATAACCTCATGGGGAGTGTGTATACTTCTCATAATTTTACAACACAAGAACACACACAAAACCCTAGCTCTCTCTCTTCTCCTTCCTCTTGTGCGACGGCAACATCTCTCTCTCTCTCGAAGCCTTCTCTGTTTCAATACTCGAACCAGTTAGTTTTGTATCTATGTTTAATTTTACCCTAGTTGATTACTTGTGATTTTCGATATATGTTGATCATATTCTTATATAATGTTAGACGTTAACATCACATGTTTATATAATTCCAAGTGAACCTCCTATGATTCACTGTTAGATATAATTGGAAATAGACTAGATGATGATTGATGACATAGGGATGGTGTAATGGTATGTACTTGTTCAAGATCATATGCAATAGGATTGATAGTTTTAATTTGAGCCGATTGGTTAGTTGTGATGTTAATACTTGAAAGTTTGATGATGATCTAGGAATGAAACAATTTTGTTATGTGGAGTTGTTATTCGATATTATGAGTGGTTTGATTAAATGATTGATTATGTTGATAAGGGACATTAGGGTTGTTTTGGTAAAAAATTACCGAAGTAATTAAGTGATCAAATTAGTTAAGTGAGGTAGTGTGCTAGAAATATGTGTGAAAAATATGTTAGCCAAGTTAATTACAAAAACAGTTTAAGGATAAGGCTCGGGATATAGAGCTGTATCTATGATCAAACAATGAGCAAAAAAGTAAAGGTTGACACGTGATGTACAAGGAAAGCCCTTGATCAATCTAGATCGCCGGCACAAAACCTCAGGAGCTAACAATCGCAGCTGCCTTCTTCTTCTATTGCTTCAAATATCAGGATACAGTGCAGGATGTGGTACGGATTAACTAAGTGTTTACAATGTAATTTGATTACAAGTGTTTGTGTGTAGTGACTGCTGAAAGCTAGAGAGCAAAAGTGTTCGAGAGTGTGTGTGTAAGATTGCGTGCCTTAATCTGATCCGCCCCCATCTATTTATAGTAAAACAAATTCAACAAACTGTCCTAAATAACCGGGATCCGACGAATATTCCCCACTCGATCGTTGTAGACCTGGTCTTTCGGGTTCAACATCTTTCACATAACAGATACGCCCGAGTCTTGAGGAGAAGAAGTCCACCTGACCGTTGGTGACTTGTAGCCTCTTACCTGCACGTGAATTATTAAGTTAACACTAGGATATCGCCCGGGATGTTACCAGTATCCCGATTCAGTATCCTGATCACAAACAAACAGTCAAAAGCAAGATATTAGTCAGAATATTTAGACTCAGAAAATGGCCCATAACAATTGTCCCCAAATATATCTGTTGGTATACCAATCCAACGGATATATTTCAAAAATTCTATCTCGTGAATCAAGGCAATTAAATCGAGACGACGGTCAAGATCACATGATAACTTCCAACACGCTTTTTACTCAATGGAGATGTATAATGCTGCTATATCTTCTCTCTTCTTGTTTGAAAAACAGATATCTTCATCGAAGTCTCCAGGTAATTCCCTACTTCTCAATCATTTTCTATCAATCTTTTCTTCTTTATCTACAATGGCCACCAGAACTTGTTCCCAAACCGGTGAATCCTCCGAGATCTTCATTCAACAGAATCTTCTCAAAAATCCCGAGAAGGAAGTTTGTGCCTTTGATAACACAGACATTGCAACTTTCAGAGCCTCTGGTGCTTTTCCCGATAGCACGGTCTTTAGACCGTTCGATCGATCAATTCCATCGGATGTTTCTTCTACTGATTGGGTCTGTTTCTCAGCATACCCTTTCTCGCTAGGTCTTCGATACCCTTTTCCCGAATTTATGATGCAATTCTTCCGGATCACCGGTATCTCCTTTGCACAGACTATGCCCATGGTCTGGAGGGTATTAATCGTACTCAACCAAATCAAAAATCTTCATTGTCCCGACCTTTGTATCGAAGATCTACCAATCGCTTACCGTCTTCGATCTCATGGTTCTAGTCGGTTTTTGCTTTTTTCGACCTCCAACAAACCCCTTATTCTTAAAGGCACCAAAAAAGAAGATGGATGGCAACGCAAGTTCTTCTTCGTCAAATGAAACTCCATTGATGAAGGTGCTAGCCTTCCGTTGGAGTGGTTAACCACCGGTAGGACCATGAATGTTCCCATATACCTTTAGACTTCTGTCTTTTGCTAATATCCTCCTTTTTGATCCTTTTGCAGTAAATTTCAAGGAAGTAGCTCCCCCTACTGCGGAATCAGAGAAAAGAATCAAGATTGTCTACCAATTACCTGCAAGTGACAGGACTTTTACCACTCATATCCCGAGCTCCAGTCAATACTCATCATCTGAAATGTCTGGTAAGGATTACTTTGAAAATAATTAATTAGCACAATATAATATAATAAAGGGTAATAAGGATATAAGACTTTTCCCTTTGCGCAGCACCAGCCAAGATCCCTGAAGTCTTTGACCTCGACGAGCTGGACAGTTATTCTGATCAGGTTCAAACCAAAAAGGAACCTAGTCCTAAGGCCACGACCTCATCCAAACCTAGCAGTTCCAAGGCCATTGTCATTCCCAAACCTTCACCAGCTACCAGGCCCCGGAGTTCAAGCTCCCGTAAAAGGAAAGAGCCCGATTCTCCCGTCATTTCTGACACATTCCCCTATGAGAATTACGGGTTCATCGAAGCGAGCGGATTCATGACTTCTTTTCTCAACCAGGTCAGTATCCTCGAACCATATCCCGCAACTTATATCCCTTATAAGTATTCTCTAAAATCAATACCTGTCCTCTCCATTTGCAGGGTCTTGAACGCCTGGTTCACTTGTATTAGGAATCCTGTGGGCTCAACAAGACGCTTGAATCCAAATTGAAGAAATCTGAAGTCACCATCTCTGATCAGGGCATGATTGCAGCCGCCAAATCTCGGCACTACGAGGAGAAGTACAAGGCTATGACCCAAGAACACCAGACCGCTCTTAATGAAGCTGCTCTTCAAGCTCAGAGCGATCTTTATGCTGCCCATGCTCAACATAAACAGGACATGGTCAACTACCGGGAAAGCCTCAAAAGTTCCGTCGTCATCTCTCTTCTCCAGGCCAGGCTAAAGATGGCCTACGAAGCCAAAACACTAGGCTTCGAGTGCCCTTCTTGGGACATCAGTGCTTGGGAAACAAAGCTAAAGAATCTTGGCGGCACCTCTACCAAACCTGCTGCTGAAGAATCTTCAAAAGCAGTTGAAAAACCAACCGATGCTGAGAAGGATGCTGAGGCGGATCCCGAGACGGATGCTGCCGAAACTACTGTGAACGAAGAAGAGGCTGCTTCCTAGAACTTATTTTCTTTAAATTTGAGTATTATGCTTTCGTTCGAACAATTTTATTTCTTATCCTATGAATAGTTTCTATTTCGGTATTAAGACAATGTGATAGCCGGAGGTGGATGGGTCCTAGGTTTTAGGACGAAACCTTCGGTTATCAACTGCTATTGCTTATCCCCAATAAATTCGTCTTTCAATTGACTTGTTATTGTTTTATGTATTTCTTAGTATAGATCTTTGCAAAATTTTGTACAACCATCTTTTGAAAATATCCTGATCAATATACTTAGTGGTATCCTACAAAGACTTTCGCCAAATAGGACTTCTCAAAATCCAAACAATTTAGACAAAGTTTCTGAAAAAAAAGAGTTCTCTTTCCAAAATATCCAGTAATTTAAATAGAACTTTTTAAAGGAAAAAGATAATTTACTTAGAATTTATAAACAAATTCAATTTTGATTTTTAAACCCAAGTACCATATCCCGAATCATATTTCGAGGATATACCTCGAGAATATATCCTAAAATATATCCTAATCAGGATACTTAAACTTTAAATATGGTTTCAAAAGATCAAACAAATTGTGTAAGATTCACAAAGGAAAGATCATACCAGGAATTGAGTGTAACCTTAGTATCAAACTCCAATCCCCTTTGCAATCTTTTCCCACTAAAATGTCCCCAGTCCGAGACACTTAGCCCAACCTTGATCTTTTGAGCTTCACATAATTGCTCTAGAAGGAATGTCCCCTGTGCATGAAGTCTTTAAACACTTCGAAAAATTTAGAACATTAGTTCCAACCGTATAGACAATTCTTGCATTACAGGGGCAAAACCCAAAGATATACTAGGGATAACTCCTTAGTATCCTGGGGAAAATCCAAAATTTTCATGCGCTACAGGCGGGAGTGTATAAACTCCAAGACTTAGAAAGGTGAAAACCTTTAAACCCTAGAGAGTATGAAAATACCCTTTCGCGAGAGAGGGTGATCAATCCTCATATACCTTAAGGATCCAGGGCATAGCCAACAGTAACAAAATTGTCAGCCACTTTTACATGAACTGGTCCCGCCACCTTGAACTATCCCTGGATAACTTGCGCTCCAGGCAGGGTGTTTAAACCCAATTCGTGAGAAAGGTGAATACCTTTAAACCTGTGAAGGGATCAGGATCCCTTAAACGTGAGAGAGGGGGCCAATCCTCTAATCTTCCGAAGTATCCTGCGTGTGTATCCTGGAGCTACATCCCGAATCATATTTTGCAAAACAACCTTAAACTAAGGTGGGTGTTAGCCTAGCTAACACCCCTCCGATGCTTAAGTTAAAAATAAATTATATTTAAAAGAGACAGAATTCATACCATTTTGAGTTAGAAATTAAGTTCTAAACTCACTTGAAATAGGCTTTGAGATGTATAGCATTCCAGGATCTTGGTAGTATATCCCCCTCCATATTCTTTAGTCGGTATGCTCCTTTCCCTGATTCTGATTCAATCTCATAGGGTCCTTCCCATTTTGGAGCTAACTTTCCATCGGTAGGATTGGTAGTATTCTGAAAAGCTTTTCTCAACACCCAATCTCCAACTTGAAACCTTCTAGTTCTTATATTTTTGTTGTATGCTCTGGATATCCTCTGTTGATATGCTGCCATCCTTAGCCTTGCTGCATCTCTTGTCTCATCAATAGTATCCAATTCCTGGCATAGGATTTCAGGATTCTGCTAAGGATCCTGGAGGCTGGATCTTGCTGTAGGTATTACCATTTCTGTCGGGATCACCTCTTCTGCTCCAAACACCAAGGAAAACGGGGTTTGGCCAGTTGCATTTTTCACCGTTGTTCTATCAGCCCATAAAACAAAGGGTAATTCTTCTGCCCATCTTCCTTTTTTGGCTCCTAGTCTCTTTTTCAGGTTGTTGACAATTATCTTGTTCGAGGATTCCGCTTGTCCATTCGCTTGAGGTTGTACTGGTGTGGATGTGATCATTTTGATTCCCCAACTTTTGCAAAAATCAGTAGTCCTCTTGCTTATAAACTGGGACCCATTATCACAAATGATTTCAGCTGGTACTCCATATCTGGTCAGGATATTTCTCTTTATAAAGGATACTACTTCCTGGTCTCTGACTTGCACAAATGCTTCAGCTTCCACCCATTTAGAGAAATAATCAGTCATTGCTAACATAAAGACTTTTCCTCCTGGAGCTTTTGGTAATTTCCCTACTATGTCCATTCCCCATTTCATGAATGGCCAAGGGGAAACTATAGGATACAATGGTTCAGCTGGTTGGTGCAGAATGTTGCTATGCCTTTGACATGCGTCACATCTTCGAGCATATTCCGCAGCATCTTTCTTCATTGTCGGCTAATAGTATCCTGTCCTTAATACTTTCGAAAATAATGACCTGCCCCCAGTATGGTTACCACAATCCCCCTCATATATATCCTGAAGCACTTCCATAGCCTCGGGGTCCTTCAAGCATCTTAGATATGGACCTGCAAGAGATTTCTTATACAAAATATTATTTATGATGGTGAATCGTGATACCTTCATCCTAAATGCCTTAGGATTTTCGTCTTCAGGAATGTGTCCTTCCTTGAGATATCTTATGATTGGAGTCATCCAGGATCCAGTATCCTTCTCAGGATCATGACCAGAATCCTGAATGCTTGTTACCTCTTTATTCTGACCTTTGAAGGGATCCATAGCAGGATACAAGATATGAAGTATCGGTATTTGGGTCCCCTCCGGTATCCTGACTGATGATCCTAAGTTCGCCAAGGCATCCGCTTTAGCACTATCCTCTCTTGGTACCTGTTCAAGTGTAAAAACATCGAAATATCCTGCTAATTTTTTGAGAATATCGAGGTATTCGATTAACTTCTCACCTTTAGCTGCATAGGATCCATTAAAATGATTAGTGATTAACAAGGAGTCAACATATACTTGCAAACTTTTAATATTCATGTTCTTAGCCAATTCTAATCCTGCAATCAAAGCCTCATATTCTGCTTCATTATTAGTGGCAGGAAATTCGCATCTAATAGCCTGGGGTAATATGTCCCCCTGTGACGATTTTAGTAGTACACCTAGGCCTACACCTCTTACATTAGAGGCACCATCAGTATATAATATCCAGGATTCTAAGTTTTCTCCTAGTTGTTGTACCTCTAAATCTACTTCATTTTGAATGTCACTACTGAAATCAGCCACAAAGTCAGCTAAAGCCTGAGACTTTATGGCATTTCTAGGTTCATACACTAAGTCATAAGCACTTAATTTCACCGACCACTTAGCCATTCTACCGGACATCTCTGGTTTCCTAAGCACATTTTTAACAGGATAATTAGTTTTAACATGAATCCTATGTGTCTCAAAGTAATGTCTTAGTTTTGTTGATGCCATAACTAGGGCTAATATTAACTTTTCTAAATGAGAATACCTAGTTTCAGCATCTAATAAACTTTTGCTAACATAATAAACAGGATACTGCTGACCTTCGTGATCCTTTACAAGGACAACACTTACTGCATTCCCCGATACTACAAGATACAGGGATAATGGTTCACCATCCTCGGGCTTCATCAGTAGAGGTGCGGCTGATAGATACTGCTTCAAATCCTGCAAGGCTGCTTCATGCTTCTCCCCCCATTCAAACTTCTTATTTTTCTTCAGGATATCATAAAACTCCTTGCATTTTTCTGAGGATCTTGAGATAAATCTATTTAATGCCGCTACTCGTCCCGTTAACCATTGAACATCCTTCATATTTGAAGGTGATTTGATATCCAAGATGGCTTTGGTCTGCTCCGGGCTTGCCTCTATTCCTCTTTTGGTTACCATATATCCTAGAAATTTTCCTGCCCCCACTCCGAAATGGCACTTAGCAGGATTCAGCTTCATGTTATACTGATCCAGGATATCAAATGCTCCCTTAATATCCTGGAGGTGATCCTCAGCTTTTTTAGATTTCACCACCATATCATCGATGTATACCTCCATTGTGTCCCCCAGCTTATCTTTGAACATCATGTTCACCAATCTTTGGTATGTTGCACCTGCATTTTTCAAACCGCAAGGCATAGCAGTATAACAATAGATACCTGTTGGCGTCATGAAGGCAGTATCCTCCTGGTCCGAAGGTTCCATTTGGATCTGCTGAAATCCTGAGGACGCATCCATGAAGGTTAACATTTCATGGCCGGCAGTGGCATCTACCATTGAGTCAATATGAGGGAGAGGAAACAGGTCCTTTGGACAAGCCTTGTTCAAGTCTGTATAATCCATGCAAACTCTCCATTTCCCGTTTTTCTTCTGTACCACTACTACATTTGCTAGCCACCTTGGAAATTTGACTTCTCTAATCATTTTTGACTTCAACAATCTGTCTACTTCTTCTTGAATAATTGCATTTCGTTCCGGAGCAAATTTCCTTCTTTTCTGCTGGACAGGCTTAAATGACCTGTCAATACCAAGTTTGTGTGTTATAACATCCTTGGAAATACCTGTCATATCCTCGTGTTTCCATGCGAATGTTGACATCCTGCATTTCAGAAAGTTAGTCAATTGATGCTCAATATCCTGCGGGATATTGGTCCCTACGAGCACCGAGATATCTGGATTATCTTGATCCAGGATAACTTTTTTCACATCCTGCTCCGAAGCTTCCACGATATCCTGGGCCCGTATCTTTAATTGCTATGCTGCATTAGGCTTTGTAGAGGATTTCATGGAGGTTGAGTAACACTCCTTTGCTTCCTGCTGATCACTGTCTACTTTGACAACTCCCCAAGGTGTAGGGATTTTGATGCATTGATGGTAAGTCGATGGCACAGCTTTCATATCATGGATCCATGGCCTACCCAATATAATATTATAGCAGGATAGGGAGTCCATTACACAGAAGCGTTGTATCGAATTCACCCCTTCAACATATACTGGTAATTTGATCTCTCCTACGGTATTCCTAGCTTCCCCACTGAAGCCAACGAGTACAGTGGATTTTGAAGTGATATCCATTGGGGATACATTCATCCTCTTCAACGTTTCTAGTTGGACTATGTTGACGGAGCTTCCATTGTCCACCAATATCCTGCGTTCAAAATGGTTAGCCACATATAGTGTTATTACCACAGCATCATGGTGAGGATCCTGCACAGTATCCCTGTCATCGCTATCAAAAGTGATCACTTTATTAGTTGTGAGGGTCGTCATCCTGGTTGGCCTTTTCCCTCTTTCAGCTTTAGCCTCCTTTGCATGCCTCTTGGCTGCAGAATATGATGTTCCACAAATGCCGGATCCTCCTGAAATAAAGTTGATTATCTTGGCATCCGCAGGAGGTGATGCTGCACGTTCAGGATCCTTCTCAATATCCTGACCCTTGTTTTTCTTTCTTCCCAGAAGATCCTTCAGATAACCTTTGCTCAAGAAATAGCTTATTTCCTTCCTTAGAGCAATGCAATCCTCTGTAATATGTCCAAAATCTTCATGGAAGGCGCACCATTTGGACTTATCCTTCCAATCAGCCTTTTGTTGATTCTTCCGAGGCCACCTGGCTTTGTCTCCCAAACCCTGCATAGCATACATTAGTTCAGGTATATTAACAGAAAAACAATATTCAGATAACTCAGGATACTCCTCAGGATCCTCGTCTTCAACAACATTCACTTTCTTGTTGTCATTTCTACCATACGGCTTAGAGCGGTACGGTTTGTACGAGGATTCTGACTTCCTGTTAGTTGACTCATATGTTGAGGATGCATTCATCCTCTCTTGCATTTTCTTATCATCCTCTAGCCTGATATATCTCAATGCCCTGTTACGAGCTTCATCCAGATTCTGCAGGGATTCATAACAAGATCCTGGTAAAACTGGGAATCTTTCTGCAATCCCATCTTGAAAGCCTGCATAGCTGTTGCGACATCAAGGTGCGGGATGTCCAAGGATTCCCGGCTAAACTTATTCACATAATCCCTTAAGGATTCTTGAGGCCCTTGAGTTATCCTGTAAAGGTCACTGGTTAATTTCTCAAAACTCCGGCTGCAAGAAAATTGACTATTAAATAAGTTAACCAAATGAGCAAAAGAAGTAATTGAGTGAGGAGGAACGTTTAACAGCCATTTTAAGGCTGATCCTGTTAGAGTAGAGCCGAAACCCTTGCATAAGCATGATTCCTTAAGTTCTGGAGGGTTGATTTCCATCCATTCCCTATACTGGGCAATATGCTCCTTAGGATCCGTGGTTCCATCATAAAGCTTCATGTTGGGAGTTTGAAATCTTTTCGGGATTTCAGCATCACAAATGGGATGCACAAACCGAGATATCCTGTGGCTATCCTAGGATACTTCAAGGATCGGCTGAACCACCCCAGGTACACTGGATATCATATCCTTCAGCTTCTGGAGCTCCCTAGATAATGCCGATGTCACACCTGTATCCTGCAAAGACCCAACATTGTTAGTGGCAAGAGTATTATTATTATTAGACATGTTACCGATCTGAGGATTTTGGCCATATCCTGAGCTCCTCATAGTTGACACTCTAACCAAAGAGGGCATCTCAGGAGTAGGATTCTAGGGATGGCTAGGCACAATATTTCCTTGGTTATCCTCAGTGTAAACTGCAGAACTGATGTTCAAAGCCCTGGGCTGTAGAGGAGTGACGATATCTTCAGTGGATCTACTTGAACCAGATTTCAGGAGTTGTATTTCCCTTAACAACATTTGGTTTGTTTCCTATTGCTGCCTCATTTGTTCCTGCACACTTCCGAATAAAGTTAGAATTTCATCATTAGAAGCTAAAACGGGAGCAGATCCCTGGATACTCCGAGTAGGGATAACATCCTGAGGTTGTGAAGGAGTGGGCATCCTTGGAGGAGGTGGTGGAAGCACCGAACCAGTAGTAGCAGAAGCCGTAGCAGTGGAGGAGCTCATGCTTGATCTTGTGGCCATTGCAAATGATGTGGCAAAGAGTTTTGAAAATAGAAAACCAATTAATGATTTTACAAAGATTTTGAGTAAAGATAGCACCACTTGCCCCACGGTGGGCGCCAAATTGTTTTGGTAAAAAATTACCGAAGTAATTAAGTGATCAAATTAGTTAAGTGAGGTAGTGTGCTAGAAATATGTGTGAAAAATATGTTAGCCAAGTTAATTACAAAAACAGTTTAAGGATACGGCTCGGGATATAGAGCTGTATCTATGATCAAACAATGAGCAAAAAAGTAAAGGTTGACACGTGATGTACGAGGAAAGCCCTTGATCAATCTAGATCGCCGGCACAAAACCTCAGGAGCTGACAATCGCAGCTGCCTTCTTCTTCTGTTGCTTCAAATATCAGGATACAGTGCAGGATGTGGTACGGATCAACTAAGTGTTTACAATGTAATTTGATTACAAGTGTTTGTGTGTAGTGACTGCTGAAAGCTAGAGAGCAAAAGTGTTCGATAGTGTGTGTAAGATTGCGTGCCTTAATCGGATCCGCCCCCATCTATTTATAGTAAAACAAATGCAACAAACTGTCCTAAATAACCGGGATCCGACGAATATTCCCCACTCGAACGTTGTAGACCTGGTCTTTCGGGTTCAACGTCTTTCACATAACAGATACGCCCGAGTCTTGAGGAGAAGAAGTCCACCTGACCGTTGGTGACTTGTAGCCTCTTACCTGCACGTGAATTATTAAGTTAACACCAGGATATCGCCCGGGATGTTACCAGTATCCCGATTCAGTATCCTGATCACAAACAAATAGTCAAAAGCAAGATATTAGTCAGGATATTTAGACTCAGAAAATGGCCCATAACAAGGGTTCATAGAAGTTCTATGAAATTAGATTGTTTGATCCGATTTTTGAGAATGATGAGTTGTTATGATGATTAGATGTTAATTTGGGTTCATGAGAATTAATGGATAATTGCTTGATTTGATCGATTAAATGCAAAGTGGGAAACAATTTAAATTGATCAAGGAACTGATTGCACGAATTAAGGAGATTATATAACTGATCGCACAAGATCAGATCACACAAGATCTGATCGCACAAGAACAGCGAGTCGCACAAGTGTTATGACTCGCACAAGATATAGACCAATCGCACAAGCCTTTGGGCTGACAAATAATTGGGCCGGGTGTTGGGTTGAATCGCACAAGGTATTGGGTCGGAAGCCATCCAGTCACACAAGTCAGTAAATCACACATTTCGCAATTGGGCCAGTCACGTGAGCCATGGGCCGAACCGGATCGCACAAGTGGCAGCTTAGTCGCACAAGGCCACTCTAATCGTACAAGGCCTTGGGCCGTAAAGAGGATTGGGCCTGAATGACTGGGCCGCACACACACTTGTGTATTTGATGTTTAGAATGTTACGTAATACGTGTTATTGAACTTGCATGCAAGTTTGAATATTACGAATGATTTCATGATGTTATTCGTGGTCCATTATGTGCTATGTGATGTTGCCTGTTAAATACGTGGTTCACTAGTAAACAAAACTGACTGATATTGATAACCATGTTAGGACGTGGTTGATCAACCGTGAACAAGTAATTTAAATTACCGAGCAATCCAAGGTGAGTTCACTTCTGTTGAGCATGCGTCTCGGTGGGTGGGCAATCGAATGGGTATTCCTGAGTGGAATAAGTCTTTTTGGGTAAAAACTGGGATGTTAGATAATACACTCATTTCCTATCACCTTAAGTCCCATCTTATACCGAATTAGTTACCTGAGAGGTAACGGGGTATTAGTTGATAGCGCTATTAGGCTTGGCAACCTCACACCATACCTGAGAGGACGAGCGTGAACTAATGACCTTAATCACGACCAATGCTTAGATAGGGGGCATTGGGGACGGGCAAAATAATCTGTTGCCATCTTATACGGTACTCGAGTTATTATCAACATTATTATAAACCGGACTAACTACTTGGTAACTAAATGTTTTCGTAAAACCGTGAACTCGCCAGCTTTTCGCTGATACACTTGTTGCATGCTCGCAGGTCGTTAGATTCTTTGGACAAGGAACTTGCTGTCTGGGATTGCTGTAGTCATGGGTCGAGCTTTTGGGAAACATGTGTCAAGACTATTTGATTTTCATATACTTGGTTTTGAAACATGGAACGATGATTTATCTTGTCACACCCCGACCGCGTATAACATGCAACCGCGGCGGAAAACGTCGGGGAGTGTTGTGAACAGAATTAAATTGTTTCATAACCATGGTATACAAGTTGTATTTTATTTATAAACAAAGGTGTTACATTGTCTTGGAAAGAGAGTACGGAAATCAAAACATAATTAAGCTAGTTCAAACTTCATTTTTAGGCTCTAAGGCACAGGTCCGCCCTAGAATCATGATCATCATCCTATGGAATAGCTCCTGAAAACACATGTGAAAGTAGGTACGTGAGCAAAAAAATGCCTGTGAGATACATAGTTTTTGTGAAAATGGGATTCATGACTTGAGCTTAAAGAAATGTTTAATAACAGTCAGTCATGAACCTTGTAATTTGTTTTGCTTTGTAAGCCATTTGAAAAACGATAACATCAAACGATATGTTTAGATAAGTGCAAGGTTAAACGAATAACCAAGTAAAATGAGTTGAATAAGATAAGTTGTTTGTGAAAATAATGTCTTGTGAAGAATATGTTATTTATGTAAACTGTAATGTGTCTAAACTGAAATGACTTCGATAACGCCACGATATGTAACATTATACAAACATTTATATATAGGAAGTACCAGCGACGTATCCACCATGTTTGTATCATATTACATACGCCACGTTACTTAAATCATTTACCCAAACCAATCCACCATGTAAATTGTTCATGTGTAAACCAAATGTCAAGTGTTATTGTGTAAACCATGTCAAATGTTTATGTTCAAATGTAAACCACCACTGTGTATGTCAATGTCAACGTGTTTATGTTCAATGTAAATCATGTAATGTGTATCCCAAAATGAATTATGTATGGTAAGCGAAATGTATCAACTTAAACCATATGTAAACTGCACAAAACAGGTCGTTGAAGTAACACGTGGTTTAAATCAACGTTATGTTCTGTGGAAAAATGCATGCTCTGTTGATATTAACATTTATGTGGTATTGTAAACTATGCATACATCCAAGCCTTGAGACTGCGGCGATAAACCCTTAAACAAATTAAAGGTTTCTCTAAGTTATGTATATCGAATTCGGTCATTCCTTCCAGTCCTATCAAACCTAGGACTTCAGGAATGGGAGTTGTCAATTCCTATGGTACCACTACCTACTAACGAACGGCGTGATCAATGTTAATGAATGTATTGTCCATGTTAAACAAACCAAATGTCATAACAAAATGAAGGCATGTGATGTAAACAATTGTACTAAGTATGCTAAGTAAACATACGAAGCAGAAATGTTCATGTAAATCAATGTGTCCATATGCTGAGTAAACATATGCAACAGAAATGTTTATGTAAATCAATGTGTCCATATGCTGAGTAAACATATGCAACAGAAATGTTCATGTAAATCAATGTGTCCATATGCTGAGTAAACATATGCAATAGAAATGTTCATGTAAATCAATGTGTCCATATGCTGAGTAAACATATGCAACAGAAATGTAATGGAAATCAAATGTACTAAGTACGCACACAATGGGCATACGTAGCATAAAATGTAATGAAATCATGTACTATAATGTACTAATGAGCATAGCAGATATACGATGTGAAAACATGGAAAGCATGAAAGTAACAGATAGGCACATGTGTCTCACCCCAAAACAGTTTGGAAAACAGTAAAAGATGGGGTTCTATGTACTCACCTGAGATTGCTTTGAGTTCCTTGTATAATAACCAAATAGTGCTAAAGATCACGGAATATCAACGGCACCTAATAGGTAGCTTATGTTAATATACCGGACCAAATCGGAAGGATAAGAAAATTACGCGGGTTCGAAAACCAAACGAGTATGGAGACTTGTGTAATATGGTTTAACAAAGCCTACATACTAAAATGAAACTTAACCTAAGTGCTTACGGTCCATCACGACCTGTTTAGGTAGCTTACGCTACCCTAACGCGTCATTCGCGTAGAACGCGTTCGGAACGCCTAACATCGTGACCACAAGGTATAACCTCGGAAGGTTATAGCTATGGTCACCTAATGTGTTTGGTCGGATCCTAAAGATCGACCAAATGGGTCGGGTTCGAAAGTATAAGCGATGGTTTAGATCGCTTACCTTACGACCCTATATAAGCACTATACTAAACGTGACGAGCTAAGCATGTTAGAACATGCATAACTAAGTTTAGAAAACAGGTTTGACATCAAAACAAACGGCTTTGATGCCCACGAGTAGTTTGGTTACAAAATATGTAAGAATGCACATTTTGGCCGAAACTACGACTCGTCACTGAACCTAGATAACGTGGTGATCAGTAGGTATGGTCACCATGGACCATGACCATCGTGATCACGCTCACGTTATGAAGTTCCATGAACTTCGCATCGACCATGAGCTGGTCAATGCAGAAAGTCAACAAAACGTTGACTTTCGGACTCGAAAAGCGAATAAAAGAGTGAAAGAAGACTTACGGAGGGTCCCCGAGTGCTAATCTAGATCAAATAGCTCAGGTATGAAACAATGGTTTCAACTTAGAGCTTCAAGATCAGATTGTTGTGATTTTTACACAAAAGGGGGGGGGTATTTATAGGAAAAGTGGAACCGTTAGGATCGTTTTATCGAATATCGTGCCTTGATCTCGTGCGTACATGTGTCCAATGGTTAAATTCACTGAACTTGGCTCTTGGCCCTTCATTGGGTGAAAAGGCATCGCCCCTTGATCGAACGAAAGGCCAGATTTTGCATTAAATGCAAAATCTTTCTGTCAGACATCCTCACGCGGCCCGCGTGAAAGTGTGTGCAGATCTTACGCGGGTGGCCTGGCCCCGTCTGATCTGCACCACTTGCAGAATTTACATATTTGGCCCCTGTTGCGTTTTTAAGCTATTTCCAGCCCTTTTAAGACCTGTAAAGCCATCTTTAAGGCCCTAAAATGATGCCTAAACATTGTGGACATGAAACATGCCCAAAAGTGTTCCGGATGTCGGCTCGTTTGGCCGTACGATCGCGATGTTCGCTTAATTACGACGGAATGTGCATAAGCGCGAAAGACGATCCAAATGACGCGACGAATGGATTTTTCTCATGCCAAACATTAAGGCATAATATAAGGATGCTTACATAAATTTTTGGAAGTCCGGATGTATTCAGAACGTAAGTTATGCGCGAAAGTGCAAACTTATGCACTTTTTGACACTTTTAGTCCCTGAATGATCCAAAAGTTTATTTTAGCATACCAAACCCCTCAAAGCCTATTTCTAAGCTATGTAAAGGATATTTATGGTATGTTTAACTTATGGACATGTTCCGGAATGTTCGTTACAGTTCAAATTGGCATACTTTCGCAGTTTGTCAAGTTTAGTCCCTGTAAGCGAATTAACTTGTTTTTGCTATACCAAAGCCTTCAAAACTTATTTCTAAATTATGTAAAGGTTATTTAAGGTATGTTGAGTATATGTTGATGTTCCAGAGTATTTGTCGCATTAAACTGAGTACGTTTACACACCAGTTTGCGTATAATTCTCTAGAAAGCGATGTAGAGTTTGAAATTGAGCAAAAGTTAAAACATGAAAAATGTAAAACACAACCAAACAAACATTGGGATCAAATAACCTTATTTTATTGATAATAGAACTGTTCATGATGATTACAAGCACAAATGTTACAGCCTCCCCTACTTGTGGAAATTTCGTCCCGAAATTTATTTAGAGGAAACTGATTGAAAAAGATGCGGATATTTTGCCTTCATTTGATCTTCACGTTCCCAAGTAAACTCGGGTCCACGCTTAGATTCCCAACGAACCTTGACCAAAGGAATGCGCTTGTGTTTAAGCCACTTGACTTCACGTTCCATGATTTCTACCGGTTTCTCGACAAATTTCAGGGTTTTATCAACACGAATTTCGTCAAGCGGTATGTGGAGGTTCTCATCAGCTAAACACCTCTTGAGATTGGACACGTGAAAAGTTGGATGAACATTTCCAAGTTCAGGAGGCAACTCAAGTCTGTAGGCTACCTTGCCGATTCTTTCGACGATCTTAAATGGTCCAACGTATCTAGGTGCAAGTTTTCCTTTCTTTCCGAATCTGATCACACCTTTCCAAGGTGAGACCTTAAGTAATACACGATCACCGACTTGAAAATCCAAGGGCTTGCGTTTTAAGTCCGCGTAGTTCTTCTGACGGCTTCTAGCTGTCTGAAGGTTATCACGAACTTTCTTTACCTTATCTGTTGTCTCTAAAATGAGGGCAGGTCCAGTAAGCTGAGCCTCGCCAATCTCATTCCAGCAGACTGGTGAACGACATTTTCGACCATAGAGAGCCTCGAAAGGAGCCATGTTGATGCTGGAGTGATAACTGTTGTTGTAGGAGAATTCGATCAGTGGAAGATGTGAATCCCAACTACCACCAAAATCGATCACACACGCCCTCAGCATATCCTCCAGTGTCTGGATTGTTCTTTCAGATTGACCATCCGTTTGCGGATGATAAGCTGTGCTCAGATTAAGTTGAGACCCCATAGCAGATTGCATGGTTCTCCAAAAGTGAGAAGTGAAACGAGCATCTCTGTCAGAAATGATGCTCAAAGGAACACCATGTCTAGCTACAATTTCATCCACGTAGATTTGAGCAAGTTTGTCAGCCGAAAAATCCTCACGGATTGGCAAGAAATGCGCTGATTTGGTAAGACGATCAACGATTACCTAGATGGCATCGTGACCTTTCTTTGTGCGCGGGAGTTTGGTAATGAGATCCATAGTAATGTTTTCCCACTTCCAAACTGGGATCTCTGGTTGCTCCAATAAACCAGAAGGACGCTGATGTTCAGCCTTAACCTTAAGACAAGTAAGGCATTTTGATACGTATAAGGCAATGTCTTTCTTCATACCAGGCCACCAATACTGAATACGAAGATCCTTATACATCTTATCTGAGCCAGGATGAATAGAATAACGAGACTTATGGGCTTCATCCATAAGCAAGGTACGAAGATTATCTTGGCTTGGGACCCACAAACGGTCCATGAAGTAATATGATCCATTGTCCTTCAGCTCTAGAGCAGGAGTTATGTGATAAGAAAATTCCTTATCCATCAAGCCTTGTGAAACACAAGCTTGTTGAGCCTGGGATATACGGGCTTGGATATCGGTTTGAATAACAGATTGGACACGTACACAATGAAGCTTAGTACGTTCCTTGCGACTCAATGCATCGGCTACGACATTCGCCTTACCAGGATGGTAGCGAATCTCGCAGTCGTAGTCGTTTAGAAGTTCAACCCAACGTCTTTGCCTCATGTTGAGCTCTTTCTGCTTGAAGATGTGTTGAAGACTTTTGTGGTCCGTGAAAACCACACATTTTGTACCGTACAAGTAGTGTCTCCAGATTTTGAGAGCGAAGACAACTGCACCCAACTCCAGATCATGAGTGGTGTAGTTTTTCTCATGTATCTTCAACTGCCTTGAAGCGTATGCTATGACTTTGTTTCTTTGCATCAGGACGCAGCCAAGACCCAATTTAGATGCATCGCAATAAACGACGAAATCATCATTGCCCTCAGGCAATGTTAGGACAGGCGCGTCGCAAAGCTTTTGTTTCAAAGTCAGAAACGCTTCGTCTTGTTTGACTCCCCAATCAAATGGCTTGTTCTTCTGAGTTAGAGCAGTTAGAGGAACTGCAATCTTTGAGAAATTCTCAATGAAGCGGTGGTAATAACCCGCTAGGCCAAGAAAAGAACGAACTTCAGTAGGAGTAGTAGGCGTATCCCAATCCTTAATGGCACTGATCTTGGAGGGATCCACATGAATACCTTGTTCGTTGACAATATGCCCTAAGAATTGAACTTCTTTAAGCCAGAATTCACACTTGGAGAATTTGGCGAAAAGTTGCTCTTTCTTTAGGAGTTCCAGAGTAAGACGAAGATGTTGCTCATGTTCAGCTCGTGTCTTAGAATATATCAAAATGTCATCAATAAAAACGATGATGAACTTATCTAAGTAAGGTTTGCAGACCCTATTCATTAAGTCCATGAAAACAGCAGGAGCATTAGTCAAACCGAATGGCATGACTGTGAACTCATAATGTCCATAACGAGTACGGAACGCTGTCTTTGGAATATCTTCTTCATGTACACGAAGCTGATGATATCCAGATCGTAGATCGATCTTTGAAAAATAAGAAGCGCCTTGCAATTGATCAAAGAGATCATCAATGCGAGGTAGGGGATATCGATTTTTGATGGTGAGCTTGTTAAGCTCACGATAATCGATACACATCCTAAAGGATCCATCCTTCTTTTTTACAAAAAGAACGGGAGCACCCCAAGGTGAAAAGCTAGGACGGATAAAACCTTTGTCGGAGAGCTCCTGAAGCTGTTTAGATAATTCTTGCATCTCAGACGGTGCAAGACGGTATGGAGCTCTGGAAATGGGATTTGCACCAGGTACGAGATCAATACGAAACTCGACTTGGCGTGCTGGAGGTAGACCAGGTAAGTCTTCAGGGAATACTTCGGAATAATCCCGAACGACAGGAATATCTGAAATAGTCTTACCCTTGCCTTTATCTGCTGTAACATGTGCTAGGAAAGCCACGTAGTGCTTTCGCAGATACTTCCGTGCTTTAAAACAAGAAATAAGTTTGAGACCACCGGCAGGCTTCTCACCACGAACCTGTAGGATCTCGCCTGTAGACAGCGGCACACGAACAATCTTCTCAGAACAAACTATCTCTGCGCGATGCTTGGATAACCTATCCATTCCCACTATAACATCGAAGCTTCCAAGTTGCATTGGCGTGAGGTCAATAGGAAAAATATGGTCGTTGAGATTCAACTGGCAGTTGCGCAGAACAGAATTTAGAACGATGGGTTCACCACTGGCAACCTCTACTGTCAAAGGTTTACCTAGTTTCGTTCTAGACACGCGAAGCATTGTCTCAAAAGACAATGACACAAAGCTCTTGTCGGCACCCGAATCAAAAAGAACAGACGCTGGCTGATTATTAATAAAGAACGTACCGTTCACCACCTCGTTGTCTGCTTGTGCTTCTTGTGCATTCATGTTAAAGACTCGGCCTCGAGCCGGTGCCGGATTCTGGTTTGCATTCTGGTTCTGGTTGACTAGCCTTGGACACCGATTTCTGTAGTGGGTCAGATCCCCACAATTATAACATGCACCTGGTGGGTAGTTTGGTCGTGCAGCCTGACCCTGTTGCTGAGCAACTGGTTGAGCAGGGTTCTGAACTGCGCGATTCTGAGCAAACCGACAAACATCGGCAAGATGACCTGACTTCCCACAGTTTGTACAGAAACGGCACTGATGTTGTGGCTGATGGTGACTGTTGCATTGATTGCACAAAGGTGCACTCCCTGAATAGGGCTTCTTTGCTGGAGGCTGGTTGGGAGCTGCCTGGTTAGCTTGGGCAGTAACAGCAAAATTTTGGGAAGCCTTACGCTTCCTTGACCCCCTTGAGGAACCAGAATCCTTTCCCTTCTTGTTCTGACCTTTCTTACCATCTTCCTTGTCTGCTGATTGTTTCTTGCCCTTGTCACCCTTCCTGTGTAGCTTATTCTTCCGAATCTGCGACTCAGTCAGTGTCGCTGATAACTCGATTGCCTGACGGAGTGTGGTAGGGTTGCTACCAGTAAGGATGTCTTGTACTGAGTCAGGTAGGCCGTCGATGTACCTTTCGATGGCCTTATCGAGTGGGGTAACCATAGTCGGGCAAAGAAGACTCAACTCCTCAAACCTATCCGTATAAGCCCTGTGCTCGCCACTATCTTGCTTCAAAATATCAAATTCTTTCTCCAACGCTCGTTGTTCATGACGAGGACAAAACTCCCTCATCATAAGGGCTCTCAGTTCAGCCCATGTCTGAGCTAGAGCAACTTCTGCACCTTGATCTCTCATAACTCCATTCCACCACGTAAGAGCCCTCTTCTGAAACACGCTTGAAGAAAACTCGACTTTGCGATTGTCAGGACACTGCACATGTCGGAAAGTGTTCTCGATGCTCTCGAACCACTGAAGAAGCCCAGTTGCTCCCTCATAACCACTAAACTTGAGTGGCTTAGCCGAGCTAAAATCCTTGTATTTGCATGTACCATTGTTGTTGTTGTTGGCCTGGTTCCATTGAGCAAAGAGATTCGGAAATTGAGCAGCCATCTGCTGCGCAATAATCTCCGCCAGTTCGGCAGTAGCTATCTGGTTGTCGCGTCGAGGAGGCATTCTAGAAGAGAAAAACATGAAATGAAACGAGTGAGATGATTGGATGAAGAGAATGAGATGAAGCAAAATCAACAAAAGCAAAGATGGCGGTTATGCATCGCAAAGCAAATAAGCGACATGAAATGTCTAGTCAAAGTAAATGGGTCAGGATTAGTGTATCGCGAAGACATGCTCGCCTATAAGTGAACACTCACCCCAAGAGTTCCCAGGTAAGAGTGACTGGTCCGATTATGTGGATTTGTACGAACACTCTAGCCTTAGACAGAAAACCCAGGGTACAGGCATTCACTCTTCCAGTTCGCACGTGTTCACACTATTAACCCAAAACTTTGACGGGATTTTTGAAATCCAAAGAGGTTCAAAACCATATAACAGAGGGTTCAAAACCTTATAACAGAGGGTTCAAAACCTAGTAATCAATCATCCTAGAACAGATGATTAATTTTCAAAGCGGATTCGGAACCGAAGTTCCCGTTGTGGTTATCACCTAAGGATAGGTGATGTGCATGTTTTAAACTCTAAACACAAGATAACTTGTGTTAGGGTCCTAGAAAGTTATAGTCTAGGTCAAAGCATTACTAATAACCTAATTCCCTATAACCAATAGCTCTGATACCAACTCTTCTGTCACACCCCGACCGCGTATAACATGCAACCGCGGCGGAAAACGTCGGGGAGTGTTGTGAACAGAATTAAATTGTTTCATAACCATGGCATACAAGTTGTATTTTATTTATAAACAAAGGTGTTACATTGTCTTGGAAAGAGAGTACGGAAATCAAAACATAATTAAGCTAGTTCAAACTTCATTTTTAGGCTCTAAGGCACAGGTCCGCCCTAGAATCATGATCATCGTCCTATGGAATAGCTCCTGAAAACACATGTGAAAGTAGGTACGTCAGCATAAAAATGCCTGTGAGATACATAGTTTTTGTGAAAATGGGATTCATGACTTGAGCTTAAAGAAATGTTTAATAACAGTCAGTCATGAACCTTGTAATTTGTTTTGCTTTGTAAGCCATTTGAAAAACGATAACATCAAACGATATGTTTAGATAAGTGCAAGGTTAAACGAATAACCAAGTAAAATGAGTTGAATAAGATAAGTTGTTTGTGAAAAAAATGTCTTGTGAAGAATATGTTATTTATGTAAACTGTAATGTGTCTAAACTGAAATGACTTCGATAACGCCACGATATGTAACGTTATACAAACATTTATATATAGGAAGTACCAGCGGCGTATCCACCATGTTTGTATCATATTACATACGCCACGTTACTTAAATCATTTACCCAAACCAATCCACCATGTAAATTGTTCATGTGTAAACCAAATGTCAAGTGTTATTGTGTAAACCATGTCAAATGTTTATGTTCAAATTTAAACCACCACTGTGTATGTCAATGTCAACGTGTTTATGTTCAATGTAAATCATGTAATGTGTATCCCAAAATGAATTATGTATGGTAAGCGAAATGTATCAACTTAAACCATATGTAAACTGCACAAAACAGGTCGTTGAAGTAACACGTGGTTTAAATCAACGTTATGTTCTGTGGAAAAATGCATGCTCTGTTGATATTAACATTTATGTGGTATTGTAAACTATGCATACATCCAAGCCTTGAGACTGCGGCGATAAACCCTTAAACAAATTAAAGGTTTATCTAAGTTATGTATATCGAATTCGGTCATTCCTTCCAGTCCTATCAAACCCAGGACTTCAGGAATGGGAGTTGTCAATTCCTATGGTACCACTACCTACTAACGAACGGCGTGATCAATGTTAATGAATGTATTGTCCCATGTTAAACAAACCAAATGTCATAACAAAATGAAGGCATGTGATGTAAACAATTGTACTAAGTATGCTAAGTAAACATATGAAGCAGAAATGTTCATGTAAATCAATGTGTCCATATGCTGAGTAAACATATGCAACAGAAATGTTTATGTAAATCAATGTGTCCATATGCTGAGTAAACATATGCAACAGAAATGTTCATGTAAATCAATGTGTCCATATGCTGAGTAAACATATGCAACAGAAATGTTTATGTAAATCAATGTGTCTATATGCTGAGTAAACATATGCAACAGAAATGTTCATGTAAATCAATGTGTCCATAAGTAAACATATGCAACAGAAATGTAATGGAAATCAAATGTACTAAGTACGCACACAATGGGCATACGTAGCATAAAATGTAATGAAATCATGTACTATAATGTACTAATGAGCATAGCAGATATACAATGTGAAAACATGGAAAGCATGAAAGTAACAGATAGGCACATGTGTCTCACCCCAAAACAGTTTGGAAAACAGTAAAAGATGGGGTTCTACGTACTCACCTGAGATTGCTTTGAGTTCCTTGTATAATAACCAAATAGTGCTAAAGATCACGGAATATCAACGGCACCTAATAGGTAGCTTATGTTAATATACCGGACCAAATCGGAAGGATCGGACAGTACGCGGGTTCGAAAACCAAACGAGTATGGAGACTCGTGTAATATGGTTTAACAAAGCCTACATACTAAAATGAAACTTAATCTAAGTGCTTACGGTCCATCACGACCTGTTTAGGTAGCTTACGCTACCCTAACGCGTCATTCGCGTAGAACGCGTTCGGAACGCCTAACATCGTGACCACAAGGTATAACCTCGGAAGGTTATAGCTATGGTCACCTAATGTGTTTGGTTGGATCCTAAAGATCGACCAAATGGGTCGGGTTCGAAAGTATAAGCGATGGTTTAGATCGCTTACCTTACGACCCTATATAAGCACTATACTAAACGTGACGAGCTAAGCATGTTAGAACATGCTTAACTAAGTTTAGAAAACAGGTTTGACATCAAAACAAACGGCTTTGATGCCCACGAGTAGTTTGGTTACAAAATATGCAAGAATGCACATTTTGGCCGAAACTACGACTCGTCACTGAACCTAGATAACGTGGTGATCAGTAGGTATGGTCACCATGGACCATGACCATCGTGATCACGCTCACGTTATGAAGTTCCATGAACTTCGCATCGACCATGAGCTGGTCAATGCAGAAAGTCAACAAAACGTTGACTTTCGGACTCGAAAAGCGATTAAAAGAGCGAAAGAAGACTTACGGAGGGTCCCCGAGTGCTAATCTAGATCAAATAGCTCAGGTATGAAACAATGGTTTCAACTTAGAGCTTCAAGATCAGATTGTTGTGATTTTTACACAAAGGGGGGGGGTATTTATAGGAAAAGTGGAACCGTTAGGATCGTTTTATCGAATATCGTGCCTTGATCTCGTGCGTACATGTGTCCAATGGTTAAATTCACTGAACTTGGCTCTTGGCCCTTCATTGGGTGAAAAGGCATCGCCCCTTGATCGAACGAAAGGCCAGATTTTGCATTAAATGCAAAATCTTTCTGTCAGACATCCTCACGCGGCCCGCGTGAAAGTGTGTGCAGATCTTACGCGGGTCGCCTGGCCCCGTCTGATCTGCACCACTTGCAGAATTTACATATTTGGCCCCTGTTGCGTTTTTAAGCTATTTCCAGCCCTTTTAAGACCTGTAAAGCCATCTTTAAGGCCCTAAAATGATGCCTAAACATTGTGGACATGAAACATGCCCAAAAGTGTTCCGGATGTCGGCTCGTTTGGCCGTACGATCGCGATGTTCGCTTAATTACGACGGAATGTGCATAAGCGCGAAAGACGATCCAAATGACGCGACGAATGGATTTTTCTCATGCCAAACATTAAGGCATAATATAAGGATGCTTACATAAATTTTTGGAAGTCCGGATGTATTCAGAACGTAAGTTATGCGCGAAAGTGCAAACTTATGCACTTTTTGACACTTTTAGTCCCTGAATGATCCAAAAGTTTATTTTAGCATACCAAACCCCTCAAAGCCTATTTCTAAGCTATGTAAAGGATATTTATGGTATGTTTAACTTATGGACATGTTCCGGAATGTTCGTTACAGTTCAAATTGGCATACTTTCGCAGTTTGTCAAGTTTAGTCCCTGTAAGCGAATTAACTTGTTTTTGCTATACCAAAGCCTTCAAAACTTATTTCTAAGTTATGTAAAGGTTATTTAAGGTATGTTGAGTATATGTTGATGTTCCGGAGTATTTGTCGCATTAAACTGAGTACGTTTACGCACCAGTTTGCGTATAATTCTCTAGAAAGCGATGTAGAGTTTGAAATTGAGCAAAAGTTAAAACATGAAAAATGTAAAACACAACCAAACAAACATTGGGATCAAATAACCTTATTTTATTGATAATAGAACTGTTCATGATGATTACAAGCACAAATGTTACTTATCTTATGCTTCCGCTGAACATGCTAAACTTGAATTATGTTTGTGAATGAGTTAATTTAATAAATGGGTCTTTCTTCTTATATCCTATTTTTGTTCAATATGATTGGTGGCTGGATCCTGGTACGTCACATGCCTAGCGGGGTTCCCACATGTCGCATTTTGGGGGTGTGATAGTTTGGTATCAGAGCCACAGGTTATAGTGAACAAGTTTTAAAATGTTTTTTATAAAACCAGACTATAACTGAAAAGCTCAAGAAATCGACCATGACACTCAGCTCCAGATTGCAAGGTTCGTCTCTCGTTTACTTACTGCACAACATAACTAGTGTACACTTATGAATGTCATTGCACGTGATTGCACACTTAGCACTACAAAATGAAGTCATGTGTTATTTTCCTACGTTATGTAACTGATAGTGTGACATTCACTCTAGGCTTCCGTGATCTATGCTTTGTGATGTCTTTTGTCTTGTTACTCGAAACAGAGGAACCTTTTAATGCAAGTTGAGGGGAGCTGAGATAAACATGCAAATCGCATTGTCATTATGGGTGCACACATAATGATAATATGGGGTGCATGTGAGTCCCAGTGAGGCTTAACGAGTGTGAAGGAGGTTCTGATCCGTTGTTTGACATAGTGATGGAACTCGATAATCTATAAGTCATAGCGATGTTTGACTCCTACTCCTTCTCGACTCTTAACCTTTTCCACTCTTCTTGTATAGAATCATGAGCGGACGAAATGGTGGACGTGGTGGAGGCCGCGGCGGAGGACGCGGCAACGTTGTTATGTCCTAGGCTGAATTAACCGACTTGATCAATACTCGTGTGGCTGAAGCCCTAGCGGCTTAGTAGGCTGGTACGATATGTGCCAAATACACTTTATCCTTGTGTCACGTACTCGACTCTTACTCGTGTGTTGTATTTCCTTTCGTCCTTAGGTCAACCTGTGAATCAGAATCAGAACAATCCGCCTGTTTGCACATTCAAGACCTTTATGGATTGTAAGCCTCAGATGTTAGTGGGATTGAAGGAGCAGTGGGGTTACTTCATTGGTTTGAGAAAGCAGAATCGATCTTCGCTATGTGTAACTATCCTGCTGGGGACAGAGTGAAGTATGCTTCAGGCACACTCGAAGATGGTGCCTTGACTTGGTGGAATTCCCAAGTCCAAATGTTGGGTATTGAAATGGCGAATGCGACTACTTAGGACGACTTCAGGGAACTGATGTGGAAAGAATACTGCTCTCGAGATGAGATCCAAAAGTTGGAAAATGAGTACTACAACCTGAAAATGGCGGGCTCTGAAATCGAGGTGTATACGAAGCGGTCTCATGAGCTGGCGAACATGTGTCCTAACTTATCGCGACCACCACATCATAGGATTGAGCTGTACATCAATGGTCTAGCACCACAAGTCAAGGGTTTGGTCACTGCAGCGAATCACGACAACTTGCCTCGAATCATCCGCTTAGCTCACAAGATCACCGACCAGGAGGTGGAGCATGGCTCGCCACCACCACGTGTTTCTACTACTGCCTCTACTGCTACAGCTACTACTCCTGCTACTGATAACAAATGCAAATGGAATGATGCGGACAAAGTGTCCAACTCAAACCAGTCACAGAAGAAGCCAGACAACAGTATAAATCGCAGTTTTAGTCAGTCGTCCTCCGTTAATCAGAATCAGAGCAACAACTCGAATCAGGGCTCTTACGCGGGGAAACAACCAAAGTGTAATAAGTGCAACTACCATTATCGAGGACCGTGTACTCGAATCTGTCACCGGTGCAACAAGGTGGGGCATATGGCACGAGATTGCAGGGCCCCGCTCCCTAAGCAGCAGCAGCAACCTCCACAACAACAGCAGCCACAGCAACAGGAAATGCAATAGCCTCAAGAGAAGCAGGGAAATCGTAAGGGATGTTTCCAGTGTGGAGATGAGGGTCATTTTAGGAGGGATTGCCCTCAACTGAATCAGAATGCTGGGAACAATAACAACACTGGGAACAACAACGGGAACAATGGTGGGAATGGTGCGCGTGGAAGGGTATTTACTATTGGTGCTGGGGAAGCTAGGAATGATGGCAATGTCGTGACCGGTACGTTTTCTGTGAACAATCTATTTGCTTCTGTCTTATTCGACTCTGGTGCCAATTGGAGTTATGTGTCTTTGGAGTTCAGTCGTCGGTTAGGGTTGACCCCAATACCTCTTGTGAATAAACACGTAGTAGAATTGGCTGATGGCAAGTTAATTGAAGCCTCACACGTTCATTTTGGGTGCAAACTCGGTCTTATGGGTCAAGTGTTCGACATTGACCTACTCCTTGTTACTCTTGGAAGTTTTGACGTAGTCGTCTGTATGGACTGGTTATCCAAGCATCAAGCTGAAATTCTTTGTAAGGAGAAAATAGTACGCATCCCTCTTCCCAGTGGAGAATCCTTGTCGGTCCAAGGTCATCGAAGTGGTGCAGTGGTTGGCATAATCTCATCTATGAAAGCCCAGAAGTGCCTACGAAAGGGCTACCCTGCAATTTTAGCACTCATTACTGACACCCCGCCTGAGGAAAGGAGAATTGAAGATCTGCCTGTTGTTCGTGAGTTTTCTGATGTATTCCCTGAAGAACTTCCTAGCTTACCTCCTCACCGTCAGGTGGAGTTTCAGATCGACCTTACGCCAGGAGCAGCCCCGATTGCTCGTGCTCCTTACCGTCTTGCACCAGGAGAGTTGCAAGAACTGTCTAATCAACTTCAAGAACTGTTGGATAAAGGCTTTATCCGACCTAGTTCTTCGCCTTGGGGAGCCCTATTTCTATTCATGAAGAAGAAGAAAGACGGGTCCTTTCATATGTGTATAGATTATCGTGAACTCAATAAAGTAACGGTTAAGAACCGTTATCCTTTACCGCGCATCGATGATCTGTTTGACCAGTTGTAAGGGTCAAGCTTCTACTCGAAAATTGACCTAAGATCGGGCTACCATTAGATGAGAGTCCGAGAAGAGGATGTTCCTAAAACGGCTTTTTGAATGCGGTATGGCCACTACGAGTTCCTGGTTATGCCATTCGGGTTAACTAACGCACCAGCGGTTTTCATGGACCTCATGAACCGTGTGTGCAAATCACATCTCGACGATTTCATCATTGTGTTTATCGATGACATCTTGATCTACTCTAAGAGCAAGGAGGACCACGAGCGGCACTTGCTTCTTATCTTGGAGCTCCTGAGGAAGGAGCAACACCACGGGAAGTTTTCCAAGTGCGACTTCTGGATTCGAGAAGTCCTGGACCTTGACCAATGATATTTTATCTTACACTCTCTGACTCCGATTTCGAGCACACACAGGTTTCCTATAATAGTCTTCATAGGAAACTGTCACACCCCCAAAATCCACCTGCGGAGTACTACCGCTTGGAGGAGTGACTGACCAGGATCCAGCCACCAATCATATTGAACAGGCATATAAGTAGTTATAAAATCCAACCAATACAATTGGTGTTCAAACAAAACATAGTTTAAGTTGCAAGCGGAAGCATAAGATTTAAAACCAAAACATAAGTTCAATTGTTTCCAAGTTTAACATGGCACGCAGCTATCCATGTCCCACAACGACTCTCCTCCGTTCAAGCTCCAGCTAAGTACCTATGGTCCTGCAAAGCATGTAGTAACGAGTCAACAACAAGTTGAGTGAGTTCACGGTTGGGTGTTCGTTTTAAGTTGTTTCGAAAACAGTTTCCTTTATCTGGCATCCTGCCGTGGGGGTTACCCCATAGTTAAAAGCGTGACTTGTTTATTCCCGGTTACTCTGGCACTCCAGCCGTGGGGGCTACCCCGTGTTAGTTATCTGGCATTTCGGCCGTGGGGGCTACCCCATGTACACACTAGACTCGTTACCATATCGACTGCTGACTGTAGTCATGTTTATGTGCCATGAAACTGTCAATGTCTATCATCATTGACGTGCCCCAGATCCATTAGTTCATGCCCGTCCTCTGCGGCACGGTGTGAGGTTTGTCAGACCTAAATAGCGCTATCTAACTAATGACCCGCTCGCCATTGGCCCGGCGATTAAGTCGATATAAAAGGAGGGACTTCGTGATAGAGTTTTGGTCTAGTACGAGTTATCTGTCCATGAGGACGAGGAATTACATTCCTGAACCATTGCTGTCCTACCCAAGGCGGATGAGGAATCTACTTTCCTTAACCCCATTCCCAACCCTAGGAATCCCATGCTTTGTAGAGGGTGTGAACTCACCTTGGTTTGCTCGGCAGATACATAGAAAGGTCAATCGAGTTATAAGTGGTCAACTACGTCCTAACATAGATACCATTCAAGTCAGGTTCAACCCAAGTAGTGCACGTATTTTCTACACGTATTCATACACAAGTAACGATCATGGCATACACGTCTATCATGGCAGTTCAACAACAGTGCACAACATACTCAATTAACAGTAGCACATACGGCCCATATGTTCGGCCCAATTACTTAGGCCCGTAACAGTGTGGAAGTCCAAATAGCGTGTACATGCATATGGTCTCGAGTCGAGACTGTTCAGTCTCGAGTTGTAGCCTATAAGATCTCGAGTCGCAACTGAGGTGGTTTCGGGTCATGCATGTATTGGTCTCGATTCGCAACCGGACTCGCAAGCATGGTCTCGGGTCATGATGTTTGTGTGATGATCATGTGTGGTCTCGAGTCGAGACTAGGGAGTTCTCGACTCGCAACCTGAGTCGTAAACTGCAGTCTCGAGTTGTCATGTTCATGGTCTCAAGTCGAAACCAAGTGTCTCGACTCCCAGCACCTGCTTATTCTGCACAGTGTACTAACCAATGGAAATCCGATTTCATGCAACCTTATGTACTATCCCTTTAAACATGTTTTCTTGTCTAATTTTTTACTAAAATGGATCAAACAATCAGATTTCAAATATTCATGATACATTCATATCATACACAACAAGTTCTTCATATATTCAAGTCATGTTCATGTTGATCATCAAACTTGTTCATCATATTTTAGGGTTTTTAGCATTAATCATAGTCATAACATGAATAACCATCAAAACACTTGAACATATTCATCTAATGGTTTCAAATCATCACATAACACCTCAACTCGACTCTACACTAATCCGATTAACATGATACTATCTAATACACATATGCAAGCCGGTTTCATGAACACCCACATTTAATGGTTTGAATCACATTTAGACACAAGATATCATGAGCTCATTGTGCAATATATCCGAAATCAAAGCATGTTAGCCGAATAACATCATCATACACATCCGATTCACAAGAACATCAACATGCTTACAACTATACTTAGTTAAATCATGTCATTCATACTATCATCTAACAATAAACATCATAAAACACTAACCGGTTGAGTTTTCAAGAGAGATCTTTAAGCTTGAATCCGAGAGTTCTTGTATTAACCGGTTGGATCCGAGAATGAGGGAGTGAAGGTTTGTGCTTCTAGGGTTTTAGTGAGAGAGAAAGTAGGAGAGTGTGTGTGTTGTCCAAAGAAAAATGGCAAAGATGGCTAGGAGTATAATATATATACTAGTTCTTAAGTTGTTTACCCTAGTGGGTTTTCGAGTGGGGTGGAGAGGAGCATGGCTCGATCCGGCCCAACTGTTATTGTTCACTCGAGACCGCATGATCTCGAGTCGTGTCCTTGTGTCTCGGTTCACATAATCACACTCATACATACAAGCATAACACATAATCACATAATTTCACTTAGGTCATTCATTGAATCAACAAGTTAACTAATCACATAACGTTTCAAGCAAGTTACATCAAGATACAACGAAAGGTTCTAAGTTTCGAGTTGTCACAGAAACATTCTTCTATCCGTTGTTCAAAACTCCACATTTTGTTGCAACAAGGACATCACTTTGACATGAACAAGGCGCTCTTGAGCTTCAGAATAATCATACATCTATTATTTGGAGTGAAGTTTAAATCTTCGGATCTGAACTCATCCTTATAAACAAAAGATGAGTACAATTAACAAATCCAATGAAATCCTGTGTTTCATTCTCGGGATTTGTACAATTACATATGTCATTTATACATATCACATCTTGTTCGATTTCGAACTCTCGAGATGCTTTTCTGGAAAGTTATACGCAAACTGTTATGCAAACGTAATCAGTTTAATGTGACAAACACTCCGGAACAGCAACATAAGCTTAACACACCTTAAATGTCACACCCCGACCATGTAAAACAACAAAACGTGGCGGAAACGTCGGGGAGTATTGTAACAGAATCATTGTTTCACAACCATGGATTGACTAGACCACCAAAAGATCTTTTTAATTAGATCAACGAACAATCTTTTTAACTAGATCAACACATGATCTCCTTAACTAGATCGTCGTACGATCTCCTTAAATAGACCACTTAAGGGATCTTTTCAATTATATCATCACATGATATTCCTAACCAGATTTTTTTGAATCAATCTGTTTAACTAGACCACTCAAGGGGTCCAATTATAGAATAGTACTTCATAATCCAAGGGACTTAACTATAACGTAGAAGCCCATTAAGGATTTAAGGTAGTACCTTTGGATATCCTACTATGAATCCCTCATATGGAGATATGGAAGATTCTATGAGGATTGGATAATGAATATTCGGATTACACAAAAACACAAAACATATAAGAAAACACATAAGCACATAGTCACATAATTGTTTAACTTGATCTTCAATTTATTATCTTAGGATACGGGTATTTAAAGCACACCAGGAATCCAATCTGTGGATTTTATTTGGCACTTTAAACATAAGTATCTAACTATGAAGATAGGAAGATCTTAATAGGAATTCGGCTTTATCCTTATTGAATCGTAATATACGTATTAAGGCATACGAATAATTCAATTAAGGGCTCCGATTTGAGCGATATTTATCCACAAGGATCTAATTATGAGGATAGAAAGATCCTATTTTTGGATTTTAGAATTTGTGTAACGAGAGGTGTTTTGAAACTTTGCACTAAACGTGCTTAAGTCGATACACAAGGTAGAAAGTTCATGAGGTTGAGGTACTAGATATGCCAAGGCGACATATGAAGCAGAATTTGGAGTTTGAGTAGCGGCAGGATTTGCAACAGCTTTGTTTTGGATAGCAAAGCGGCACATGTTAACCAAATGTCCCAATCGTCCACCGTGGGTACATTCGAAACAGGGTATCTGATTCGGATGATGACGGTTGCATTGATTGCACCAAGGAGCAGTTCCCTTGTACGTCTTCATCCCTAAGGCGAGTCATGGTGATAGCTAAATCAACGGTCCTCTAGAGTACGACGCCTATTTGTTGGGCAATTGCAGCACCTAGTTCGGACATTGTTGTTGCGATGAAGAGGCATCAGGAAGATAACGAAAGATATGGGAGGAAACAAGTAAAATGATATCGGATAATCAAAATAGAATGACAACGCATAGAAATTGCGATCATTTGTTTGTTACCTATGGCAAACAAATGAGATGGTGACTAATCAAAGTAAATGGGTCAATATAATGTATCGCGAAGACATGCTCGCCTATAAGTGGACACTCACCCCAAGAGTTCCCAGGTAAGAGTGACTGGTCCGATACTGCGGATTTGTATGAACACTCTAGCCTTAGACAGAAGACCCAGGGTACAGGCACCCACCCTTCCAGTTTGCACGTGTTCACATTATTTAGACCAAACTTTGATGAGATTTTGAAAACTTTGAAGGTTCAAAACCTTATAATAAATCATCCTAGAACAGATGATTGGTTTTCAAAGCGGATTCGAAATTTATGTTCTTATTGTGGTTGTCACCTAAGGATAAGTGACGGTATTGTTTTAAAATTAAACACAAGATAACTTGTGTTAGGGTCCTAGGAAGGTTATAGTCTAGGTCAAAGCATTACTAATAACCTAATTCCCTATAACCATTGGCTCTGATACCAACTTTTCTGTCACACCCCGACCACGTAAAACAACAAAACGTGTTGGAAACGTCGGGGAGTGTTGTAACAGAATCATTGTTTCACAACCATGGATTAAATAATTTCGTTTTATTGAATTAATGAACTCATTTTTTTATTACAAATCAGATAAATACAAATATTGTCTTTCAAATTTTAAAGTCGCTAAGGCACGAGTCCATCCTATGTGTATCATGCATCAACAATCATCACAAAGCAGCACCTGAAACATATGTAAAATTAGGTTCGTCAGCATAAAAATGCATGTGAGATACATAGGTTTTTATTGAAAATAGGATTCATGACTTGTAAGTTTAAAAGAATGTTTTAACAAAAATAGTCATGAACTTTTAAAAAAATGTTTTTTTTTATAAATCATATAACAAGTGATAATAAAACAGATGATATAAAAGAAAGATGCATAAATAAATAATTAAGTAAAATGAGTTTGTATAAAATATGTTTTGATAAAAAGGTTTGTAGTATACATATAAAAATATACTTTGGTTTTAAGAAAGTCGAATAAGTAATATATTAAAATATATTTCAGTTCCAAAATAGTCAAACAGATAGTATATTAAATATACTTAAGTCGTCAAAATAACAGTTTTCAGTAGTATATCAAAAGTATACTTTGGTTTTATTAATAACATATTAAACTATGCTTTGGTTTTGTAAATAACATATTAAACTATGTTTTAGTAATTAACAAAATATATGTTGTTTTATACCATATCACACATGAGAGCATATCAAACTATACTTTTGGGACTATAACAAAATATACAATAAAAATGTGATTTAAGAATTCATTCAGACCTGAGTGTATCAAAATACACCTTTGAGACTATAGAAATACCACAAAGGCAATCCCTATTTGGATAAAATATCGGTTTCTAACATTCCATAAACAATAGGAATGGGGTGTCAAATCCTATAGCGCTATATCATACTACCAATCGGTCTGGTGAATGTATAAAATAAGTACAATCAACAATTAATTTTATAATTTTTGAAAAATTAGTGTTTAAACCATAAATAATCATTCAGTTTGTCAAAAGATAAGTACTAACATGTATAATCAATTTACAATTTGAAATCATGAACATAACAAATAGGTACACATGTTTCACCCCAAAACATTGAAAACAGTAAAAGAGGGGACAATGTACTCACTTGAGAATGCTTAAAGTCTTGAATAACAACCAAGCAACGCTAGAGGGATCACAGAATCAAACGGCACCTAATATAGGTAACTAAGTAAATAAATCGGACCTAAATCGGAAGATCGGGTAAGACGAGGTTTCGTAAACCAAATGAGTATAGGAACTCATGTAATATGGTTTAACAAAGCCTACATCCTAAATCGAAACCTATGTGCTTACGACCCATTACGACCCGTTTAGGTAGCTTACGCTACCTTAATGCGTCGTTTGCGTAAAACGCGTTCGGACCGCCTAACTAGTCCTATGACAAGAATTATATGCCTTAACAAGTCTAATAATGTTGCCTAATCAGTTTAGATGTAAAAATTTAGGTTACATATGCTTAAAATGAATTTATGCGTAAAAAGGGCATTTTGGTCACTAACCTAAGGCATATAAACTACCTATCATATAACTACTTAAACGAAGTGACCATAAGGTATAACCTCGGAAGGTTATTCCCTATACAACTATGGTCACAAAATATGTTTGGTCGAATCCTAATGATTGACCAAACGAGTCGGGTTCGAAAGTCTAAGCGGTTGTTTAGACCGCTTATCTTACGACCCTATATAAGCAATAATCTAAAAGTGATGAGTTAAACATGTTAAAACATGCTTAACTAAGTTTGAAAACAAGTTTGATACAAAGACAAAGGGTCTTGATACCCAAAAATAGTTTGGTTGCAAAATACGCAAGAATGCGCATTTTGACCGAAACTATGACTCGTCATTATGCCTAAATAACGTGGTAATCAGTAGGTATAGTCACAAAGGACTATGACCATCGTGATTACGCTCACGTTACGAAGTTCAAACGAATTTCATGTTGACCATTGACTGGTCAAAGCTGAAAGTCAAACACGCTTAAAATGCGTAAAAGAAGGAAAGAATACTTACAACGGGTCCAAGAAATAGAGGTTTGATCTAATTATTCTCAGGTATGAAGTGTATAACTTCAAATTAGAGAATAAAATCAGATCAAAGGTGAGTTTGCAAATGAAATGGAAGGGGTATATATAGATTTCGGAGAACCGTTAGGATCGTTTCTCGCAAATCGTGCTTTGATCTTAACCTTACAAGCGGGCAGATGGTTTTCAAAACCATGGGAATACTTAAAACCATCAAATTCCAGCCCATAGAGTGCAAAACCTTGGGTTAAAACCATCAAAACCTCAAAAATGGACCAAGTTCAATGTATCTGCCAGAAATTTCAAAAATGGTCCCTGCACTTGTAAAACTTGATTTTTGGCACTTTTAAGCCCCATTAACCCCATTTAAAGGCTCTAAAATAAAATTAAAGTATAGGGAACTTGAAATGTGCTCAAAAATATCTCGGATGTCGGTTCGGTTGGTCGTACGGTTGCGTTGTTCGGTTAATTACCACGGAAATCATAACGAACGTAAAAACGATCCAAATTACGCGACGAATGGAATTTCATCATGCCAATTACTAAAATAAAATATTTTAATGATTACATAAATTTTTGGATGTTCGGATATATTCAGAACGTAAGATATGCGCGAAAATGCAAACTTATGCACTTTTTGACGCTTTTAGTCCCTATTGATCAATAAAGTTTATTTTTAGCATACTGAACCCTTCAAAGCCTATTTCTAAGCTATGTAAAGGATATTTAGGGTATGTTTAACTTATGATAAAGTTCCAGAATGTCCGTTACAGTACGAATTGGCATACTTTCGCAGTTTGTCGAATTTAGTCCCTGTAAGCGAATAAACTTTATTGCGACACACCAAACCCTCCAAAACTTATTTCTAAGTTATGTAAAGGTTATTTAAGGTATGTTAAGCATAAATTGATCTTCCGGAGTATTTGTCGCGTTAAACTGGTTACGTTTACGCATCAGTTCGCGTTAAGAGGTTTGGTATGGCAAAAACAAGTTTATTCGCTCACAGGGACTATTTGCATCAAACTGCAAAAGTCTGCCGTTTCGTATGGCAACGTACATTTCGAAACATGATCATAAGCTAAACATAACATAATTAACCTTAACATAGCATAAAAATAAGCTTTGAGTGGTTCGGTATGCGAAAATGCGCTTATTTGATCATAGGGGTTAAAAGCGTCAAAAACAACGTAAGTTTGCATTTACGTGCATATCTTACGTTCTGACCACATCCGGACATCCAAAATTTTTTGTAGTCACTAAAATATTTTATTTTAGTGATAGGAATGCAAAAATACCATTCGTCGCTTAATTTGGATCGTTTTCGCGTCCATTCGAGTTTCATCGTAATTAACCGAATAACGCGACCGTACGACCAAACAAACCGACATCCAAGATATTTCTGAGCATATTTTGAGTCCCCTATACTTTTACATCCTCGTAGAGCCTTGAAAATGGCTTAACAGATGCTAAATACGTCAAATACGCAAGTTATTGTGTGCAGGGACCAAACATGTAAATTCTGAAACTGTGCATCTGTCGCGCCACGCGACGGCCAACATGGCCTGCTGTCGTGCCACGTGACAACCTACTGTCGACAGAAAGTGTGTTTTCAGCTCCCAGCTTGTTTCTTGAGGACTTTTATGCAATTTTCTTTGTGTGGTGACCAAGTTTAAGTGTTCATCAAGGCTTTAAACCACCACCAACCATTTGTAAGGTCAAGATCATTCCTTGGAGCCTACACAATACACTTGTCTTGATCTTGTGCATCTCCAACAAGTATAAATAGCTTGATTTCTCATTCATACATTGCTCATTCATTCTCATTTCTCATCTCTTGAACTCTAAGTGGAGGATTCCATCTTTGGGAGCCACCTACCTGAGTTCATCTAGTTCAATCTTTCAGCCATAGAGCCTTGTAAGTGTTCTTTCATGGTTTAGTTATTATTTTCAGCTATTTCAAGCTGAAAGTCAAACAGTTTGACTTTCGGTTTTGACCATTAATTGGTCAAATCAAAGTTCAATTGAACTTTGCAACGTGATTGTAATCACAATGGTTATAATCCTTAGCGATTATACCTACTGATTACCACGTTGACTAGGCGTAGTGACGAGTAAGTTTCGGTCAAAATGCGTATTTATGCGCATTTTGCGACGGAACTATTTTCGGGTATCAAAACCCTTTGTTTTGATACCAAATCAGTTTTCTAACTTAGTTAAACATGTTTTAACATGTTTAACTCGTCACTACTAGTTTAGTGCTTGTTTAGGGTCGTAAGTTAAGCGGTCTCGACAACCGCTTAGACTTTCGAACCTGACCCGTTTGATCGATCATTAGGATCCAACCAAGCATTTTAGTGATCATAGTTGCATAGGGAAATAACCTACTGAGGTTATACCTTATGATCACTTAGGTTGGTTAGTTATCCATTAAGTCGTATTATATGCCCATTGAAAATGACCAAAATGCCCTTTTTGAGCATAAATTCATATTTTGCATATGTGATCAAGTTTTTGACATCTAAACTGATTTAGTAACATATTTAAACATAATTGGGCATGTAAGACTTAACATAGGACATAGATAACCATCCGACCTTAGTTTTACGTAAACGATGCGTTAAAGTAGCTTAAACTACCTTAACGAGTTGAAACGGGTCAAAAACACTTAGGATAACTTTCTAATCAGAATGTTAGGTCTATTAAATCATGCCATATGAGTTCCAATACTCATTTGATTTGTAGAACTTCATTCTATCCTATCTCCCGATTTAGGATCCGGTTATTTAACATAGTAATTCCATACTAGGTGCCACTTGATTCCTTGATTTCCCGAGCTTCGTTAGGACACCTAATCAAGGATACTTGCAATATCAAGTGAGTACACAGACCCCCTCTTTTCAAATGTTGTGGGGTGATTCATATGTGCCGATACACTATTTTCATGATTTCAACTATATGATTACACATGCATAGTACTTATCTTTTGACGAATTGAACTATTGTCCATGGCTTAAACACTGAATTTCAAAGTTTGTTAGACTATTTGTTCGTTTATATTGTTACTTATACATTCATTAACAATGATCAAGCCGATTGGTAGTACGATATAGCGCTATAGGACTAGACATCCCATTCCTGTTGTATGGAATGTCAGAAACCAAAGTTTTAACCAAATAGAATTGCCTTTGTGGTATTTCAATAGTCTCCAAAGTGTAGTTTGATGCACTAGGGTTTGAATGTATTACCAAATCGCAATATATGGTATATTTCGGTATACTATTATGGCATATTTCGATATGCTACCAACGTGATACTGGTTTGCTAAAGCATAGTTTGATATGCTATTATTTACCAAAGTATAATTTGATATACTACCAAATCATGATATAGGTATACTTCGATATACTACCAACATGATACTGTTTTACTAAAGTATAGTTTGATATACTACCGACTTTATTATTTCATAAACTAAAGTATATGTTGATATACTACCAAAGCATAGTTGATATGCTATTTTCAAACCAAAGCATAGTTGATATGCTATTTTCAAACCAAAGCATAGTTTGAGATGCTATTTACAAAACCAAAGTATAATTTGATATACTACCGATGCTTTTATTCTTATAACAAAGTATACTTGTGATATACTACCAAATCTATTAATTCAGTAACCAAAAGTATATTTTCAAATACTATCCATTTAACTATTTCAAATCCAAAGTATATTTTTGTATATACTACAAACCTTTTATCAAAACAATGCATTTTAGAAACCAAACTTTTTTACAAGGATTCATGGCTATATTTTTGTAAACACAAAACCTTTTCTTGTGCTATCCAAAGCCATGAATCTAACTCACAAAACCTAGGTTACTCACAGGCATTTTTATGCTGACGTTTTATTTTCACATATGTTTCAGGTACTACTATGTGATGATTGTTGATGCATGCTACACATAGGATGGACCCGTGCCTTAGTGACTTTAAAAATTGAAAGACAATTATTTGTATTTATCTGGTTTGTACAATAAGACAATGAGTTCATTAATGAACTAAAACCAAACTTTAACCACCATGTGTTGTGAAACAATGATTCTGTTACGACATTCCCTGATGTTTCCGCCGCGGTTTGTTGTTTTACGCGGTCGGGGTGTGACAGTTCAACTGCCATATTAATGTCGAGATATGCTCAAGTGTAAAATCCGTGAAATATCTCTTCAAATATATTTACAAGGGTCATGATAAACAGGTGATAAAAATAGATCCACATGCACATGACGTTGTTATCAATGAGATAAAACGATTCTAGGATGCACGCTACGTATCACCACCTAAGGCAATGTGCCGTATATTTTCGTTCCCTCTTTCTCAAATCTACCATTCTATTTTAGCATTACAACTTCACCTCCCTAAAAATCACACCGTAACATTTACAGACACCGACATAATGTCTGAAGTTATAGATAGGGAAAGGGATAAAAATACCATGCTCACTGCTTTTTTTTGAGAAAAATAGGTTGGACCCAACAACCAGGCAACATTTGTACAAAGATTTCCCAACCCACTACACATGGAATAAAGGCGACGCCCTTTTGAAAACCCATAAAATAAAGCCACAAAGAGGGAAAATTGTTTCAACAAATCCAACCGAAAGAGAACCGTACTACTTACGACTTCTTTTGACAAATATCAGGTGCCTACTTCGTTTAAACATCTTCGTACGATAGAAGGTGTGCAACACCCTACTTTCCGCAAAGCCGCTTTAGAGAAGGGTGATGTGTGTCGAGTGTGTTATATTTTTATTAATATTTTAAGCCCTTTTTAACACATTAATCAAGTTTTAAATTTATAAAACACGATATTCTACTAACACTAAACACACATATGGGCAAGTGCACCCATCGTGAGCGTAGTATAGCGTTGGTAAGATACCGAGGTCGTCCAAGGACACAAGAGCTTTTAGTACCGGTTTATCCTCAACGTCTAATCAAATCAAAAGTTTTAGAAAAGGTTTTAAACATGAAAATAAAAACTAAAAATGCTGAAAAATAAAAAATAAAATAAAACAGATAAACAAGATGAATCACTTGGATCCGACTCGCCTTTAATGTAACCTTTGATGATTTCCGCACTTTTGCACTTTTTAAGAGATTATCATAGTTATAGTAGTAGGCCCCTCTTTTGAAGGTGACGTTACCCTCAACCCAGTGGTTTGAGTTAGCAAGGATACAATCCCAAAGGGTCGGAATATTGAAAGATAATTAATTAAGTTATTAATGCGTAATGTGGTAGGCCCCTCTTTTGAAGGCGATGTTACCTTCGGCTAAGTGGTTTGAGTCAGCAGGGATACAATCACAAGTAGCCTGGTTAATGTATTAATAGTAGTTTACATATGAGGGGATCAAGCCATTCGCACCCCCGCCACCAATACCAGTGGGTATTGAAGGAGGTCCTAGTAAGCTTGACCCAAGTCCTTGCAGGATCTATACACTGAACAAGGCAAGAACCTTACCAAACCATTCCCTTAACCCCTGACCAGGTAGCCAACATATCTCTATATAGACCGTAGAGGTATGAATGGTGAAAATCTTTTATTTTATATAGACAGTGAAATAATGCCAAGACACCACGGACAAATGATAAGGAAGTTTCACCTTCAACATAAGAAACTAGTTATTAAAGTCATTAATACAAAACCAAATAAAAAGTGCGAAAAGATTAAAAATCAAAAGTATTACATTAAATGCTTGTCTTCACCAAGTGATGTAAGAGACTTAGCCAAACATGGCCTTTGATTGACAAGAACTCTTACTATCAATCTTGGATCCCGAGACTACTACACACACTCTAAGGTGGATAATGGATGATGGTGGTGGATGTGGGTGTTGTAGTGGTGGTGAAGTGGGAGAGAGGTGGTTTGCCAAGGGATGCCTTTGAAGTGAACCAAGCACCCCTATTTATAGCCTGCACAGACGCCCAGACACGGCCCCGTGGCCATCCTCTTTCTCTTTCTTCATTAGTTGCAATTGTCTGTATTAGGCTCCACACGCCCCCGTATTCACTGGGCACGGCCCCATCTGCAGAAGCATATTTGTTCTATCAAGATTTGCAAGATTCTGCGAATCTTAGCATTGACCACGGCCCGTGTTGAGCTGGGCACGCCCTCGGGCTGGGAATAGAAGCTTATATAGCTTTGTCTTTTCTGCAGGCATGTTACCACGCCCCTGTGTCCGCTGGGCACGGGGCCGTGGTCAGCCCTCTATTTCTTGTTTTTGCTTGGGAAGATGCTGTCGAGGGGTCGGGCATGCCACATTTATTCCTTTTCTTTGTATTTATGTTAGTTTTTGCTGCATATTTGTTCCTTTTGTTCATTTAAGCTCATTTGATCCTGAAAATACAAAAGGAAGACAAAAGCACACTTTTTCCAACATTAGTACTAAAAAAGGGTTAGTTTTACGCCTCATTTGATGTAATTTATATGTTGCATTTTACACACATCAAGGGCTTAATTGAAAACGGCAATAGTTTATCACGATGTCTCGATGAAGGCGCCGTATTTCAATTCCCAATGGCGCTGCGGAGGTTATTTGCAACCATATTGGTTTTCTGTGAACCATGTGATGTTCGCAAACTATGGGTTGACCATTTTGACACACTTTCCGAAGACCATCAACGACATTCTCAAAACAACCCACACATCCAAAATTTGGTTCTATAGGAAATCGGATCATACCTATAATCTATGGGTAAAACATTATTTGACTTTGACCTCCCTGCTATGTCAAATGACCTTAACCCACTAGACGTAACTGATCGTGGCACACAAGATGAATTAAACATAGTTGTTGACCCGGCACACTTCGATGCACAACACTCCCTCAACTCCGACCAAAAAAGTGTCTTTGATGAAGTCATGCACCATGTTAACCATGGCCTACCAGGGGTGTTCTTCATAGACGGCCTAGGCAGAACAGGAAAAACATTCTTGTACAACGCACTGCTCGCTGACGTTCGTTCACACAGCGTCATTGCACTTGCAACAGCTTCATCAGGCATTGCGGCAAATAACATGCCGGGTGGTAGAACTGACCACTTTAGATTCAAAATCCCAATAAACCTAACTAACAACTGCATGTGCAGCATAAAAAAACAAAGTGGTGTCGCTCGCCTCATTAACTCCTCCAAACTAATCATTTGTGATGAAGCATCTATGGTGAAATGACAATCCATAGAGGCAGTCAACCGCACCTTGCAAGACATCACCGACATAACCCTCCCATTTGGTGGAAAGATAATGCTAATGGGAGGAGACTTCAGGCAAGTGTTACCCGTTAACAAAAAAGGCACATGAGCACAGATCGTGGACGCTAGTCTTCGTATGTCACCTCTTTGGTCGTTGACTAAGAGGATGCATTTGTTGCTAAATATGAGGGCCATTAGTGATCCATGGTTCTCAGAGTTCCTATTACGAGTAGGCGACGGAACTGAAGCCACAACAGATGGAACATTCATCACCATCCCCATAGACATGGCAATCCCATTTACAACTAGGGATAACTCGATCAAATAACTCATTAAAGCCATTTTCGCGACTCTGCATACAAATTTCGAATCCTCTCATTGTATAACTTCACGGGCAATCTTAACAACTAAAACGAAAATTTCGACGAGATTAATGAACATATCATCAATATTTTCCAAGGTGAAGAAAGAGTATACTCCAGTTTTGACACGGCAGAGGACGACCAACAAAACCTGTATCCAAATGAGTTTCCAAACTCACTAACAATCAGCGGGTTGCCGCCCCACAACCTTCGTCTCAAAACAAGATGCCCTATTATATTGCTCCGAAACATCGACCCGCCAAATGGCCTATCCAATGGCACTAGACTTATATGTAACGCATTCGGACAAAACGTCATTTACGCAGTAATAGCAATCGGTGACCATAGGGGGAAAAGGGTTTTCCTACCCAGAATACCCATGACCTTATCCGACAACGACATGTTCCCCATCAAACTGAAGAGAAAACAATTCCCGGTACGCCTTAGCTTCTCGATGACAATCAACAAATCCCAGGGCCAAACAATACCGTACGTTGGAATTTACCTCCCGGAATCTGTATTCTCACATGGCCAGCTTTACGTGGCATTATCAAGAGGCAAATTGCGTGAAAACACAAAGGTGCTTGTCCACGCGGCAAAAACGTTTACACAACCCGGGATTCACACCTCCAACGTTCTGTATCGAGAAATCTTGCAACCATGATCCCCACATCCTACGATGTGTAATCTGCTACACCATCACCTTTCTTTCGTTCCACTTTATTATTTCACACATCACCATATACCCTAAATTGATTTGTTAAAACCTCTGGTCAACCCAACATCCAACAAAATTAACTTTCGGTCAATAATTACCGTTTTAAAAACTATGAATTTCATTCGCCCCCTAATACATCTGATCCCCACAGCTGATGCTAAGAAAATGACTAACTGAGATTTGATCTACAATTGCAGCATACCACTTTACTGGTGTCTGAGAATATCATTTGAAATCCTTTATGACAACTTTTATTTCTTTGGTCAAACATGGCTACTGCGCCTCTTCTGAGAATATCGTTTATTAGCTACTGCGCCTCTTGTTGACATTCTCAACCTATTTCTTGGGTCAAACTTTGTCAAATAAAGTGTCCTTGTGGATCAGATGTATGGTTCCTAAACTTATTTTTGTGTTATTTTAAAATATTAATTTCTTTATATGATCTGTTAACTGTCATTTTCAGCGACTACAAAAACATGTTATTATAATGTTTTCTGTATATGTCACAGATAGCAAGTCGTGCAAACGCCAATTCTACAACATGGGATGAAAAGAAGGATGAACAGTGGAAAGAAAAAATAAACGGCTGGATAATCCACCAGCAATGGAATTTTCGTCCTTAAAATCATGATTCATTACATTTTCATATATCGATTGGTTCCCAGCGGCATTGACTGTTCATTATCCTCCTTACATCTTGTTTGACGATTATGCTGCGCTTACATATTGCAATAGAAGGCGTGATTCCATTTTAGTCGGTTTCATCATATTTTCTTTTGATACCTAATAATAATGAGTTTGTTTGATAATGAATTTGTGATACTATCGATCATATTTCTCCTTCTTCCAGCTTGTTTATACCTATTGATGAGTTTGTTTTGAAACCTATTTTCATTCTTTACTCGTAATGTAGCTGCAATTTGAGTCTTCAACTTAAAGTGAGTCTAGATTCTAACCTCAGCCTAAGCATATTTGCTTATATGTCTAGCTCTTGAATGTCACTGGAAAATGAGTTATGAGTTGCTATATGTGCTAAGTTTTGAGATGTATGTTTTTTTTCGTCAAAGTTGAAAACTTCACGAGGTTTGTACTCTTACATCCAAACGTGGTGCATTTTCAGCGACTACATTAACATGTTATTATTACTGGCAAACATTAATTCTACAACATGGGATGAAAAGAAGGATCAGCAGTCGAAAGAAAAAATAAACGCCTCAGCAACGGAATTTTCGTCCTCAAAATCATGATTCATTACATTTTCATAAGCCGATTACACATCTTTTATTATTGGCAAATTCAGAATTACTAAAACCAACCCATTTCGAACTGCTTCTCACCCGTTTGCCCCATTAACTTTAATATATAAAAAAAATGTTCTTATAATCTTGCTCATCATGCATGCTACATGAACCACATATTAACTTTAGACATAACTAACGATTTGAATTTGGAGCTCGAGCCAAGCCGGCTTAAATCAAGTTCGAGCCGAGCTTGAGCTACATCTACCTCGGCTCGTTTACAGCCCTATACGGTAATCATCGTGCCTCAGATATTTATTCAACGACCCTCCTTGCACATTCAAACACTCCCTAAACACAAAAGAAATTACTGCCAATAACATCACCACGAAAGGAGAAACCGAAAAAAGGGTCACCAAATACCAATACTTTTGTACAAAACAGACAATGCGAAAGTGATTCGTACATTCACACCCATGCAACAAAAAAAGTCATGTGCACGAATCTCCCTTCAAGAAGGTTCACCTAACAAAAACTAAAACACACATTACCATACATACTCTAATATTACAAAGGTTTTAACAACAAGTCCTCAAATTAAACGGTTTAATCTGTTAAATTGTACCGGCTAAACCTTATAAACGGTTTAATCGGTTCAACCCCGTCCTACGAAATGGTCAACCCCAGATTACTAATTAATAGCGCCGACGCTGAAAATTCGTGTACCCTATTCGAGCTCGAAAAAATGTGCCCTTACGCCTTAACGAAATTGGGTATTTGCCTCACTAAAGGTCTACACCTAATGCTAAAGGGGTTAATAACTAATCTAAACCATAAGAATATTTTTTTAAGGAGGCCTATGTTTGTGTTTGTATGCATGTACCCGATTAAAAAATATTTTACATATACATATCGATTTTTTTTGATAAAAAGCGTGCCCCTCGAAATACCAGGCTCAAAACTAGGGTTGTGAATTTCTGACACGACCGAAAAACCTGACACGAACCTAACAAGAAATTCACGGGTTTAGGTTTAGTCTAAACGGGTTTGCGTCAGTTTCAGGTTGAACCCGCAAACCCGTTTAGGTAAACAGGTCGGGTTCCGGCCAACCTGGTCGGGTTGGCGGGTTGACCCGTTTAACACATTTATACTATATTATATTTTTACAATATATTTTATGTTATAAATTAAATGGGGTGTGTATTTTATGCCATGATTATAACTTAAAAAGAGAAATTAACATAGATTTTTTAATTTAAAAATGATATTATTATATACATTTGTGTTTTTAAGTAAATTGTAATTTTAATATATAAATTTCAGAAAAAAAAAATTAAAAAATCGGGCTAAACTGGTCGTGTTCGGGTCAACCCCTGAAACTTTGGGTCGTCTTAGGGTTCATATGCATGACACGATTTTTGGGTTCGGGTCGGGTTCGTGTTTGTGTAGAATTTTCAGGTTCGGGTCGGGTTGAACCAGCCAACCCGCGAACACGACCCGTTTAGCACCCCTACTCAAAACACACGTGTTTCTCCTTCAACATAACCTAAACTTTAGAATCTACCCCTCAATTGACAAACCTGAATCCCACCCTTAACCCCTTGAGTGATTCCTCCATTCCAATCATCCCATTCAATTATTTCGTACGTTACTGATCATTCAAACACCAAACATTGAAACCCAATAACTAATTGAAGACACCAATTTACTTCCCACCGTCGTTTTGAAACCCCCAATTATTTAACATGGAACCATCACTTCAATTCTATGCTCAGTTGCAATTTCACTACCATATCTGGTTTGCATTATACCTGATTTTGTTAAACCACTTCTTCCAGTCATCTTTTTATAACTTTCTCATCTTTCTCTTTCTCGATTATGAATCAGGTCCGCACAGGCTTTCATTTCACACCGCAATGTCCGGAATCCCCATTTATCAAGTGCCACTTTTGTCCAATTTTCTTTCTCTGTAAATTGCTGATGTCATTTTCCTATTTCATCACTTTAGGTACATTTTAATGATTGATTTTGGCAACATAACTGTCGTTGTTATCTTTTTCCCTACACAACAACAAACACTTTCGTTAATTATCTCTTTCTCTTATAACTTAATTCCCAAATTGGTTGACTCCACCAAATACTAAAAACATCACTGTAACAAAAAAGGTCCTCTGTTTGACCCATTAGCAGATTCTGACCTCACCTGCTTCACCATTATAGACCCATAATCCACTCCTAGACATCGAATCTGTATGACATTTTAAACATCATACCTTGAAAATTCCTAAGTTATAAACCTTCGTCAAACCTGACCGGGTTTGTTGGAAGCTTAATAGGTAGAATTCATATATAAAATTTTTTTGTCTTCATTTGATTTTGATTCAAATAATTTTGATAACATAACTTCTGATTTTGCAACATGCGTACAAAAATATAATCATCAAAATCAAACCATAGAACCACGGTATAAAACTGTGATATCGCTTCAGAACAGTAAGATTAAAATATATTATTTCTTAACTTCAAAAATTTTATGTTAACACACATCCTAAACACCTCAACTTGACAAAAAAATATGTTTTATTCGCAACTTGCGTCTCCTTCTTACGACCTCCTTCACTGGAAACTGCTTTGCCATCTTATGACCTACGTGAAAATAACCATAACCATAATTGTCATATCATGTTCCTCACAACTTGATTTTTCTTAAACACCAACAAGCCATTATCCAGCCATGACAGGTGTTGAAGTCATTGTTTTTGGAATACTAACCCGTCTACTAGCCAAGGATGCGACCAAGTGTAAGAGTGTCTGTATGGAATGGTGTGCATTACTATCAACGCAGCCTTTCGAAAGAGAACATAGCTCTCGCTCGCTACTTCCAAGTAATCAAAAAACATTGTTAACCCGTTTATTGATTTGCTCTGTTTACCCAATGGACTTTAAAACTGGTGATTATGGGACCCCGACTAACATTCAATTCCCATTCCTACCCGGTCTTAAGGGCATCGCAACATTAGCCCACCTGGATGGTTTGCTTTGTGTAAGTTTGCAACCAACCCATGACTTAGCGCTCTAGAACCCAACCACTACTAGGTATAAGCTTCTCTCCACCCCTGCCAGCCAAGGACTCTATAATAACATCACAGATGCGATTGGTCTATACAAAGGGCTCTCGGATGACTACAACGTATTGCCTATAAAGAGATCAACAGGTGTCACTATAGCCCAGATCTACTCCAGGCGTTTTGGAACCTGGAGACAAATACCGTTCCACACAAAACTCGAATATGCAACACGTATGTTCATTTGGTCGCATGGGACTTTATGTGGAAACACTTTGTACTTCACAATCTCAGAATCTTGGGATGTCTTTATAAACGTCGTTATTGCCTTCAATACAATCACATAGAAGATTAGCGAGATACCATTCCCCCAGTTCCACCGACATCCATTTATGAGGGGGTTTTGGCAAGTGTACAAGACTCACTACAAATGCTTTTAATGATTACAAGTGGCAGGACTAAAAAGTCAGCAGACTTATGGACACTTAACGACGATCGCTGGTACATCTTCTCAACACCACCAGTGACTCGCATACCATTCTCAACATGGGTTACATTTACACACTTCATGACAAACGAAACGTGGTATCTTAAGAGTGGCCTAAGAAATCTCTATGAATTTCCAAGAGAAGGTAACCCATTGGACCGTTTCTACACAGGGAATTGGTTTCAAGGAGACATAGGGGCAATCTTCACCGAGACGCTTGTGTCGCCAACTCATTTAAATTAGCTCGCACATCATCAAAACCCTATTTGTTTTCCCCCATGCTAATACATTTAATTATTCAGCAAGAAGAATATCCAAACTTTGAAACATTAAACTTTGTGAATTACTATTTATGTTTCATTAATTAATGTTCACATTGCAACCTCTCTTATGTGTATAGTGTACTTCTACTTACACCTATGGGTACTACACATACATCGATTCATTTGGACTTTGCCAAAATATGGTCGGTTGTAATGGCCTTACTATTCTTTTCAACTTGTCTCATTGGGCAACAATGGAAAGAAAACCAGTGAGAAATGGGTCATCTTGTTACTTGTTACTGGTGTTCACTGTTACGTCTGGACAGTTACGATGAAATGTTATATTAATCCACTGGTTTTAGGAGTGCAAAACATAGAAAGTAATTAGGAGTGCACTTTTATGATATGTTATATTAAACTTACGTCAATTGACTTAACCTATGGTAAACTTAAGAATCATAGCATTAGTGGAAACTTCATTTGCCAAAACCAAGTTGACTTTCATTTACTTGAGTTTTATCATTGCTTCGTTATGTTTGTAAAGGTAATCAAAGATTTCATTATGTTTTGTCAAATGAACTTTCCCGTAACAGTGAACACCCGTAACATATTCTTGTACAGGTAATCAAAGATTTCATTATGTTTATATTTTTTGAATCATACAACATAGGAGAAGGTTCATTTGAGAAGAAAATTAAATTGAGGAGAAAAAGAACAAAGGGTACAATTGTAAAACATTAAATAGTTTTCTCTCATCTCATTTATTATTCTTTTTGACTAATTAATTAGTTATAAAGATTATCATCCTCCACACTTGAATTTTTGTCTAGACACATCAAAATTTATCCTACACGTTTTTTAATTTATCCTACACATATTGAAATTTATCCTACACAACTCATAATTCATCCTAAACACCTCATAATTTATCCCACACCTTAAATTAGTTTTTTTCTTCTTTGAAAAGATTTTTTTTTTGAAAATAAGTTACAAATTTAATTTAGTTAGCTATTAAAAAGGAAGACTAACAATTAATTATCTATCTAATTTTACCAATATACCCTTACACCCATATTAAATACAAAAATTAAATGAAGTAAAATAAAGCATTCTTATTTGTTGAAGTTTGTTCTTTTTTATTCTTACAAAAAATTTCTTCTCATTTGAACCCTCCACATACAACATATATCTCTATATATACAACTGTATATATAACAAATGCACTCTAATAACTAATATATAATAACCAAAAGGCCTTCGGCCGTGGGACGGCCGTGAAGTAGAACGTTCGAATCCCTTCATGAATAAGGATTAAAGTATGTCATTGTTGTTAAGAAAGTTGAGTATATAATTGACTTGTTTATTGAAGTTAAAACAAAATATGTCGATGTTTATTTGATTCCCGTACTTCTAAATTTGTTCTTGCTTCCATACTCAACATTCTTTTATACTTTGATGGGTAAATATCAAAAAATACTATATGATTTGTATAGCTGTAATATTTAAATTATTAAATCTGTTATGATATTTCATTTACTTGACTTTTATCCTTGCTTCAAAACATACAAACATAATGAAATCTTTGATTACCTGTACAAGAATAAAAGAAAACTGAAATGGGTCATATTGTTACGAGTGTTCACTGTTATGTTACGTCTGGACAGTTACGATGAAAATCATGTCCTCGATTCCCGATAAGGATTTCGGAACCATATTACAAGAACTAATCCATTGTCTTTTCCAGGAACCGACTACGGAACAATGGAGGGAACAACTAAGCAACCAAATCAAACACATCCCGGAACGTGAACAGCACCAACCACATTTCAAAACAAATTACACACAATTTATTTCTATGCCACAATCTAACATTCGTAACACGCATGTCCCTATGAAACAGAAACTACACCAGCAGTTGAGCATAATAAGAAAAGGAAAACACCACCTCTAACAAAACCAACTGTCAGTGAGTATGACCCGCCAGTGGTTTCCCCAGCAAAGCACATTAAAACAACCACATGTGGTACGCCAAAACATATTCAACTTCTACAAATCAACTACGTTTACATTCTCAACATCATTTTCATTACCAAACAAAATCCCATTTCAGCAACGTCGACAGACAACCCAACAAAACAGACAAACAAAAACCAGGGAGCTATTGCTACAACCTCCGAACCGGAAAACAACCGCATTGACCAGAAAAATAACGACGATGACTAGGAAGATGATGAATGGTGGTCAGCCAACATATATGAGATCATCAACGCATGTAGCCGTCGTAACACCAAATGATCAATCTCTGTATGAATACATCCCAATGGTTTTAACTCGTGTCTTTTAACTCAATAGTCTATAACTCAATAATGTTTATCTTTTTAAGACCTGTCTTTTCAATTTCAAAATATGACGTCTTTCACCACCACCTCCAAACTTCACTGTTCTATAAAAAAACCAACCTTTCTATAAATAAAAACTAAAACACACAAATCTCCTTCTACACCCCCAAAAATATTCCAATACCTTCGCTTCTATGAACAACTATGTTAATCTATGCCAGCGGGATTCCACCGATGTCTTGAGTTCAATAAAACCATTATAGGAAATGAGTACATGGCTCTCTCTACCCAACTCGGTAACCAAGGTGACTTATGCAAAACTTTCGTAAAACTCCCACAACCCTTTTAACCTTCACCATCTCGACTTGGTGATATATTCATGCCCGGTATTATCGACTCCGGGTCGAAAACGACATCCTCCGTTGACCCTGAAACACCAACTTCCGATGCCCTCAACGTCGATCTAAATGTTGTTGTGGATGTTGACGAGGAAGTTGAAGAAGAGTTGGCCCGACTGCCTGGTAGAAGAAAAGATAAGAAAACCGGAAAAAAACCGGTGGAGTCGTCTTCCGATCTCGAGTTGAAGGAAGATTTCGAGGAGATGAACCGTCGTCTCCAAGTCATTCGAGACCTCGGCCACCAACGTTTGGAGACTATGAAAGAACGAGTCGCCGAAAACAAAAAGTTTAACGAGATGCAAGCGGCGAGGCAAACGGAAAAGGACATTGAGTTTTGTCCAAACTTATCGACCACCTCCAAGGCGACGCATTGATCATTGAGCAAATGCATCGCCAAAAACTTCGGGAAAAATACGGGCTTTAGATCATCATATTTTTTTTAACTTTATCTTGTTTTTTATTTCTGTTTTTTTATTCGGTTTTTTTTTACCGGGCATGTATATATCACCAAGTCGAGATGGTGAAGGTTAAAAGGGTTGTGGGAGTTTTACGAAAGTTTTGCATAGGTCACCTTGGTTAACGAGTTGGGTAGAGAGAGCCATGTACTCATCTCCTGTAATGGTTTTATTGAACTCAAGACATTGGTGGGATCCCGCTGGCATAGATTAACATAGTTGTTTGTAGGAACGAAGGTATTGGAATATTTTTGGGGTGTAGAAGGAGATTTGTGTGTTTTAATTTTTATATATAGAAAGGTTGGTTTTTTATAGAACAGTGAAGTTTGGAGGTGGTGGTGAAAGACGTCATATTTTAAAACTAAAAAGACAGGTCTTAAAAAGATGAACATTATTGAGTTATAGACTATTGAGTTAAAAGACACGAGTTAAAACCATTGGGATGTATTCATATAGAGGTTGATCATTTGGTGTTACGAGGGCTACATCCGTCGATGATCTCGTGTATGTTGGCTGACCACCATTCATCATCTTCCCCGTCGTCGTCATTATTTTTCTGGTCAACGCGGTTTTTTTCCGGTTCGGAGGTTGTAGCAATAGCTCCCTGGTTCTTGTTTGTCTGTTTTGTTGGGTTGTTCGTCGACGTTGCCGAAATGGGATTTTGTTTGTTAATGAAAATGATGTTGAGAATGTAAACGTAGTTGATTTGTAGAAGTTGAATATGTTTTGGCGTACCATATGTGGTTGTTTTAATGTGCTTTGCTGGGGAAACCACTGGCGGGTCATAATCACTGATAGTTGGTTTTGTTACAGGTGATGTTTTCCTTTTCTTATTATGCTCGACTGCGACTGCTGGTGTAGTTTCTGTTTCATGGCGACATGCGTGTTACGAACGTTAGATTGTGGCATAGAAATAAACTGTGTAATTTGTTTTGAAGTGTGGTTGGTGCTATTGACGTACCGGGATGTGTTTGATTTGGTTGCTTAGTTGTTCCCTCCATTGTTCCGTAGTCGGTTCCTGGAAAAAGATAATGGATTAGTTCTTGTAATATGGTTCCGAAATCATTATCAGGAATCGAGGCCATGATTTTCATCGTAACTGTCCAGACGTACCAGTGAACACCCGTACAATATGACCCATTTCAGTTTTCTTTTATTCTTGTACAGGTAATCAAAGATTTCATTATGTTTGTGTGTTTTGAAGAAATGATAAAAGTCAAGTAAATTAAATATCATAACAAATTTAATAATTTAAATATTACAGTTATTCAAATCATATAGTATTTTTTGATATTTACCCATGGAAGTATAAAAGAATGTTGAATATGGAAGCAAGAACAAATTTAGAAGTACGGGAATCAAATAAACATCGACATATTTTGTTTTAACTTCAATAAACAAGTCAATTATATAATCAACTTTGTTAACAAAAATGACATACTTTTAATCCTACATCAGTATTCATGAAGGGATTCGAACCTTCTACTTCACGGTCGTCCCACGGCCGAAGGCCTTTTGGTCATTATATATTAGTTATTAGAGTGCATTTGTTATATATACAGTTGTATATATAGAGATATATGTTGTATGATTCAAAACGTACAAACATAATGAAATATTTGATTACCTGTACAAGAATATGTTACTGGTGTTCACTGTTATGGGAAAATTCATTTGACAAAACATAATGAAATCTTTGATTACCTGTACAAACATAATGAAGCAATGATAAAACTCAAGTAAATGAAAGTCAACTTGGTTTTGGCAAACGAAGTTTCCACTAATGCTGTGATTCTTAAGTTTACCATAGGTTAAGTCAATTGACGTAAGTTTAATATAACATATCATAAAGGTGCACTCCTAATTACTTTCTATGTTTTGCACTCCTAAAACCAGTGGACTAATATAACATTTCATCGTAACTCTCGAGACGTAACAATGAACATCCGTAACAATATGACCCATTTCTCACTGGTTTTCTTTCCATTGTTGCCCAGTGAGACAAGTTGAAAAGAATAGTACGACCAATAGTACAACCATTACAACCGACCATATTTTGGTAAAGTGCAAATGAATCGATGTATGTGTAGTACCCATAGGTGTAAGTAGAAGTACACTATACACATAAGAGAGTTTGTAAAGTAAATTAAATTGAATATTATTGAATCCATCACTCATCCATGCAATATGAACATTAATTAATGAAACATAAATAATAATTCACAAAGTTTAATGTTTCAAAGTTTGGATATTCTTCTTGCTGAATAATTAAATGTATTAGTATGGGGGAAAACAAATACAGTTTTGATGATGTGCGAGCTAATTTAAATGAGTTGGCGACACAAGCGTCTCAGTGAAGATTGCCCCTACGTCTCCTTGAAACCAATTCCCTGCGTAGAAACGGCCCAACGGGGTGTCTTCTGTTGGAAATTCATAGAGCTTTCTTAGGCCACTCATAAGATACCACGTTCGGTTTGTCATGAAGTGTGTAAATGTCACCCATGTTGAGAATGGTATGCGAGTCACTGGTGGTGTTGAGAAGACGCTGTACCAGCAATCGCCGTTAAGTGTCCGCCACTTGTAATAATTAGAAGCATTTGTAGTGAGTCTTCTACACTTGTCAAAACCCCCTCATAAATGGATGTCGGTGGAAATCGGGGGAATGGTATCTTAATAATCTTCTCTGTGATTGTATTGAATGCAATAACGACGTTTATAAAGACATCCCAAGATTCTGAGATTGTGAAGTACAGAGTGTTTCCACATAAAGTCCCATGCGACCAAATGAACATACGTGTTGCATATTCGGGTTTTGTGTCGAACGGTATTTGTCTCCAGGTTCCAAAACGCCTGGAGTAGATCTGGGTTGTAGTAACACCTATTGATCTCTTTATATGCAATACGTTGTAGTCATCCGAGGGCCCTTTGTATAGACCAACCGCATCTGTGACGTTATTATAGAGTCCTTGGCCGGCAGGGGTGGAGAGAAGCTTATACCTAGTAGTGGTTGGGTTCCAGAGCGCTAAGTCATGGGTTGGTTGCAAACTTACACAAAGCAAACCATCCAGGTGGGCTAATGTTCCGATGCCCTTAAGACCGGGTGGGAATGGGAATTGAATGTCAGTCGGGGTCCCATAATCACCGGTTTTAAAGTCTATTGGGTAAACAGAGCAAATCAATAAATGGGTTAACAATGTTTTTTGATTAGGTGGAAGTAGCAAGCGAGAGCAGTGTTCTCTTTTGAATGGCTGCGTTGATAGTAATGCACACCATTCCTTGTAGACACTCTTACACCTGGTCGCATCCTTGGCTGGTAGACGGGTTAGTATTCCAAAACCAATGACTTCAACACCTAAAGTCATGGCTGGATAAGGGCCTGTTGGTGTTTAAGAAAAATCAAGTTGTGAGGAGCATGATATGACGATTATGGTTATGGTTATTTTCACGTAGGTCATAAGATGGCAAAGCAGTTTCAAGTGAAGGAGGTCGTAAGTAGGAGACGCAAGTTGCGAATAAAACATATTGTTTGTCAAGTTGAGGTGTTTAGGATGTGTGTTAACATAAAATTTTTGAAGTTAAAAATAATATATTTTAATCATACTGTTCTGAAGCGATATCACAGTTTTAAACCGTGGTTCCATGATTTGATTTTGATGATTATATTTTTGTACGCATGTTGCAAAATCAGAAGTTATGTTACCAAAATTATATGAATCAAAATCAAATGAGGACAAAAAATTTTTATATACGAATTCTACCTATTAAGCTTCCAACAAACCCAGTCAGGTAACGAAGGTTTATAACTTAGGAATTTTCAAGGTATGATGTTTAAAATGTCATGCAGATTCGATGTCTGGGAGTGGATTATGGGTCTATAATGGTGAAGTAGGTGAGGTCAGAATCTGCTAATGGGTCAAACAGAGGACCTTTTTTGTTACAGTGATGTTTTCAGTATTTGGTGGAGTCAACCAATTTGGGAATTAAGTTATAACAGAAAGAGATAATTAACGAAAGTGTTTGTTGTTGTGTAGGGAAAAAAGATTACAACGACAATTATGTTGCCAAAATCAATCATTAAAATGTACCCAAAGTGATGAAATAGGAAAATGACATCAGCAATTTCCTGAGTAAGAAAATTGGACAAAAGTGGCACCTGATAAACGGGGATTCCGAATGTCGCGGTGTGAAATGAAAGCCTGTGCGGACCTGATTCATAATCGAGAAAGATGAGAAAGTTAGAAAAAGATGACTGGAAGAAGTGGTTTAACAAAATCAGGTATAATGCAAACCTGATAGGGTAGTGAAATTGCAACTGAGCATAGAATTGAAGTGATGGTTCCATGTTAAATAATTGGGGGTTTCAAAACAACGGTGGGAAGTAAATTGGTGTCTTCAATTAGATTTTGGGTTTCAATGTTTGGTGTTTGAATGATCACTAAGGTACGAAATAATTGAATGGGATGATTGGAATGGAGGAATCACTGAAGGGGTTAAGGGTGGGATTCAGGTTTGTCAATTGAGGGGTAGATTCTAAAGTTTAGGTTATGTTGAAGGAGAAACACATGTGTTTTGAGTAGGGGTGCTAAACAGGTCGTGTTCGCGGGTTGGCTGGTTCGACCCGCCCCGAACCTGAAAAATATACACAAACACGAACCCGACCCGATCCCGAAAATCGTATCATGCATATGAACCCTTGTTGGTGCATATGTCTGTCGACTTCGTCTTGTATTGAGTCTTGTAATAGGTTTGATAGATCAGGGCACGTTATATGAGAAAAACGAGAAATATGTAGGTTGTGGCCATTTTGCACGAAATGGAACTGGCCATCTCACATGAAGCCATTCCATGCGAAATGGACTCCCTATAAATATGTGTCTTGTTCATTTCATTTGTAACTTTCTGATTCCGGTGCCGAGCTGCTGCCGAAGTGTCTCCAGCCTCTAAAAAGTTTTGAAATCAATATAAAAGACAATTAATGTGATTCTAGTGTGTATACAGCTAAAATAACTCCGATACGTCTGTTTCTGCCTTTCGTATTAGACGAGATCTTTTCTGAACGACTCGTTTGGTCGTGCAAACGATCCTACAAGTGGTATCAGAGCTCAGGAGGAAGAGTGCTTACCATTTTAGCTGTTTCTCACCAGAATTTCTGATTTCTACTCACTTCTACTCACATTTCTATACATTTTCGTCAAATTAATCAAGATTTCACGGTTAAAATGGACAGATTTTCACAAATAACAAGCGAAACACTGTTTTAATCAATCCTTGAAGAAATCAGACCTAAAATCGACCTAAAACTTGATCAAATTTTGATAAAAACTCATCAGATCGTACGAACATGGTCCAATTCGTTTGAATTAGAGTTCCATTTTGCACGAATTGAACATAAATTGGTCAGTTCGCTTGAAAAAACTCCAATTCGCACGAATTGAACAAGATTGTTATTTATTTCGTACGAATTGACCCCAAAGTGTCCCACTTCGATCAAGGCGTCTCAATTCATGTGAAATTTACTCCCAGTTCGTTTGAAAGTTTGAACATTCAGTTTATACGGGTTGTGTAAATATCACATTAGGATTGTTTGAAGTGTGGTTAAAATGTTTGACGAAAAGGAAAATGATAGCCTTGAAAGTTTAAATAATTGGTTTGATGGGTTTTGGTATAACAGGAAAGAAAATGGGAATAAGAATTTTTGGGTTAATAGACTTGAATATTTTTATTGTAAAAAGAATGAAACGTTGGATGAGTTGGAAAACCGGTATAGTCATTTACTTGAAAATTTAAAAGAATACGAGATAAGGATGTCGAATGCTGAACATATATCAAAATTTGCAGACGCATTACCTTCAGAATGGGATGAATTTTTGAAAAACCTGAAAAAGGATTCTAGATTCTCAAAGTTTTATTTAATAGAATTCATTAATGAGCTTAAAACACACAATTATGAAAATAATAAGAAAAAGAAAGGTTTGATAAATGAAATAGAAAAGAACTTAGATAAAATGAGTTTGGATGTGATTCTTGAAATGAGAAGAAGAGTCAATATGTGTCTTGCAGCAAAAAAATGTTATGAAATATGATATTAAGAGGGGTTGTTATATAGATGAAAATATGAATCCTTTTGATATTGTTAAAATTTTTTGTGCATGTACATACAAGACAGAGACAGAGGTAATTTCAAAGAATGAAGAATCCAAGAAAAATGAAACTTCAAGATCTGAACTTGTGTGCTCAAAATGTGATAAATCTAGAGCAGACAATGTCAAACTCCTGAAAGATGTGGAGAGTTTGACATTGGAAAACAAAAATTTAAAAGAAAATGAAAAAAGAACTTCAAAATAAAATAAAAATTTTAGAAAATGAAGATGTGTTTTGGATAAAATTAGAAAACAAAGTTTTAAAAGAAAAAGAAACAGAATTTCAAAGTCAAATAAAAGTTTTAGAAAATGAAAAATCTGTTTTAGATAAAAATAAAATTGAAAATGAAAAAGCAATAAATTCTCATCTTGAGAAAATCACTCAACTTGAAAATGAAGTTGAGATTGCTAAAAATAAAATTGGTGAGTTAGAAAAGAAATTGAAAGGTTTTGTGACTTCATCAGTAATACTAAATTATATATGTCCAAAACCGATAAATGAAATTCCAATAAGTGACAATGTCACAAATTATGACAAAGTCATAATTGAAAATTGTGATGATAAATCTGATGATGAAGATGATAAAAAGAAAATATTTTTGAAATTAAAAGAAAAATTTCAAGAAACTGTTTTACAATCTACTGAAAGAGGTGAATGCTCAAAGCAAAAACCTTTTAAGAAGAATGTAGAACAAAAACAAAATGTTAAAAATTCGAAAAATTTTCAAAACAACAATAAAAGATCATCAGTTCAATCATCCAATCATTATAAAAAATCACAAAAATTTGAAAATCAAAACTCACAAAAAGTTGGTAATAAGTGGTGCAGGTTTGACCACAGTGCTTCAAAGACAAATCATTATGATGATGGAAAAAGGAGAAGTCATGATTACTACAAATCAAATCACTGTTATGATTTGAGTGTTTGGTTTGAAAGTGGAGATTGGTATGATAACAGGGTGTGTTACAAATGTGGTTTTGAAGGACACATTGCTGTTAACTGCCAGAGTCAGAATTTTGAGACAAGAAGATGCTATGAATGTTAAATCAGAGGTCATATTGCCAGAGATTGCCCAATGAGATCAAAGGGAAGATCGAAGGCTGAATCTCATAGAATGGTGAAGAACTCAGTCAAAATTGAAGAAAAGCCCAGAGAACAGAAAGTGAAATTATCACAAGGGCAGAAAGATAGACTGAGAAAGAAAAGAAAGAAAGCGAGGGAGCATCTTGAAAAGATTTTGTCCTCGGGTACAATTGTTGATTCAGATAAAAGTTCTGATGAATCGCTTTACTCAACTAAAACTGATCAGTCAAGTAAAACGAATTCATCAGATACAAATCTGAGGACAAAAGAAATGACAAAGAAAGAAAAATTGACTAATCAAATTGATAAAAAATCAAAGAAAGTTAATTTTTCAGATAAAATCTTTATCAAAGTTTTGAGTATAAAAGAAACTGTGAAAGGTCATTCATGTCACAGGTTGATGAATTTGGAAAACCTAAATCTTGTGTGGATTGGGTTCCAATAAAGGATGGCGATGAATTTGTTTCTTCGGAAGCAAAGGAGCCACGTTTGGGCGATGAATTTGACTCGTCAAAGTCTGAAGAGCCACATTCGGGCAATGAATCTGACTCGTCAAAGTCAGAGGAGCCACAAATTGAGGTAAAAAGTGATGATTCCGTGTCGACAATGGATGATGCAAACTTTCCATCATTGTCAAACGGAAATTTAAAACAAAAAATTGGCAAACCCAAGGACCGTCAGGCTTGCGTGGATCTTTTTAAATAAAAATCCTAACTTGCCGGAGCTCCCAAGTTGGTAATCGTGAAGCAGGAATTGACATCATTCTTGAAAATGTTTGTTTGAAAAACTTACAGGTGGTATCTTTCTTGAGAAATTCAAAATTGTCATATTTCAATTTACAAATGGTATGGTTGATAAGTGAACCTACAAGTGGTTGAAAAAGGGGTTTTCACCTACAAGTGGTTAATCAAGGTCATTAAGTTGAACTTGATTTAACTCTCATTCAAGTGGTTAAAAATGGGGATTAATTCATAATCTGTGGAAAGAACAAAGTGATGAACAAAACCCCAATCTTACAAGTGAAATCAACAAAACTTATTTTCCAGAAAAACCATTTTGATTAAAACAAACTTAAGTGTTTTGAAATCATAATGGGAAAATAGTTTGTTGTCAGGGGGAGTTCTGATTGTTTTATGCCAAGTAAATGGAGAATTGACGCAATTCACATCGGTTTGTCAAAATTTTCTTTAAATGGTTTTGAATTTTAAGGGGTGTAAGAAATTTCAAAAAAAATCCAAAAACAATAGAAAATTTGAAAAAGCCAAAAACATGATAAAATGAAAATCCAAAAACATTAAAAAATTAAAAATGAGTTTTGTTGAGAAAAAGAGGAAATGATAGTACATCAGTAGACAATCACAGCATGCTAAAGATTTGGAAACTGAAATGTGATAAACGATCTCACTGAGGATATGCCAGTAGGTTTTTGCACATTCAGTAGATTGTTTTCGAGATATAAACCTAAAGATCAATTCTTACTTATTTCGTGGGGAACATCTCTCGGATATATAGGTAACCCTTGAAATCTTGTTTGAAGGGCCTTCTATTTCTGACATACTAGGTCTTTGTGCGTGATGATATCTGGGGTATTATACCATGACTTCTGATTTTGCGGAAGCAATAGCCTAGTCCTCGTATAATACTCTGCACTGCTTTAATCATAAAGCTTACCCTCAGTATAAAAAAATGATGAAACATTGAAAAATGCTAATCATGTGCTGTTGAAAAAAAGATCCCCAAACGGGACACACCTAAAGACGAGCCATCATTTCTTTGTCTGAACGGAAGTTCTAACCTGAGCTCTCATGGTCTCGCATTACCCGTTTACAGATATCATTAGTGTACATTCACCTGTAAGACTGAATATAGGAGTCTGGATACGAGAGTATATTCTGAGGTGGGACACGCGAATAAGTTTAGTACTTAAAACTCTAATCTCGTATCTTGAAACAGTTGAACTTTGTGTGAAAATTTAAGTGGATCAGTATACTGACAATCTAAGGGAATCGTTTAGAACTTAAAATGTTTAAAGCTTAACGGTGTTAGTGATTTGTCTCATAAACTGATATGATCCTCTTACACAAACTCAAAAAAATATTGTTTGTAAATATTTCTTTACTGCTTTTCATTAAAAACAAAAATCCAAAAAGAATGTGTTTTAGCATTAAAATTTTGAAAAATTCAAAAAGATTTTATTTCATCTTATTTTCGACAACTGATGTTGGAGAGTTGAATTTCAAAATTCCGAGTGCTAAACATGATGAACAACAGGTGAGGGGGAGTCTGTTTGAAATGAGAAATGAATTTGAAAAAATTAAATGGTTCAAATTTGAATGTTTCATATATAAGTGGTAAGCAGAGATCATAAATTTGCCAAATCTTAATAATTGTGAAATTTATTGTTGGGTAGAGTTTGTGCTGGTAGAAGCAGCCAGGTTATGACTCCTGAAAGATATGCGAAAGCCAGGTTTCAATTCCTGTGGACTTTCAGTATGAGGATATGCAGATTAAAACCAGGTTCCAGATCCTGTTGTTACGGAGAGCCAGGAAACGTTCCTGAATCTTGTGAAAGCTGCAAAGCATGAGGAGTAGTGTTTGAGCCAGGTTTCTGATCCAAAGGTTGTAGATTGTGAATTCCAGACTGCGATCCCAGCTTATCAAAAGGGGGAGTCTGAACACATCCGAGAGGGAGAGTCTAAAGACATAAGAGCCAGATACAGATTATGGATCAACATTCAAGGGGGAGTTTGAATATTAGAGAGCTAGGTTTGAATCCTGCTGATGCTGAAAAACTTAAGGAATCAAGAGATCTGATCAAGAGAAGATAGAGTCAGGTTGAGTTTCTTGAGTTTCTAGAAGAGAAAGAGAGATAGAGATTGAGGATGCTTACAATGGAGAATATTTTGAAAAGAGCGAGAAGACTGATAAAGACTGAAGAGTTGACATACTGAAGACTCGACACCGAAGACTTCGTCAACATCCAAGGGGGAGTCTGTTGGTGCATATGTCTGTCAACTTCGTCTTGTATCGAGTCTTGTAATAGGTTTGATAGATCAGGGCACGTTATACGAGAAAAACGAGAAATATGTAGGTTGTGGCCATTTCGCACGAAATGGAACATGTCCATTTCGTACGAAATGGAACTGGCCATCTCGCATGAAGCCATTCCATGCGAAATGGACTCCCTATAAATATGTGCCTTGTTCATTTCATTTGTAACTTTCTGATTCCGGTGCCGAGGTGCTGCGGAAGTGTCTTCAGCCTGTAAAAAGTTGTGAAATCAATATAAGAGACAATTAATGTGATTCTAGTGTGTATACAGCTAAAATCTCTCTGATACATCTGTTTCCGCTTTTCGTATTGGACGAGATCTTTTCTGAACGACTCGTTTGGTCGTGCAAACGATCCTACAACCCTAAGACGACTCGAAGTTTCATGGGTTGACCCGAACACGACCAGTTTAACCCGATTTTTTTAATTTTTTTTCTGAAATTTATATATTAAAATTACAGTTTACTTAAAAATACAAATGTATATAATAATATCATTTTTAAATTAAAAAATCTATGTTAATTTCTCTTTTTAAGTTATAATCATGGCATAAAATACACACCCCATTTAATTTATAACATAAAATATATTGTAAAAAATATAATATAGTATAAATGTGTTAAACGGGTCAACCCGCCAACCCGACCAAGTTGGCCGGAACCCGACCCGTTTACCTTAACGGGTTTGCGGGTTCAACCTGAAACTAACCCGAACCCGTTTAGACTAAACCTAAACCCGCGAATTTCGTGTTAGGTTCGTGTCAGGTTTTCGGGTCGTTTCAAAAATTCACAACCCTAGTTTTGAGCCTGATATTTCGAGGGGCACGTTTTTTTATAAAAAACTCGATATGTATATGTAAAATATTTTTTAATCGGGTACATGCATACAAACACCAACATAGGCCTCCTTACGAAAATATTCCTATGGTTTAGATTAGTTATTAACCCCTTTAGCATTAGGTGTAGACCTTTAGTGGGGCAAATACCCAATTTCGTTAAGGTGTAAGGACACATTTTTTCGAGCTCGAACAGGGTACACGAATTTTCAGGGTCAGCGCTATTAGTTAGTAATCTGGGGTTGACCATTTAGTAGGACGGGGTTGAACCGATTAAACCGTTTATAAGGTTTAGCCGGTACAATTTAACCGATTAAACCATTTCTAAGGGTTAGGCGGTACAATTTGAGGACTTGTTAAAACCTTTGTAATATTAGAGTATGTATAGCAATGTGTGTTTTAGTTTTTGTTAGGAACCTTCTTGAAGGGATATTCGTGCACATGACCTTTTTTTGTTGCATGGGTGTGAATGTACGACTCACTTTCGCGTTGTCTGTTTTGTACAAAAGTATTGGTATTTGGTAACCCTTTTTTTCAGTTTCTCCTTTCGTGGTGATGTTATAGGCAGTAATTTCTTTTGTGTTTAGGGGGTGTTTGAATGTGCAAGGAGGGTCGTTGAATAAATATCCGAGGCACGATGATTACAGTATAGGCTGTAAACTAGCCGAGTCGAGCCGAGGTAGACGTACCTTGAGCTCGGCTTGAACTCGATTCAAGCTGGCTCGACTCGAGCTCGAAATTTAAATCGGTAGTTATGTCGAAAGTTAATATGTTGGTTCATGTAGCATGCATGTTGAGCAAGATTATAAGAATATTTTTTTATATATATTAAAGTTAACGGGGCAAACGGGTGAGAAGTAGTTCGAAATGGGTTGGTTTTAGTAAGTCTAAATTTGCCAGTAATAAAAGATGTGTACATTACATCGGCATATGAAAATGTAATGAATCATGATTTTGAGGACGAAAATTCCGTTGCTGAGGCGTTTATTTTTTCTTTCGACTGCGATCGTTCTTTTCATCCAATGTTGTAGAATTGACATTTGCCAGTAATAATAACATGTTAATGTAGTCGCTGAAAATGCACCACGTTTGGATGTAAGAGTACAAACATCGTGAAGTTTTCAACTTTGATGAAAAAAACCGTACATCTCAAAAGTTAGCACATATAGCAACTCATAACTCTTTTTCTAGTGACATTCAAGAGCTAGACATATAAGCAAATATGCTTAGGCTGAAGTTAGAATCTAGACTCACTTAAATTAAAGACTCAAATTGCAGCTATATTACGAGTAAAAGAATGAAAATAGGTTTCAAAACAAACTCATCAATAGGTATAAACAAGCTGGAAGAAGGAGAAATATGATCAACAGCATCACAAATTCATTATCAAACAAACTCATTATTATTAGGTATCAAAAGAAAATATGATGAAACCGACTAAAATGGAATCACACCTTGTATTGCAATCTGCAAGCGCAGCGTAATCGTCGAACAAGATGTAAGGAGGATAATGAACAGTCAATGCCGCTGGGAACCAATCGATATATGAAAATGTAATGAATCATGATTTTGAGGACGAAAATTTCGTTGCTGGTGGACTATCAAGCCGTTTATTTTTCTTTCCACTGTTCATACTTCTTTTTATCCCATGCTGTAGAATTGACGTTTGCACGACTTGCTATCAGTGACATATACGAAAAACATTATAATAACATGTTGTAGTCGCTGAAAATGAAAGTTAACAGATCATATAAAGAAATTAATATTATAAAATAACACAAAAATAAGTTTAGGAACCATACATCTGATCCACAAGGACACTTTATTTGACAAAGTTTGACCCAGGAAATAGATTGAGAATGTCGACAAGAGGCGCAGTAGCCAATAAACAATATTCTCAGAAGAGGCGCAGTAGCCAAGTTTGACCAATGAAATAAAAGTTGTCACAAAGGATTTCAAATGATATTCTTAGACACCAGTAAAGTGGTATGCTGCAATTGTAGATCAAATCTCAGTTAGTCATTTTCATAGCATCAACTGTGGGGATCAGATGTATTAGGAGGCGAATGAAATTCATAGTTTTTAAAACGGTAATTATTGACCGAAAGTTAATTTTGTTGGATGTTGGGTTGACCAGAGGTTTTAACAAATCAATTTAGGGTATATGGTGATGTGTGAAATAATAAAGTGGAGCGAAAGAAAGGTGATGATGTAGCAGATTACACACCGCGGGATGTGGGGATCATGGTTGCAAGACTTCTCGATACACAACGTTGGAGGTGTGAATCCCGGGTTGTGTAAACGTTTTTGCCGGGTGGACAAGCACCTTTGTCTTTTCATGTGATTTGCCTCTTGATAATGCCACGTAAAACTTGCCATGTGAGAATACAGATTCCGGGAGGTAAATTCCAACGTAGGGAATTGTTTGGACAAGCACCTTTGTCTTTTCATCCTGTTTTGAGACGAAGTTTGTGGGCGGCAACCCGCTGATTGTTAGTGAGTTTAGAAACTCATTTGGATACAGGTTTTGTTGGTCGTCCTCTGCCGTGTCAAAACTGTAGTATACTCTTTCTGCACCTTGGAAAATGTTGATGATATGTTCATTAATCTCGTCGACATTTTCATTTTTAGTTGTTAAGATTGCCCGTAAAGTTATACAATCAGAGGATTCGAAATTTGTATGCGATGTCGGGAAAATGGCTTTAATGAGTTGTTTGATCGAGTTATCCCTGGTTGTAAATGGGATTGCCATGTCTTCGGGGATGGTGATGAATGTTCCATCTGTTGTGGCTTCAGTTCCGTCGCCTACTCATAATAGGAACTTTGAGAACCATGGATCGCTGATGGCCCTCATATTTAGCGACAACTGCATCCTCTTAGTCAACGACCAAAGAGGTGACATCCGAAGGCTAGCGTCTACGATCTGTGCTCGTGTGCCTTTTTTGATAATGGGTAGCACTTGCCTGAAGTCTCCTCCCATTAGCATTATCTTTCCACCAAATGGGAGGGTTATGCCGGTGATGTCTTGCAAGGTGCGGTCGACTGCCTATATGGATTGTCGTTTCGCCATAGATGCTTCCCAAATGATTAGTTTGGAGGAGTTAATGAGGCGAGCAACACCACTTTGTTTTTTTGTGCTGCACATGCAGTTGTTAGTTAGGTTTATTGGGATTTTGAATCTAGAGTGGGCGGTTCTACCACCTAGCATGTTATTTGCCGCAATGCCTGATGAAGCTGTTGCAAGTGCAATGACGCTATGTGAACGAACCTCAGCGAGCAGTGCATTGTACAAGAATGTTTTTCCTGTTCTGCCTGGGCCGTCTACGAAGAACACCCCTGGTAGGCCATGGTTAATGTGGTGCATGACTTCATCAAAGACACTTTTTTGGTCGGAGTTGAGGGAGTGTTGTGCATCTAAGTGTGCTGGTCAACAACTATATTTAATTCATCTTGTGTGTCACGATCGGTTATGTCTAGTGGGTTAAGGTCATTTGACATAGCAGGTAGGTCAAAGTCAAATAATGTTTTACCTATAGATTGTAGGTATGACCCGATTTCCCGTAGAACCAAATTTTGGATGTGTGGGTTGTTTTGAGAATGTCGTTGATGGTCTTCGGAAAGTGTGTCAAAATGGTCAACCCATAGTTTGCGAACATCACCTGCTTCACAGAAAACCAATATGGTTGCAAATAACCTCCGCAGCGCCATTGGGAATTGAAATATGACGGCTTCATCGAGACATTGTGATAAACTGTTGTCGTTTTCAGAACATCAACAGCGACAACAATGAACATCAACAGCGACAACAGTGAACATCAACAGCGATCAGAACATCAACAGCGACAACAGTGAACAGTCCAGCAGCCACCGTACCACCGCCGATCAAACACGGGTAAGTTTCTTTGTTATTTTTGATGATTTTTGTTTGATATTATCCACCTCCAGCAGCCTATTATAGCCGCATACTAACCATAGTAGACATGTGCTTCGCTTTGTTTTCACTATCTTATGGTGGGTTATATTTTGTTAGTGGTGATATTTTGCCTTTTTTATAGCCGTATACCATAGTATGTTTGGCTTTTTTTAGTGAAGAACGTTTGGCTTTTTTTTTTATGGTGTACATGTTGTTTAGATGATTTTTAGGGTGATTTACATTATGATATTTAGGGCTTGAATAGTTGATACATTATGTAATATGTTATGGAGCCATGAACTTATAGTCAATTTGTTGCTGATAGCCGATAGGAACAATGAGCAGCGACATTATGGCGCGATTTCTCAAGAGGAAAGTTGATACGTCTTCCGGATTCGTTGATGTGGATACTTGCGTAATAATTTAAGTGAAGGTTGTATATGTTATATAGAGAAAGAGTTGCTTAAGAAAGTAGGTTTAGATGATGTTTTGGATAGATTTCAAAAAATGAAAACCCGTAGGACGACGTTTTAATTATGTTTGTAACAAGGTTTGACGTGTTTTTGATGATTATATAAATTTAGTTCTTTTTTTTACATGACCCGACTCGACCCGAATCGACCCGATACGAGTTTTTTATTTATATACCTTGGGGCCTAAAATTTTTAAAAATGTTCCGCACCCCATGGAAAAATTCCTGGGTCAGCCACTGGTAAGAATTTTAGTAATAGTAGCATCCAAGTTTGGCCAGTGCAGCCGATGTTGTAACTATGTATCCGGGTCATAAAAATATAGTTGTAAGTATCTGGCGTGCCATCTCGTGAAACCAACTGGTCAATTTTGTTATATATTCCTCTGTGGGCGCGGAAGGTGTACACACCCCCTCTCATGTTGGTCTTTGTTTCATCTAACGAGACACCCATTGAAGTGAAAGAGAAGTTGGTCTTATAGGCGCGTATGTTTTCTCTAAAAACCCGACCAATCTCTTCTTGTGTTGTGTATAAACGGTGTAGTTGTTCTGGAATCTCGGTGTGTGCAAGGACTGTTTTTCCTTCCATGCAACAAAAAGGTGGGGAATTCAAAAGGGAAGCGTTTTGCGGCACAGCGAGGGCAGGGGCTCATCTCCTTTAGCATACAGTGTGCGGTGGGGAGACCGTCGAAAACAAAGTTATACGGATCGTCTGTCATGATTGTTTCTGGAAGTGGTGTGGTATAAATAACGTGTGGGAAGTGAGTTAGTGGTGGATGTGGGTCTGGTTGAGGACCTGTTGAATAAAATATCTTGAGTACGGAAAGTAGGAAATTTAAATTTACTAAATGAGTGGTGCTTATGGCAATACTTACCTTGGGAGAGTTGGGGTATGGGTTCGCCCCTTGCAGAGGAGGGCATGTCTGGTTGAGCTTCTAGCGAGAAGGTTGTTGCTGGCATCAGTGAACAAGTGAACAGGGGGAATTTCGATTTTTCCGGCTCCTGTGTGGAGCGGGTGTTTGATTGTTTGGTTGTTGTGACGTAGACGATCCCACTGGTGTAGCAGATGCCAAAGATGTTACAGTGACATATGGGTTTTTCCGGCTCCTGCGTGGAGCGGGTGTTTCATTGTTTGGTTGCTGTGATGTAGACGGTCCCACTGGTGTAGCAGATGCCAAAGATGTTACAAGGACAGATGGGGTATGGTCGGGCGCTGTGGGGTTACGTAACTGGTTAGCGGCTTTTCTTGCAGCATAATATCTTTTGTTGCGTTCCCTCCGTAGCGCAACCGAATCAATATTATCAACACGTGGTTTTTTGCGCCTATCAGACATACGGTGTGCATGTGTGGCTTCAACCTGCATAAAATATGGTGGCGATTAAATCGGTGTATGTATAGATCACCGTATATGCATGTGATTGGGGGAGTTAAACCCTTTAAAGAGTAGATGCACAAGTGTGCCAACAAAAGAGAGGCAGTTTACCATAAGTAAGTTTCACTTATGATAGGTTTATAATCAACCAGTTTTGAAATTTCATTAAATTATGATTAACTAGGCCAAAATTTTATGGTTTGGCTATTGGATCTTAAAGATAAGCATGTTGTTAGTTTATTTCGAAATTTGAATGAATCTTTTGGGTATTTGATGTTAAAGATGAGCATCTTAGACGTAGAAAGTTTGACTAATGTTATAGTTATATAATATATAATGCTGGCCATTAGACTAAAAAGTCAAAAGTCCATGGATCATCATTTGGTTATTAATCCTCACACTTTGATTTGTAGTGGTGAACAAAATACTTGTCAATTCATAAATTAAGTAGTCCAAGAAATATTGTTGATAAAAAAAATAAGGTTAAAATTTAAAAAAATGTATTTTATCACAACTGAGGTCTAGTTATTGAAACTACGAAAGAACTTTTTGTTCCCACTTTCTGACCAAAAATATATGATTTCCAAGGCTGTAATTTCAGCCATGTGGCTGTTTGTTCTGAAAAGATAGAAAATAATTAGGAGTGCACTTTTATAATATGTTATATTAAACTTACATCAATTGACTTAACCTATGGTAAAGTTAAGAATCACAGCATCAGCGGAAACTTCTTTTGCCAAAACCAAGTTGACATCTTCTAATTTAAAGGGTATATATTTGAATGATTCATTCCAATTTACAGGTTGTTTATATGGTGATGGCCGGCCTAAATTCGAGGTGAGTTAGAAACGCAAGATTGAGAGGAGCAATTTGTAATACTTTGAGCCGCCACACTCGCTAGAACACGAGTGTCCGTGTCGTTTTGATATCGGGTCATGAGTTGGTTAAAATTTTAGCTTATTTTTGTGCCGAGTTGGTTAAATTTTAAGCTATTTTATGTATCGACGCAAGTATGAACGCAGAAGTCTAATGGGGTCATTTGGGATTAGAATGTTAAGCGTATTTAATGTGCTAAAATGAGTGAGGATGCAGGAAATTACACAGTAGCATTCAATGTGGGTTCAGTAAAGTCTGAGCCCGTCAAACGATGGAGGCTTACGGCTCGAATATGAGGTGGGGAATACGAAAACAATAAGGAGAAGCATGTAAAGACATAACAGAAAGTAGTAAAACCATTTTAATAACTCATGCTTAGATGTGTGAACAAATGAAACATAGGTGACATACATACTAGAAACCAACAATAAAGTAATAACATGGTAAAGATGATGTTATTAAAAGATCAAGCATTTGGCGAGACTAAGGTCTGTTGGAAAACCGCGCCTATGTAACCTCGAAACCAGCTGGATGCGTAATAACATTCTAAGGGGTTGTTGTCAACTCGTAGTTCATAAAGTTTTCGTGCGTTACTCATCACCAAAAAAGTTCCGTCGGTCATGTAGTGGGTTATGGTTAGCCACAATGCTAAGGGTATGGGGGGATTGTAGGAGTTGAGAAGTGTTTGACCCAGTTCTCTCCTTGTAGGGCCCATAGTGTTAGTGACATATCTTGATGGCCAGTCCACAGAACCATGTGAAGAGATTGTCGCACATCAACTAAAATGCCTTGGAAAATCCCAGAGGATGGTACTGGGGGAAGCTGATCTCCGTAACCTGTTCAGTGTTGGTATCAAATCCGACAACCACATTTTTACCCACGAACCAGCATTCGCAAACGGTAAAGTACAAAGTGTCACCGCATACGGTACCGGGTGACCAATAGAATCTGCGCTTTTGGTATTCGGGGTTAGTTCCGAAGGCTATTTTTCGCCAGCTTCCCAGCTGTCTGGAGTAGACATGGGCTGATAGCATATCTGATCTTCGAGATAAATGCAGTAGTCTGTAGTCGTTAGATGCGCCATTGTATAATCCAACGGTATCTGCTATGTCTTTATACAGTCCATGGCCGGCTGGGTGGCCAAAAGTGTGTGTTCGCCAGTGGTGGGATTCAAGAGGAGTAATTCATCTGTATGCTCCAAGCATACACATAGGAGGCCGTCCAGATGTGACAGTATCATGACATCCCTTATTTCAGCTTGAAACGGGAGCGGGACTATGGTCTACAGGCTGTAATCAGCAGTCTGAAAATCCATCGGCTGAATATGGCAATTGAGGTCACGGAGCAACAGGGTTTTTGATTACTCGGGATCAATGTGCGTGAACAGTGAGCTTTTTCAAAGTCGCGCGTGGATAGTAGTGCACGCCATTCCTTGCAGACACTTTTAGATCGTGCGGCAGTCTTTGCCGGGACCCTTGTTAGTATGTCAGAAATGATCACGTCGGTAGGTAACTTAGGCATCGTGGGTAGGCTGCCTGTAAGTGCGCCTGCAAATGCAATCCATCCGTATTGTTAAACAAATTGCTGGAAATGGATACATGCCAAGGAAGGTGGGAAAATAGGTGGAAAATACAAGAGCTAGGTGAAACTTGATAGGTAAACGGGACTCAAATGGCACCTAAATGTTTTGCGGACCCTACCAATTCTAAGTAACCTTAAACGCAGTATACGGTGGACCATTTTTAAAACATAGTCGGTAGTTATTCTACCTGCGAGTAAAATTTAGTTATCTATCCCAGATTCTATTCTACCTGTAGGTAACAGACTCACAATCAGTCATTTGTCGATTTCATAGTAGCTAAACGGGGTAAAACTAAGTCTATCTGGTGATCACCAGCGCTGATCAATGCTAAAGGAGAATTACGAACGGGTCAAATGGATCGAATACGCCGAAAGCTACCCAACTGTGTTTTTAATGTATAAAATTTCCTAATTTTTTTTCTTTCAACAACTTGGATTGTTCACGAAATAATATGTTTTACTATGGATTTCATAGTAGCTAAACGGGGTAAAAGTAAGTCTATCAGGTGATCACCAGCGCTTGACACTAATTATTGATAAAAAATTTGTCGCTTTCATAGTAGCTAAACGGGGTAAAAGTAAGTCTATCCAGTGATCAGCTGATTCAATGGCAAAGGAGGATTACAGACGGGTCAAATGGATCGAATACGCCGAAAGCTACCCAACTGAGTTTTTAATGTATAAAATCTCCTTTTTTTCTTTCAAAAACATGGATTGTTCACAAAATAATATCATTTACTAACCGTATTTGACACTAATTATTGATAAAAAAAAGTTTGGCCCTGTAACTTAAAGACTCTCAATAAGCATTCATTTGTCAATTTCATAGTAGCTAAACGGGGTAAAACTAGTCTATCCGGTGATCACCAGCACTAATTCAATGGTAAAGGAGAATTACAGACGGGTCAAATGGATCAAATACGCCGAAAGCTACCCAACTGTGTTTTTAATGTATCTACTAACCAGATGCATTTTAAGGGATCTTTCAACTAGACATTTTTGTTTAGGCTTAAATACTAATAAATTTATAAAAAAAAGTTTGGCCCTGTAACTAACAGACTCACAATAATCAACTAACAGACTCACAATAATCAGTCATTTGTCAATTTCATAGTAGCTAAATGGGGTAAAACTAAGTCTATCCGATGATCACCAAATTTGTCGATTTCATAGTAGCTAAACGGGGCAAAACTAAGTCTATCCAGTGATCACCAGCGCTGATTGAATGCGAAAGGCGAAAAACAGACGGGTCAAATAGACCGAATACGCCGAAAGCTTTCAAATTTTAAACATTAGAATGTATCTTGATGTTTTTATATTTTATGTTCGTATTTTTAGAGGTGGAAAGTGTCCAGTTACGTTGTGGGACTCTTTTGCTGTTGATATGTTTGCGTACATGATTGACAAAAAACGAGAGAAATTTGTTGTTATCATTTGTCACTTTTGTACGGTAAAGCTTTACAAAGGTACGTTATAAATCTTCATTAGAATATTGTGTATTTAGTTACTACTTTATAATTTATAATTATATTTATTTATATTTTAGATTTTTTACACTGTAAATATTGATTTAAGTCTGTGTTATATTCCATTTCAGGCAAGCGTGGAGTCGCCAATAGTTTTGATCTCAGTAGACTTTTTATTGATAATGCTGACATTGAAGAAATTTCATCTTTCAAAGAGAGGTATATTTAGTACTATCGAAACTAAGATTAAACAATATTATTTTAATGTGTATTTTCATGTTATTTTTATTTCCCGTCCATTGATCATGCTAATATGTTTAGGTATGCTGCGAAAATTTCTGCTTCGTCCTCATCAAATGAGAATGTTGGTTCTTATATTATTTCAACTGTGGAAGATGAGTTCCTCAACAAAGGAGATTTCATACTCATTGCTTTACTTGGAACCATATTAGAGGTATACTTTTTTTTTTTTTTTTTTTTTTTTTTTGTATTTTGTAATGCGTATATTACATACCGGTATCTTTGATAGTTTCATCATAAGATTAATATTTCTGTTTCATATTAATAGAAAAAGAAGGTGTTGGTTCTCGGCACAGTCATGACCATATGCACTGATAAGCTTTGGTATTACAATGGTTGTAACCACTGCAAAGGCTTTGGTGTGTACAAACAATGAATGTCAAGGAGTCGACATTTATGCAATTCCGCGGTTTGATATTCCTTATAATTCCTTATACAATTGTAAACGGAAATTATATTTTTAGTAATATTAACGTTCTCGTTTGTTTTTAACTTTTATAGTTTCAAGATACCTATCAGGGTGCAAGATTCTTCTGGTACTGTTTCATTAACCATGTTTGATTATGAAGCTTACAAAATTTTTAAGAAATCTGCCAAAGAGTTACTTGCTATCCAAGATCAGGTAATCAGATTCTTGAACCCCGTTATTTATTATTGTACTCGTAGTAATTTAACAATAAATTGTATAAAATTTTAGGTCGTTAATTCCGGAGAGATACCCAACCCATATCCCGAGATCTTTGACACATTGGTTGGAAAGAAGTATGCGTTTGTCATAAATGTTACCGAATATAACATTGAATATCAAGTAGAAAACTAGGGTATTGCAATGGCAACCAACAATGATGACATCATTGCCGCGCTCTACGCCAAATTCAATATTAACCAGGTTTAATTCCTCATTATGTCATTCTTATTGTTTCATGTTCCTTTCGTTTTCAAAGAGATATAAATATAATCAGGTGTATTTTATTTTATTGTTTCTTTTGTACTTACAGCATGAGCAGTCGGAATCGTATGGTGTTCCGGTGTCCGCCAGTTTGTCTAATCCTTTTGAGGTTACTAAGGTAATACAATAATTTTACTATTTTACTTAATTTGTTTGGAAGATTTATACTTATTGTTTTTTTTTTAAATTAGGATGATGTGTCATGCACCGGTGACAATGCTACGCCTATCTCCAATGTAGTTGGAAGCAATAAGAAAGCGTCTTCTTATGAAGTAAAACATAATCTTGGTAAAGTGTACGAAGTAGATGACGCATTAGGTTGTTCTCCGACAAAGCGCCGCATGAGTGATGAAATAGTCGAAGATGAAGGTGTTGGTGTTTCCAAGCCATTGATCCCAAAGACTGAGAAATAATTTTCCACTTTTTATAAACAATTTGACTGTTTGGTTTCATTTTCAAATATTGTTTGAACACATGGTTTTTTATAAACTAAACTTATTAACATTTTATGATATCTAAAAAGAATTAAATTAAACCATTAAATTAGTAGTTATTTGGGTTAACTAATTCTAAATTTTAAATAATAACACATCATTAGTTAAATAGGTTTTGTAAATGAAACAAAATCTTATATTATATAAATCAACATTAATCACGAATTGGGTTACTAAGTGCTTGAGTTAAACCTTAATGGTTATATTTGTGAATGTATAAAACAAAATGAAAATAAAAGAAAAGAAACAAAACAAAAGATGAAATGGTCAGCGATTTATTAGGAACGAGTCTAGAACCAGAGACTTCAACCCCAAACAACTCAACAACGAATCTACACCACCACTCGGCTATAGCCTGTTTGGTGTTTGATTAATATTTATTAATTGTTTTAAACAAAAATCGGCGGTCAACTTCTTTATTAGAAAAACAATGCCACTGTTATGTCTTTGATTCCATTTATATTTGAACAATAGTTTAATTCTTTATGATACTCTTCATAACATAAACCAGAAGTTCATACATTAACTTTGAAAACTGTTTGATGAAGGTTCAAACATGAATCAAGTTTCGACAGTTTTGCTAATCATTGAAGCAATAACAAACAGTTTTCTGTATTTAATCTCAAAACAGTTTTTTTTTTAACTTTGAAAACAATGAATGGCGTATGATAAAGATTAACAAGAAATTGTTTGATAAAAGAAAGGGTATACCGAACAGTGATGAGATGATTCCCGTTGCAAACTCCGGCCAACTCTGACGACTTTGGTTTTCTCCGGTGGTTTCTGATTTCTCCAGCGAAGTTCTCCGACTTCCAGCGATGCTCAGGTTTCTCCGGCAAAGGTGCGAGTGATCCGAAAGAGAGAGAGAGGAATAGACAGATGTAGACTAAATAATACATATAAATTAATTAGTATTTAGAGCTAAGTGTTATGAGTTACACCCTATCAATTGTAACCAAAAATTAACTTCATAGTTAATATCATAGTCAATATAATTAAATGAAATTGTATAAATTTTATGTTACGAAACATTGAACTCTATTTTAAAAATCAATTTTACAAAACACTAATTAACTAAATTAAGCGACATCTATACTATATAATAAAAGAAACCACTTTTGGGACACTTGTCATCATATTAGACCATCTCTTATAGATAACTAGATTAGAACCCCGTGTATTACACGGGCTGAATAAATGTGACTTTATATACTAAATAATAATATAATATATCTTTAAAAACTTTGTTTATTACATGGATTGAATACATATAATTTTATATACAAAAAAATAAAAAGTTATATCTTTAAAAACCTCTTATATTGTTGTACATGTTGAATAAATATAATTTTATACATCAAATAATGAAAAAAAATACTAAATAATAAATTATTTATACATTTAAAAAACCTCGTGTATTGTACGGGTTGAATAAATCTAATTTTATATATCAAATAAAAAAAAGTTATGTTTTTAAAAACTATGTATTACACAGGTTGTATAAATGTAATTTTATATAATAATTTATAAAAAAAGTTACATCTATAAAAAACCCTGTGTATTACACGGGTTGAATTTATATATCAAATAATAAAAAATTATATTTTTAAATACCTCATGTATTACACGGGTTGGATAAATGTAATTTTGTATAGTAAATGATAAAAAAAAAAGTTGTATCTTAAAAAAAACCGTGTGTTACACGGGTTGAATAAATGTAATTTTATATAGTAAATAATAAAAACTTATATCTTTAAAAAACCTCGTGTAATACACGAGTTGAGTTCTGATTAATTTCAGATTTTGATTTCCTGCATTTTCTCTCCTATTAAATAATAATAATTTTTCTCTCCTTAAAATTACAACTTATGTCATATTCTTATTTTTATAAAACATATTTAAAAAATATATAATATTTTATTTAAAATAAATATATTTAAAACATTTACTGATTATAAAAAGTTAAATATATTTAAAACATATTACTGATTATGAAGAGTCATAGACAATTTAAATATGTTACCTAAATTTGGATGTAAAAGTATAAACGTAAATATTAAAATAAAATCTCTCTATGATATAATAAAACTATAATATAATGTAAACTATTCCTATATCTAAGGAAATATATTATAAAAATAATAATTGAATATTAATAGTATGTTTTCTAAATAAGTTTTTAATTTATACTACATCTCTACGTATATCTCATAATTATATATATATTAAATAGTATATCTATACGTATATCTCATAAATAATTATTTAATTTTAAATAATTATTTAATTTTAATAGGCTAAAAAATAGATGGCTTCAATGAGTGACATGTGTCCCTAAAGTGGTTTCTTTTATTATATAGTATAGATTATAATTTTAGTTTAATGTATTTTAATTAATTGTAGATAACCCTCCTACTAGATATTCTTTAGTTTAATATCTTATATTATAGATAATCTCCCTACTAAATATTATTAGTTTAATATCTTATGGATAATTATTAGAGTTAATTGCCAAAATCGTCCCTGAGGTTTGGGCATTTTTGCCATTTTCGTCCAAAATGACTTTTTTGTACCAAATAGCCCCCACGTTTGTAACTTTTTTCCATTTTCATCCAAATGCCTAACTGGGTTAGAAACAATCGTTTGTTGAGGTTTTTTTTTTTTTTTTTTTTTGAAATTTCACAAGTACAGGGCCTGAAAGATTATTTCTTTTTAGACCTAAAACCATCACCCCCTGCTTTCTCTGTCTACAACCTGCAAAACAAACTATCAACTACCACTCACACCGTTACTCACCTCCACCGTGTAATGCCCATAAATAGATATAAAACTAAGACGTATCGACCAGTACCCATCACTATATGCCCTTCAACGAAACCTTTTATGTATCGACCTGTACGTAATGAAATAAATTAAACTGAACATATTAGCTGAACTCATATTACAGTTGGGTAGATCATAAACAAAAAAAAGCTAAATGGGTTTAAACTGTCATCACACTGCAGCTAAATGAAGTGGTTACCGGTTTCAGCCTTTCATGTTTTTGGGATACACGCATACCTCAGACAGAAAATAAACAAGGAAATTCGAAGTAACTAACAGAAACCATGAATCAAATAGAAATTCCAATAATACTAAGACTACCTAGGACATGATTATGTTCGGTTTCATAAATTTGTAAAATTAGCACATGATGATATTGTGTTTACAAAATATAATGGAGAGGGATAAGAGGAAACAGAGGAAGTAAACATGAAACTAAGAACACTTGGAATGTGATGTTCACATGTTTCTTATCAATAAGCAAAAAGGATAAATATGTTAAAAATAGGCATATGATTGTAATACTCCAGAACATATAAGTATAATTCGTCAAAACGGAAGTTAAAGATACCATAATAGGCCTATATATAATTCTACAATTTGTTTTACATGTAAATCTTTACTTTTATAAAGTTAGAGTTTAAAAAGAAATTACATTTCAGGCCCTGTACTTGTGAAATTTAAAAAAAAAAGCTCATCAAACGGTTGTTTCTAACCCAGTTAGGCATTTGGATGAAAATGACAAAAACTTACAAACGTGGGGGGCTATTTGGTAAAAAAAAATCATTTTGGTCGAAAATGACAAACATGCCCAAACCTCATGGACGATTTTGGTAATTAACTCTAATTATTATTTAATTTAATCTCCTTCTCATTTATAATATTATTTATTTGAATTAACTATATTTGAACGTTTTGTTTAGTTTGGTATCAAATAGATTTTACGAAACTTTTTATTATTAGATATATAAAATTAGATTTATTCAATTCGTACAATACACGGCGTTTTTTAAGGATAAATATTTTTTAATATTTAGTACAGAAAATTACATTTATTCAAACCGTAAAACGCGGGGGTTTTAAAAATATTTTTTTATTATTTATTATTCAAAGTTACATTTATATACTCCGTGTAATACACGAAGTTTTTAAAGATATAACTTTTTATCATTTGCTATGTAAAATTAGATTTATTCAACACGTGTAATACACGGAGGTTTTTAAGGATATATATTGTCACACCCCAACCGATGGCGGAATCATCGGGGCGCGGCACTGAGCGAAACAGATTGTTCAGAAGTTTCCACAACAACTATCATACAATTTAGTTATATAACACGTCCCATACCGTGTTCCAAATAATAACAAGTTATCATAGAAATCAACTAAACAATATGGGAACTGTTCCGACAACTCAAATTCTTAATTATTACAAACCAAAAGTAAATATTGTTTTAAGACCTCTAGACGACCACTGTGGATCTTACTGACTACAGGTGCCAGTGCAAGATCTACAGATAATTATGGCCCTGGAACAGGTACGTGGACACTGTCCTAAGGACACAGGCTCCTAGAAGTTTATTATTGCCTCGCTTCCCTAGCACGCTAGTAGCTTAAACACCTGTCACATACGTTAAAATAAAAGTCAATACATATGATGTAAAGGTGAGTACACAAGTTTGATATAGCATATAGAGTTCGAATAGTTTACGCATAACCAAGCACGTACACAAGGGCAAACGATGCATGTAAATTATCAACTTGGGACCATCAATACCAATGACTTCGAGTTGACTGTCCGAGACAGTTCGCAATACATGATTACCACCGTAATCCATGCAGGTAATTGTCCTTAGCAACCCCCGTGTGAACGGGTGCTGAGTCCAAACTATAGTACTACGTTGCTAAAGCAGGTAGATAGCACTCCACGTGTAAACATAATAAACAGCAATCATTTAGACAAGTATTACATGCAGGTAGGTTAGCGTTCAAATAGTTTGTGTTGTTTGTGATCTTGATAGATTACGTATGTAACACCCAAAAGTGCTGAAAGCAAAAAGGGATCGAGTATACTCACAGTGATTGGTTGTGGATTGAAGGGAGCACTGAGAATAGGTTAGCCTGAATAGTTCGATAACACAACGATGAGTAACGCGGAAAAAGAGTAAACAATGTACTTGGATCGAGTAGGCCATTCGATCGGACAGCAGTTCGATCGAGTGGGCTGTTCGATTGGTTTGAAAGTCCGTTCGAACATCCATTCGATCGGCTGGCTGGCTCGATCGGCTGGTTCTTTCAAGTGGATTGTTTCTTCCTTTGATGTGAATGATGTGTTTGTGTATGATGGTTTGTACTACCTTTCAAGTTGGCCGATCGAACAGTTGTTCGATCGGTTAGCCCAACCGATCGGTTAGCACTTCGTTGTTTTCAAATATGTCACTCGATCGGCTGGCATGTTCGATCGGGTGACATTCCAATGTTTTGAAAAGTCTAAGTGTTGAAGTATAGTATCTCATGATTCGAGCAGTAATGTTTACAATCGAGTGGCTCGATCGATCGAACAGAACCTCGTCAATACTACACTTTTGTGAGTTGGTGGGACTAAGTGCTAGTCGATCGGTTAGCCTAGCCGACCGGCTGGCGTAGTCGATCGAACATCACTTTGTCAATAATACACTTTTAGTTTGAGGGCCTAAGTGCTAGTCGATCGGTTAGCCTAGCCGATCGGCTGGCATAGTCGTTCGGTTGGGCTGTTCGATTGAACAGCCTAGCCGTTCGGCCAGCTTCTCGATTCGGTTAACCTTTCATTTAACACTTGGTTATTCCCGTTAATTGTTGATGTTTTTAGAAATATTTTGACTACGAGTTGAACCACGAAACTGAAGTCTCCATTTAGCCTACTGACTCGAGCAGGAATCACCCAAACTCGGTCAGAGACGGTTTGGAACCCAAGTTTAACGTTTAACCCGGAATCGGTATATCTCTCGGTAGAACCCGAATCTTGAACCATGTGTTTGTTTAGATGGTTTATAAATCGGTTCGAGCTTCGTTTTCACCGGTTTGAGTGTAAAGGAGTTGAAAGATAGATGAAAACCCATCTTCCAATCCTTTCCCACCGTGAAATGTTAAGATCTTTGGAAGATTTTAGGTTATTTATGTGGAAATCGGTTAGATCTAGCTTATTCATGGTTGAATGAAGTCAAGAACATGAAGTTCTTGATGAACACCAAGAACACCATGATGACATCACTCAAGAACACCTAGATCTTGGTGATTTCATGGATGATATTCAGATTTTGAAAGATAGAAAGATGGAGAATCGATTAATGAACAAAAACGTACAAAGATTAGAGCGAAATACTTACCGGTTTGAGAGAAATCTGAGGTTTAGTGAGAAGAAGAGGCTGGTCGGTCAGAGCTTTTCCAAAAGTGGAAAGCTTGACAAGGACAGCCCTATTTATAGGCTTCCAAAAGAGGAAAGGTCAGCTGATCGAACAGCATCCCTGATCGAGCAGCTGTCCGATCGAACAGCCTGTTCGATCGGCTAGCCTGTTCGATCAGGTTGCCCTGTTCGATCGGCTTGCCTTGTTTTGAGTGTTTTGCGACGATTTTCGATATTCCGACTTAGAACGATGATTTGAGGATGATAGAATTTCCTAACCAAATTACTTTTAGTCCCAACTACTATATCTAACATACAAGCATCCTTACAACCATTTCGGGTTCGATTTCCATTGAGTTTGATTCACCTTAGAGTCTTGATTGATTTGATTGATTCACCACACACTTTGACTTAAAAATAAACATGCACAAGTAACACATAAGGCACACACACACGTATAGAAGTACTAAAATCCCCACACTTGAGCTTGATGATTGATCTGATTAGCTTGATTATTGATTGACTAGCTTTATTGCATTGTTACTTCCTATCATTCACAGTCGGTCGTTGATTCACAGTTCGATTATCGGTCGATTAGTTTGATTATACAACACTTACTCCAAATAATACGAAAATCAAAAATGAAACTAAAATGAAATTAATCTTTATTAATCTTTAATTCCAATAACAGTCAACACTTGACTTGACTTTGGAAAACACGGGGTGTTACAGTCTCCCCTCCTTTAGGGAATTTCGTCCCGAAATTAGGCCGAGAACCGTACATCGCCGTGTGATTTTACCTATTTGATGCTTCAGATCTATCTGAACAACTGCGGGTACTTGGCCTTCATGTCACTTTCGAGTTCCCAAGTGAACTCTGCGCCTCGTTTGCCTTCCCATCGTACTTTTACAATAGGAATGCGAGAGCGTCTGAGTTGCTTGGTCTGTCGGTCCATGATTTCGACAGGCTTTTCCACGAAGTGTAGCGTCTCATTGACCTGAAGATCGTCGAGTGGTATTATTGCGTCGTGGTCGGCAACGCATTTTCGAAGGTTTGAAATATGGAAAGTCGGGTGGACATTGCTGAGTTCCTCCGGTAATTCGAGTTTGTAGGCAACTTTACCGATCCTTTCCAGAATCTTAAAAGGTCCAACAAATCGAGGCGCAAGTTTCCCTCTTTTGCCGAATCGGACTACTCCCTTCCAAGGTGATACCTTTAGGAGCACGTAGTCGCCAACTGCAAATTCGCGGGGCCTGCGTCGTTTATCGGCGTACATCTTTTGTCTATCCCGGGCCTTTACCAAATTTTCCCTTATCTGGTGGATTTTGTCAGTCGTTTCTTGCAGAATCTCGGGCCCAGTCAATTGGGAATGACCGACCTCGTGCCATACAATAGGCGAGCGACATCTCCTACCATACAAGGCTTCGAAAGGTGCCATTTCGATGCTGGAGTGATAGCTATTATTGTACGAAAATTCGACTTACGGTAGGTGTTTGCTCCAACTACCACCAAAATCGATAACACACGCACGGAGCATGTCTTCAATGGTACGAATCGTTCTTTCCGTCTGCCCGTCGGTTTGCGGGTGGAATGCGGTACTCAAATTCAGCGTCGTACCAAGAGCCGCTTGAAAAGTTTCCCACAATCTCGATGTAAACCGAGCATCGCGATCCGAAATGATGTCTCGAGGCGTACCATGATTCTTAATGATCTCGTCGGTGTAGATTTGGGCTAGCTTGGCCACCTTATAGTCTTCTCGTATTGGCAGAAAGTGGGCTGATTTGGTTAGACGGTCGACTATAACCCAAATACTGTCGTGGCCTGATGGCGTGGTCGGAAGCTTAGTTATGAAATCCATAGCTATGCTTTCCCACTTCCATACGGGTATCGGCGGTTGTTCGAGTAAGCCTGACGGTCTTTGGTGTTCAGCCTTGACTCTTGCACAAGTTAAACAGCTACCAACATATAGAGCAATATCCCTTTTCATCCCAGGCCACCAGTACTTGTAGCGAAGGTCCTGGTACATCTTATCCGCACCGGGATGAATGGAATATCGGGATTTGTGGGCTTCGTTCATGATGATCTTTCGCAAATCTGTCCTCCTCGGAACCCAGATTCGGTCCAGATAATAGAATATCCCATTGGCTTTGCTCACGAGCTGAGTTCCATCGTGATAAATTCGTTCTTTCTTCAACGTATGCTCGTTAAAGCATGCGTGTTGTGCTTCGCGGATGAGAGCTTCGAGGTTATACTGAGCCTGGATGTTTCGAACACCTATTACGTAATTCTTTCTGCTGAGGGCGTCTGCAACTACATTCGCCTTGCCTGGGTGATAACGGATCTCACAGTCGTAGTCATTGAGAAGTTCTACCCATCGGCGTTGACGCATATTGAGTTCTCTCTGGTTAAAGATATGTTGTAAGCTCTTGTGATCGGTGAAGACCGTACACTTTGTACCATACAGGTAGTGTCGCCAAATCTTTAAGGCAAAGACAACTGCGCCTAGCTCGAGGTCATGGGTTGTATAGTTCTTCTCGTGGATTTTGAGCTGTCGAGATGCGTAAGCTATAACCTTGTCTCGTTGCATGAGAACACAGCCAAGTCCAAGGTTTGAAGCATCACAATAGACAACGAAGTCATCGCTTCCGTCCGGCAGTGTAAGAACTGGTGCATGGCACAGCATGTGTTTGAGGGTTTGGAAAGCAGTCTCCTGCGCGGTTCCCCACACAAAAGGCTTGTCCTTATGAGTAAGGGAGGTAAGCGGTACAGCAATCTTTGAGAATCCTTCGATGAATCGCCGGTAGTAACCAGCTAACCCGAGAAAAGAGCGAACTTCTGACGGATTCTTTGGCGTAACCCATCCCTTGACTGCCTCAATCTTTGCAGGATCAACGTGTATACCCCGACTATTCACAATGTGACCCAGAAATTGAACCTCCTCTAACCAGAACTCACACTTGGAGAATTTGGCGTAGAGTTGGTTTCCCTGAAGCAACTCGAGAACCAATCGCAAATGCTGCGCATGTTCGGCCCTCGATCTGGAATAGATCAGGACATCGTCGATGAATACAATGACAAAACGGTCTAAGAACGGTTTACACACGCGATTCATCAGATCCATGAAGACCGCGGGTGCGTTGGTCAAACCAAAAGGCATGACAACAAATTCGTAGTGGCCGTATCGGGTTCGAAAAGCGGTTTTGGGTATGTCTTCCTCTTGAATCCGCAACTGATGGTAGCCTGAACGTAGATCAATCTTGGAGAAACACTGAGCACCTTGTAGTTGGTCAAACAGATCATCGATTCTTGGTAAAGGGTATCGGTTCTTGATGGTCAGCTTGTTCAATTCCCGGTAATCGATGCACATTCGGAACGACCCGTCCTTCTTTTTGACGAAAAGGACTGGTGCGCCCCAAGGAGAAGTGCTCGGGCGAATGAAGCCTTTTTCAAGTAACTCTTGGAGTTGGTTTGAGAGTTCTCGCATCTCAGATGGAGCGAGTCGATACGGAGCTTTGGCCACTGGGTTAGCTCCTGGAATAAGGTCGATTCGAAAGTCGATATCACGACTTGGAGGTAATCCAGGAAGATCATCAGGGAACACCTGAGGAAATTCTCGGACAACAGGAACATCATTGACTTCAACTTTCTTTTTCTTGTCCGTCTCTGCTACAACAATGTTGGCCAAGAAGGCTCGATATTCCTTGCGGAGATATTTGCGAGCTTGAAGACAGGACATGAGCTTGAGATCTTTCGCAGTAGTTTCACCATAAACACAAAGAATATCACCACTAGCTAGCACAAAACGAATCATCTTATCGGCACACACAACTTCAGCACGGTTTTCACGAAGAAAGTCCATGCCTACTATGACATCGAAACTTCCGAGTTGCATTGGAATGAGGTTAATCGGGAATACATGATTGTTGAGCTTGAGAGTACAATCACGGAGCACAGAATTGACAGCAATAGTTCTTCCGGTAGCGATTTCTACTTCGAAAGGCGTCGAAAGATAAGAGCGCTTACGTCTAAGAAGTTTCTCGAATTCAAAGGACACAAAGCAGTTATCGGCTCCAGTATCAAACAAACATGATGCATATATACCATTCACAAGGAACGTACCATTGACCACGTTGTTATCAGCTTGAGCCTGGCGTGCATTGATGTTGAAAGTTCTGGCGTGAGCGGCTTGTTGTTGAGGCTGTTGTTGCTGTTGCTGGGGCTGTTGAGCTTCTTGTTTCACCACCCTGTTCGGGCACCGGTTTGCGAAGTGGTTAGGGTCACCACATGCAAAGCAGGTCCGAACATTGTTTGCTGGGGCCTGTGCAGCTTGAGGAGCTTGAGGAGCAGGGAGTAGAGCCTGGTTGACAGCGGCTTGAGCTTGAGCTTGACGGGGACCATAGCGACAACTCGCAGTGAAATGCCCGTAGACGTTGCAGTGAACACAGAAACGGCAGGCCACACCCACCGGGTGATGATAAGAACATGTAGCACAGAGCGGGTGGGGGCCGGTGTACGCACGCTTTGCTGGCGGCGCATTGATCACTGGCGCAGTGCGCTGTGGTTGTTGCTGTTGTGCTGGCACAGACTGAATGGGAGCAGCAGTGGTTGCGGCAGCGCAACTCTTGTTCTTCTTTCTTCTTCTCGAAGACTTGGAGGCTTGGGCAGTGGTGTTATCGGTTGATGCTGCGGTGACTTGATGCAGAGACTTGGTTTGTTTATCCCAGAAACCAGCCTTCACCCGCTTGTCATTAATCTCAGCTGCGAGCAGGTAGGTTTCCTCAATCGTTGCGGGCTTGGAGGCGTGAACAAAATCTGCGACACAATCCGGAAGAGCACGGATGTATTTCTTGATGGTCATGTCGGAAGTCTTGACCTGGTCGGGACATATGATACTCAATTGCTTGAAACGGGCAGTGAGACCAGCATTGTCTCCCTCCTTCTGCTTGATACCCCAGAACTCATCCTCCAACTTTTGGCGTTCGTGGGGAGGACAGAACTCGTCCATCATGATCGCTTTCAATTCCTTCCACGTCAGCTCGTATGCAGCGTCGTTCCCGCGCTTGTTCCTTTCTGCGGTCCACCAGTCCAAAGCTCGCGACTGGAAGACACCGGTAGCATTGAGAGTACGGAGGTGATCTGGGCATCCGCTTTGACGAAGGGTGACTTCTACCGAGTCAAACCAATGAAACAGAGCCGTAGGGCCATCTTCACCGGTAAACTCTTTTGGCCCACATGCCTTGAATTGTTTGAAGCTAAAAGTAGCCTTGTTGGAGTCTTTGGGCGTGAGGGTTCGGGATTCCTCAGATGACTTGCTTGCGTTCTCGAATACTTCACTCACAGCCTTTGCTACTGTTTTAGAGAGGATAGCAGCAAGACGACGATCTCTCTTCTCCCGACGAGTAAGACGTTGACGAGGCATTGATGATGACGACATGGTCTGCAATAGACATCGCCATAGGGCTCAACACAACGAATTCGAGTCTCGCACGTCTTAGTTTACTAAAGCTTAGAATCACGTCGCATTTCACGTCACGTAACACACATTGTCACACAAGCACATAATCATAGGGCACATAGGCACAGAAGCAATTAGAGCACATAAGCAATTAAACAAGTAGAGCACTTAATTTCCTAAACACGTACGAAATTTTATTACAGAAGCAGTCAGAAAACAGAAACCTATATCCACATGTCAAGTGTCGTTTGTTTTGCGTATCGGATAGCATCACATCGTATCGTCTAACTTAGTCGTATAGCGTAGCCTAGCACACTGGTTTCGTTCGGATCACATCAACAAGGATTTGAATCGAGATAGGATAACAACAAAAGTCACGCAGATTGATAACAAATGGAGTAATCAACAAATCTTAAAAACACGTAAACAGGTAAATCATATAAAATCAACAAAGCAACACTCAAGATCGGAAAATGGATTGTCTGCGGCTACTAGACTTTGACTAACCATGGCAATTTAACTATTCACAGTTGACTTGTCGTCACTTTCGACTCTAGGGGACATGTCTCTGCCTCGATTCTTGGGCATTATACATGCATATTCTAGGTCATACTCGTGAGTTCGGGTCGTTGGAGTCCGTCAATTGCCTTGGCGAGATGAAATAATGTTGGAAAAACTGCCAAGGTTAGGGTTTCACCCCTAGCTTAGCAATTTCTTCCTTGTTTTAAGAAAATTCAGAGGAAGTTTTCATCAAATTTATGGGTTTCAGCCCCGAATTTGGTATAACTTTCCCCCGTTTTGTTGATAGAAATTAGCACAAGTAATTGGCAAAAATTTGTAATTTAGGCAGGAATTTGCGGATTTCACTCCTAATCCCGTCCAATTTATGAAATTTGGGCTCGGAGCTCGGATGTAATGATAGAATAGAAGGAAACAACATAAAATAGGCACATAAACTTGGTCTCTTGGTTCCTAACTATAGTCTAGGTTTCTAAGACAGCGATCCGGACTAGATCGTGTCTAACCTAATTCCCTATAGTTATGGCTCTGATACCAATCTGTCACACCCCAACCGATGGCGGAATCATCGGGGCGCGGCACTGAGCGAAACAGATTGTTCAGAAGTTTCCACAACAACTATCATACAATTTAGTTATATAACACGTCCCATACCGTGTTCCAAATAATAACAAGTTATCATAGAAATCAACTAAACAATATGGGAACTGTTCCGACAACTCAAATTCTTAATTATTACAAACCAAAAGTAAATATTGTTTTAAGACCTCTAGACGACCACTGTGGATCTTACTGACTACAGGTGCCAGTGCAAGATCTACAGATAATTATGGCCCTGGAACAGGTACGTGGACACTGTCCTAAGGACACAGGCTCCTAGAAGTTTATTATTGCCTCGCTTCCCTAGCACGCTAGTAGCTTAAACACCTGTCACATACGTTAAAATAAAAGTCAATACATATGATGTAAAGGTGAGTACACAAGTTTGATATAGCATATAGAGTTCGAATAGTTTACGCATAACCAAGCACGTACACAAGGGCAAACGATGCATGTAAATTATCAACTTGGGACCATCAATACCAATGACTTCGAGTTGACTGTCCGAGACAGTTCGCAATACATGATTACCACCGTAATCCATGCAGGTAATTGTCCTTAGCAACCCCCGTGTGAACGGGTGCTGAGTCCAAACTATAGTACTACGTTGCTAAAGCAGGTAGATAGCACTCCACGTGTAAACATAATAAACAGCAATCATTTAGACAAGTATTACATGCAGGTAGGTTAGCGTTCAAATAGTTTGTGTTGTTTGTGATCTTGATAGATTACGTATGTAACACCCAAAAGTGCTGAAAGCAAAAAGGGATCGAGTATACTCACAGTGATTGGTTGTGGATTGAAGGGAGCACTGAGAATAGGTTAGCCTGAATAGTTCGATAACACAACGATGAGTAACGCGGAAAAAGAGTAAACAATGTACTTGGATCGAGTAGGCCATTCGATCGGACAGCAGTTCGATCGAGTGGGCTGTTCGATTGGTTTGAAAGTCCGTTCGAACATCCATTCGATCGGCTGGCTGGCTCGATCGGCTGGTTCTTTCAAGTGGATTGTTTCTTCCTTTGATGTGAATGATGTGTTTGTGTATGATGGTTTGTACTACCTTTCAAGTTGGCCGATCGAACAGCTGTTCGATCGGTTAGCACTTCGTTGTTTTCAAATATGTCACTCGATCGGCTGGCATGTTCGATCGGGTGACATTCCAATGTTTTGAAAAGTCTAAGTGTTGAAGTATAGTATCTCATGATTCGAGCAGTAATGTTTACAATCGAGTGGCTCGATCGATCGAACAGAACCTCGTCAATACTACACTTTTGTGAGTTGGTGGGACTAAGTGCTAGTCGATCGGTTAGCCTAGCCGACCGGCTGGCGTAGTCGATCGAACATCACTTTGTCAATAATACACTTTTAGTTTGAGGGCCTAAGTGCTAGTCGATCGGTTAGCCTAGCCGATCGGCTGGCATAGTCGTTCGGTTGGGCTGTTCGATTGAACAGCCTAGCCGTTCGGCCAGCTTCTCGATTCGGTTAACCTTTCATTTAACACTTGGTTATTCCCGTTAATTGTTGATGTTTTTAGAAATATTTTGACTACGAGTTGAACCACGAAACTGAAGTCTCCATTTAGCCTACTGACTCGAGCAGGAATCACCCAAACTCGGTCAGAGACGGTTTGGAACCCAAGTTTAACGTTTAACCCGGAATCAGTATATCTCTCGGTAGAACCCGAATCTTGAACCATGTGTTTGTTTAGATGGTTTATAAATCGGTTCGAGCTTCGTTTTCACCGGTTTGAGTGTAAAGGAGTTGAAAGATAGATGAAAACCCATCTTCCAATCCTTTCCCACCGTGAAATGTTAAGATCTTTGGAAGATTTTAGGTTATTTATGTGGAAATCGGTTAGATCTAGCTTATTCATGGTTGAATGAAGTCAAGAACATGAAGTTCTTGATGAACACCAAGAACACCATGATGACATCACTCAAGAACACCTAGATCTTGGTGATTTCATGGATGATATTCAGATTTTGAAAGATAGAAAGATGGAGAATCGATTAATGAACAAAAACGTACAAAGATTAGAGCGAAATACTTACCGGTTTGAGAGAAATCTGAGGTTTAGTGAGAAGAAGAGGCTGGTCGGTCAGAGCTTTTCCAAAAGTGGAAAGCTTGACAAGGACAGCCCTATTTATAGGCTTCCAAAAGAGGAAAGGTCAGCTGATCGAACAGCATCCCTGATCGAGCAGCTGTCCGATCGAACAGCCTGTTCATCGGCTAGCCTGTTCGATCAGGTTGCCCTGTTCGATCGGCTTGCCTTGTTTTGAGTGTTTTGCGACGATTTTCGATATTCCGACTTAGAACGATGATTTGAGGATGATAGAATTTCCTAACCAAATTACTTTTAGTCCCAACTACTATATCTAACATACAAGCATCCTTACAACCATTTCGGGTTCGATTTCCATTGAGTTTGATTCACCTTAGAGTCTTGATTGATTTGATTGATTCACCACACACTTTGACTTAAAAATAAACATGCACAAGTAACACATAAGGCACACACACACGTATAGAAGTACTAAAATCCCCACACTTGAGCTTGATGATTGATCTGATTAGCTTGATTATTGATTGACTAGCTTTATTGCATTGTTACTTCCTATCATTCACAGTCGGTCGTTGATTCACAGTTCGATTATCGGTCGATTAGTTTGATTATACAACACTTACTCCAAATAATACGAAAATCAAAAATGAAACTAAAATGAAATTAATCTTTATTAATCTTTAATTCCAATAACAGTCAACACTTGACTTGACTTTGGAAAACACGGGGTGTTACATATATATTTTTTTATTATTTGGTAGATTTTTCAACCCGACTATACACGGGTTTTTTTAAAGATACGACATTTTTAGTATTTAATATATAAAATTAAATTTATTTAATCTCTGTCAAATGGTTTTTAAATATATAACTCTTTTTTAGATCTATTCAACACGTGTAATATATGGGGTTTTTATGGATAAATTTTTTTTATTATTTCGAAGATTTATTCAATCCGATTATACACGGGTTTTTTAAAGATACGACGTTTTTACTATTTAGTATACAAAATTACATTTATTTAATCTGTGTAATACAGATGGTTTTTAAAGCAGTGGCGGAGCTTGACCAAAAGTTTCGAAGAGGCGTAAAGTGATGAGACCTAAATTTTTTTTACTATCGTTATGTTTCGGGTCGGGTCGGCTATCGATTCGGGTCAGGTCAAATAATAATAGTTCCAAATAAAACTAAAAAATTTCATTCATTCAAAGAACCCGTTCTTACACATAAAAACTTGCGATTAAGTTTATTGTGTGGTGGGTAATATAGGGTTAAACAAATAAGAGTTAAAATATATTTACAAAACTACCCCTTACTTATATACAAAGTGGTAACAAACTTTACTTTAATTTATATATTGTATAAATATTTAGGATATACAAAGTGGTAACAAACTTTACTTTAATTTATATATTGTATAAATATTTAGGAAAAATAATTTGGGGGGGGGTTGTGGGGGATCCTATATAATTTTTAAAATTTCCAGACGAAAAATCAGAACCTATACACTTCTAACCGAAACATTGGGGTGGGCGAGTGCACCCCCGGGCACTAACTAACCTTCGCCCCTGTTTTAAAGATATAACTTTTTTATTATTTGGTATATAAAATTATATTTATTCAACCCGTACAATATATGAGGTTCATAAAGATATAACTTTTTATTATTTAATATATAAAATTACATTTATTCAACCCGTTTATAATAAATGAGGTTTTTAAAATATATTATTTTATTATTTAGTATATAAAATTTATTTATTCAACCCCGTGTAATACACGGGGTTATAACCTAGTATAACATATCTCAACATTAGTTTTATAATATTATTTTTTTATAACTTTTAAACAGTCATAAAAAAACACCTTTGATTTATATGGGATTATTGAATGAGATAAATAAGTAGATAATAAAAAAATATTTTGTTTTCGTCATTATTTGATATGCGAAAATTTTCGGTTTCCAATGGTTCGGATCTGATTTTCAAAACGGTTCGGATTTTTGGATATCCATTTTTGACGGATGCTACACCTATGCTGTTTCGCCAGCTTCTTTGCATACGGCGTTGGAACAACCTTCCTCGGTCCATCCGCCACAACCGCAGTCGGTGTTGCAGCCACAGCAGCCGGAGCCTTGTCTCTTGATAAAAACGTGGCTGCAAAATGGTAATTTGGACATTGTTTCTTTACAAAAATGTGTGTGCACTAAGTAAATACCTGAGAAAGATAAATAATACTTTTTTTTCATGTAGAAGATACGATGATGGAGCTTGAGAAGTTTGAGCACAAATATTTTCATAAATAAAGCATGAGTGAAGAAACAGACGCAAATTAGCTTTATGCATAACTAAAAGCTGCATTTCTCTAGCCATTTTTTTATTTTTTACATATTAGAGTATAAACTGTTATAACCTTAACCTGTTCATCCATTTTCTCATTCCAGCCTCCCAATGGTCGCTATTTTCTGAATTTCTAGAGCCGAGAGGACTTGCGCTCTGCAGCGGGGAACATGATGATGTTTAACAAACCATAAATAAAAACTTGGATAGAAATAATTCACATATAGAATCAATTTAAGTTAATCATTATCTATGCAGTTAATCTCGGCGATATCTCGGTGATACATCACCGATATCTCGGTTATCGGACCTCCACAAGAATATCGGTTTAAAATCTCGGTAATAATCGCGGTCCCGATAATATCAGCGGTATATACCGATATATCGCCGATATTATGTAATTGTGATATCGGTTGGCTCGCTGATAATCTCGGTCCCGGCTAACATGCGGTGGTCCGGCGGTGGCGCTGTTAGCTCCGGCGAAATAGCTTTATGGTGTTAACGCGTTTCAGAAGTTGAAATTGACGTTCCATGAGCATAAAAAAGGGACTGAAACTAACCTTGTTAAAGATCAGAAATGGAGGAGAAGAACCGGAGCTTTTGAAGAAGAAGAAGACATGTTGGGGGCGGTAGTTTTGATTTTTAGGGTTTGAAGAAGAAGATATGTTGGGGCGGCAGTTTTTATTTCTTGGGTTACATATGGGGAAGTGAGAAAGTCTGTGGGAAATGGGTGTATATACTGATATTTTAATTTTTAATTTAACTTTTTCAGTCTGTTAAAGTCTTTTTTTTCTCTTGCTCAGTTACTACACTTTATTAAATTAACCTTTACATATTTTTTTATCTATTTTAATTATCTTCTATTCATTTTTACTATAAAATTTATTTATTTTATAAGATATATAATTGTATATATATATATGATATTATAAATCACCGATATCTCACCGCGATAACCGATATCTCTAATATCGGTCCTTGACCGATAACCGATATTTTTCTGCATTAACTGCATAGATCATTGTAATTAATGCAATTTTACCATAGTTTAGCATCATTCATCATATTATTTGTCACACCCCAACCGATGACGGAAACATCGGGGCGCGGCAGTGAACGAAACAGATTGTGCAGAAGTTTCCATAATGTCACACCCCCAAAATCCCACACGCGGAGTACCACCGCTTGGAGGCGTGACTGACCAGGATCAAGCCACCAATTATATCAAACATAGCATTTAATAGAAATCAAAGACATAATTGATGTTCAAAACCAAACACTGTTTAAGTAGCGGAAGCATTAAATGTAAAACCCAAAACATAAGTATCAACGTGTGAATGTAAAAGTATTTAATAAGCATTCACGAGTTCTTGTCCACAACGACCTGCTTCTCCTCTGGTGCAAGCTCCAAGTATACCTAAGGTCCTGCAAGGCATGCAGCAAATAATCAACAAACTAGTTGAGCGAGTTCACAGAAAGTAAGTTCATAACGTAATGCATAAGAATGGCTAGTGGGGGCTTCCCATACTAGTGTGTACTAAAGGTGGGGGCTTCCCATGTTCATCCTGGTCAATGAGGGCTTCTCATTAACGGTACTTACTAGACTAACTTCCGACCATGTGTTCTTCTTTACCGAGAACAGGAAAACGTACAGGATCACGTAGGCTTTACGTGACGTGCCCTTCCCCGAGGACAGTGGTACGTGTGGGGGCTACGTAGGCTTTACGCAGCGTGGCCTTCCGACCTGGAAGCCAGTGAATGGTATTGGGTTACGTAGGCTTTACGTAACGTGTCCTTCCCGACCCGGGAGACATATGGCAATCGTACTGGGTTACGTAGGCTTTACGTAACGTGTCCTGACTAACCTGAGGACGATGGTCTATAGTCTGGTATATGCGTAAGTACGAGTAATCATTCCACATTCATCATATCCAACCCAATTCCCAACCCGGGAATCCCATGCCTTGGCTGTGTGAACTCACCTTGGTTTGCTCGGCAGATACACAAATAAAAGACTCTTGACTAACAGGTTAACCACGTCCTAACAGATTACCACACAAGTCAGGTTCGGTTCAAACATTGCACGTATGTATCATACAGGTGAACACGTTGTTAGCACGTAATTATCATGGCAACCACGTATGTATATCTTAGCAACCCGAAATCAGTCAAACAATATGGTTAACATGTGTGAAGTAGAACAAGCCCAATAACATGCATAAGAGATCCAACATCAATTGATCCAAACATATAACAATTCAAGCATAGTGGTCTCGGCCCAAATAAATAAAACACGATAGTGGACTTGTGCGATCCAATAATGTGAACGGCCCACATAGATGACTTGTGCGGTCCGTCATATTACATACAATTTTAACATATTACGGCCCGGTTCAGATTATGGCCCAATTAAAACGTTTAGTGAACTTGTGCGGTCCAACAGTGTGAGCGGCCCACACAATAACTTGTGCGGTCCGGATACAGTTGTGCGTCTAGGCGGACTGGGCTGCCCGGCCCATCATCAAACGACTTGTGCGACCAGGCAGTTTGGGCTTGTGCGATGGATATTGGGCTGTCCGGCCCAAAGTACAGTCTTGTGCGACCAGGCTGCCTTTGTGCGACTGGGCTGCACTTGTGTGATTGGACCTGTTTGTGCGAACCGTGACCTTTGTACGTTTGGCCCGTTTGTGCGTGTGGTCCATTTGTGCGGTTGGACCATCTTGTGTGAGTGGACTTCTTGTATATCAAGAAATCTTGTACGATTGGTTTAACAAATTTCCCATAATTCATGCTAACAGTTACAATCAATTAACTATTTCCAAATTTAACCCTTGCCAATTAACACAATATCAACAATTTACTTAACAAGATATCGATCAAACAGGGATTTCAAGTACCAATCCTTATGAACCCTAATCTTGATTCAAGGCATAATAATAATTAACAACTCTAATCAAATCTGAAATCATCACACATGACAATCCGGGACATATAGCATATCAATTATCATTAGATCTACATCATACCCATCAGATTCGTGTGTGAACATTTACAATACATGAGGGCCGATTACATAACAAGAACATGTATAATTACATTAACATCCTCAATCATACAAGAACCCTATGACAAGTATCAACATATCACACACAATAAATTAAACACTAACCGATTACGAGTGAGGTGTGTGATCCGGGCAAGGGTACTCCTTGGTGCCGTCGGGTTTCAAGCAGCCGAGAGAGAGAGAGAGACAAGATAGAGGAGCTAGGGTTTTTAGAACTTGTGTGTGTGTGATACGTTTGTAACAATTGAGATACAATTCCCCCTCATGTGTCCTTGTACGCAATAAGCAATGGGCCGGCCCTTTACTTGGGCTGCCCTTGATCCGAGCACATGATGTGCGGCCCAAATAGCTAGCTTGTGTGATCTTGTGTGAGTGTGTATTTGTGTGATTGGGCTACATTGTATACATACACATGCGTTTACACAACACACGCAACAAATAGATATATCATTCACGTAATCATTCACTTAACATACATACATGCACGTAATAGTAAAACATTCATTAAAACACACAAGTCACATTACATTCAATAATATTCGCTTAATCAATCAAGTTCACATAGTCGTGGCATAAACGTTACATCAAAGCGAGTCTAAAGTTCGAGTTGTCACATTATCCCCAACTAATTGGAAATTTCGTCCCGAAATTTGGTATGCACTCACTGAGGAAGCTAGGTAAACTGTACTGTTCACTGGTTTTCCTGGGGTGTCACATCCTCCCCCCGTTGATCTGGAATTTCGTCCCGAAATTCCGAAGTAGTAGCTTCAGCCTCAGTAGTGGTTGCCTGGTTCCCGAATAAATGGGGGTACTTTTCTGTCATCCTGTCTTCGCGTTCCCAGGTGTACTCTGGGCCACGTTTGGAGTTCCAGCGAACTCGAACAAGAGGGATTCTCTTGTGTTTGAGGACCTTCACATCCCGGTCCGTGATTTCTACTGGTTCCTCAACGAACTGCAACCGCTCGTCGATAGTGGGTTCCTTAAAAGGAATGATGAGGTTTTCATCTGATAGGCACTTCTTTAGGTTCGATACATGAAAGACATTGTGAACTGCCCCGAGTTCAGCTGGTAGGTTTAACTTGTAGGCTACCTTGCCAATCTTTTCTATGATTTCGAAGGGTCCGACGTACCGCGGATTTAGTTTGCCCCGTTTGCCAAAACGTACCACACCCTTCCAGGGTGAAACTTTTAATAAGACCCGGTCCCCGACCTCAAATTCCAAAGGCTTTCTACGCTTGTCCGCGTAGGCTTTCTGACGGTCGCGTGCTGCCGCCATGCGTTGTCGTATCTGTGCAATCTTTTCTGTGGCGTCCACAACAATCTCTGGACCCGTGATCTGACTATCTCCCACTTCTGCCCAGTAGAGTGGTGACCGGCATTTACGCCCGTACAATGCCTCGAATGGAGCGGCTTGAATGCTGGTGTGATAACTGTTATTGTAAGAAAACTCCACCAGAGGGAGGTGTTTTTCCCAGCCGTTGCCGAAATCGATGACGCATGCCCGAAGCATGTCTTCAAGGGTTTGAATCGTTCGCTCAGACTGCCCATCCGTCTGAGGATGATATGCTGTGCTCATGTCTAACCTTGAGCCGAAAGATTTATGCATTGCTTGCCAAAGTTCTGATGTGAATCGTGCATCGCGATCCGAAATGATAGATGTGGGCACCCCGTGCCTCGAGACAACTTCTTTAAGATAGCCGTCTGCGAGAGTGGAGAGCTTGTCCGTTTCCTTAATTGGCAGGAAGTGTGCAGACTTGGTGAGTCGATCCACGATCACCCATATCGTATCGTTCCCACGCTGGGATCTAGGTAGGCCTGTAACGAAATCCATGGAAATTTCTTCCCATTTCCACTGTGGTATCTTAGGCTGTTGAAGTAGGCCAGCTGGTTTCTGGTATTCGACCTTGACTCTCGCACAGGTCAAGCATTTTCCAACGTACGTAGCAATGTGGGCCTTCATACTAGGCCACCAATAGGTAGTGCTGATGTCGTGGTACATTTTATCCGACCCTGGATGTACCGAATAGCGAGACTTGTGAGCTTCATCCATCACAAGTTCGCGTAGACCGCCATAAAGAGGGACCCAAATCCGGCCCGTTACATAGTAAGCGCCGTCTGCCTTCTGTTCCATTTGTTGTCGTGAGCCGCGTAAGGCTTCAGCCTTGACATTTTCGGGCTTTAATGCTTCTACTTGAGCATTTCGTATCTGTGCTGGAAGGCTAGACTGAATCGTAAGCTGTAGCGCTCGCACGCGCCGTGGTAGTGTGTCTTTCCGACTGAGGGCATCAGCCACAACATTGGCTTTGCCTGGATGATACTTAATAGCACATTCGTAGTCGTTAAGTAACTCGACCCATCGTCGTTGACGCATATTCAAATTCTTCTGCTTAAGGATATGCTCGAGACTCCTGTGATCGGTGTAAATCGTGCACCTGGTACCGTACAGGTAGTGTCGCCATATCTTAAGCGCGAAAACCACAGCTCCCAGCTCTAAATCGTGCGTCGTGTAGTTGCGTTCATGAATCTTGAGTTGACGAGAGGCGTAAGCAATAACCTTGTCGCGCTGCATTAACACACATCCCAATCCCCGAATGGACGCATCACAATATACTACGAAGTCTTCTGTGCCCTCTGGCAATGAGAGGATAGGTGCACTGCAAAGTCTATCCTTTAGGTGCTGGAAAGCAGTCTCCTGGGGCTCTCCCCAGCGATAGGTAACACCCTTCTGTGTCAGTAGCGTAAGCGGCTGAGTAATCTTCGAAAAGTCTCTAATAAACCGTCTGTAGTAACCTGCCAGACCCAAGAATTGGCGTATTTCTGTCGGCGTACGCGGTGCAGGCCAGTTCCTGATCGAATCTACCTTGGATGGATCGACATGGATCCCATCCTTGTTCACTATGTGGCCTAGAAAGTAGACTTCACGAATACTATGACGAACTTGTCTAGGTAGGGTTTGCACACCCTGTTCATAAGGTCCTTAAATACGGCAGGTGCGTTCAATAACATCAAACATATATAGTATAGTAGTTAAAATATAAACCCAATACGATTGATGTTCCAACCAAACTTTGTTTGAGTAACAGAGACATAATAATGAAAACCCAAAATAAGTTATAAGTTCAAATATCGTTCATAGCGTCTCCTCGTCCTAACACGAAAGCTCGACCTCTTGCCTCGTTGCCATTGTTGTTGTTGTTGTTCCTGTTGCCCTGGTTATTGTTGTGGTTCTGATTCTGGTTCAACTGAGGGCAATCGCGCTTGTAATGGCCTTCTGCTCCACACTGGAAACATCCCCGGTTTCCACGCTGTGGCTGCTGCTGCTGTGGGTTTTGTGGAGCTGGTTGTTGTGGTTGCTGGTCCTGATTTACAGGCCGTGGGCTCCTACAGTCTTTGGCCTCGTGACCCATCTTGAGACATCTTTGACAACGACCCTTGTTGCACTGGCCGCTGTGATGCCTGTTGCAGTTGTGGCACCTAGGTTGACTACCCTGATATCTCCTCTGCCTGTGACCACTAGAGGATTGCTGACTGGGACTCTGATAGTGATCGATCTTCTGCTGCTGAGATTGTGGCTGAACAGATGCTGAACCTTTGCTGGAATCCCCATCCCACTTTCTTTTACTGTCACCAGATGTAGCAGGAGTAACTGAGGTGGTGACATTAGTAGTAGCATTAACACGCTTGGGCAGTCTATTCTGATCCACTGCCTGATCAGTGATACGGTGAGCAAGGCGCTGGATTTCTTGGATGTTTTCGAGGTTAGCCGACGTAACGTGGCTCTGAATTTCTGGCGCCAATCCCTTGAGATACAACTCAATGCGCTTGTATGGAGGGTCCACCATAGTAGGACACAGAACGGCCAGCTCGTTCGACCGTTTAGTATACGCTTCGATCTCTGACCCAACCATTTTCAGATTATATAGCTCGTCTTCCAGCTTGTGAATATCTTCACGCGTACAATACTCACGCTTGATGAGTTCCTTAAAATCGTTCCATGGGGTGGCGTTAGCAGCTGCCAACCCTAAAATCTGGACTTGGGCGTTCCACCAAGTCAGTGCTATCCCTTCCAAAGTGCCAGTAGCAAACTTGACCTTGCGAGCCTCTGGGCACTCGCACATTTCGAAAACCGATTCTAACTTTTCAAACCAATGGAGGAGTCCCACTGCCCCCTCGATGCCGCTGAAAGAATTTGGACGACAGTCCATGAAGTTCTTAAAGGTGCAAACTTGCTGCGCTGGTTGACCTATTGTGTACGAATAGGGCAAAGTTTAAATACAAGGGCTAGTTTAGGAGTGTAGGATCTAAAGATCCTAGCGTAAGTTATATCTACAGGTTATCCTACCTGCTTGAGCAGCCGCAAGTGCCGCTGTGACTTGGGCTTGAACGAGAGCCTCTAGCTGGGCTTGTGTCATGTTGATTCTTCCAGACATGATCTTTATTGTAACAAGTAGCATACGTAAGAATGGTTCGCGAGTAGGGCGATGACAGAAAAGCGTAGGCATATAGGTATTCTCATGTAATCAAAGCATGTGTATCTAAGCGTAATGCGAGCAAAGTTCTAAGCAGTTATAGCAAACAGGCAATAAACATAACCTTATTACCTAGGATGTCGAGTCTTGCACGTGGAGCGAAGCGTCGTTGTGGATCGTTGAGAGCACGGTTCTGGTTATAGTCCGGTTTTAATAAAAACATTTTCCCATATTAAAACCAAGTTCTCTATAACCAATGGCTCTGATACCAATCTGTCACACCCCCAAAATCCCACACGCGGAGTACCACCGCTTGGAGGCGTGACTGACCAGGATCAAGCCACCAATTATATCAAACATAGCATTTAATAGAAATCAAAGACATAATTGATGTTCAAAACCAAACACTGTTTAAGTAGCGGAAGCATTAAATGTAAAACCCAAAACATAAGTATCAACGTGTGAATGTAAAAGTATTTAATAAGCATTCACGAGTTCTTGTCCACAACGACCTGCTTCTCCTCTGGTGCAAGCTCCAAGTATACCTAAGGTCCTGCAAGGCATGCAGCAAATAATCAACAAACTAGTTGAGCGAGTTCACAGAAAGTAAGTTCATAACGTAATGCATAAGAATGGCTAGTGGGGGCTTCCCATACTAGTGTGTACTAAAGGTGGGGGCTTCCCATGTTCATCCTGGTCAATGAGGGCTTCTCATTAACGGTACTTACTAGACTAACTTCCGACCATGTGTTCTTCTTTACCGAGAACAGGAAAACGTACAGGATCACGTAGGCTTTACGTGACGTGCCCTTCCCCGAGGACAGTGGTACGTGTGGGGGCTACGTAGGCTTTACGCAGCGTGGCCTTCCGACCTGGAAGCCAGTGAATGGTATTGGGTTACGTAGGCTTTACGTAACGTGTCCTTCCCGACCCGGGAGACATATGGCAATCGTACTGGGTTACGTAGGCTTTACGTAACGTGTCCTGACTAACCTGAGGACGATGGTCTATAGTCTGGTATATGCGTAAGTACGAGTAATCATTCCACATTCATCATATCCAACCCAATTCCCAACCCGGGAATCCCATGCCTTGGCTGTGTGAACTCACCTTGGTTTGCTCGGCAGATACACAAATAAAAGACTCTTGACTAACAGGTTAACCACGTCCTAACAGATTACCACACAAGTCAGGTTCGGTTCAAACATTGCACGTATGTATCATACAGGTGAACACGTTGTTAGCACGTAATTATCATGGCAACCACGTATGTATATCTTAGCAACCCGAAATCAGTCAAACAATATGGTTAACATGTGTGAAGTAGAACAAGCCCAATAACATGCATAAGAGATCCAACATCAATTGATCCAAACATATAACAATTCAAGCATAGTGGTCTCGGCCCAAATAAATAAAACACGATAGTGGACTTGTGCGATCCAATAATGTGAACGGCCCACATAGATGACTTGTGCGGTCCGTCATATTACATACAATTTTAACATATTACGGCCCGGTTCAGATTATGGCCCAATTAAAACGTTTAGTGAACTTGTGCGGTCCAACAGTGTGAGCGGCCCACACAATAACTTGTGCGGTCCGGATACAGTTGTGCGTCTAGGCGGACTGGGCTGCCCGGCCCATCATCAAACGACTTGTGCGACCAGGCAGTTTGGGCTTGTGCGATGGATATTGGGCTGTCCGGCCCAAAGTACAGTCTTGTGCGACCAGGCTGCCTTTGTGCGACTGGGCTGCACTTGTGTGATTGGACCTGTTTGTGCGAACCGTGACCTTTGTACGTTTGGCCCGTTTGTGCGTGTGGTCCATTTGTGCGGTTGGACCATCTTGTGTGAGTGGACTTCTTGTATATCAAGAAATCTTGTACGATTGGTTTAACAAATTTCCCATAATTCATGCTAACAGTTACAATCAATTAACTATTTCCAAATTTAACCCTTGCCAATTAACACAATATCAACAATTTACTTAACAAGATATCGATCAAACAGGGATTTCAAGTACCAATCCTTATGAACCCTAATCTTGATTCAAGGCATAATAATAATTAACAACTCTAATCAAATCTGAAATCATCACACATGACAATCCGGGACATATAGCATATCAATTATCATTAGATCTACATCATACCCATCAGATTCGTGTGTGAACATTTACAATACATGAGGGCCGATTACATAACAAGAACATGTATAATTACATTAACATCCTCAATCATACAAGAACCCTATGACAAGTATCAACATATCACACACAATAAATTAAACACTAACCGATTACGAGTGAGGTGTGTGATCCGGGCAAGGGTACTCCTTGGTGCCGTCGGGTTTCAAGCAGCCGAGAGAGAGAGAGAGACAAGATAGAGGAGCTAGGGTTTTTAGAACTTGTGTGTGTGTGATACGTTTGTAACAATTGAGATACAATTCCCCCTCATGTGTCCTTGTACGCAATAAGCAATGGGCCGGCCCTTTACTTGGGCTGCCCTTGATCCGAGCACATGATGTGCGGCCCAAATAGCTAGCTTGTGTGATCTTGTGTGAGTGTGTATTTGTGTGATTGGGCTACATTGTATACATACACATGCGTTTACACAACACACGCAACAAATAGATATATCATTCACGTAATCATTCACTTAACATACATACATGCACGTAATAGTAAAACATTCATTAAAACACACAAGTCACATTACATTCAATAATATTCGCTTAATCAATCAAGTTCACATAGTCGTGGCATAAACGTTACATCAAAGCGAGTCTAAAGTTCGAGTTGTCACACATAACAACCACGATTACCAATTATTTAAAGCATCACGTCCCATACCATGACATAATAAGTAGCATAGTTATTACAGACAAAACAAAGACAAAATAGTTCTGTTCCGACAACTCAGATTTTCAAATAAAGATAAATTGTTTGTTTGTTTCTAAGACTCCAACCTAAGCTCGATTCCATCAAGTAGCAAATAAGCATCCTAAGCATCAATCACATACGTTAAAATAAAGGTCAATACATAAAATGTAAATGTGAGCATACAAGTTTGGTATAGCATATAGAGTTCGAAATAGTTTACGCGTAACCAGCATATGTAACTATTGGTGCATGCGTCTGTCGACTTCGTCTTGTATCGAGTCTTATACTAGATTGTTAGATCAGGGCACGTTGTTTGAGATAGTAGAATTAGAGGTAATTTCGCTTGAGACATGTAATTCCGCTTGAATGTGACATGTACCATTTCAAGCGAAATCAGATTTGTTAATTCCGCTTGAAATGGCATGTACCATCTTCAAATTGAATCAGAAGTCTATATATAGCAGTTCAAGCGAAATCATAGGTAACAGTTGATGATTTGGATACCGAGGTGCTGCCGGTTTTTCCAGTGATTGTAATCAGTGTTAAATCAATCAAAAAGAAGTTTAAAGTGATATTCAAGCTGTTTCGAAGTCTGTTTCTTAGTTTCCGCCTCTGAAACAGATCAAGATCTCTTCTGATTGACTCGTTTGGGTCACAACACGATCCTACAAGTGGTATCAGAGCTCAGGAAGAGGAGTTTTTACCGATTCAGCTCAAAATTTCTGTTTTCTACACCTTCTTTTCAAAATTAACAAATTTTTACGGTTAAAATCGGCTAATTTTCTCATATATTGTGTAAAACTGTGTTTTAACAAACCCTTGAGAGTTTCAGAACAAAATTCGGATTAAAAGTGATAAAATGGACTAAAAAGATAATTCCGCTTGAACGAACATCTTTGATTCCGCTCGAAATTGAGATTTCGCTTGGCTGTTTCCGCTTGAAAAGCTAAGGTTATTTCAAGCGAAATACCTTATTCCGCTTGAAAAACGTTATTCCGCTTGAAAGTTTGAAACGAAATCAGTGATTTCGCTTCAAACGTAATTTCGCTTGAAATTCAAACGAAATCAAGTGATTCCGTTTGAACTTCTTATTCCGCTTGAAACCTTAATTTCGCTTGAAGTTGTTATTTCAGGTTGATTTCGCTTGAAGGGTGATCTCGCTTGAAATACCTTATTCCGCTTGAAAAGTGCTGCTTTTGAAAAACGTGTTACTGAATCATGAGTGAAGAATTTTATAACGCATTCGCCACATCTCCGACTACTCCGGCTTCCATTGCTCAAAACATGAATTTGGAAAATGAGACTGGAACAATGCAAAAACCCCCGAAACTAATGAGCATTGAGGAGTATTACGGATGGAAAGATAGGTTTGAAAATTGGGTCCAAGCAAACCATTTGAGAGCTTGGGAATGTACTTTGAAGAAGTATGTTCTACCACGTACAGATCTGCAAGTTGAAAAAGAAATCTCGGAATTCAATGACAAAGAACGTGACATGTACAAAGCTGAAAAGATGATGATTAGTCTACTTCAGCAAGCCATTAAAGAAGACATCTTTGTATTGCTTCAACATGACAAAACTTCAAAATCAATTTGGGATGCTCTTTAAATCAAATTTGAGGGAAGTGAAAAGATGATTAAGAGCAAAAAGGCACTGCTTAAAAAAGAATTTGATCTTTTCACAAGTTTGCCAGGGGAAGATAGAAAGAAACTAATTGAAAGATATTGCCATTTAGTGAGATCTATGTCAATGTTAAGCATAACCAAAGATCGTGAAGAATGGGTCGACAAGTTAGCTGACGCTTTACCTCAAAAGGAGTGGGGTACTTACTTGATGATCTTAAAGAACATTGGAGTATATGATGATTTGACGATTTCTCAGTTCATCGAGAAGATTGAGGGTCAAGATCTTGAACAGCGAAAGATTGCAAGGATGAATAATCCGAGTTGTCAACAAGACGTGAAAATGTATTACAAAGGCAGTGTTCAAGAGGTTGAAAGAAGTCCGAAAATACAAACTGCGTTTAGTGCTGGAAACTCATCTGAAAATGTTGAACAAAGTCCTAATAGCAGCAGTGGTTTCTCTTCATACCCAAGTGTCAATCCAAAGAGTGCATCATCAAGTTTCCATTCTCAAAGTACAAACAGTGGTGGTTGTGTAATACAGTGCAACATTGCATTGAATCTTCCAAAAGGTCAAAGTTTCTCTGAAGAAATTGCAAAAGATCATATGTCATTACTTGCAACTGTGCTATAATCCTATGAAGGTCTGGTTGCAGGGAGGATCGGAAATCCTATGCTGACAAAGGAGGATTACGATCAGATAGACGCCGAAGAAATGGAGCTCATGGACATCAAATGGTGTCTAGCTAGTGTTCTGAGAAAAGCTGAAAAGTTCAAGATGATTACTGGAAGAAATGATTTTCTTGATGCACATGTTTCTACTTTAGGTTTTGATAAATCTAAAGTTACGTGTTTTCGATGCAGGGAGAAAGGTCATTTCAAGTGGGAATGCAAGAATAAAGAAGCAAATGAAGCAAAGAATCCATTCGGAAAAGATGATTATTACCGGAAAGCCATATATCAACAAGTTGGTCAACAACAACAACAAGAACCACAAGTAGCTCATGGTAGAAAAGTGATAGAGGATTCTTCAAAGAGAGCATGTTTAGTGAATCAAAAAAATTTTAGCTGGGATAAATACATTTCATCCGACAGCAAAGCATGCTTAATCAATCAGGATGATGAAAGGTTACCAGAAGGTTTTAGCTGGGATATGTCTGTTGATGAAAAAGGAGAGTTTAAAGCTTTCATTGCTAAAATTGTGAAAGAACCAGATATGTTTACTGAGTGGATGAAAGCTATTGGTGTTAGTGTGAAGAATGAAGAAGAAAAATCTGTTTTATCAGATGAAAGCTCACAAAGTTCAGATGAAAGTTCAGAAAGAGAAACTGTTTTTGATCAAACACCATCTGAGTCTAGTTCTTCAGATGATAGTTCTGACAAGTCAATTGAGTTTGATCAATCACCAACTGATGACAGTGGTGATGATGAAGAAGAAAGACATATTAATGTTGCAAAAACTCATCTATCTCCTGAAAGCTTTCAATTTTATTTTGCAGATCGCTTGGAGAAGCTGAAGGAGAGACGAGCAGCAAAAGAACAAAAGCAAATGAAGTCTGAAAGTGTTGTTCAAAAAGAAGAGACTGTTCAAAATGAAGAAGTTAAAATTGTTGCTGAGGAGATTGTTGAAACTGAGAAGGTGATTGAAAGTGAAAAAGTTGTTGAAGCTGAGAAAATCAGTGAACTAGAAAAAATTGTGGAAGTCATCAAGCCTTGCTCAAAGTGTCTAGAATCTTGCAAAGAATGTGCAGCAAAAGACGAGAAGTTGGCTGAGCTTGAGAAGATGAAGGAACAATTACTGTTCAATCTCAATTACGTGAAGGAATCTTATGATGTATTGAATAGAACAATAACTGGTCTTCAAAAGACAAATTCTGAGAGAGAAGACGCTTTGACAATGATGAATGCAATGATGATGACGAAGCAAAAAGCTATAAACTATTACATTGAGGATTGTGCCAAGCTGAAACAAGAAATGGAGACTGAGAAAATTGAGAATGAGAGAATCAGACGATTATTACAGAGTTATTCTAGTTCTGATTATCTTATTGATCGAATTTATCCAACTGTTGTAGGTTTCGAAGCATTTCAGGATGAAAAGCCAAAGAAGAAGGATGCTGGTAAGAAATCGAGTGTTAGCTATAACAAGTGTCCGCCTCCGATCTGGGAAGTTATTCTCCCAGAAAACCAAATGAGGAGCAAGTTCAAAAGGCAGTCAATATAAAACTGAAGTCTGCTATAACCGATGAATTACCAGAAAACATTGACGTCACTTTCACATCGTCTGACACTGATCATGAGTCTGAGTTAATAAAAAAGGTGGTCGATCAGGTGTTGGATACAGATGAGGAGTCTGAGTCAAAGTCTGAGTCTGGAGGTTCAAGTTCACCAGTCAACAGTTCAAAATCGTTGGTTAAACGGGCTTACAGTAAAGAGTTTTTGTTATTAAAATCAAATTTGAATGATGAAACATTCGAAGTAGCATATATTTTGAATGATTCTGACAAATTATATTCTGACAAAGAGTTTCCAATAAGAAGTGTTAGATTTGAAATGATCAAAAAGGTTTTTAAAATGACAAAAATTAATATTTCCGAAATAAAAGATTTAAATCTTACTGAAAAACCTAAAAAATACCCTTCAAGAGTTCAACAGCGATTAAACAAGAAAAAGGGTTACAGTTCTGGTTCTGGTTCTGGTTTTTAAAAGAAATCAAACCATAATGGTAACTACAAAAAGAAAGGATTAGGTTTCGTTCCACCTGAAAGTTATAAAAATGACAAAATTATTAAAACAAACACAAAATTTGTTTCAGGAGGAAGTGCTGAAGAAGAACAGAAGAAACCTTTCTGGAGACAATCAAACAAGGAGTTTCTTGCTGAGAGGAAAGGAACTGGAGTCTTTCATAGAAAAGAGACTAGAACCTGTTACAAGTGTAATGAAGTTGGTCACATTGCATGGAACTGCTCTCAAGCTACAAAGACAAAACAGGGAGTCTCTGAAAAACTTAAAGAAAAAATTGTCGATGTTGAACCACCAACTGAGAAATTCAAAATTTTTAAAAATTCAACTTATGAAGTTGGTGAGTGTTCAAAGAAAAATTTTTACAAAAGGAGAGCCAAAGACAACCAAATGTGGGTTGTTAAGAAGTTTGATGAGAAAGATGGCAATGATTCTGGTTCCACAAAGCCAGAAGAGCCACAAGTTGAGATTAAAGAAGAGAATTCAGTGCCTTCAGTAGATGATGTTGATTTTCCATCTTTGAAGGATGAAAATGTTAAACAAAAAGTTGGTAAGGTTGAGATCTCAAATCAATTCTATTTTGAAAAGAAGGAATTTGATGTTGAGAAAGCTTTTAATGGCAATGTGAAAAAGATTTTTGAGAAAATGGTCGAGGGAAAGGCCAAAGGGGTTAATGATCTTTATGCTACAAAGAAAGCAACTTATAACCCAACTGAATCAGAGTTAAAATCACCCAAGGTTAGTCAGACTTGGGTGGAAATTCTTTTCCCTTAAAAATCTGACTTGCCGGAGCTCCCAAGTTTGTAATCGTGGAGCAGGAATCGGCATCATTCTTGTTAAAATAGTTTATATGAAAGATTTTAAAATTGTTGAAATTTTTACAGGTTGTGGACTTGCCAGAGCTTCCAGGTTGGTAAGTGTGAAGCAGGAATCGGCATCCTTATTGGTAAAATGATTTTGTGTAGATGTGGTATTCCTACAAGTGGTAAATCAGGGACATTAAGTTGTACTTGATTTTCTTACAAGTGGTACAGAGGTGTGGTCTGACAAAGTGATTACTCAAGGTCATTAATTTGAACTTGATGTAATCCTCATATAAGTGGTTGAAAAACAAGGTGATGAATTGATCCCCGAACCTACAAGTGGTTAAAACAAAACTTATTTTCTGAAAAAACTATTTTGATTAAAACAAACTTGAGTGTTTTGAAATCTTAATGGGAAAATAGTTTGTTGAAAGGGGGAGTTCCGATTGTTTATGCCTAGTGGATGGCGAATTGAAGCGATTAGATATCAGTTGTCATTTTTTTCTTGTACAGTTTGTTCTTAATTTTCTTTAAATGTGTTTGCATTTTAGGGGGAGTAAAAATTTCAGAAAATCCAAAAACATTAGAAAATTTGAAAAAGCCAAAAACATGATAAAAACAAAAATGAGTTTTGTTGTGAAAAAAGAGGAAATGATAGTACATCAGTGGACTATCACAACATGCTAAAGAAATGGAAAGTTAAAAATGTGATAAATAATCTCACTGTGGATGTGCTAGTAGGTTTTTACACATTCAGTAGATTGGATTCGAGATATAAACCTAAATTTCAAACTTGCTTATATCGTGGGGAACATTTCTTAGATATATGGGTAACCCCCGAAATCTTGTTTGAAAGGTCCCTCTTTCTGAGATACTAGGTCTTTATACTCAGTGATATCTGGGGTATTATCCCGGGACTTCTGATTTTGCGGAAGCAATGGCCTAGTCCTCGTATAATACTTTCTGTAAATGCTTGAAATATAGCGCCGCCCTCATCATAAAAATGATGAAACATTGAAACATGCTAATCATGTGCTGTTGAAGAAAAGATCCTCTAAAGGGGACACACCGAAAGTCGAGCCGTCATCTCTTTGCTGAATGGAAGTTCTGACCTGAGCTCTCATGGTTTCGCATCTAACCCCTTACAGATATCATCTAGGTATACTCACCTTTAAGACTGAATATTGGGATCTGGATACGGGAGTATATTCAAGTAGTGGGACACGCGGATAAGTTTAAGTTATTAAGACATTAATCTAGTATCTCGAAACAGTTGAACTTTGTGTGAAAATTTAAGTGGATCAATATACTGACAATCTAAGTGAATTGTTTAGAACTTAAAATGAAATGAAGCTTAACGGTGTTGGTGTTTTGTCTCATAAACTGATATGATCCTCTTACACAAACTCTAAAAAAGATTGTCTGTAAATATTTCTTTACTACATTTCTTTTTACTCATAAAATCCAAAAAGATTTTCAGTGTGTTTTTAGCATAAATTTTGAAAAATTCAAAAAGATTTTAGACAACTGATGTTGGAAAGCTGATTTTCAAAATTCTAAGTGCTGAACATGATGAACAGGTTTGGGAAAGCTTGTTTGAAGATGTTTAAAAAAATTGATATTTTGACAAGTGTTTCATCAGAAACTTTTAATGGTAAATCATTTTGAGATTGGATTCTCAAGTGGTTAGCAGAAAGAAAATTTTTCAAAATGTTAAAATTGTGAAATTTATTGTGAGGTAGAGTCTGTGCAGGTAGGGCAAGGTTACGATCCTGGAACTGATGCTACTGATGAACTTAAAGAATCAAGAGATCTGATCCTGAGCAAAAGGAGAGCTAGGTTTTCGGTTTCGGATCAAGTCAAGGGAGAGTTTGCTAGAGAAAGAAGAATTTGGAGAAAGGCGAAAGCCAGGTCGAGATTCTGGAAGCCCGAAGACTGGTAAAGACTGAAGACGTTGAAGACTCGACACTTAAGACTCGTCAACATTCGAGGGGGAGTCTGTTGGTGCATGCGTCTGTCGACTTCGTCTTGTATCGAGTCTTATACTAGATTGTTAGATCAGGGCACGTTGTTTGAGATAGTAGAATTAGAGGAAATTTCGCTTGAGACATGTAATTCCGCTTAAATGTGACATGTACCATTTCAAGCGAAATCAGATTTGTTAATTCCGCTTGAAATGGCATGTACCATCTTCAAGCGGAATCAGAAGTTTATATATAGCAGTTCAAGCGAAATCATAGGTAACAATTGATGATTTGTATACCGAGGTGCTGCCGGTTTTTCTAGTGATTGTAATCAGTGTTAAAGCAATCAAAAAGAAGTTTAAAGTGATATTCAAGCTGTTTCAAAGTCTGTTTCTTAGTTTCCGCCTCTGAAACAGATCAAGATCTCTTCTGATTGACTCGTTTGGGCCACAACACGATCCTATAGTAACATGTATAAAGTGAAGGCAAGTAGGTTATTGACAGAGAAACATGCACAGACGTGACTGCGAGTTGTAGAATGCGCAACACATATCCCCACTAGGACACGTGAAGTAAAGGCCTTAACAACCCCTGTCCACGATAGGTGCTGAGTCCAAACTATAGTACTATCGTTGCTAAGGTGTCAGGCAACAATCACTGTGTTAACATAACATACAAGCATTCATCGTAAACACGTAGCATGCAATAATGGTCAGTGTATAAATAGTGTTTGCGTTGTGTGATTGGTGTGATTTGAATATAGATAACGTATGTAACACCCAAAAGTGCGTAAAGCAAAAAGGGTTCGAGTTTACTCACAGATTGTGTTTAATAATAAACACAGCCTTGGATTGAAGGGAGCGCTGAGAGAGATTAGCCTGAACAGTTAATGATAGCATAAATGGTAAGAGGCGCGTAACACGGTGCGAAGTGTCAAAGAATCGGACGATAATCCGATCGGATGGCAATCCGATCGGGTGGCCGGTCGATCAGGTGATAATCCGTTCGGATGGTCATCCGATCGGGTGACCATTCGATTGGATTGTTACCTCGTTTGGGAAGGATGTGTTTGTGTATGATGGCTTGAACTTTGAAGTTTTCGTTGTAGCATTTTGAAAACAGAGAAGTATCTCTACCCTTCAGGTCGGTCGATCGAACGACCGTTCGATCGGGTGACGATCCGATTGGTGGACACTTAGTAAGAACAAGTTCACAACAGTTTGTCACTCAAGCGGATTGTAGTCCGATCGGGTGGCAATCCATTTGGAACTGTCTATGTATTGAACATGTTGAAAATTGTTTAAGCGTTGAAGTTCAAAACATCACAGGGTCGGATGGTCGTTCGATCGAGTGGCAATCCTATCGGACGGCAATCCGTTTCGATGTTCAAAATCCTTGGAAGTTGAAATATAGTTTAAGTATGGGGCCAAGTGCAAGCCGATCGGACGACTGTCTGATCGGGTGGCAATCCGATCTGGTGGCAACCCGATCGGGCGGCAATCCGTCTGGCGGTCTGATCGTCTTAACACTTGTTTGTTTGAAAGTTTTGTAGTTTTGATTCGAGACGATTTGATAACGTGCCAAACAACGGAACCCTCATCAAGACTCGAGTAACCTGAACGGATAGGAATCACCCTAGTCCGGTCAGTTGACTGTTCGAAACGGTGTTTCATGTTTAACCCGAAATTAGTAGTCTTCTGGATAGAATTTAGATCTTGAACTGATACATCACTAAGAAAGAGTAGAAGACCAGAACGAGCTCCGATTCTATCGGTTTGAGTGCATTGAGTGTAAAAGAGTTGAAAGAAAGTTAGAAAACCATCTTTCAATCCTTTACACCTTGAATATGTTCATATCTATGCAAGATCTTTGTTTATTCATGTGGAAATCATTTGGATCTAAGTTGTTCTTGGTGGATTGAGGCCAAAACATGAAGTTCATAAGAACCTCATGATGACATCATCCTAGAACACCTTTAATCTAGTGATTTCAAGGTTAAAAGTTAAGATTCAAAAGATAGAAAGGTGTAGGAGTGCGTGTAGATCAAGAAAGTACAAGATTTAGGTTGAAAACTTACAAGAATCGCGAGAAATCGGAAGAAAGGTGGGCTAGAGCGAGTTGAGTCGAGTGAGAGCTGTCACATCAAGTGATGTGACATATGAAGGGTATTTATAGGGTTTCCCAAAATGAAAAGTGGGGGAAAGTGGCTTGGTCGATTGGGTGGCAGCCCGATCGGGTGGCAACTCGATCGGGTGGCAACTCGATCTGTTGGCCACTCGATCAGGTGGTAACTCGATCGGTTGGCCACTCGATTCAAGTGTTTGGCGCGACGAGTTTTGCTGTTTCGACAACTCGATCGGTTGGCCACTCGATTCAAGTGTTTGGCACGACGAGTTTTGCTGTTTTGATTTACGTGTCGAGCGTTGCGATGCAATAGAGTTTCCCATTAATCCCAACTACTATATCTAATATACAATCATCCTAAATAACTTACGTTTAGCGTCCGCGATTCGATTGCGATAGAGTTTCGATTGCGTTTTGATTAATCACCACAGCATAGACATAAATAAACATGCACAAGTAACACATAATTAGCACACACACGTAAAACAATATCCAGAACACATAATTCGGGTTGCGAGTGCGATTGCGATACGCAATTAAGCGATAAAACATGCGATAAATAGCGAATAAATCTTGATTATTAACAAGTACTCCACATAATACAACTAATGCAATAAAACAAATAGATTATCTACAAGTCAAAGTAGTCAAAACAGGAATTGAGCAAGGAGTGACAGATCGCAATTAGCAATCTTTTCTTCCTTTGACTTCAATTTTGACTTTGTCTTTCGGAACCCGGGGTGTTACAGCCTCCCCTAGTTAAAGGAATTTTGTCCCGAAATTAGGCTTCAGCCGTAACAAACAACTGCGGGTACTTCACCTTCATGTCGCTTTCGAGTTCCCAAGTGAACTCTGCACCTCGCTTGCCTTCCCAGCGAACCTTCACAATGGGAATGCGAGAGCGCCTGAGCTGCTTGGTTTGTTGGTCCATGATCTCGACAGGCTTCTCCACGAAGTGTAGTGTTTCGTTTATTTGGAGGTCCTCTAAAGGAACTTGTAAATCATGCTCAGCAAGACACTTTCTTAGGTTCGACACATTGAAAGTCGGGTGAACGTGGTTAAGTTCCTCTGGTAGTTCGAGTCTGTAGGCCACTTTTCTGATCCTTTCCAGAATCTTAATGGGTCCAACATATCGAGGCACGAGCTTTCCTTTCTTCCCGAATCTGACCACACCCTTCCAAGGTGAAACCTTTAGGAGTACATGGTCGCCAACGTCAAATTCAAGGGGCTTGCGGCGTCTATGGGTGTGTAACATTTGTGCTTGAAATCATTATGAACAGTTTAATTATCAATAAAACAATGTTATTTGATCCCAATGTTTGTTTGGTTGTGTTTTACATTTTTCATGTTTTGACTTTTGTTCAATTTCAAACTCTACATCGCTTTCTGGAGAATTATACGCAAACTGGTGCGTAAACGTACTCAGTTTAATGCGACAAATACTCCGAAACATCAACATATACTCAACATACCTTAAATAAACTTTACATAACTTAGATATAAGTTTTGAAGGCTTTGGTATGGCAAAAACAAGTTAATTCGCTTACAGGGACTAAACTTGACAAACTGTGAAAGTATGCCAATTTGAACTGTAACAAACATTCCGGAACATGACCATAAGTTAAACACACCTTAAATATCCTTTACATAGCTTAGAAATAGGCTTTCAGAGGTTCGGTGTGCTAAAATAAACTTTTGGATCATTCAGGGACTAAAAGTGTCAAAAAGTGCATAAGTTTGCACTTTCGCGCATAACTTACGTTCTGAATACACCCGGACATCCAAAAATTTATGTAAGCGTCCTAATATTATGCCTTAGTGTTTGGCATGAGAAAAATCCATTCGTCGCGCAATTTGGATCGTTTTTCGCGCTTATGCGCATTCCGTCGTAATTAAGCGAACATCGCGATCGTACGACCAAAAGAACCAACATCTGACATATTTTTAAGCATGCTTCATGTCCTTAATGTTTAGGCATAATTTTAGGGCCTTAAAGATGGCTTAACGGGCCTTGAACGCGTCGGAAATGGCCTTAAACCACAGCAGGGACCTAAACTGTCATTTCTGAAACTTATTTTCTGATCTGGACTCCCAGGCGGGGGGCGTAAGCCCTGTCTAAATCTTCACGCGGGCCGCGTCAGCCCTACAGATGCAGAAACTCATTTTTCTTGCAAAATTTGGCCTTTCAAGCACCCAAGCGGCAATGCCTCTTCACAATCTCTGGGGTTAGGGTCATATTTTGATACCACAACATCTTGACAAGTGTACGAATGAGATCAAGGCACGATATTCAAGAAACGATCCTAACGGTCTTGCTTTTCGTATAAATACCCCCCATTTGTGTTAAAACCCACAAAATCTGATCTAAAGCTCTAAGTTGAGGCCTTTGCTTCATACCTGAGCTCCTGGATCGAGATTAGCTTTCGGGGACCCTTTCGTAAGTGTTCTTTCGTTCTTTTAATCACTTTCTAGTCCTAAAGTCAAACTTTGTTTGATTTTCTGCGTTGACCAGCTAATGGTCAACACGAAGTTCGTTGGAACTTCATAACATGAGCGTGATCACGATGGTTATAGTCCATAGTGACTACACCTACTGATCACCACGTTATCTAGGCTCAGTGACGAGTCGTAGTTTCGGCCAAAATGCGCATTCTTGCGTATTTTGTAACTAAACTACTCATAGGTATCAAAACCGTTTGTTTTGATGCCAAACCTGCTTTCTGAACTTAGTTAAGCATGTTCTAACATGCTTAGCTCGTCACTTTTAGTATAGTGCTTATATAGGGTCGTAAGGTAAGCGATCTAAACAATCGCTTATACTTTCGAACCCGACCCATTTGGTCAATCTTTAGGATCCGACCAAACACTTTAGGTGACCATAGTTGTATAGGGAATAACCTTCCGAGGTTATACCTTATTGTCACGACGTTAGGCGTTCCAAACACGTTTTACGTGAACGACGCGTTAAGGTAGCATAAGTTACCTAAACGGGTCGTAATGGGTTGTAAGCACTTAGGATAGGTTTCATTTTAGAATGTAGGCCTTGTTAAACCATATTATACAAGTCTCTATACTCGTTTGGTTTACGAACCCTCATTCTATTCAATCTTCCGAATTTGGTCCGGTATATTAATATAGCTACCTATTAGGTGCCATTTGATATTCCATGATCTCTAGCATTGTGTGATTATTACACAAGGACTTCAAAGCAATCTCAGGTGAGTACATAGACCCCTCTTTTACTATTTTCCAAACTGTTTTGGGGTGAAACACATGTGCCTACTTATTACTTTCATGCTTTCCTGTTTTCACATCATATACTTGTTATGTTTATTAGTACATTATAGTACATGATTTCATTACATTCTATGCTATGTATGCCCATTGTGTGCGTACTTAGTACATCGCTTTACATTACATTTTATGATATGTATGCCCATTGTGTGCGTACTTAGTACATTATTTTACATTACATTCTATGCTATGTATGCCCATTGTGTGCGTACTTAGTACATCATTTTACATTGTTTTTCTGCTATGTATGCCCATTGTGTGCGTACTTAGTACATTTATTCATCACATGCTCACATTTTGTTATGACATTTGGTTTGTTTAAATTATACTATGTACATTCATTAACACCGATTATGCCGCCGTTAGTAGGTAATGGTACCATAGGACTTGACAACCCCCATTCCTGAAATCTCGGGTTTGTTTGGATTGGAAGGAATGACTGAATACGATAAACATAACACATATAGACCTTTAATTTGTTTAAAGGTCTATCACCACAGTCACAAAGGCTTGAATGTATGCATTTTCACAATACCGCATAAATGTTTGTATCAGTATAGCATGCATTTGTTCCACAAAACATAACTTTGACTTAAACTATGTTTAATTCAATACCCTGTTTTTGTGCATTTTTACCTATGGCCTAGTTGATATATTTCACATGCCATACATGATATTTTGGATACACATTACAATGATTTACATTAAACATAAACAATTTGACATTGATATACACATTTGGTGGTTTACATTAGACATGGACACTTTGATACGGTTTACACAATAACACTTGACAATTGATTTATACATGAACAATATACTTTGGTGGTTGGTTTGGGAAAATGGTTTGAGTAACGTGGCGTATGTAATATGATACAAACATGGTGGATACGCCGCTGGTACTTCCTATATATAAATGTTTGTATAATATTACCTATCGTAGCATTATTTAAATCATTTCAGTTTAGACATATTACGTTTTACAAAAATAACATATTCTTCACAAGACATTATTTTTACAAACAATTTATCTTATACAAACTTATTTTACTAGGTTATTCATTTGACCTTACATTTTATTTATACATATCATCTGATCTTATCGTTTTTCATATGATTTACAAAACAAAACGATTTACAAGGTTCATGACTGACTGTTATTAAACGTTTTCTTTAAACTCAAGTCATGAATCCCATTTTCACAAAACCTATGTATCTCACAGGCGTTTTTATGCTGACGTACCTACTTTCACATGTGTTTTTAGGAGCTGTCGCTTAGGATGATGATTGTGACACTAGGGCGGACCTGTGCCTTAGAGACATAAAAAGAAGATAGACTTAGTTTGAATATGTTCTGAACACTTTATTTCCTGTTTTGAAACAATGTAACACTCGTGTTTAATAAATAAAATATAACTTTGTATGCCATAGTTGTGAAACAATTAATTCTGTCTCAACACTCCCCGACGTTTCCGCCGCGGTTGCATGTTATACGCGGTCGGGGTGTGACAGAAGAGTTGGTATCAGAGCCAATGGTTATAGGGAATTAGGTTATTAGTAATGCTTTGACCTAGACTATAACTTTCTAGGACCCTAACACAAGTTATCTTGTATTTGGATTTTAAAACATGCACTTCACCTATCCTTGGGTGATAACCACAACGAGAACATCGATTCCGAATCCGCTTTGAAAATTTATCATCTGTTCTAGGATGATTGATTACTAGGTTTTGAATCCTCTGTTATATGGTTTTGAACCCCTTTGAATTTTCAAAAATCTCGTCAAGGTTTTCGGGTTTTAATAGTGTGAACACATGCGAACTGGAAGAGTGAATGCCTGTACCTTGAGTTTTCTGTCTAAGGTTAGAGTGTTCGTACAAATCCACATAATCGGACCAGTCACTCTTACCTGGGAACTCTTGGGGTGAGTGCTCACTTATAGGCGAACATGTCTTCGCGATACATTATTTTTGACCCATTTACTTTGATTAGACATTGTGTATCGCTTGTTTGCTTAGCGATGCATAACCACCATCTTTGCTTTTGTTGATTTTGTTTCATCTCATTCTCTTCATCCAATCATCTCACTCGTTTCCTTTCATGTTTTCCTCTTCTAGAATGCCTCCTCGACGCGACAATCAAGTAGCAAATGCCGAACTGGCAGAAATTATTGCACAGCAGATGGCTGCTGCACTTCCAAACCTCTTTGCTCAATGGAACCAAGCCAACAACAACAACAATGCTCCATGCAATTTCAAGAATTTTATCTCGGCTAAACCACTCAAGTTTAGTGGTTCTAAGGGAGCAACTGGGCTTCTTCAATGGTTCGAGAGCATTGAGAATACATTCTGGCACGTGCAGTGTCCTGACAATCGTAAGGTCGAGTTTTCTTCGAGTGTGTTTCAAAAGAGGGCTCTTACATGGTGGAACGGGGTTATGAGGGATCGCGGTGCAGAAGTTGCTCTAGCTCAGGCATGGGCTGAACTTAGGGCACTGATGATGAGGGAATTCTGTCCTCGTCATGAGCAGCGAGCTTTGGAGAAGGAGTTTGATGACTTAAAACAATACAGTGGCGAGCACCGGGCATATACTGATAGGTTTGCGGAGTTGAGTCTGCTTTGCCCGACAATGGTTGCCCCACTCGACAAGGCCATCGAAAGGTACACCGACGGCCTACCTGACTCGGTACAAGACATCATTACTGGTAGTAACCCTACCACACTCCGTCAGGCGATTGAGTTATCAGCGATACTGACTGAGTCGCAGATTCGAAAGGGAAAGCTGCACAAAAAGGGTGACAAGGGTAAGAAGCAGGCAGCTGACCAAGAAGATAGCAAGAAAGGTCAAAACAAGAAAGGAAAGGAGTCTGGTTCTACAAGGGGGTCTAGGAAGCGGAAGGCTTCCCAAAACTATGTCGTTACTGCACAGGCTCAGACTGCACCAAATCAGCCTGCGCAACCACTGGCCAAGAAGCCTTATCTTGGCAATGCACCTTTGTGCAACAGGTATAACGGCCATCACCCACCACATGTGCAGTGTCGTCAATGCACCAACTGTGGGAGAAATAGTCATCTTGCTGCCACCTGCCGCATTCCTGCTAACCAGAACCAAGCTCAACAAATTGCTCAGCCTCTTGCTCAGCAACAAGGTCAAGCTGCACGACCTCATTTTCCTCCTGGTTCGTGCTACAATTGTGGGGATCTGACCCACTACAGAAACCGGTGCCCAAGGCTAGCCAACCAGAATCAGAATCAGGCTCAGGCTCGAGGTCGAGTCTTCAACATGAATGCACAAGAGGCACAAGCAGATGATAATGTGGTGAACGGTACGTTCTTTATTAATAATCAGCCAGCATCTGTTCTTTTTGATTCGGGTGCCGACAAGAGTTTTGTGTCATTATCTTTTGAACCATTGCTTCGCGTGTCTAGAATGAAACTAGGTAAACCATTGACAGTAGAAGTGGCTAGTGGTGAACCCATTGTTCTTGATTCTGTTCTCTGCAACTGCCAATTGAACCTTAACAACCATCTTTTTCCTATTGACCTCACGCCTATGCAACTTGGAAGCTTCGACGTTGTTGTGGGTATGGATTGGTTAGCCAAGTATCGCGCAGAGATAGTTTGTTTTGAGAAGATCATTCGCATGCCGCTTTCGTCAGGTGAGATCCTACAGGTTCGTGGTGAGAAACCTGCTGGTGGTCTTAAACTCATGTCTTGTTTTAAAGCTCAGAAGTATCTGCGGAAGAACTATATGGCATTTTTGGCACATGTCGTAGCAGATAAGGGCAAAGGTAAATCTATTCAAGATATTCCTGTTGTTCGGGATTATTCTGAAGTGTTCCCTGAAGATTTACCTGGTCTACCCCCAGCACGCCAAGTCGAGTTCCGTATTGATCTCGTACCTGGTGCAAATCCCATTGCCAGAGCTCCATATCGTCTTGCACCGTCCGAGATGCAAGAGTTGTCTAAGCAACTTCAGGAACTCTCCGACAAAGCTTTATCTGTCTTAGCTTTTCACCTTGGGGTGCTCCCGTTCTTTTTGTCAAGAAGAAGGATGGATCTTTTAGGATGTGTATCGATTATCGTGAGCTCAACAAGCTCACCATCAAGAATCGATATCCCCTACCTCGCATCGGTGATCTCTTTGATCAATTGCAAGGCGCTTCTTATTTTTCAAAGATTGATCTGCGATCTGGATATCATCAACTTCGTGTGCATGAAGAAGATATTCCCAAGACAGCGTTCCGCACTCGCTATGGGCATTATGAGTTCACAGTCATGCCATTCGGTTTGACTAATGCTACTGCTGTTTTCATGGACTTGATGAATAGGGTCTGCAAACCTTATTTGGATAAGTTCATCATCGTTTTCATTGATGACATTTTGATATATTCTAAGACGCGAGCTGATCATGAGCAACATCTTCGTCTTACTTTGGAACTCCTAAAGAAAGAGCAACTTTTCGCCAAATTCTCCAAGTGTGAATTCTGGCTTAAAGAAGTTCAATTCTTAGGACATATTGTCAACGAACAAGGTATTCATGTAGATCCCTCCAAGATCAGTGCAATTAAGGATTGGGATACGCCTACTACTCCTACTTAAGTTCGTTCTTTTCTTGGTCTTGCGGGTTATTATCGCCGCTTCATTGAAAATTTCTCAAAGATTGCAGTTCCTTTAACTGCTCTAACTCAGAAGAACAAGCCATTTGATTGGGGATTCAAGCAAGAGGAAGCATTTCTAACTTTAAAACAAAACTTTGCGACGCGCCTGTCCTAACCTTGCCCGAGGGCAATGATGATTTCGTCGTTTATTGCGATGCATCTAAATTAGGTCTTGGCTGCGTCCTAATGCAAAGAAACAAAGTCATAGCATACGCATCGAGGTAGTTGAAGATACATGAGAAGAACTACACCACTCATGATCTTGAGTTGGGTGCAGTTGTCTTCGCTCTTAAAATTTGGAGACACTACTTGTACGGTACAAAATGTGTGGTTTTTACTGACCACAAAAGTCTTCAGTATATCTGCAATCAGAAAGAACTCAACATGAGGCAGCGACGTTGGGTCGAACTTCTAAACGATTATGACTGCGAAATTCGCTACCATCCTGGTAAGGCAAACGTCGTAGCCGATGCTTTGAGTCGCAAGGAACGTACTAAGCTTCATTGTGTCCATGTGCAATCTGTTATTCAAGCTCAATCCAATATCCAAGCACGTATTTCTCAGGCTCAACAATCTTGTGTTTCACAAGGCTTGATGGATAAGGAATTTCCTTATCACATAACACCTGCTCTAGAACTGAAGGACAATGGATCGTATTACTTCATGGACCGTTTGTGGGTCCCGAGCCAAGATAACCTTCGTACCTTGCTTATGGATGAGGCCCATAAGTCTCGTTATTCTATTCATCCTGGCTCAGATAAGATGTATAAGGATCTTCGTATTCAGTATTGGTGGCCTGGTATGAAGAAAGACATCGCCTTATATGTATCAAAATGCCTTACTTGTCTTAAGGTTAAGGCTGAACATCAGCGTCCTTCTGGTTTGTTGGAGCAACCAGAGATCCCAGTTTGGAAGTGGGAAAACATTACTATGGATCTCATTACTAAACTCCCGCGCACAAAGAAAGGTCACGATGCCATCTGGGTAGTTGTTGATCGTCTTACTAAATCAGCGCATTTCTTGCCAATCCGCGAGGATTTTTCTGCTGACAAACTTGCTAAAGTCTGTGTGGATGAAATTGTAGCTCGACATGGTGTTCCTTTGAACATCATTTCTGACAGAGATGCTCGTTTCACTTCTCATTTTTGGAGAACCATGCAATCTGCTATGGGGACCCAACTTAATCTGAGCACAGCTTATCATCCGCAAACGGATGGTCAATCTGAAAGAACAATCCAGACACTGGAGGATATGCTTACAGCTTGTGTGATCGATTTTGGTGGTAGTTGGGATTCACATCTTCCGTTGATTGAATTCTCCTACAACAACAGTTATCACTCCAGCATCAACATGGCTCCTTTCGAGGCTCTCTATGGTCGAAAATGTCGTTCACCAGTCTGCTGGAATGAGATCGGCGAGGCTCAGCTTACTGGACCTGCCCTCATTTTAGAGACAACAGATAAGGTTAAGAAAGTTCGTGATAACCTTCAGACAGCTAGAAGCCGTCAAAAGAGTTACGCGGACCTAAAACGCAAGCCCTTGGATTTTCTAGTGGGGGATCGTGTATTACTTAAGGTCTCACCTTGGAAAGGTGTGATCAGATTTGGAAAGATAGGAAAACTTGCACCTAGATACGTTGGACCATTCAAGATCGTCGAAAGAATCGGTAAGGTAGCCTACAGACTTGAGTTACCTCCTGAACTTGGAAATGTTCATCCAACCTTTCACGTGTCCAATCTCAAGAGGTGTTTAGCTGATGAGAACCTCCACATACCGCTTGACGAAATTCGTGTTGATAAAACACTGAAATTTGTTGAGAAACCGGTGGAAATCATGGAACGTGAAGTCAAGTGGCTTAAATGCAAGCGCATTCCTTTGGTCAAGGTTCGCTGGGAATCTAAACGTGGACCCGAGTTTACTTGGGAACGTGAAGATCAAATGAAGGCGAAGTATCCGTATCTTTTTCCACGAGTTTCCTCTAAATATAATTTCGGGACGAAATTTCCACAAGTAGGGGAGACTGTAACATTTGTGCTTGAAATCATTATGAACAGTTCAATTATCAATAAAACAATGTTATTTGATCCCAATGTTTGTTTGGTTGTGTTTTACATTTTTCATGTTTTGACTTTTGTTCAATTTCAAACTCTACATCGCTTTCTGGAGAATTATACGCAAACTGGTGCGTAAACGTACTCAGTTTAATGCGACAAATACTCCGAAACATCAACATATACTCAACATACCTTAAATAACCTTTACATAACTTAGAAATAAGTTTTGAAGGCCTTGGTATGGCAAAAACAAGTTAATTCGCTTACAGGGACTAAACTTGACAAACTACGAAAGTATGCCAATTTGAACTGTAACAAACATTCCGGAACATGACCATAAGTTAATCACACCTTAAATATCCTTTACATAGCTTAGAAATAGGCTTTGAGAGGTTCGGTGTGCTAAAATAAACTTTTGGATCATTCAGGGACAAAAATGGTCAAAAAGTGCATAATTTTGCACTTTCGCGCATAACTTACGTTCTGAATACATCCGAACATCCAAAAATTTATGTAAGCATCCTAATATTATGCCTTAGTGTTTGGCATTAGAAAAATCCATTCGTCGCGCAATTTGGATCGTTTTTCACGCTTATGCGCATTCCGTCGTAATTAAGCGAACATCGCGATCGTACGACCAAACGAACCAACATCCGACATATTTTTAAGCATGTTCCATGTCCTCAATGTTTAGGCATCATTTTAGGGCCTTAAAGATGGCTTAACGGGCCTTGAACGCGTCAGAAATGGCCTTAAACCACAGCAGGGACCTAAACTGTCATTTCTGAAACTTATTTTCTGATCTGGACTCCCAGGCGGGGCGCGTAAGCCCTGTCTAAATCTTCACGCGGGCCGCGTCAGCCCTGCAGATGCAGAAACTCGTTTTCGTACAAAATTTGGCCTTTCAAGCACCCAAGGGGCAATGCCTCTTCACAATCTCTGGGGTTAGGGTCATATTTTGATACCACAACATCTTGACAAGTGTACGAATGAGATCAAGGCACGATATTCAAGAAACAATCCTAACGGTCTTGCTTTTCCTATAAATACCCCCCCATTTGTGTTAAAACCCACAAAATCTGATCTAAATCTCTAAGTTGGGGCCTTTGCTTCATACCTGAGCTCCTAGATCTTGATTAGCTTTCGGGGACCCTTTCGTAAGTGTTCTTTCGTTCTTTTAATCGCTTTCTAGTCCTAAAGTCAAACTTTGTTTGACTTTTTTGTTGACCAGCCTATGGTCAACACGAAGTTCGTTGGAACTTCATAACATGAGCGTGATCACGATGGTTATAGTCCATAGAGACTACACCTACTGATCACCACGTTATCTAGGCTCAGTAACGAGTCGTAGTTTCGGCCAAAATGCGCATTCTTGCGTATTTTGTAACCAAACTACTCATAGGTATCAAAACCGTTTGTTTTGATGCCAAACCTGCTTTCTAAACTTAGTTAAGCATGTTCTAACATGCTTAGCTCGTCACTTTTAGTATAGTGCTTATATAGGGTCGTAAGGTAAGCGATCTAAACAATCGCTTATACTTTCGAACCCGACCCATTTGGTCAATCTTTAGGATCCGACCAAACACTTTAGGTGACCATAGTTGTATAGGGAATAACCTTCCGAGGTTATACCTTATGGTCACGACGTTAGGCGTTCCAAACGCGTTTTACGCGAACGACGCGTTAAGGTAGCGTAAGCTACCTAAACGGGTCATAATGGGTCGTAAGCACTTAGGATAGGTTTCATTTTAGAATGTAGGCCTTGTTAAACCATATTATACGAGTCTCTATACTCGTTTGGTTTACGAACCCTCACTCTATCCAATCTTCCGAATTTGGTCCGGTATATTAATATAGCTACCTATTAGGTGCCGTTTGATATTCCGTGATCTCTAGCATTGTGTGATTATTACACAAGGACTTCAAAGGAATCTCAGGTGAGTACATAGACCCCTCTTTTACTGTTTTCCAAACTGTTTTGGGGTGAAACACATGTGCCTAATTATTACTTTCATGCTTTCCTGTTTTCACATCATATACTTGCTATGTTCATTAGTACATTATAGTACATGATTTCATTACATTCTATGCTATGTATGCCATTGTGTGCGTACTTAGTACATCGTTTTACATTACATTTTATGCTATGTATGCCCATTGTGTGCGTACTTAGTACATTATTTTACATTACATTTTATGCTATGTATGCCCATTGTGTGCGTACTTAGTACATTTATTCATCACATGCTCACATTTTGTTATGACATTTGGTTTGTTTAAATTGTACAATGTACATTCATTAACACCGATCATGCCGCCGTTAGTAGGTAATGGTACCATAGGACTTGACAACTCCCATTCCTGAAATCTCGGATTTGTTTGGATTGGAAGGAATGACCGAATACGATAAACATAACACATATAGACCTTTAATTTGTTTAAAGGTCTATCACCACAGTCACAAAGGCTTGAATGTATGCATTTTCACAATACCGCATAAATGTTTGTATCAGTATAGCATGCATTTGTTCCACAAAACATAACTTTGACTTAAACTATGTTTAATTCAATACCCTGTTTTTGTGCATTTTTACCTATGGCCTAGTTGATATATTTCACATGCCATACATGATATTTTGGATACACATTACAATGATTTACATTAAACATAAACAATTTGACATTGATATACACATTTGGTGGTTTACATTAGACATGGACACTTTGATACGGTTTACACAATAACACTTGACAATTGATTTATACATGAACAATATACTTTGGTGGTTGGTTTGGGAAAATGGTTTGAGTAACGTGGCGTATGTAATATGATACAAACATGGTGGATACGCTGCTGGTACTTCCTATATATAAATGTTTGTATAATATTACCTATCGTAGCATTATTTAAATCATTTCAGTTTAGACATATTACGTTTTACAAAAATAACATATTCTTCACAAGACATTATTTTTACAAACAATTTATCTTATACAAACTTATTTTACTAGGTTATTCATTTGACCTTACATTTTATTTATACATATCATCTGATCTTATCGTTTTTCATATGATTTACAAAACAAAACAATTTACAAGGTTCATGACTGACTGTTATTAAACGTTTTCTTTAAACTCAAGTCATGAATCCCATTTTCACAAAACCTATGTATCTCACAGGCGTTTTTATGCTGACGTACCTACTTTCACATGTGTTTTCAGGAGCTGTCGCTTAGGATGATGATTGTGACACTAGGGCGGACCTATGCCTTAGAGACATAAAAAGAAGATAGACTTAGTTTGAATATGTTCTGAACACTTTATTTCCTGTTTTGAAATAATGTAACACTCGTGTTTAATAAATAAAATATAACTTTGTATGCCATAGTTGTGAAACAATTAATTCTGTCTCAACACTCCCCGACGTTTCCGCCGCGGTTGCATGTTATACGCGGTCGGGGTGTGACACGGCGTAACTTTTCTGACGACTCCGAGCTTTCAGCAGGTTGTCTCGAATTTGGAAGATTTTGTCTGTCGTTTCTTGCAGTAGCTCAGGACCGGTTAATTGCGAGTGACCGATCTCGTGTCATACAATTGGCGATCAACATTTTCTTCCGTATAGAGCCTCAAACGGTGCCATTTGAATGCTGGAATAATAACTGTTATTATACGAGAATTCGACTAGAGGTAGGTAAGCGTCCCAATTACCACCAAAGTCTATGACACACGAGCGTAGCATGTCTTCCAACGTACGGATCGTTCTCTTAGTCTGACCGTCGGTTTGGGGATGGAATGCGGTACTGTTGGTGCATCCGTCTGTCGACTTCGTCTTATATCGAGTCTTGTAATGTAATAGATAGAACAGTGCACGCAAAACGAGAAATGTGATGTATAGGTAATTCCGCACGAAATTACCCTATGGTAATTCCGCGCGGAATACCTAATTCCGTATGAACTTAATATCGCATGAACTAATTCCGCACGGAATTAGACCTCGTGTGAAGCCTTTCATGCGGAATTACCGGCCTATAAATACCCTGTGTGCCTAGTTCATTTGTAACGAAATTAGTCCTGATGACGAAGCTCTGTCGAAGTGTCTGCAACCTTGTAATCAATCTTATATCAATTTAAAGACAGTTTTAAGTGAATTCTCTTATTTTCCAGCTGAAATAACATCAATACACTTGTTTCCGCCACTTGTATTGGTGAAGCACTCTTCTGATCGACTCGTTTGGGTCAATACACGATCCTACAAGTGGTATCAGAGCTCAGGAGGAAGAGTTCTTACCATTTCAGCTGCTTTTTCTGACTTCTTCATCTTCTTTTCTCATTTAAACAAAATTTCACAGTCAAAATGGTTTGATTTTCAAATATGTTGTGCATAACAATGTTTTAACAAACCCTTGAGAGTTTCAGACAAAAATATGGCCTAAATTTGTTCGAATTCATAATTCCGTTTGAAAGATTGATATAATTTCGTTTGAACAAAGCTGTAATTTCGCTTGAATTTGTAATTCCGTTTGAAAATTTCATATAGAATTATCATTTCGTTTCAAAGAGCTTATTTCCGTTTGAAGGCCAGCTTAATTCCACGCAGAATTAAGTAATTCCGTTTCAAGGTTATTCCGCTTGAGGGTAATTTCGTGTGAGAAGTGTATTTCCGTGTGAAGGGATAATTTCGTGTGAAGGTTCAGGTTAATTTCGTTTGAAACCTAATTCCGCAGGAAAGGTATTTCTTGTGAAGTGGAATTCCGTTTGAACTTGACTGTTTGAGAATTCTTGAAAATGAAACTGGAACAACACAAAAACCACCTAAGCTTTTGGACATTGATGATTTTAGTGGATGGGCTGAATGATTTGGTAACTGGGTTGAAGCTTATCATTTAGATGCATGGGAACATACTAAAGTTCAATATTTTAGACCACTTGGTAGCGATCGAGAGAAAATACCAATTAGAGATTTGAGCCCTGAGGAGAAAAAAAAAATACAAAGATGAGAAGTTGATGGTTAGTTTGTTGCATCAGGCAATTAAAGAAGACATCTTGATTTTACTTCAACATGATGGAAGTGCACACTCGATATGGATAGAATTAGAGGCAAAGTTCTTGGTAGTGATGACATGCTTAAGAACAAAAAGTCGTTGATGAAGTTCGATTTGTTTCGAGGTTTAAGAAATGAAAGCACCAAGCAGATTATTGAAAGATACTGCAATTTGTTGAAAAACATGAACAGATTGAATATCAAAAAGGATAAAGATGAGTTGATTGAAAAATTAGCTGATGCGTTGCCACATGATGAGTCGGGCACGTATCTTATGATGTTGAAAAATAAACCAGGTTTTAATGATCTAACATTGAGTGGTTTTATTAAACAGCTTGAAGCTCAAGAGATGGAGCAACGGAAGATAGCAAGAATGAAGAACTATGATGGAGAGCAAGACATTGGTTTGTACTACAAAAGTGGTGTTAATGACAAAACCAAGTTTTCACCAAAAATTGAAACTGCTTTTAATACAACAGGATCTTCTGAAAAGCCATCTCAAGGATCAAGTAGCAAAATGGGATTCTCTTCGTTTCCATCATTTGATCCACATTTTTCTACAACAAAGAGTGACAAAGTTCTTCAATGCAACATTGCTTTAAACCTTGAAAATGATCAGAATTATACTGAGGAAGTTGCTAAAAGCCACATGTCTTTGTTGGTAACTGTGCTTGAATCCTATGGAGGTTTGGTTGCAGGGAGAATCGGGAATCCAATGCTAACAAAAGAGGATTACGATCAAATTGATGCTGAGGAAATGGAATTGATGGATATAAAATGGTGCATGGCAAGTGTGCTGAGACGAGCTGAAAAGTTTAAACAAATTACAGGCAGAGATGATTTTCGCGATGCAAATGTTTCAACTTTAGGATTTGATAAATCTAAAGTTACTTGTTTTCGTTGCAGAGAAAAGGGGCATTTCAAGAGGGAGTGCACAAATCGCGAAGCAAGTGGAGCTCAAAATCCTTTCGGAAACAATGACTACTATAAAAAGGCAATTTATCATCAAGTTACACAACAACCACATCAACAACAACAGGCACAAACAGCTCATGGTAGGAAAGAAATTGAAGATTCAAAGAGAGCATGTCTTGTTGATCAGGACAAGGGAAATGAATTCAGTTGGGATAAATACATTCAAAAAGATAGTAAAGTATGTGTGGGAGATCAAGAAGATGAAAAATTACCAGAAGGTTTCAGTTGGGACAATTATTGCCCAGACAAAGAATTCCTGGCTAAAGAGACTTTAAAAGCTAAAGCTTTTGTTGCTCATGTTATTAATGATTATACTGATGACTATTGGGCAGAAAAAGTAAGAAAACGTTTAAGTGGTGAAACTAAGAAAAAGAATGAAGTTAAAGAAGAAGTCCAAGTGAGAGTTGTCAAAGAAGTTCCAGAATTTGAAATTAAAATAGATGTTGATGCAGTCAAGGCTTCTGAAAAGTGTATGAATTGTGATTCTCTGATAAAACAGAACAATGATTTGCTCCATAACATAAAAAGACTAAAAGAATCATATGATACTTTGAACAGAGAGATGAATAAGTACAACGAGTTAAGCAGTGAACAAGCTGTAGCAATGAATACACTCAAAGGAGCATACATGAGAAGTGTGCTGAGCTTGAATTGAAGTTGGCAACACAAAGAATTGAAACTGAAAGAGTTAACAATTTATTAAAAGTTACTCATGTTCTACTTTTGTTGTTGACAGGATTTACCCAATTGTGGAAAGATTGAAGACGTTTGAAGAAGAGAAGACTTCGGAAGAGAAGAAGTCCGAAACAAAAGAAGATAATGAAGTAAAAAATTTCTGGTAAGAAACCAAGTGTTGTCTACAATAGATGTCCACCCCCGGTCGAAAATGGATATTCTCCTCGAAATCCAAATTCTGAAAGAGTAAAAAAGGCAACAAACTTACAGTGGGAGACAGATTCGTCAGATAATTTGCCAGAAAATATTGATGTTACGTTCACATCGTCCAACACTGATCGTGAGTCCAAGTTGATAAAAAGTGTGGTCGATCAGGTGTTGGATAGTGTTGGATAAAGATGACATAGAGGAGTCAAAAACGGAGTCCAAATCCGAGTCAAAGTCTGAGTCCGACACGTCAAAGTCAACAATCAAAAAGGACAAACGGGTTTATGATAAGGAGTTTTTGCTATCAATATCTAATTTGAATGACGAACCGGTCAAAGTAGCATATACTTTGAAAGATTCTGACAAATTATATTCTGATGAGAATTTTCCAATAAGAAGTGTTAAAGTTGAGATGATTCAAAAGGTTTTCAAAATCACATAAATTAATATTTCTGAAATAAAAGATTTAAATCTTTCTGGAAAAGCTAAACAATACACTTCAAGAGATCAACAAAGTATAAACAAGAAAATGGGTTAGAATTATGGTTATAGTTTTCAGAAGAAGCCAAACCATAATGGTAATTTCAAAAAGAAAGGTTTAGGATTTAATCAACCGAAAAATTATAAAAATGAAAAAGTTTATAAACCAAAAACTGTGTTTGTTTCAGGTAAATCATCAGAAGCTGAAAAAGAATAAGCATTCAGAAACCAGACAAACAAAGAATTCCTTGCCAAGAAGCAAGAGGAAATGAAGAAGAGTGTTTCTCAAAAGAAGATTGAAACAAGAACCTGTTTTCAGTGCAAAACTGCTGGTCATATTGCTAGGAATTGTCCGAAAACATTCAAACCAAAACAGGAAGTTTCTGAGAAACTAAAAGAAAAGATTGTTGAGAAAACTGAACCATCAACGAACAAACTTAAAGTTTTTGAAAATTCAACTTTTGAGGTTGGTGAATGTTCGAAAAATGTTTTCAAAAAGAAGGAAAAACTTTACAACCAAAAATGGGTTGTTAAGAAATCAAGAGATAGTTCTGGTGATGAATCTGATTCCACAAAATCAGAGGAGCCACATGTTGTTGTCAAAGAGGAGAAGCAAGTTCCGCCAGTGGATGATGAAAATTTTCCACCACTAAAGCTGAGAACTTGAAATCTAAAATTGGCAAAGTTGAGATTTCAAATCAATTCTTTCCTAAAAAGAAAGAATTAGATGTTGAAAAAGCCTTTAATCCCGCAGTGAAAAACATTTTTGAATAAATGATTGAGGGGAAGGCTAAAGGGGTAAAAGATTTTTATCAATCAAAAAGGAAAGATGGAATCCCAAGTGAGACTGAACAAGCTACACCCAAGGCTGGTCAGGCTTGGGTGGATATATTCTTCGTTGAATAGAAACCTGACTTGCCGGAGCTCCCAAGTTGGTAATCGCGGAGCCTGAATCGGCATCTTAATTGCAATGTTTTTTGTAAAATTAAGAAGTGTGACTTGCCGGAACTCCCAGGTTAGTGAGTGTGGAGTAGGAATCAGCATCTTGAGAATTCAACCAACATTTGTTAATTGGTTGAAAAGCATTTTAACAAGTGTTTGGTAGTTGTTATTACCAGAAGTTAATCAAGGTCATTAAATTGAACTTGATTTAACTATTATTCAAGTAATTTGGAAAACAATGTGATGAATAGAATCCCAACTTACAAGTGGTAAAATCAACAAAACTTATTTTCCGGAAAAAACATTTTGATTAAAACAAACTTAAGTGTTTTGAAATGATTATGGGAAAATAGTTTGTTATCAGGGGAAGTTCTGATTGTTTATGCCAAATGGATGGAAAATTGAGGTGATTCACATCATGTTGTCATGTTCTTGTACAGTTTGTTTTCAAATTTTTTTAATGTGTTTAAATTTTAGGGGGTCAGAAAATCCAAAAACATTAAAAATTTGAAAAAGCCAAAAACATGATAAATTTAAAAATGAGTTTTTGTTGTATGAAAGAGGAAATGATAGTATGTCAGTGGACTATCACAACACGCTAAAGATATGGAATGTTTAAATGTGATAAACAATCTCACTGCGGATGTGCCAGTAGGTTTTTACACATTCAGTAAATTGTTTTCGAGATATAAACCTAACTTCAAACTTGCTTATCTCGTGGGGAACATTTCTTGGATATATGGGTAACTCCCGAAATCTTGTTTGAAAGATCCCTCTTTCTGAGATACTAGGTCTTTATACTTAGTGATATCTGGGGTATTATCCCGGGACTTCTGATTTTGCGGAAGCAATGGCCTAGTCCCCAAATAATACTTTGCATTTGCTTTAAATAGCTAGCCCTAACTACAAAAATGATGAAACACTGAAAAATGCTAATCATGTGTTGTTGAAGAAAAGATCCTCTAAAGGGGACATACTAAAAGTCGAGCCGTAATCTCTCTGCTGAACGGAAGTTCTGACCTGAGCTCTCACGGTTTCGCATCTAACCCCTTACAGATATCATCTAGGTATACTCACCTGTAAGACTGAATCTTGGGATCTGGATATGGGAGTATATTCAAGTGGTGGGACACACGAATGAGTTTAAGTATCTAAAACATTAATATCGTATCTCGGAACAGTTAAACTTTGTGTGAAAATTTAAGTGGACCAGTATACTGACAATCTAGGTGAATTGTTTAGAACTTAAAATGTTAAAAGCTTAAAGGTGTTAGTGATTTGTCTCAAAAATTGATATGATCCTCTTACACAAACTCACAAAAATATTGTTTTTAAATATTTCTTTACTGCATTTATATTCATTCTAAAATCCAAAAAGATTTTCGGAGTGTTTTAGCATAAATTTTTGAAAAAATCCAAAAATATTTTCGACAACTGATGTAGAAAAGCTGATGTTCAAAATTCCAAGTGCTAAATATGAAGAACAGGTTTGGAAAAGAATGTGTGAAAATTATTGAATTTTTACAAGTATTTTTCAGAGAATAAATCATTTTTGAATGATGTCTGCAAAAAGTTTCTAGATTTTAATTTTTAAAATTTTGAGAAACTTATGTGTTTGGTAGAGATTGTGCAGGAAAAGCCAGGTTCCGATTCCTAAGCAGATTGATAGCCAGGTTACGATTTTAGAACCTGAAGATGGTGATTTCCAGACTGCGATCCCAGCACATTGAAAGGGGGAGTCTGAAGACATCGAGAGAAAGTTTGAAGATGTAGAAAGTCAAGTTTGAGAGAGAGAAAGAAAAAGATAGAGGATGCTTACAATGGAAGATTTTTGAAGAGAGCGAGCAGACTGATAAAGACTGAAGGTTTGACAACCGAAGACTCGACACTGAAGACTCCGTCAACATCCGAGGGGGAGTCTGTTGGTGCATCCGTCTGTCGACTTTGTCTTATATCGAGTCTTGTAATGTAATAGATAGAACAGTGCACGCAAAACGAGAAATGTGATGTATAGGTAATTCCGCACGAAATTACCCTATGGTAATTCCGCACGGAATACCTAATTCCGTATGAACTTAATATCGCATGAACTAATTCCGCACGGAATTAGATCTCGTGTGAAGCTTTTCATGCGGAATTACCGACCTATAAATACCCTGTGTGCCTAGTTCATTTGTAACGAAATTAGTTCCGACGGCGAAGCTCTGTCGAAGTGTCTGCAGCCTTGTAATCGATCTTATATCAATCTAAAGACAGTTTTAAGTGAATTCTCTTGTTTTCCAGCTAAAATAACATCAATACACTTGTTTCCGCCACTTGTATTGGTGAAGCACTCTTCTGATCGACTCGTTTGGGTCAATACACAATCCTACAGGTACTTAGATTAAGCGTAGTACCAAGGGCAGCTTGAAACATTTCCCACAAACGCGAAGTAAACCGACCATCACGGTCAGAGATGATGTCGCGAGGCGTACCGTGCCGACAGATAGCCTTGTTTGTGTAGATTCGGGCTAATCTTTCTACCTTGAAGTCTTCTCGTATTGGCAGGAAATGAGCAGATTTGGTCAAGCGATCGACGATAACCCAGATGCTATCGTGACCTGAGGTTGTACGTGGGAGTTTCGTTATGAAGTCCATGGCTATGCTTTCCCATTTCCACATCGGGATTTCAGGTTGCACAAGCAAGCCAGAGGGTCTTTGATGCTCGGCCTTGACTTTCAAGCAAGTCAGGCACCTCAAAACATAGAGAGCAATATCTTTCTTCATGCCCGACCACCAGTACTTGTAGCGAAGGTCCTGGTGCATCTTATCGGCACCGGGATGAATAGAATACCGGGACTTATGGGCTTCGTCCATCAGAGTCTGTCGTAAATTGGTCCGCTTAGGGATCCAAATTCGGTCCAGATAATGGAATATCCCATTCGATTTACTCACTAACTGGGCTCCATCGTTGAGAATCCTTTCCTTCTTCAAAGTACGCTCGGTAAAGCAGGCATGCTGGGCTTCGCGAATGAGAGACTCGAGATGATGCTGGGCTGGAATATTATGAGCGCTATGCAAGTAGCTTCGTGTGCTGAGTGCGTCGGCAACGACATTTGCTTTGCCAGGATGATAACGAATCTCACAGTCGTAATTGTTGAGAAGTTCCAGCCATCGGCGTTGACGCGTGTTCAGTTCTTTCTGGTTGAAAATGTGTTGTAGGCTCCTATGGTCGGTGAAGACCGTATAGTTGGTACCGTAAAGGTAGTGTTGCCAAATCTTTAACGCAAAAACAACTGCGCCTAGCTCGAGGTCATGGGTTGTATAGTTCTTCTCGTGGATTTTGAGCTGACGAGACGCGTAAGCGATAACCTTGTCCCGTTGCATGAGAACACAACCAAGACCAAGGTTTGAGGCATCATAATAGACAATGAAGTCATCGTTTCAGTCGGGTAAAGCAAGAACGTGAGCATTGCAAAGCATGTGCTTGAGGATTCGAAAGGCAGTCTCTTATTCAGTTCCCCAAACAAAAGGCTTGTCTTTATGCGTGAGAGAGGTAAGCGGCACGACGATTTTATAGAATCCTTCGATAAATCAGCAATAATAGCCCGCTAGTCCAAGAAAAGAACGGACTTCAGACGGGTTCTTAGGCGTAACCCAACGCTTAACAGCTTCAATCTTCCCGGGATCGACATAGATACCTTGACTATTGACAATGTAACCGAGAAATTGAACCTCCTCCAGCCAGAATTCACACTTGGAGAACTTGGCATAGAGTCGATTCCATGGAGTAGCTCGAGCACCAAACGTAGATGCTGCGCGTGTTTGGCTTTCGACTTGGAATAGATCAGGATATCATCTATGAACATGATGACGAAGCGGTCGAGAAATGGTTTACACACGCGATTCATCAGATCCATGAAAACCGTGGGTGTGTTGGTTAAACCAAAAGGCATAACAACGAACTCATAGTGGCCGTAACGGGTGCGAAAAGCGGTTTTGGGTATATCCTCCTCTTGGATGCGTAATTGGTGATAACCTGAGCGTAGATTGATTTTCGAGAAACACAAGGCACCTTGCAATTGATCAAACAAATCATCGATTCGAGGCAGGGGATAGCGATTTTTGATGGTCAGCTTATTCAATTCCCTGTAGTCGATGCACATCCTGAACGATCCATCCTTCTTTTTTACGAAAAGGACTGGTGCGCCCCAAGGAGAGGTGCTAGGGCGAATGAAGCCTTTATCAAGCAATTCCTGGAGCTTACTTGAGAATTCACGCATTTCAGATGGAACGAGACGATAAGGCGCTTTAGCAACAGGATTAGGTCTAGGAATGAGGTCGATTCGAAAGTCGATATCACGACTTGGCGGTAATCCCAGAAGTTCATCGGGGAAAACGTTTGGGAATTCACACACAACGGGTACCTGGTCTATCGCTTTAACTTTCTTTTTCTCCTCCGCTACTACAATGTTTGCCAAGAAAGCTCTGTATTCCTTGCGGAGGAGATACTTGCTAGCTTGGATACATGACATGAGCTTGAGACCTTTCGAAGCTGTTTCACCATAAACACACAATAAATCACCATTAGCGAGCGAGAAGCGAATCATTTTATCGAAACACACAACTTCAGCACGATTCTCATGAAGAAAATCCATGCCTACTATGATGTCAAAACTTCCGAGCTGCATTGGAATAAGATCAATTGGAAAGATATGATTGTTGAGCTCGAGGGTACAATCACGAAGAACAGAATTAACGGTGACGGTTCTTCCTGTGGCGAATTCGACATCGAATGATGAGGGTAGATGGGCGCACTTACGATTCAGGAGCTTTTCGAATTCCAACGATACAAAACAGTTATCGGCTCCAGTATCAAATAAACACGAAGCATATATACCATTCACAAGGAACGTACCATTAACCACATTGTTGTCGACTTGAGCTTGGCGGGCATTGATGTTAAAGGTGCGTCCGCGTGGTGCTTGTTGTTGTTGTTGCTGCTGCTGTTGTTGCTGAGGCTATTGCTGCTGAGGCTCCTGCTTGACCACCCTATTTGGGCACATATTCGCAAAGTGGTTGGGATCACCACATGTGAAGCAGGCTCTGGCATGGATCGCGGGTGCTGGAGCTGCTTGTTGTTGACCCTGAGGGGCGGTGAGAAGAGCTTGCTGAGCAAGAGCTGGAGTTGCGGCGTTGCGGGGACCGGTTCCGCAATTGGCGGTGAAGTGGCCATACATATTGCCATGCACGATATATGTGCAGGCTATACCCAGCGGGTGATGATAAGTGCATGTCGGGCAGGCAGGATGAGGACCAGTATACGCACGATTGGCAGGCGGCGCATAGGTAACTGGTGCAGCTTGTCGGTGCTGGTGTTGTGGCGGTTGCTGAGCTGGAACAGCTTGGAGTGGAGCAGCGGTGGTAACGGCACAATTCTTGTTGGCATTCTTCCTCTTACGAAGAGAGGACTTGGATGATGATTGCGGGGCGGCGGTGGCGGTTTCAGTAGTGGCGGCACAGGTAGCTTGATGCAGAGATTTCGAGGCTTTGTCCCAGACACCAGCCTTAACACGTTTGTCGTTGATTTCAGCGGCGAGCAGATAAGTCTCCTCGATGGTAGTAGTCTTGGCGACCTGAACAAAATCTGCCACAAAATCCGGCAGTGCACGGATGTATTTCTTGATTGTTATCTCAGGCGTCTTCACTTGGTCAGGACAGATGATACTGAGCTGCTTGAACCAAGCAGTCAGAGCTGCGTTCTCTCCATCTTTCTGCTTGATATGCCAGAATTCGTCCTCCAGCTTCTGGCGTTCGTGGGGAGGGCAGAACTCATCCATCATAGTGTTCTTCAACTCATCCCACGTCAGCTCATAAGCTGCGTCATTTCCGTGTTTGTTCCTTTCAGCCGTCTACCAGTCTAATGCGCGGGACTGGAAGACGCTAGTAGCGTTTAGAGTACGGAGATTTTCAGGACATCCACTCTGGCGCAGAGTGACTTCGATAGAGTCAAACCATTGGAACATAGCCGTAGGGCCATCTTCGCCAGTAAACTCCTTTGGACCACAAGCTTTGAACTGCTTAAAGCTAAAAGCAGACTTTGGCGAATCTGTTCGAGACTCTTCAGAAGATTTGCTGGAGTTCTCATTTAGCTCACTGATGATCTGGGGAATTACTTTAGCTATTTGAGTAGCGCGAGAGAGGTGAGTCGCTTGTCAGCTTGCTTACGTTTCATAGCGCGAGAGTGAAGAGATCCAGTGGACGACATTGTCTACAACAAACATCACCATAGGATTCAATCACTATTTAATCGAATCTCACCTCACACGCCTAGTACTACTAATGCCCAGGAACACCATCATCATATAACATATAAGCACATAGGCGCGTAAACACAGATGCACATAAGCACGTATACACGTAAGGCACATAGGGCACATAGAGGCACATAATAGCACATAGAAGCAGTCAGAATACAGAAACCTATCATTCAAAGTCGCGCGCGTTCGAGAATAGCGATTGCGAGTACACAGCGAGTAGTATAGCATAAGCGATCATCATAGCATGCGAACATCCATAAGTAGCAGCGATTTGTTAACATTTTGAGATAGAGGTGCAATGCGGTTCGTGTGTGTCGATCAAAGCGAGAAGCGGAAAGCGAATAAATCACCAAAAATCGAAACACATAAACAGGTAAAACCACACATAAACACATAAAATTGGCAAATATCAGAGTCAGCAGTTGCGGGCTCAGAATCGAAAACACATAAAAATTGACGAAATGCGAGATTGAAATCGAATATAGATTGTCTAAGGCTGGATAGACGTTGACTACCCAAAGCGATTCGACTGTTCACAAGGACTCTTGGTACATACTTTAGCTTTCGGGACTATGCTCTCTCCTTGATTTGGGCGAATGGCACGCATCCTTCGAGTTTCAGCGTAACTTCAAGTCGTTGGAGTCCGTCGAGACTTTGGTGAGAGTTTTGTAAAACCAAAAATGGAGGATTCTGGAACTAGTCATTAAGATACGGGTTTCACCCCTGACTTAACGATGCTGAGGGTGTTCCGCCTCTATATTTATCAAGAATTATCGTCGAAGTACGGATTTCACTCCTGTTTCGACGCAAATTCTCGTGTTTGATAGAAAAATGCGGGTCGAACAAGCGATTTAATCGAGAGTTTGCGGTTTTCACACCTAATCTCGATCCAATCACCGGTTCGGCGTAGTGCGACTACCTTAGGAAAGGCAGTTGTGATAGTATAGCGTGAGTGCGAGCGAGAAATAGCAAGTAAGCTTGCGCCGGACCCTTACAGGTTACGCACAAGTCGGTACATTGGTACTTAAACTATATACTAGGTCGTTTCTAAGACATCGACCCGGACTAGGTCGAGTCTCGCCTAATTCCCTATAGTTATGGCTCTGATACCAATCTGTCACACCCCAACCAATGACGGAAACATCAGGGTGCGGCACTGAGCGAAACAGATTGTCCAGAAGTTTCCATAACAACTACGATTACCAATTATTTGAAGCATCACGTCCCATACCATGACATAATAAGTAGCATAGTTATTACAGACAAAATCAAGACAAAGTAGTTCTGTTCCGACAACTCTGATTTTCAAATAAAGATAAATTGTTTGTTTGTTTCCGAGACTCCAACCTAAGCATCCTAAGCACCTGTCACATACGTTAGAATAAAGGTCAATACATAAAATGTAAAGGTGAGCATACAAGTTTGGTATAGCATATAGAGTTCGAAATAGTTTACGCGTAACCAGCATGTAACATGTATAAAGTGAAGGCAAGTAGGTTATCGACAGAGAAATATGCACAGACGTGACTGCGAGTTGTAGAATGCGCAACACATATCCCCACTGGGACACGTGAAGTAAAGCCCTTAACAACCCCTGTCTATGACAGGTGCTGAGTCCAAACTATAGTACTATCGTTGCTAAGGTGTCAGGCAACAATCACTGTGTTAACATAATATACAAGCATTCATCATAAACACGTAGCATGCAATAATGGTCAGCGTATAAATAGTGTTTGCGTTGTGCGATTGGTGTGATTTGAATATAGATAACGTATTTAACACCCAAAAGTGCGTAAAGCAAAAAGGGTTCGAGTATACTCACAGATTGTGTTTAATAATAAACACGACCTTGGATTGAAGGGAGCGCTGAGAGAGATTAGCCTGAACAGTTAATGAAAGCATAAATGGTAAGCGGCGCGTAAAACGGTCCGATCAGGTGACCGGTAATCGGACGGTAACCCGATCGGATGGCAATCCGATCGGGTGACCGGTCGATCGGGTGACAATCCGTTCGGATGGTCATCCGATTGGATTGTTACCTCATTTAGGAAGGATGTGTTTGTGTATGATGGCTTGAACTTCGAAGTTTTCGTTGTAGCATTTTGAAAACAGAGAAGTATCTCTACCCTTCATGTCAGTCGATCGAACGACCGTTCAATCGGGTGACGATCCGATTGGTGGACACTTAGTGAGAACAAGTTCACAGCAGTTTGTCACTCGATCGGATTGTAGTCCGATCGGGTGGCAATCCATTTGGAACTGTCTATGTATTGAACATCTTGAAAATTGTTTAAGTGTTGAAGTTCAAAACATCACAGGGTCGGATGGTCGTTCGATCGGGTGGCAATCCGATCGGACGACAATCCGTTTCGATGTTCAAAATCCTTGGAAGTTGAAATATAGTTTAAGTATGGGGCCAAGTGCAAGCCGATCGGACGGTTGTCCGATCGGGTGGTAATCCGATCGGGTGGCAACCCGATCGGGCGACAATCCTTCCGGCGATCTGATCGTCTTAACATTTGTTTGTTTGAAAGTTTTGTAGTTTTGATTCGAGACAATTTCATAACGTGCCAAACAATGGAACCCTCATCAAGACTCGAGTAACCCGATCGGATAGGAATCACCCTAGTCCGGTCGGTTGACTGTTCGAGACGGCGATTCATGTTTAACCCGAAATCAGTACTCTTCTGGATAGAATTTAGATCTTGAACCGATACATCACTAAGAAAGAGTAGAAGATCAGAACGAGCTCTGATTCTATCGGTTTGATTGCATTGAGTGTAAAAGAGTTGAAAGAAAGTTAGAAAACCATCTTTCAATCCTTTACACCTTGAATATCTTCAGATCTATGCAAGATCTTTGTTTATTCATGTGGAAATCGTTCGGATCTAAGTTGTTCTTGGTGGATTGAAGCCAAAACATGAAGTTCATAAGAACCTCATGATGATATCATCCTAGAACACCTTAAATCTAGTGATTTCACGGTTGAAAGTTAAGATTCAAAAGATAGAAAGGTGTAGGAGTGTGTGTAGATCAAGAAAGTACAAGATTTAGGTTGAAAACTTACAAGAATCGCGAGAAATCGGAAGAAAAGTGAGCGGGAGCGAGTTGAGTCGAGTGAGAGCTGTCACATCAAATGATGTGACATATGAAGGGTATTTATAGGATTTCCCAAAATGGAAAGTGGGGGAAAGTGGCTTGGTCGATTGGGTGGCAGCCCGATCAGGTGGCAACCCTATCGGGTGGCAACTCGATCGGTTGGCCACTCGATTCGAGTGTTTGGCGCGACGAGTTTTGCTGTTTCGATTTGCGTGTCAAGCGTTGTGATGCGATAGAGTTTCTCATTAATCTCAACTACTATATCTAATATACAATCATCCTAAATAACTTGCATTTAGCGTCCGCGATTTGATTGCGATAGAGTTTCGATTGCGTTTTGATTAATCACCACAGCATAGACATAAATAAATATATACAAGTAACACATAATTAGCACACACATGTAAAACAATATCCAGAACGCATAATCCGGGTTGCGAGTGCGATTGCGATAAGCGATTAAGCGATAAAACATGCGATTGATAGCGAATAAATCTTGATTATTAACAAGTACTCCACATAATACAACTAATGCACTAAAATAAATAGATTATCTACAAGTCATAGTAGTCAAAACAGGAATTGAGCAAGGAGTGACAGATCGCAATTAGCAATCTTTTCTCCTTTGACTTCAATCTTGACTTTGACTTTGACTTTCAGAACCCGGGGTGTTACAGTGTTATCATGTGGAGTGCAAGAAGAGAGCATTTATAACATAAGACATGTATCATTTAAAAAGAAAAAAGAAAAGGATTAGGGAGCATATGCTTACCACCCCTCGAGCAGACAATCTATCTAGATCTTATAATTTGCTCTTTACCTAAACGGTCGGATTACCTATCATACCCATAATGCCATATTTTTGCTCCAAAAAAGCTTTAACTAAATTGTCGGATTTTATAATTTTCTATTTACTACATTGTGTTGCATCTGTAGCGCCAACAATTCCCATCCATGCCATCTTGGTGTAGCCTTGAGGTTTGAACTAACGTTTTTAAAAATAAAAACCTAAACTAGTATGAGAAGAATGCATCAAGTATGCAAACAAATTGGTATTTTGAATAGATACAATATCCAAATTGCTTAACCAACCAAGTCGTGTTAAGATTGAACAACCGACATACTCATAACTCAGAACATCTCTACACCGAGTTAATCCAGTTCCGTAATGCATATCGGCAACCAGATCGAGTCATACAATCAACTGTTTTCAATCCTTAATACAAGTATAAGAAGATGAACTGAATTTAAAAGTTTACCCGAAGGATCTTGAATGAACGGTCAGAACTCAAAGTAGAGGAAAATAATCAACATAAAGCCAAAATAATCAACTTCTCCCATGTCTGCCATCAAAATTCAAATCAGAATTCCAAAAATCATAAATGTGCTATTAAAGATTACATGTGATGGTGGGTTGCTGACCGTAGCTGTGATTTCTCCTTGAATAATTATAAGGTAGGCGGTTTTAGCTTGGGGCACCAAAGAATACGAAACTTCCATCAATCACCATTTATACTTCTACCTACGTCCAATTGGAATTCAATCTTGACCAAATTCAATTTTGCATAGAAGCGAATCTCGATGTAATGGTTCTTGACCGAACACCGCCAAACGAAACAAGAAAACTGACCTGAATTACAAAAGTGATTGATCGAATACCTAACCTGTAATAAATAGTATACAATTACAATGTACAACACATAACTTACGACGATTGGGATTCACTGGTTGGGGGATTGGGAACGTCATTTGGGATTCACCGGCGTTCTGGTGATTTCTGAGCTCTTACAATTTCATAATCATCATATCATATCGATTCCAGTTATTGCTAATTGGGGAATCATTGAAGTTCAGTTAAATTTTGATTTTAAGTCTCATCTGATCAACTATTTAATTGTGTACGTTGGGGGATTGGGAACATCATTTGGGATTCACCAGCGTTTTGGTGGATTAGGGTTGAGAACGGATAAAATCCGCCCATATCAATAGAAGAACCCCGCTGTTAATACATTAAATTTGGACATTTCAACTCATAGGAGATGAAGGGTTGACATTTAATACATTCAATTTCAATAAAAGGTATATATGAAATCCCCTAATTACCCCTCTAGTGTCTTAAAACTTTGGGTGAAATACAGATTTAACCCCTCTAAAATGGCTTACATGTTCTTGTACATGGTGCTTCATAACTTGTAAGCATGGTAAAATTACAATCTTGTCCATCACATTTGCTTTATATAGTATTATAGATATATAAATATATTTATAGTGGAAGGTTTAAATGAGAAGAAATTTTTTGTAAGAAGAAAAAAGAATAAGTTTCAACCAATAAGAATGTTTCATTTTACTTTATTTAATATTTGCATTTAATTATAATGTAAGGGTATATTTGTAAACTTACATAGATCATTAATATCTAGTTTTCCTTTTTAATAGCTAAACATTAAATTTGTAACTTATTTTCAATATATATATATATATATATATATATATATATATATATATATATATATATATATATTCAACAATTAAAAAAATTAGAGTGTAGGACAAATTATTAGGTGTGTAGGATAAATTACGAGTTGTGTAGGATAAATTTAAGTATGTGTAGGATAATTTTCGAAATGTGTAGGATAACTTTTTTAGGTGTGTAGGCAATAAAAATTAGTGTAGAGAATAATAGTCTTTATGAGTAATTAATTAGTTAAAGATTGTAATAAATGGGTTGAAAAAATAACTACTTAATATTTTACAATTGTACCCTTTGTTCTTTTTCTTCTCAATTAAATTTTCTTCTCAAATGAACCTCCCCCTATATATTTATATGTGTATAATTTAAATAAAATGTCACTTTTGATAAATAAATTGTCTATAAATCATATCTTGTATAACAATAATAATATCGATGGAAAAATATTGTTATGATTAGTTGGTATAGAAAATCAGATATCAAAATGGGTCGGATTACGAATACGGGTAATTGATGAATGTCACAATATCTATACTTAGATATATCCTATAAAAACTTAAAACTAACCACAACAAAATTCCTAAATAAAGGGGTGGCAAATCTAAAATTAAACCGCAATGCACTTTTATAGTTACTACTATAAATACATAGCAGGACACTCCAATATCTATTGCTAAACAAAGTTAAAAAAATGAATCCAGTTCTGAATTCAATTGCTACGAAAAACCAAGCATGCGAGATTGAAAATTCTAAGGTCAGTTCTGTTATATCACAGTAGTGAATAACTATTTTGTTTTATTTACTTTTAAATGACTGTTAACTTATTTGATTTTTCAGATTCAGTTGCATGATGAATATGCCAATTTAAACAACCCAGTTGTCGAACAAGCTTCAAAGGTATTTATTTTGATGGTTTTAAGTATTATTTTTGTGTATATCTTTCGTAAAACTATTGATATTGTTTCTTATGGTGCAATGTTTAGTCCATACAAGTCTAATCTTCAACATTAATTTAGTGAAAAGGTAATTCTAAGGTTTATTTAATCTTTCTTTAACTTTTGTTTTCAATTTTTGTCCTTTTTAAGGATCGAAAGTTTGAGATTCAAAGGAAGAGATCCAAGAGACTCTCTGAATGGAAATTGAGTGAAGTTATTAATTTAGACGATTATGAGGACAATGACAAAGAAGAGGAACTAGAAGATACTGCCGATTCAAACACAAACCAGAAAACCCGATTAAAATTACCTCGAGTGTCAATTCTGAAGCGGAACAAATTTCATGTAGTCTAATATGAAATCCATCAAGTGTTTTTATGTTTTTTTTTCATTTTCAGTTGTTATGTTTCATCTAAACGTATGAATAAAGTTTATTTTATATTTGAACTTTATTTTTGGTGTTAATATAATGCAGTTATTGACCATGCTAATAAAGTTAGTATCCTAAATTTACAACTCAACTGAACTTATATAAGTTAATATCCTAAAGTTGCAATAAATCGATATTGCAGTTAGATATAGTCAAGCTGAAATTATAAAATATTGCAGTTATTCTTGGATATTAATCTAATAATTTGTATTTCTTAATTAAAAAATAATAAAGTAATACACTTTAAAGCTAAACTAACAAACTGAACTTACTATGATATAAAGTTAATAAAGATATAAACTCTTAACATCCTATTTTTTATGAAAAATGTTTTTAAAATTTTATAAAAATATATTTTCATATATATAAATGGAATTTAACAATTAAAGTTAAAGGTGTAAAACGTACTTATGAGTTAACTGCTATTTTATTTTTTATTTTTTATTTTTATAAAAATTAAAAATTTAAACTTAAAGTTTATTGGATGGGTACCATATGGATATTTAAAAAAAAACTATGAACTTTAAAGAATAAAAGTATAAACTTTATCATTTAAGCAACAAAATAAACTTACTTTACAACTATAACAACTTATCTTTTATTGATTATTCTTATTTATTAGAAAACGAAACTTTACATGTGTAAAAACAGTTTTTTTTTACTTTATTTATAAACAAAACATTTTGTTTATATAAAAAATAATTCTTTTATAAACATGTTTTGTAACAAGTAATATAAATAAAATAATCCAGAAATTTACAATCTTTACCAGATAAGTACTAAATTGTGTTGCAAATTTTTAGGAATTATAAGTTCAGCTATAATGTTATAGGTAATATTAGTCAGTTTCAAAATAATTCTTTACAAATATGACTAGATACATAGTAGATTGTATGGCATATTTTTAGGTATTATAAGCGTCACACCCCGACCACGAAGAACATACAAAACGTGGCGGAAACGTCGGGGAGTGTTGTAACAGAATTTATTGTTTCAAATCCATGGCAATTGAAGTTTCGTTTTATTAATCAAACATGAAAGTTCACATTGTTTTAAACAAGAACCAAAGAGTACATAACATAAATTAACTAGTTCTTGTCTCGTTTTAAGTCACTAAGGCACAGGTCCGCCTAAGTATGTCTTGATAAGTCCTATGCATCATCTCCTGAAAATACATGTGAAAATAGGTACGTCAGCATAAAAATGCCTGTGAGATACATAGGTTTTGTGAAAACAGAATTCATGACTTATGTTTGAGAAAATGTTTAGTCATGAACCTTGTAATTTGCTCTGTCTTGTAAATCATTTGAAAAACGATAAGATCAGATGATATGTATAAATAAGAGAATAATGTATGGTTAAATGAATAACCATGTAAAATGAGTTTGTATAAGATAAGTTGTTTGTAAATCAATGTCTTGTGAAAAGTGTGTTATTTGTATAAAATGTTATATGTCTCAAATTGAAATGATTCAAATAACGCTACGATATGTAATACCATACAAACACTTATATATAGGAAGTACCAGCGGCGTATCCACCATGCTTGTATCATATTACACACGCCTCGTTACTTAGATCACTTACTCAAACCAAACCATCAAGATGAAATGTTTAACAATTGTGGAAATGTTTATGTATAGTCAAATGTCTATTGTCAAATGTAAATCATGTCAACAGATACAACTGGTTCACACGGTTCAATGGTTACAAGCGGTTCATATAATCAAAGGGTTAAGACAGTTCACATAGTCAAATGGTTTCAACGGTTCAAAATGTAGTATAATGTGTTCATATGCTGGATGAGCATATGCAACAGAAATGCAATATAAAACAATGTACTAAGTATGCACACAATGGGCGTACGTAGCATGAAATGTATTGTAAAGTGATGTACTAAGTATGCACACAATGGGCATACATAGCATAAAATGTAATGAAATCATGTACTATAAATGTACTAATGGACATAGCAAGTATATGATGTGAAAACAGGAAAGCATGAAAGTAACGAGTAGGCACATGTGTTTCACCCCAAAACAGTTTGGAAAACAGTATAAGAGCGGTCTATGTACTCACCTGAGATTGCTTTGAAGTTCTTGTATAAAAACCAGATAATGCTAGAGATCACGGATATCAAACGGCACCTAATATAGGTAACTATGTTAATATACCGGACCTAAATCGGAGAATTTGGATAGAATGAGGGTTTTTAAACCAAACGAGTATGGAGACTCGTGTAATATGGTTTAACAAAGCCTACATACTAAAATGAAACCTAACCTAAGTGCTTACGACCCATTACGACCCGTTTAGGTAGCTTATGCTACCTTAACGCGTCGTTCGCGTAAAACGCGTTTGGAACGCCTAACGTCGTGACCATAAGGTATAACCTCGGAAGGTTATTCCTTATACAACTATGGTCACCTAAAGTGTTTGGCCGGATCCTAATGATCGACCAAATGGGTCGGGTTCGAAAGTATACGCGATTGTTTAGATCGCTTACCTTACAACCCTATATAAGCACTATACTAAAAGTGACGAGCTAAGCATGTTAGAACATGCTTAACTAAGTTTAGAAAATAGGTTTGGTATCAAAACAAACGGTTTTGATACCCATGTGACAACCCGAGTTTCCAAGATCTTTCCTCACAACTACGTTTTCTTAATTCGTTATGTGCACCGGTTATCAGTTTTGTGTACTACTAATTAGTGATTAATTGATTGAATGCAAGTTATGGATTTTGTGAACTATGAAAGGTGTTATTAATATTGTATGTATATTTATTAATATACTTTGCTGTATATGACAAAAACCAAAAAGGGTAATGGGCTTCGACCCAGGATAGGCCTAGTCATACTTAGTTAAGTTGCATTTGGTTATATTACGTGAAACATAACTTGAAAACCCTAGTTCCCTTCTGTTTCTCCTTCTTGATTGCTCGACGGCAGTAGGCATACCCCCCCTTCGAAGCATCATCCTAGTTGATCAAGATTGTGGTTAGTAAATTCTTATTCATGTTGAGTCTTGGCCGTTTGATCTTGTTTGTTTGTGAATTTTATATAAATGCTATACAACGATGAGGTCATAAGATGGGTTTGTGAAATTAAAGGTTGTTGTAGGAAATTCATGGCTGATTATTATGCATGTGGATGTCAGAAGTCACATGGTTTCTATATGTGTTTTTATATAGGAGGTAATGTGATGAGTGTTATCATTAGTCAAGGATGACTAGGGTTCCACGCATACTGCTATAATTAGTACGATGCACATATTGATCGGTCCAATGATGTGAGAATTAAGTGTTGAGAATTAACTGATTGTTTGAATTGTCAAAGGGTGGCCATTTGTGTGTGTTGTCAGGTTAGGCTAGTCAAGATTCATATGTTATTTGTTTGCATATATGTCATTGATTTGTATGATAAGGAACCATCACAATTGTCGGCCATCATGCTTACTCTTGCACGTGGTTTGTCAGTTTGTAGGCATATTATATTTGTGAGTTAGTATTGGTTGTATGTTGTTTACAATTGGGGGAAATTGGTGGCTGAGTCAAGGGTTGGTCCAATCAACAAAAGTTAAATTAACTACACTAGTATTTATAGCAAAAAGTCAATTGTGCATATACATGTGATTGTTTAGTAAACTATCAGCCACTGTATCCATTTTCTTTTTGGTCCAATGATCCTTGGCGGTGGTGATAAATGCCGGCGACTAGGGCAGGTAAAATTCTGTCATATTTTGTTTATTATTGCTGAAACAAATACAAGGAATCCGAGTTTTGGCATGCTGTCCGAGTTTTAACGCAACATGAATGTCCGGCCTTTGTGACCTTTAGAAGGTCCGAGTTTCTTAATGAGGTGCATGGTCCGAGCTTTAACCCCAAGCCCCTGTCCGATGTTTAAACCCCCCCTCTGTCTTAACTGGTCCGACTTTTGACCCATGTTCCCATGTTGTCCGAGTTTTGCATTCTTGCACCTTGTCCGACCTTTAATACATGTCAACATGTCCGACTTTCATAGAGATTCAAGGGGTGTCCGAGCTTTGTATGTTATGGTTTGATCTGAGTTTTAAGAACAAATGTTTGGTCCGAGTTTTGTATCTGTTAAGTGATTTGCCCTGTGAACTGTTAAATGCTTAACTGTGAGATCTGTTCTATATGTCAGGTATGTGGTATGTAACTGGGTTGTGTTAACCGTGTATGTACGCTCAGTGTGTGTGCAGTAACTCTAATGGTTCTGAATTACTCTGTCGTATGATGTATTATTTGATGAACGTGAATTAACTGCTATGTGAAACATGACGATGATTGCTTAAACACTTCGTAATATAAACGACATACAACTGATTTAATATACATGCATACTATAGGACTTGATTGACCAATTGCAAGCACATAGTTAAGCATACCGAGCAAACCAAGGTGAGTTCACACAGCCAAGGCATGGGGTTCCCGGGGTGGGAATGGGATTTGATGAACTGTTGTACATACTTCGCTGATAGAACTACGACTAGACTAGTAACACTTGTTGAACTGATCTTCGCACACCTGCCAAGGGTTGGCCGCGATATTATGACTGACTTCGCACACCTGCCTTTGGAAGGCCGCAAACTGAAACTTACTAATCTTCGCACACCTGCCTGGTAGGCCGCGATACAGATAAACCTAGTCTAGAATACACGGGATGAACATCCCCTAATATCTTCGCATGCCTGCCTGGGAGGCCGCGATGGAAACTAGTATGATACATGACATAACGAACGAACATACTACTACTCACACTATACTATTACTGAACTGTTAACTGTGAACTCGCTCAACTAGTGGTTGATCCTCTGTTACATGCCTTGCAGGACCTTAGGTACTTTTGGAGCTTGCACAAGGAGGAGCAGGTCGTTGTGGGATTCGGATCGTGGACATTATGTTAAACAATTTAACTTATGATTTACTTGGGTTTACATTATTATGCTTCCGCTGTTGATACTATGTTTGGTTTTGAACATCAATTATATTGAATTGGGTTTTACGAACTATCTTATTTATATTATGCTATGTTCAATATGATTGATGGCTTGATCCTGGTCGCGTCACGCCTCCAAGCGGTAGTACTCCGCGTGTGGATTTTTGGGGTGTGACAGATTGGTATCAGAGCCATTGGTTATAGAGAACTAGGTTTTAATATGGGAAAACGTTTTTATTAAAACCAGACTATAACCAGAACAGTGCTCTCAACGATCCACAACGACGCTTCGCTCCACGTGCAAGACTCGACATCCTAGGTAATAAGGTTTATGTTTATTGCCTACATGCTAGAACTGCATAGAACTTTGCTCGTAGTATGCTTACATTACTTTCCTCACTACTTGTTATTGCTTAAGGACACCTGCGTGCTTACACTCTTCTGTCATCGCACTACTCGCGAACCATTCATACTTATGCTACTTTTACTACCCGATCATGTTTGGACGTGTTAACATGACTCAAGCCCAGTTGACGGCTCTTATTAACGAACAAGTTGTTGCGGCGCTTGCAGTCGCACAAGCAGGAGGTATAACCTGCTATTCCAAACCTATCCTAGGATGTTAGATCCTACTATCGTGACCCAACTCTCGCGCTTAACCTTGACCTATCTTTCTCGCGCCACGGGTCAGGACGCACAACAATCTGTCTGCACATTCAAGAACTTCATGGACTGTCGTCCAAGCACATTCAGTGGCACAGAAGGAGCAGTGGGACTACTCCATTGGTATGAAAAGCTCGAGTCGGTGTTCGAGATGTGAGAATGCCCTGAGGCTCGCAGGGTCAAGTACGCCACTGGCACGTTGGAAGGAATCACGCTAACCTAGTGGAACGCGCAAGTACAGATACTAGGGTTGGCAGCTGCTAACGCCACCCCCTGGAACGAATTCAAAGAACACATTAAAAGGGAATATTGCACGCGTGATGGCATCCACAAGTTGGAAGTGGAGCTTTACCATTTGAAAATGACGGGGTCAGAAATTGAAGCTTATACGAAACGGTCGAACGAACTGGCCATCTTGTGTCCAACCATGGTGGACCCTCCAGGCAAGCGTATCGAATTGTACCTCAAGGGTCTAGCCTCAGAGATTCAGAGCCATGCTACATCGGCTAACCTCGACAATATCCAAGACATTCAGCGTTTTGCTCATCGCCTCACGGATCAGGCCGTGGAACAGAACAGGCTGCCTAGTTGTATCAGCGCTATTACTACCGCTACCACTTCTGCTACTCCCGCTACTCCTAGTGACAACAAGCGGAAATGGGATGGGTATTCCAGCAAGGGTTTCGCTACAGTTCAGTCTCAAGCTCAACAGCAGCGCAGGAATAGTGATCACTAGAGCCCGAGTCAGCCAACTTCTGGTGGTCAGGGGCAGGGTGGATATCGGGGAATTCACCCAATGTGTAACGAAAGCAACAGACACCACGATGGTTAGTGCAATGAGGGACGTTGCCAGAGGTGTCTCAAAATGGGCCATGGAGCTAAGGATTCAGGAGCCCACGGCCTGCAAATCAGAATCTCCAGCAGCAACAGCAAGCAGAAATCCTATGCAAAGAAAAGATTGTTCGTATTCTCCGTTCTGGTCAGGAACCTCTCGAAGTTCAAGGCGACAAGAGTGGTGCTGTGATTGGCATCATCTCTTTCTTGAAGGCACAGAAATGTTTACGAAAGGGGCACACTGCTATTCTGGCATTAGTTACAGATGCATCGACGAAAGAGAAGAGAATAGGGGATATTCCAGTAGTACGCGAATTTCCTCAGGTGTTTCCTGAAGATTTACCCAGTGTACCGCCTCATCATCAAGTCGAATTTCAGATCGAGCTCGCTCCAGGAGCAGCACCTATAGCTCGCGCACCGTATCGTTTAGCTCCAGCTGAATTTGGAAGAACTTTCAAAGCAACTACAAGAGCTCTGGGATAAGGGCTTCATTCGTCCAAGCTCTTCGCCTTGGGGAGCTCCAGTACTATTCGTGAAAAAGAAGGATGGCACTTTCAGGATGTGCATCAATTACCGTGAACTGAACAAGGTGACGGTGAAGAACCGTTATCCTCTTCCGCGTATAGACGACTTATTCGACCAGTTGCAGGGGTCGAGTTACTACTCCAAGATAGACTTGAGGTCAGGGTATCATCAGCTGAGAGTCCGGGATGAGGACGTCTCTAAAACCGCATTCAGAACTCGCTACGGTCACTACGAGTTCCTCGTCATGCCATTTGGGTTAACGAACGCGCCTGCCGTATTTATGGACCTTATGAACAGGGTGTGCAAGCCGTACTTAGACAAGTTTGTGATTGTCTTCATCGACGACATTCTGTTTTACTCCAAGAGTCAGGAGGAGCACGAGCAGCACCTACGATTGATTTTGGAACTCCTTCGAAAGGAACAATTGTACGCCAAGTTTTCCAAATGCGACTTCTGGCTTCGTGAAGTCCACTTCTTAGGCCATGTGGTGAACAGGGATGGGATCCATGTTGATCCATCCAAGGTAGATTCGATCAGGAACTGGCCTGCACCGCGTACACCAACGGAAATACGCCAATTCTTGGGTTTGGCGGGTTACTACAGACGGTTTATCAAAGACTTCTCCAAGATCACGCAACCACTTACACTACTGACACAGAAGGGTGTCACCTACCGTTGGGGAGATTCCCAGGAAACCGCTTTTCAGTACCTAAAGGACAGGCTTTTCAGCGCACCTATTCTCTCTCTGCCAGAGGGCACGGACGATTTTGTAGTCTACTGTGACGCGTCAATACAAGGACTCGGGTGTGTATTGATGCAACGAGATAAAGTTATTGCTTAGCTTCACGTCAACTCAAGATTCACGAACGGAACTACACAGCGCACGATTTAGAGCTGGGAGCTGTTGTTTTCGCGCTTAAGATATAGCGACACTACCTGTACGGTACCAAGGGCACTATTTACACCGATCACAGGAGTCTCGAGCATATCTTCAAGCAAAAGGATTTGAACATGCGTCAACGAAGATGGGTCGAACTGCTTAACGATTACGAGCTATTAAGTATCATTCAGGCAAAGCAAATGTGGTGGCTGACGCCCTCAGTCGGAAAGACACTTTACCTCGGCGCGTGCGAGCGCTACAGCTTACAATCCAGTCTAGCCTTCCTACACAGATACGAGATGCTCAGGTGGAAGCATTGAAACCAGAAAACGTCAGGGCTGAAGCCCTACGCGGCTCACGACAACGATTAGAACAGAAGGCAGACGGGGCCTACTATGTAACGGGGCGTATTTGGGTCCCACTTTATGGCGGTCTACGCGAACTTGTAATGGATGAAGCTCACAAGTCTCGCTATTCGGTACATCCAGGATCGGACAAAATGTACCACGACATCAGAACTACTTATTGGTGGCCTAGCATGAAGGCCCACATCGCTACTTACGTTGGCAAGTGCTTGACCTGTGCGAGAGTCAAGGTTGAATACCAGAAACCAGCGGGCCTACTTCAGCAACCCAAGATACCGCAATGGAAATGGGAAGAAATTTCCATGGATTTTGTTACAGGCCTACCCAGATCTCAGCGTGGGAATGATACCATTTGGGTGATCGTGGATCGACTCACCAAGTCTGCACACTTCCTAGCTATAAAGGAAACGGATAAGTTCTCCACTCTCGCAGACATCTATCTTAAAGAAGTTGTTTCGAGGCACGGAGTGCCCACCTCCATCATTTCGGATTGGGATGCACGATTCACGTCAGAGCTATGGCAAGCGATGCACAAATCCTTCGGCTCAAGGTTAGACATGAGCACAGCTTATCATCTTCAGACGGATGGGCAGTCTGAGCGAACGATCCAAACTCTTGAAGACATGCTTCGAGCGTGTGTCATCGATTTCGGCAACGGCTGGGAAAAGCACCTCCCTTTGGTGGAGTTTTCGTACAATAACAGTTATCACACCAGCATACAAGCCGCTCCATTCGAGGCATTGTACGGACGTAAATGCCGGTCACCTCTCTGTTGGGCAGAGGTGGGGGATAGTCAGATTACGGGTCCAGAGATTGTAGTGGACGCCACAGAAAAGATTGCACAAATACGACAACGCATGGCGGCAGCACGCGACCGTCAGAAAGCCTACGCGGATAAGCGTAGAAAACCATTGGAATTTCAGGTCGGGGACCGGGTTTTACTCAAAGTCTCACCCTGGAAGGGTGTGGTTCGTTTTGGCAAACGGGGCAAACTAAATCCGCGGTATGTCGGACCGTTCGAGATCATTGAGAAAATAGGCAAGGTGGCCTACAAGCTAAACTTACCAGCTGAACTCGGCGCAGTTCACAATGTATTTCACGTGTCGAATCTGAAGAAGTGCCTGTCAGATGAGACCCTCATAATTCCTTTTAAGGAACTCACTATCGACGAGCGGTTGCAGTTCGTCGAGGAACCAGTTGAAATCACGGACCGGGATATAGAGATCCTCAAAAACAAGAGAATCCCTCTTGTTCGAGTTCGTTGGAACTCCAAACGTGGTCCAGAGTACACCTGGGAACGCGAAGACAGGATGACAGAAAAGTACCCCCAGTTATTCGGAACCAATGCAACCACTACTGAGGCAGAAGCTACTACTGCGGAATTTCGGGACGAAATTCCAGATCAACGGGGGGAGGATGTGACACCCCAGGAAAACCAGTGAACAATACAACCTACCTAGCTTCCTCAGTGAGTGCGTACCAAATTTCGGGACGAAATTTCTTTTAAGTTGGGGATAATGTGACAACCCGAGTTTCCAAGATCTTTCCTCACAACTACGTTTTCTTAATTCGTTATGTGCACCGGTTATCAGTTTTGTGTACTACTAATTAGTGATTAATTGATTGAATGCAAGTTATGGATTTTGTGAACTATGAAAGGTGCTATTAATATTGTATGTATATTTATTAATATACTTTGCTGTATATGACGAAAACCAAAAAGGGTAATGGGCTTCGACCCAGGATAGGCCCAGTCATACTTAGTTAAGTTGCATTTGGTTATATTACGTGAAACATAACTTGAAAACCCTAGTTCCCTTCTGTTTCTCCTTCTTGATTGCTCGACGGCAGTAGGCATACCCCCCCTTCGAAGCATCATCCTAGTTGATCAAGATTGTGGTTAGTAAATTCTTATTCATGTTGAGTCTTGGCCGTTTGATCTTGTTTGTTTGTGAATTTTATATAAATGCTATACAACGATGAGGTCATAAGATGGGTTTGTGAAATTAAAGGTTGTTGTAGGAAATTCATGGCTGATTATTATGCATGTGGATGTCAGAAGTCACATGGTTTCTATATGTGTTTTTATATAGGAGGTAATGTGATGAATGTTATCATTAGTCAAGGATGACTAGGGTTCCACGCATACTACTATAATTAGTACGATGCACATATTGATCGGTCCAATGATGTGAGAATTAAGTGTTGAGAATTAATTGATTGTTTGAATTGTCAAAGGGCGGCCATGTGTGTGTGTTGTCAGGTTAGGCTAGTCAAGATTCATATGTTATTTGTTTGCATATATGTCATTGATTTGTATGATAAGGAACCATCACAATTGTCGGCCATCATGCTTACTCTTGCACGTGGTTTGTCAGTTTATAGGCATATTATATTTGTGAGTTAGTATTGGTTGTATGTTGTTTACAATTGGGGGAAATTGGTGGCTGAGTCAAGGGTTGGTCCAATCAACAAAAGTTAAATTAACTACACTAGTATTTATAGCAAAAAGTCAATTGTGCATATACATGTGATTGTTTAGTAAACTATCGGCCACTGTATCCATTTTCTTTTTGGTCCAATGATCCTTGGCGGTGGTGATAAATGCCGGCCACTAGGGCAGGTAAAATTCTGTCATATTTTGTTTATTATTGCTGAAACAAATACAAGGAATCCGAGTTTTGGCATGCTGTCCGAGTTTTAACGCAACATGAATGTCCGGCCTTTGTGACCTTTAAAAGGTCCGAGTTTCTTAATGAGGTGCATGGTCCGAGCTTTAACCCCAAGCCCCTGTCCGATGTTTAAACCCCCCCTCTGTCTTAACTGGTCTGACTTTTGACCCATGTTCCCATGTTGTCCGAGTTTTGCATCCTTGCACCTTGTCCGACCTTTAATACATGTCAACATGTCCGACTTTCATAGAGATTCAAGGGGTGTCCGAGCTTTGTATGTTATGGTTTGATCTGAGTTTTAAGAACAAATGTTTGGTCCGAGTTTTGTATCTGTTAAGTGATTTGCCCTGTGAACTGTTAAATGCTTAACTGTGAGATCTGTTCTATATGTCAGGTATGTGGTATGTAACTGGGTTGTGTTAACCGTGTATGTACGCTCAGTGTGTGTGCAGTAACTCTAATGGTTCTGAATTACTCTGTCGTATGATGTATTATTTGATGAACGTGAATTAACTGCTATGTGAAACATGACGATGATTGCTTAAACACTTCGTAAAATAAACGACATACAACTGATTTAATATACATGCATACTATAGGACTTGATTGACCAATTGCAAGCACATAGTTAAGCATACCGAGCAAACCAAGGTGAGTTCACACAGCCAAGGCATGGGGTTCCCGGGGTGGGAATGGGATTTGATGAACTGTTGTACATACTTCGCTGATAGAACTACGACTAGACTAGTAACACTTGTTGAACTGATCTTCGCACACCTGCCAAGGGTTGGCCGCGATATTATGACTGACTTCGCACACCTGCCTTTGGAAGGCCGCAAACTGAAACTTACTAATCTTCGCACACCTGCCTGGTAGGCCACGATACAGATAAACCTAGTCTAGAATACACGGGATGAACATCCCCTAATATCTTCGCATGCCTGCCTGGGAGGCCGCGATGGAAACTAGTATGATACATGACATAACGAACGAACATACTACTACTCACACTATACTATTACTGAACTGTTAACTGTGAACTCGCTCAACTAGTGGTTGATCCTCTGTTACATGCCTTGCAGGACCTTAGGTACTTTTGGAGCTTGCACAAGGAGGAGCAGGTCGTTGTAGGATTCGGATCGTGGACATTATGTTAAACAATTTAACTTATGATTTACTTGGGTTTACATTATTATGCTTCCGCTGTTGATACTATGTTTGGTTTTGAACATCAATTATATTGAATTGGGTTTTACGAACTATCTTATTTATATTATGTTATGTTCAATATGATTGATGGCTTGATCCTGGTCGCGTCACGCCTCCAAGCGGTAGTACTCCGCGTGTGGATTTTTGGGGTGTGACAACTTACGAGTAGCTTGGTTACAAAATACGCAAGAATGCGCATTTTGGCCGAAACTACGACTCTCACTGAGCCTAGATAACGTGGTAATCAGTAGGTATAGTCACTATGGACTATAACCATCGTGATCACGCTCATGTTATGAAGTTCAAACGAACTTCGGGTTGACCATAGGCTGGTCAACGCAGAAAGTCAAACATAGTTTGACTTTAGGACTAGAAAGCGATTAAAAGAACGAAAGAACACTTACTAAGGGTCCACGAAAGCTAATCTCGATCCAGGAGCTCAGGTATGAAGCAAAGGCCTCAACTTAGAGCTTTAGATCAGATTTTTGTGGGTTTTAACCAAAATGGGGGGTATTTATAGGAAAAGCAAGACCGTTAGGATCGTTTCTTGAATATCGTGCCACGATCTAATCCGTACACTTGTCGCAAAGTTGTGGTGGCTTATTTTGCCCCCACCATAGGGTTTTGACAAGTGGCATTGCCCTTTGGAGGTTTCTAAGGGCTGTTTATAGCTGAAGAATGACTTTTGCTGATCAGAAGGGGCCTCGGGTGACGCCAAGGGGGCTAGGTGTCACGCTAAGGTCCCCCTGTTCAGCAAACACTTTCCAATGTTTTCATTTCAGTCCCCGTTGCGTATTAAGGCCATTTCCGACATGTTTAAGGCTCGTTAAGCCATTTTCAAGGCCCTAAAATGATGCCTAAACATTGTGGACATGAAACATGCTCAAAAATATGCCAGATGTTGGCTCGTTTAGTCGTACGATCGTGATGTTCGGTTAATTACGACGGAATGCGCATAAGCGCGAAAAACGATCCAAATTGCGCGACGAATGGATTTTTCTCATGCCAAACACTAACGAATAATATTATGATGCTTACATAAATTTTTGGATGTCCGGATGTATTCAGAACGTAAGTTATGCGCGAAAGTGCAAACTTATGCACTTTTTTGACACTTTTAGTCCCTGGATGATCCAAAAGTTTATTTTAGCATTCCGAACCCCTCAAAGCCTATTTCTAAGCTATGTAAAGGATATTTATGGTATGTTCAACTTATGGACATGTTCCGGAATGTCTGTTTTAGTACGAATCGTCATACTTTCGCAGTTTGTCAAGTTTAGTCCCTGTAAGCGAATAAACTTGTTTTTGCCATACCAAAGCCTTCAAAACTTATTTCTAAGTTATGTAAAGGTTATTTAAGGTATGTTAAGCCTATTTCACTATTCCGGAGTGTTTGTTGCATTAAACTGGTTATATTTACGCATCAGCGCGCGTATAACCTTCTAGAAAGCGATTTAGAGCTTGAAATCGAACAAGAGTTGATATGTGCAAAAGATACACATTTTTATACAGATCCCAAGTATGAAATACAATATTTCATTGGCTTGGTATTTGTTTGATGGTCTTAGTGACCCAGGTGTCACAGTCTCCCCTACTTTAGGAAATTTTGTCCCGAAATTTATTCGTAGGAGTCCATCTGTGACTTTGTGTCAAGTAACCACCAGATATACAAGGAATACTCCTGTTATTTCCTTAACGAGTATTCATTAGAAACGGAAATGAAGGGATAAACAAACGGGGATTCATTTCCTCAACGGACAATCTTCACAAACGTAAAATGAACTTACGGAGTCATTTCAACGGGTGCTTCATCAGAAATGGAAATGAAAAGGATAATCAAATGGATATCCATTTCCTCAACGGACAATCTTCAGAACGAAAATCAACAAACGGAGTCATTTTCAACGGGTGCTTCCTCAGAAACGGAAATGAATAGAGTTAACTTCTAGGCACATGACAAAGCTCGCTGTGGTTTCTGTGCACTAAATTCCATAATTATGTATGCATCCGTAATTACCTAATTCCTTGCACAGTCCGCACAGTTTGTCTTGTAATTTTTAGGGGAGGAAAATCAAACCTGTGATGAGGGTGACTAGACTACTAAAGGGTCCTTTTAATTAGATCGACAAATGATCTCTTTAATTAGACCACCAAGGAGTCTTTCCAGCTATATCATCACATGATATTCCTAACCAGATTTTTGGATCAATCTGTTTAACTAGGCCACTCAAGGGGTCTAATTATGCAGTAGTACATTATAATCCTTTATTCGTAGATATGGAAGATTCTACGAGGATTTGGATAACAAAAACTTGGATTACACCAAAAACATAAAAAGGAACACATAAGCACATAATCACATAGTTGTTTAACTTGGTTATTAATTTGTTATTTATTTGTTATCGACTGAGAATCGATATGGAAACCAGTCGATGGGCTACAATGTCCTCTGGGATCTATCTGAAAAGATAGGAAGATCTCCCAAAAAATCGATTTTGTTTTCAGAGAAACGTAATATTCGAATTAAGGAACACATCAATTTTTGGATTTATGGAAATACCCCCTAAGTACCCTATTAAGGATTTACAGTGGTACTTTGGGTATTCGTCTTGTTTTGTAACTTGCGCCTTGTACTTCGTTTCCTTAGAAGAAACGGGTAATTAGGAATTTCGTGGAAAATGCAAGAGATCATAGAATGGGAGAATTTTGGGGGTAGTTTGTTCTTCAAGGAATACGGTTCCTTGATCGTCGGTATTGTAAGGGATATGTCGTTTATATATGCAACCACATAAATACATTGCAATGTAAATAAAAGATTTATTTATAAACAACGATAACAACTGTTTCTTGGATCTTTGACAACAAAAGAAAATAATACATAAGACGTGATTATTTCTAAACGATGTTGCCTTCTAGTCAGCCAGATGCTCATCCCTGTGCTGAATTTGCATTAGCAAGCTTTGGGCAATTTCTTCGGAAATGACCCATCTCGCCACAGTTGAAACAAGAACCTGGTAGAAAACGACCTTGAGCAGGATTGTTGCCAGCTGGGTTTGGCGCAGCTGCAGCTGGGCAGACTCTTGCTGTATGGCCTATAAGTCCACAAGTCTGGCATTTGCGGCACATTACATTGGCATGATGATGGAGGCTACATTGGTTGCACAACGGTGCAGTTCCATTGTATGGTTTCCTAGCAGGGGGTTGAGCTGGTTGGTTGGGGACAGCTTGACCATTGTGAGTAACCATGGCGAAGTTCTGAGAAGTCTTTCGCTTCTTTGACTTCTTAGGGGATCCAGTCTGTTCATCCATGGTCTTTGATTCCTCGATTGGGTTCGATTCTTCGACCGATTTCTTGTCACCTTTTCGGAAAAGTTTACCTTTCCTGATCTTTGATTCAGTCAAGGTTGCAGATAGCTCAATGGCCTGTCTAACTGTAGTAGGGTTGCGACCAGTCACAATGTCTTGTATTGAGTCAGGGAGGCCATCAATGTACTTTTCGATTGCCTTATCCAAAGGCGTAACCATATTCGGGCATAACAAACTTAACTCCTCATAACGATCCGTGTAGGCTCGATGCTCACCGCTAACTTGCTTAAGATCGTCGAACTCCGTTTCCAAGGCCCTGATCTCGTGACGAGGACAGAATTCCTTTATCATCAGAGCTCGAAGCTCTTGCCATGTTTGAGCCAGTGCCACATCGGCACCCCTATCTCTCATCACACCATTCCACCATGTCAAAGCTCGTTTCTCAAAGACGCTAGATGCAAATTCTACCTTTCGCTCGTTTGGACATTGAACATGTCTGAAGGTGCTCTCTAAACTCTCGAACCATTGCAGAAGTGCAGTCGCTCCTTGAGACCCAGAAAACTTTGATGGCTTAGCAGAGTTGAACGTCTTGAAGTTGCAGGGGGCATTATTGTTGTTGTTGGCTTGGTTCCATTGAGCAAAGAGGTTTGGGAATTGAGCAGCCATTTGCTGCGCAATGATTTCTGCCAGTTCGGCAGTCGCTATCTGGTTTTCGCGTCGAGGAGGCATTCTAAAAGAGAAACAAGAAAGAAAACAAATGAAATGGCATTGGGTAAGAATAGGACATTACAATGACCATAATCATGGTTGATGGTCATTTGTTTGAACCACGAAGCGAACAAACAACACAAAGGCTGAATTAAAGCAAATAGATCCTCATAGTCTGTCGCGAAGACATGCTCGCCTATAAGTGGACACTCACCCCAAGAGTTCCCAGGTAAGAGTGACTGGTCCGATTATGTGGATTTGTACGAACACTCTAGCCTTAGACAGCAAACCCAGGGTACAGGCATTCACTGTTCCAGTTTGCACGTGTTCACACTATTTAGGACCCAAAACTTTGATGAGAGTTTCGAAAATTCAAAGGGGTTCAAAACCTTATAACAGAGGGTTCAAAACCTAGTAATCAATCATCCTAGAACAGATGATTAGTTTTTAAAGCGGTTTTGAAATTTATGTTCTTGTTGTGGTCGTCGCCTAAGGATAGGTGACGGTATTGTTTTATGACTAAACGCAAGTAAACTCGCGTTAGGGTCCTAGGAAGGTTATAGACTAGGTCAAAGCATTACTAATAACCTAATTCCCTATAACCATTGGCTCTGATACCAACTTTTCTATCACACCCCGACCACGAAGAACATACAAAACGTGGCGGAAACGTCGGGGAGTGTTGTATCAGAATTTATTGTTTCAAATCCATGGCAATTGAAGTTTCGGTTTATTAATCAAACATGAAAGTTCACATTGTTTTAAACAAGAACCAAAGAGTACATAACATAAATTAACTAGTTCTTGTCTCGTTTTAAGTCACTAAGGCACAGGTCCGCCTAAGTATGTCATGATAAGTCCTATGCATCATCTCCTGAAAATACATGTGAAAATAGGTACGTCAGCATAAAAATGCCTGTGAGATACATAGGTTTTGTGAAAACAAAATTCATGACTTATGTTTGAGAAAATGTTTAGTCATGAACCTTGTAATTTGCTCTGTCTTGTAAATCATTTGAAAAACGATAAGATCAGATGATATGTATAAATAAGAGAATAATGTATGGTTAAATGAATAACCATGTAAAATGAGTTTGTATAAGATAAGTTGTTTGTAAATCAATGTCTTTTGAAAAGTGTGTTATTTGTATAAAATGTTATATGTCTCAAATTGAAATGATTCAAATAACGCTAGGATATGTAATACCATACAAACACTTATGTATAGGAAGTACCAGTGGCGTATCCACCATGCTTGTATCATATTACACACGCCTCGTTACTTAGATCACTTACTCAAACCAAACCATCAAGATGAAATGTTTAACAATTGTAGAAATGTTTATGTATTGTCAAATGTCTATTGTCAAATGTAAATCATGTCAACAGATACAACTGGTTCACACGGTTCAGTGGTTACAAACGGTTCATATAATCAAAGGGTTAAGACGGTTCACATAGTCAAATGGTTTCAACGGTTCAAAATGTAGTATAATGTGTTCATATGCTGGATGAGCATATGCAACAGAAATGCAATGTAAAACAATGTACTAAGTATGCACACAATGGGCGTACGTAGCATGAAATGTATTGTAAAGTGATGTACAAAGTATGCACACAATGGGCATACATAGCATAAAATGTAATGAAATCATGTACTATAAATGTACTAATGAACATAGCAAGTATATGATGTGAAAACAGGAAAGCATGAAAGTAACGAGTAGGCACATGTGTTTCACCCCAAAACAGTTTGGAAAACAGTAAAAGAGGGGTCTATGTACTCACCTGAGATTGCTTTGAAGTTCTTGTATAACAACCAGATAATGCTAGAGATCACGGATATCAAACGGCACCTAATATAGGTAACTATGTTAATATACCGGACCTAAATCGGAGGATTTGGATAGAATGAGGGTTTGTAAACCAAACGAGTATGGAGACTCGTGTAATATGGTTTAGCAAAGCCTACATACTAAAATGAAACCTAACCTAAGTGCTTACGACCCATTACGACCCGTTTAGGTAGCTTATGCTACCTTAACGTGTCGTTCGCGTAAAACGCGTTTGGAACGCCTAACGTCGTGACCATAAGGTATAACCTCGGAAGGTTATTCCCTATACAACTATGGTCACCTAAAGTGTTTGGTCGGATCCTAATGATCGACCAAATGGGTCGGGTTCGAAAGTATAAGCGATTGTTTAGATCGCTTACCTTACGACCCTATATAAGCACTATACTAAAAGGGACGAGCTAAGCATGTTAGAACATGCTTAACTAAGTTTAGAAAACAGGTTTGGTATCAAAACAAATGGTTTTGATACCCACGAGTAGTTTGGTTACAAAATACGCAAGAATGCGCATTTTGGCCGAAACTACGACTCTCCCTGAGCCTAGATAACGTGGTAATCAGTAGGTATAGTCACTATGGACTATAACCATCGTGATCACACTCACGTTATGAAGTTCAAACGAACTTCGGGTTGACCATAGGCTGGTCAACGTAGAAAGTCAAACATAGTTTGACTTTAGGACTAGAAAGCGATTAAAAGAACGAAAGAACACTTACGAAGGGTCCCCGAAAGCTAATCTCGATCCAGGAGCTCAGGTATGAAGCAAAGGCCTCAACTTAGAGCTTTAGATCAGATTTTTGTGGGTTTTAACCAAAATGGGGGGGGGGGCATTTATAGGAAAAGCAAGACTGTTATGATCGTTTCTTGAATATCGTGCCACGATCTAATCCGTACACTTGTCGCAAAGTTGTGGTGGCTTATTTTGCCCCCACCATAGGGTTTTGACAAGTGGCATTGCCCTTTGGAGGTTTCTAAGGGCTGTTTACAGCTGAAGAATGACTTTTGCTGATCAGAAGGGGCCTCGCGTGACGCCAAGGGGGCTAGGTGTCACGCTAAGGTCCCCCCTGTTCAGCAAACACTTTCCAATGTTTTCATTTCAGTCCCCGTTGCGTATTAAGACCATTTCTGACATGTTTAAGGCTCGTTAAGCCATTTTCAAGGCCCTAAAATGATGCCTAAACATTGTGGACATGAAACATGCTCAAAAATATGCCGGATGTTGGCTCGTTTAGTCGTACGATCGCGATGTTCGGTTAATTACGATGGAATGCGCATAAGCGCGAAAAACGATCCAAATTGCGCGACGAATGGATTTTTCTCATGCCAAACACTAAGGAATAATATTATGATTCTTACATAAATTTTTTGATGTCCGGATGTATTCAGAACGTAAGTTATGCGCGAAAGTGCAAACTTATGCACTTTTTTGACACTTTTAGTCCCTGAATGATCCAAAAGTTTATTTTAGCATACCGAACCCCTCAAAGCCTATTTCTAAGCTATGTAAAGGATATTTATGGTATGTTTAACTTATGGACATGTTCCGGAATGTCTGTTTTAGTACGAATCGTCATACTTTCGCAGTTTGTCAAGTTTAGTCCCTGTAAGTGAATAAACTTGTTTTTGCCATACCAAAGCCTTCAAAACTTATTTCTAAGTTATGTAAAGGTTATTTAAGATATGTTAAGCGTATTTCACTATTCCGGAGTGTTTGTTGTATTAAACTGGTTATATTTACGCGTCAGCGCGCGTATAACCTTCTAGAAAGCGATTTAGAGCTTGAAATCGAACAAGAGTTGATATGTGCAAAAGATACACATTTTTATACAGATCCCAAGTATGAAATACAATATTTCATTGGCTTGGTATTTGTTTGATGGTCTTAGTGACCCAGGTGTCACAATAAGTTAAAAGTAGACTCATATAGATAAGATTAGTTAGAAACTAAAAATCTGAACTTAGTATGATATAAAGTTATAAAGACATAAACTCTTAACATTCTATTTTTTTTTATAAAAACATTACTTGAAATTTTATAAAATATAAATTTTGTATATCTGTAAAAAACGAAATTTAACAATTTAAATTAAAGGTCCAAAACGTACTTACGAGTCAAATACTATTTTTTTTATTTTTATAAAACGAAAATTTTAAACTTAAGTCTATTGGATGAGTACTATGTGGATATTTAAAAAAAAGTCATGAACTTTAAAGAATAAAATTATATTTTATAATTTAACCAATAAAATAAACATACTTTACAATTATAACAACTTAACTTTTATTTTTTTGTCTTTTGATTATTAATTTTTATAACTAACAAAACTTTACATATGTGTAAACTTATGACATATATCCACTACAATAATGTTATCATAAATATTATACGAATTAGAAAACTACCAGAAACGAGTGCCGCAATGCCAAGTGTCGCTCCCGCCGGATCGCGCGGGCACCCTACTAGTTGTTTAATCTATATGTCGGTCTTTATGATAAATTCGAGTTAGTTGTGTGAACTATCTTATGATTATAACAATACGTCTGCTAGATACAAGTTTTTTACAGATTATATAATCATATCGTTTCTATTGTATAACCACGTGTAATACACTGGTTTAAATCTAGTTTGTAACAAATAAGAGTTGTTTTCTTAATGTTTATCTTTAATCAATAAATATGTAATCGAGGTTTTAAGAATCCTTATATCTGATTTGGTATAAACATCAAATATAACATATTAACAAAGAGAACAAATCATTAGAAAAGTTGAAATATATTGGAAAATTTCAAGAAAACAACTTTAAACAAGATTTTTCATCTTTTCATTTTTTTGAAAGTTACTATTATTATATGTAGATCGACAAACTACGTATACCATATATTTGTACATTTGCAAGCTATACATATATAGCTCGTCAACCTACATATATTTTTTTATGTCTACAATACTATCCTTATAATTAAAGGAAGTGAAAAGTAAATATAAAAAAGTTTAGTTAGTTCACATTAGTTTTTTCATGTTTCAAGTTTTTAATGGTTTTCTAATAACCTAACTCGGGTGTGCCATAAAGTAAAAGAAGAATAATGCACATTGGCTAAGTCTGTGCGGGTTAAAGTCTCAAACTGTCAATGTCTCCTGCCGCTCTACAGGTGTCGAAACTATTGGAGCTGGCCATGAAATTTGCTGGTTCATCCTTGGAGCGGAAAACCGTATCTCATAATATACACATTGATTTGGCTCGTTTGGAAACATCGCAACTCTTGGAAATTTTCTGCTAAAAGGTCTCCTATTAATCAACTTATCGGTGATATGATCGTCCACAGTTTTAATTGGGCTAAGGAGGGGTGTGGTATACCGCTCCTAGCCACATAACCTTCTTTAGCGCCTCTCCCCCATTCCAGGGGCCAAAGGGGGCGCCATTAATACTCCGCTAGCGCGGTAACGAGCGCCGACGGCTCGAATTCGGTGGTCCCCATTCACTTTATCGTTGATAACGGTAATATTTTTTTATCCCGATGCTATCAATTGTAAATTTGTAAAAACAGAAACTTTTTAAAACTTGTTATTCCCAAATTAAACCAAGACAAGTGAAAAAAAATGATTTTTTTTTTGAAAAGATTTGGGGTGATTAGCGGTTCCAATACGAGTTTTGTGTAAGGCTTGTTAGTAGGACTTGTAAGATTCAAGGTTTTAGCTTCCCCCCCCCCACACACTTAAATTACACATTGTCCTCAATGTGTCCAAAAATAAGTTTTTAGGTTGATTCGAATGTGTAAAAGCGTGTTAAAAAAAGTTTATATGTTACTGGGCACCTGGCCACGGGCACGTGTTGGCTGGGCACGGCCCCGTGGTCAGAGTGCCAGTAATGAGACTTACAGAAGGCTGGCCACAGGGCGTGCCTGGTGGCGACGACCCGTGGAGGGTAGGTTGCAGACAAAACAACAGATCAGGGGCTGGCCACGGGGGCGTGGTCAATGACAAAATTGCAATTATGATTTCCGGGCTTAGGTGGCCCTAATGCTGTGACAACTGTCAAAATTGCATGTATCCATACAATAAATAAACAGTAATTAGTGCTTTAATGACTGTGCTGAATTAAATCAATGACATGAATGCTTTCTGATTATTGTCATATACATACAAGTGCATCACATATTGCATGACTTCATATCATTATTGCATGCAACACTTTATGATTCAAATGATTCACGAAACAAAGTTAGCACAATTATCAGACAAATCAGAAATACTGACGGGAGTTCAGTACTTAGACAGACATGGTATTGAGACACATAATGGGCCAGAAACCAAGTGTTACACTAGTATAGTGTGTAGGAAAGTAAAGATCATAAAACTGGCTTCCTAGTGATAGTTTAAGTGTAGGAAAGTGACTAAAACTCACACAAACTGCAGAATTCAGCAAAAAACGGCATTTAAACAACTTAATATCATGCAGAATTATGGTTTAATGGTCCATAATACTTTCCTAAGTGTCGGGAATCAAAACTGTCACAAAAGGTAACATAAAGCACACTAAACGGCGTAATTTAGCACCTTAACGAACTGAACAACCGGACACTACCCGAAACACCAAATTTTCACTATAAGCATTTTTTTTATCATTTCCGAGCTAGTTATGGTCCCCGAACATCATAACATATCCTATAAACATATAATACACATAACACCCTAACTAATCTCATTATAACCTATAAACATATAATACACATAACACCAACCCCCCCCCCTCATGTATACGGTTCAAGGGTGGCCCCCACCCTTGATTTTCTTTACATATTTTGTGAGATCTTGTCCCATGATTTAGTAAACACATAAACCTTTTGATTAATCTATGTTGGGAGTTTATTTAAGTAACCACAAGTTCATCACAACTTCATTTTCACAACTCACTAACACTTAACTCTCTCCTCTCTTCCTCCCCCCACTCATGACCGAGAACAAGAGCCACCACCACCATCACTTTCATCTCATCTTCATCCATTCTCTAGTGATACAAAGGTGTAAGAAGCTTGATTAAGGAGCTTGGTGCCATTGGAAGGTAAGGACCTCTCTCTAGTGCTATTAACCACCAAGTTCATCATCATCTTCATCTTGAACCTCTTCCCTAGCCTTGTGCTAGTAGTAAGACCCTCCTAATCCCATTTTACTTCTTATTATGCTGGTTAAAAATGTATGTAAAAGACTAATCATGAAGAACATCAAAGATCAAGAACATAATCTTTAACATAAAGCTCTAAATCATCATGATCTATGTTGTTTAAGTGTGTGTATGCTTCTTGATTGTTGATTATTTGTGTTTATGATGTTAAGCATCATATGAAACTTGCTAGATTGTGATTAAACACATGATCTAGCAAGATGAGAGGATGATCTTGTGAAAAACCAAGATGAACATCCTTTATGTTCATCATGAACTTCAAAACAAAGATGATATTGTGGAAGATGATTATGAATACATGTTATTAGTCTATTACTGGGATGATTTCAAAACTAGTTTTCTCATGAAACTAAGTTTACTTACAAGATTTACATAAACATGAGTTTTAAAGAAACTAATCACATTTTTAGTGATTAATCAAGTGTAGAAACATGTTAATGACAAGAAAAATTCAAGAAGAAATGTTTCAAGAAAATCAAGTTACAAGTTGTGAAAGTCTAAATTTTGCAAGAATGTGATTTATAAATAAATAATCAGACTTTAAAGGGAAACTAAGTTTACTTTGTGACAACCCTCACAATTACAGGTACCGTACGATTAATTAATCCTAATTATGTGCTTAATGACTGTGCTTGATTACAACTGACAATTTAAACTGCTTTCTGATTTCTGTTACATACATACATATGCATCACATTTCATACTGTCACTTCATATATTACACACAAACCTTAGTGACAAGCTTGATGCGCAAAGCACAGTTAGCACAGTGAGCGGGTAACCCAGAAAACATGCTGACAATGCCAACACATAGACAGACAATGTTTTTGAGGCCAGTATGAGCCAGAGACAGGATACTACACTAGTAGGGAGTGTAGGGAAGTGAGGGCCATAAAACTGCATCACTAGGTGATAGTTAAAGTGCCGGGAAGTGCCTAAAACACACTTTAAATGCAGAATTCTGCATTTACAAACAAAACTCAACATTTAAACATGCTAGTCACTTGCAAAAATATGGCAAAATGATCCTGTATGCTTTCCTAAGTGTCGGGAATTGAAAGGGGTCACTAAAAGTTACATAAAGGACACTTTACAATATCACTTAGCACTTTAACGGAACGGTACCCAACAAACAAACGGACATTACCCGGAACACTAAAATATTATCAAAGACATTATTTCACTTTTTCTGAGCTAGTCATGGTCCCCGAACACTTAAACACGCTACTTATTACATGGTACATACTACACACTAGATTTTACATCTTGAACCTTACTAATTACCAATTGCCCAGGTAAATTACAATTACCCCCCCCCCCCTTGTGTGTAACCGTCCCCATGGGACCCTCATTTCAAGTTTTTTTTATAAATCTTACATATCCCCATGTAACTACCTAGGAATTGTGAAATCATGATTGTGCTTACTCACCCTAACACTAGCTTCTACCACTTAGCACCCTAACTAAGTGCCTTGTTACCAAATAAACCCACGCTTCCGCAAAAGCCAGGGTGTGACAGCTTGGTATCAGAGCCTCGATCATAGCGAACTAGGATTCTTTCTCGAGTCTAGACTATGATCACTAGGGCTCTCACGAAAACATTTTTACATTGCATACACGAAACGCCCAGATCTAGGGTACAAACATTTTTACAAACAAAAGGCACAAATACACTTTTCAAAATTTATATTTCAGTCTTAGAGACTGAGGGAGTTCAGCCTTAGAGGCTGGGGAGGTTCAGTCTTAGAGACTGAGGGGTTCAGTCTTAGAGATTGGGGATGTTTAGTCTTAGAGAATGGGAGGTTTGGTCTTAGAGACCAGGGAGTTGGTCTTAGAGACTGGGGGATTAGTCTTAGAGACTGGGAGTTGGTCTTAGAGACCAGGGAGTTAGTCTGAGAGGCTAGGGAGTTCAGTCTGAGAGACTGGGAGGGATAGTCTGGGGAAGACTAGGAGGATTACTTGCTTGCATCATTGTGACTTACATGTTTATTTGATTATATGTTTATATATGTGCATATGTGTGGTTGTGTTACAGACACCGTGCCTTCTTCTTCCGATACTGGAGTATCAGACACGTTGGACCCCATGGAGATTGTATCAGACGATGAGATACTACTCGAGGGAGAGGTTTACACGTCAGACACCACGAGCATGGATGATGATGACTTCCAGCCGTTTGCCCTGCCAGACGTTGCGCCTTTAGCTGATGGCATTCTAGCTGGGGATCTACCTATTGCTGAGATCCCTGCTCCTGCTCCACTTTCCGCATTTCCCGTAGAGGATTTGCCACTCGATGTTGTGTCCGATGACGACATCGATCTTTTCGAGGGTCCCCCTGAGGACGACCATGAGGGTGGGGCCCCGATTGCTGATGATGTTGCCATTCCTTTGGTTGAGGTTCCGATTGCGGATGCTGTTGTTTTACCGCCTGCTGAGGCTCCTGTGGAGGAGGCTCCTGCTGATTCACCTCGTCCTGACTCGTTCGAGTCTGTGACGTCCGCTTCCTTGCACAACCGGGGCGTGCCGCACTACTCTCCTGGCGCTGACTCAGACATAGCGATGTCAGCTGCACCTGGTTCACCCCACGAGTTTGAGTTTGATCATGAGTTCGAGGACGAGTTTGATCCAGTTTTTCCTCTTGATTTTGATCCCCATCACGAGATCGAGTTTATTCCTGTTGACCAGCCCTTGGAGGCACCAGTGGCCCCTATTAATCAGATTCTTGATGCACATGCCGAATTTGATATGGCCTTTGCTGACCCTAAGCCTGTCATGGCACCAGAGCCTGTTGTTGCCCATGACCCTGTACTTGTGCACGACCCTGTTCTTGAGGATGCTCCAGTCGTTGCACCGCCTGTTGTGGATTCACCAGCTATTGCACCACCTATTGTTGATATTCCCATTGTTGTGCCACCAGTGGAGGGTGTTCCTATTGCTGATGCACCCGCTCTTGCACCACCTGTTGTCGACCATGCACCATTTGCCACGCATGTCGACCCTCGATACGCCGACACCCACAATGTGTGGATCGACGATGATGATTATCCCCCGTTCGTTCTACCTGTCACTCCTCCTGTAGCACCTGTTTCCGCACCTATTGATATTCCATTTTTCCACCCACACACATCTGATATCCACCGCACAGACTTACCTATCACATTCCTCCAGGACATACCCCCTCCCCGTCCAGGGGAAGGACCTTCGACTGGGCCACGTGATCACTACAATCTACGACAACTTCTTTTCCATTCATGCCTTCTTTTACTCTGGCTGCACACACTACACCATCTTTTGTACCTTCGGGTGAGCCGTTTCTATGGTCTTCGCCCAATGTTATGCCGTTATCAGACCCGTACCACCCTTTTCATGTGGGGTACACGACAGAGGACATACTCATCTCTCTACAGTTACTACAGGACGCACTGAGTCGTCGCGTTCAGGAGTTAGAGAGGGCTCCACGTCCTCCCCCATGCCACTGTCAGACTCCTTTTGCCGCATCGCACACTCCCCTCCCACTACCCCCCTGATTCGGATGTTCGTTTCCTTACACCCGAGCAGCAGATAGCCTACTTGCTGTGCATCATTCATGCACTAGAGGAGGATTGGGTGCACATGCGCCGTTTGCTTTTCTCTTATCTTCCTCCTCCTCCGCCATCGGCGTAGCTATATTTTTGGTCTGTTGCAGGTAGCACTACTTTTGATGAGAAGACAGCAATTGAGCCAGAGTATATAGCATTTTTGAAGACCATAGGACGACACTATGATCTTTGATATTTGATTTTGGTTATTGTATATGGTTAGACAGTTCAGACAAGGGCAGTGTGGCCCTTAGTCTCTTTTGGGATGTATGATACCTTTGTAAACTTGTAAACACTGTATTGGTGGTCTTGATTTTATGATAGTTCAATCACAGTATTCTTATTACATGCATTGTTGATTTATTTGTTTATGATTATGACATGAGATGTTACGTGTTATTGCGTTGATGGATGTTATTATGTACGCATATTATTTACTTACTATGACCTGACCGATATGATCATCTTTTAGAAGATGCCTCCACGACGAAACACCCACCTGCCTACTACTGAGGCGAAACTCCAGGGGCTAATTGCCATAGCTATAGCACAATATGCGGCCTCCCATGCAGAAACTAGCGGAGGTTCCTCAAGAAACAACAACCCACCCAATGGTAATGTTAAGTCGCTTGAGACACATTACGTTACATTTGGATACTTGTTACACATCCACTAATGCTTATTGTTAATGATATTGCCTGTACAGGCTGTACCTACAAACAATTCTTTGATTGTAAGCCATTAAACTTCGACGGCACTGGAGGTGCTGTTGCCTTCGTCAGGTGGGCAGAAAAGACAGATTCTATTCTAAGGATGAGCAAGTGTGCTCCCGAGCAACAAGTTACATACATTTCAGGGCTTTTTCTGGATGGTGCCCTATCGTGGTGGAATTTGCAAGTGCAAACATTAGGGGAGGCGGTGGCATGTGCGTTAACTTGGAATGAGCTGAAAGAGCTCATGAGGAAGAAGTATTGTTCGCGGGCTGAGATACAAAAGCTGGAAATGGAATTCTGGAACCTAAAAATGGAAGGCCCAAAAATCGCCGAATATGTTCAGAGGTTTCATGATTTGTCCCATGTGGTGCCGTACATGGTCACGCCCGAATTTAAACGCATTAAGCGCTTCATCTGGGGATTGGCACCCCAGATCATGAGCATGGTAACCACGTCCAAGCCTTCAACGATTACTGAAGCCATTGATCTTAGTGTGGCGCTTACCAAAGAAGCCATTCGGTTGAACAAGTTCTCAATATCCGATCAGAAGAAGAAGGAGACCCATGTGGAGTCTTGGGGGAGAACAAACGGAAATTTTCCAACTTCAAGCAAGGTCCCAGCAGTGTGGGCAAGAAGGGTGAGTCAAGCGCACCGGCTAGGGCCAAAACCGGTGTTGAAAGTAAAGGGAAAGGTTACATGGGCACTCTGCCTAAGTGTGAGGTATGCCAGTGCCATCATTCTGGCTTGTGCAGATTAAGGAAATGTGAGTCATGTGGGAAGAACGGCCACTCGAAGGATACATGTTGGGCCGGAACTGGTGCTGGGCGTGGTGGTAATCGAGGCTATGGGAATGGTAATGGAAACCGCCAACAGGGAGGAAATGGCGAAAATAGAAACCGTGGAAATTTTGCGAACCAAGCTGGGAATGGAAATCGCAACCAAAACAACGCTCAAGGTGGAAATGGAAATGGGAATGGTCGACAATCGGGGTGTTTCAGTTATGGAGACGTCGGGCACTTTAAAAGGGAATACCCGAAATTGAACCAAGCGCAAGGAAGAGTCTTCAACATTGGCGCAAGGGAAGCGCGCCAGGATCCAAACGTTGTCACTGGTATGTTCCCTATAAATCAACGCTTTGCATCTGTACTATTTGACACTGGTGCCGACTATAGCTTTGTATCGTTGGAATTTAAGAAGATGCTTGGATTAACTACTAGTAAGTTAGACATTCCATATTCAATTGAACTGGCCAATGGAAAGCTAGTTGAAACGAATGAAGTCGTCAGAGGATGCGTGATAGAACTGGGAGGACACGAATTTACGCTAGACCTACTGCCAGTCGAGTTGGGAAGCTTCGACATGGTAGTAGGGATGGATTGGTTGTCAAGCAACAAAGCCGAGATCGTTTGTCACGAGAAGACCATTCGCATCCCGATGGCGGATGAAGAAACAATCGTAGTACACGGAGAGAAGCGTGATACGCCTCTGAGGATCATTAGCTGTCTAAAAGCTAGAAAGTGTTTACAGAAGGGATGTGCTGCCTTCCTGGCACACATCATTGGTAAAGAAGCCACTGAAACAAAGATCGAAGACATTCCAGTCGTAAAAGAATATCCTGAAGTCTTTCCAGAAGACTTGCCAGGATTACCACCACAAAGAAAAGTCGAGTTTCACATTGACTTAGTTCCAGGCGCCGCGCCTGTAACTAAGGCACCTTATCTACTTGCACCTTCAGAGATGCAAGAGCTGTCAACGCAACTTCAGGAGTTGTTAGACAAAGGATTTATCAGACCAAGCTTCTCGCCTTGGGGAGCTCCAGTTTTATTCGTGAAAAAGAAGGATGGTAGCTTTCGCATGTGTATCGACTACCGGGAGCTGAACAAGTTGACTATCAAGAATAGATATCCTTTGCCGAGAATTGATGACTTATTCGACAGTTGCAAGGTTCAAGTTTCTACTCAAAGATCGATTTGCGATCAGGATACCATCAGTTGAGAATTCAAGAGGAAAGTATTCCAAAGACAGCCTTCAGGACTCGATATGGACATTACGAGTTCCTAGTTATGCCGTTTGGTCTAACGAACGTGCCAGCTATATTTATGGATTTGATGAACAGAGTTTTTTAAGCCGTACCTCGATAAGTTTGTGATTGTGTTCATCGATGACATTTTGATCTACTCGAAGACGAAGGATGAGCATGAGCAGCATTTAAGAGCTATTCTAGAGCTACTTAAAAAGGAGAAGTTGTACGCAAAATTCTCGAAGTGCGAGTTCCGGTTACGCGAAGTCTAGTTTCTGGGTCATGTGGTTAATTGTAGGACCGGTTTTGACATCGTTCGATTGCGTAACGAACGTTCGACGTGCGGAATCCGTGAACGTGCGTGACCGAACACACAATAACGTACTAGAACCGTGATTTTATTGAAGAATATGACGTGTACGATACAAAAAATCCCGTGGAGAGAGCTTTCTCTCTCTAGACTTTCTCTCTCTAAACTTGAATCTCCAAATCTCCAAAATGAGCAAAAAGTCTTTAACTTTACACTATAACTCTCTATTTATAGGCCAAGGCTTTTAATGAGATTTCTCATTAATTACAAGATTGCCACCTTTCCTTTTGACTATATATAACACTATAAAGACTCGCTATCTTCAGTTTCTCGCTACGGCTCCGATTGACGAAGGCGATAGACATTAATGCACTAACAATCTCCCCCTTGGATATTGCCGCAGTCAATCTCGTAGCGTCTTGTCTTTCTCTTTCTCGAACAGAATCCCCGTGGATCTGTCTTCAAGCTCCCGTTGCTCTTCCTATCGATCAGACTTCTTTTCTTCAGGCTCCCCCTTTCGTCAAGCTTCCGTGCTTTTAGGATCGACGCCTGGCTTTCCGTAGCAACAGAATCAGAAACCTACACATCTCAACCTCTCGTAAGACAAAATAATTTTGACTCTAAAAGAATTCACTCGAAATTCTCAAACATATAACACACAATATTGTGATTCAAATTAATGAATCATCAAACATTTGAGGATTATCTTCCAACTTCTCATCATCTTAACCAAACCAATTGTTCATCTTGTTTAGCCTTTGAGATTTTGAATATCAGCTTTTCAACATCAGTTGTCGAAAATCTTTTTGAACTTTTCAAAATTTTATGCTAAAACACACTAAAATCTTTTTGGATTCTGGGAAATAAACTATATACAGACATATTTTTGTGAGTTTGTGCAAGTGGATTATATCAGTTTTTTAGACATATCACCAACACCATTAAGCTTTTAAACATTTCAAGTTTTAAACAATTTACCTAGATTGTCAGTATATTGGTCCACTTTAAATTTTCACACAAATTTCAATTGATTCGAGATACGATATTAATGTTTTAGAAACTTGAACTTAAATGTGTATCACTCCACTTGAATATACTCCCGTATCCAGATCCCAATATTCGGTCTTACAGGTGAGTATACCACAGATGATATCTGTAAAGGGGTAAATTGCGAGGGCTGTGAGAGCTCAAGTCGATACTTCCGTATACGCAGAGAGATGACGGCTTCGACTTTTGGTGGGTCCCCTTTAGAGGATCTTTTGTTACAACAGCAGTGACTATCAATTTTATTGTTTTATCAACTTGCTGAGGGTTGCGCTTATATTTCAAAGCATTTTGCAGAAAGTATTATTCGGGGACTAGGTCAGTATTTCCATACAGCAGAAGTCCCGGAATAATACCCCAGATATCACTAAGTATAAAGACCTAGTATCTCAGAAAGAGGGATCTTTCAAACAAGATTTCTGGGGTTACCCATATATCCAAGAATTGTTACCCACGAATTAAGCAAGTTTGAATTTAGGTTTATATCTCATTTCAATTTACTAAGTGTGCAAAAATCTACCGACACATCCGTAGTAAGATTGTTTATCACATTTAAACATTACATATCTTTAGCGTGTTGTGATAGACCACTGATGTACTATCATTTCCTCTTTTATGCAACAAAAACTCAATTTTAAATTTTCAATGTTTTTGACATTTTCAAATTTTCTTATTTTTTAAAATTTTTTCTCCCCCTAAAATTAAAATATGTTTCAATTTTGATTTTCTGGGAAAATTTGAAAACAAACTGTACAAGAACGTGACAACATGATATCGAATCACTTCAATTCGCCATCCTTGGCGTAAACAATCAGAACTCCCCCTGACAACAAACTATTTTCCCATTATGATTTCAAAACACTTAAGTTTGTTTTAATCAAAATGGTTTTTCCGGAAAATTAGTTTTGTGTGTCATTTCATAAACTCAGGGTTTCATCACCTTGTTTTTCAAATTACCACTTGTAGGAAAGATGAATCAAGTACAACTTAATGTCCTTAATTTATCTTTTGAAAGTCGAAATATCACCGAAGTGAATTTCTCAAGAAAGATGCCGATTCCTACTCCCCAATTACCAACCTGGGAGTTCCGGCAAGTCAGGTTTTTTCTATTTAAACAGATTCACCCAAGCCTGACGATCCTTAGGTGATTTTGAATTCTTGTTCAACAATGGTGGAAAGTTTGCATCATCCATTGTTAAACCTGAATTCTCCATTTTTACCTCAACCAATGGCTCCTCTGGCTTTGACGAACCAGAATCATTGCCTGCACATGGCTTGTCTGACTTTGACCTGTCAGATTCATCGCCGACATGTGGCTCCTTTGTTTTCACAGAAACAGATTCATCGCCAGGAACATTTCCTTTCTTCACACTCCATTCTGTCCTCAGATTTGCATCTGATGAATTCGTTTTGCTTGATTTGTCATTCTTTGGAAAGCAAGACGATTTATCAGAACTCTTCTCTATTTTACTTGTTGTATTCGAGGACAAAATCCTTTCGAGATACTCTCTTTCTTTCTTCCTCTTCTTTCGCAGTCTGTCTTTCTGCCCTTGAGAAAGCTTCACTTTCTTTTCTTGAACCTTAGGTTCTTTGACTTTCTGTTCTGAAACTTTCAGTTCCTTGGGTTTCCTTTGACTTTGACTGACTTCATCACCCTTTTCTGAGATACAGCCCTCGATCTTTCAATTGATCTCATTGGGCAATCTCTGGCAATGTGACCTTTGATTTGGCATTCATAGCATCTTCTTGTCTCAAATCTCTGTCTCTGGCAGTTAACAGCAATGTGTCCTTGAAAACCACAGTTGTAACACACCCTGTTATCATACCGTTCACCACTATCATACTAAACACTCAAATCGTAACACTGATTTGATTTGTAGTACTCACGACTTCTCCTATAAGCTTGATTTGACGCTTGAGCACTGTGGTCAAACCTGCACCACTTATTACCAACTTTTTGTGAGTTTTGATTTTTCAATTTTTGTGGTTTTTTATCACGATTGGAGGATCGAACTTATGAGCTTTTATTATTGTTTTGAAAATTTTTTGAATTTTTAATTTTTTTGTTTCTGTTTTACAATCTTCTTAACAGGTTTTTGCTTTGAGCAATCACCTATTTCAGTAGATTGCAAAACAGTATTTTTGAGTTTTTCTTTTAATTCTAAAAATATTTTTCTTTTCTCATTTTCATCATCAGTTTTATCATCACAATCCTCAATTTTGACTTTGTCAAAATTTGTGACACTGTCACTTATTGGAACTGAATTGATCGGTTCTGGACACACATATGGTGCAGAAGTCACAAAACCTTTCAACTTATTTTCTAACTCAGCAATTTTATTATGATCACTTTCAGCTTCTTTTTCAAGCTGAATGATTTTAGCAAGATGAGAATTTATTGCAATTTGTTTTTCAAGATTATTTTTACCAAAAATATCTTTCTCATCTTCTAAAATCTTTATTTGACTTTGAAAATCTTTCACAATTTTTACTTTTTCATTTTCTAAATTTTGTTTTTATTTTTCAAAACATTTTCTGATTTTTTAAGATTTTCATTTTCTAATGACAAACTCTCTAAATCTCTCAAGAGTTTGGCATTTTCATATTCCAGATTTTCACAATTTGAGCACTTCCCAAACATCATTCCAGCTTTAGCTTTCTTCTCAGTCTTGATAGCTGAAATTTCTTTAACCTGCTCCTCTACCTCTTGAACAATTTCCTCAGATTTGACTTTTACTTCATCAGTTGCTGCTTCATGATTCTTCTCTCCTGAATCAGTCTTCAATTTTCTAATCTTTTGTAACTCAAGTTATTGAGCTTGAATCTTCTCGATGAAGTCACTAAGGTTGAAAAATTCATAGTTCGAATTGTTCTTCAACATCATCAAGTAAGTACTCCACTCATCATATGGCAATGCGTTTGCCAATTTGTCTTTCAATTCCCCATTGGTCTTGGTTATCTTCAATCGCCTCATCTCTAAATATAACTTGATATACCTTTCGATCAACTCTTCAATTGATTCTCCCTTGATACCTGTAAAATTATCAAATTTGTTCATTGCAATATAAGTCTCAGAACTCATGCTTCGGTAATGGAAAATTCACAACAACAAATTTTCAAACAATACAAAATTTCACACAAATAAATGATTATCCGATTGAATATCAAAAATCAGGCGACAGTGGATCGAGTGGGGATTCGCTCGTGCGAGTATCCGATGCTTGACAAATCACCTGAAACACGAACAAATGAAAACTGATTAGGATCGGGTGGCAACTTGTTTGGATTGCCGCTCGATTTGTTGCACTTTAATCTTGAACAAAACAAGATTCCTTGAAATGAAATTGTGACCCGATCAAGTGAGTCAAACAAAATCAACTTTCAATGAATAGGACCCATGACTTGATTAATAATAATACTTCACGACAAAAACAAAACACATGCAACCTAGTTTCAAAAAAAACACTTGATTAAATCACAAACAAATATGCAACTTGATTGGAATTAGATGATCACATGGGATGATACATTCAATATGTTCTCATGGGCCGATTGTTATGATGTTCACATAAGTTGATTAACTGTCTAGTGACTTTTAATCAATACACATGCATCTTTCAACTACTTTGATTGGGTCGTTCAAATTAACTGTTTGGGCCTCAAATCTCAATGTTAGCCGACAACCCTTTTTACACCTCAAATATAATTGGGTTGCTTGTTTAGTGATCAACTTATTTTGTTTTATGATATGGCCTCAAATCTACTTTATCTGACATTATTATATCAAACAACAACATCATTGGACCAACAAAACAATACAACTGATTTGTTAAGTAACATCCACTAATTCTGATTGGGCCTTATATGTAAAATCCGACACTTAACCAACAACTATGATTGGGCCACTAGATCACTATGATTGAGTCTTACATTCAGCCGACAATGTTTCATGCACTTTAATTGTTATTTGGCTGCTGATGCTTTGATTGGACCGAACTGTGGGCTGATACAATGATCGTTTTAAACTATGATCGTTTGTAATTGGACCGACACACCTACTTGGCCGACAACTAGCAATTTATACACAATTGGACCACTAATATACACAATCACATGATATGATTTGGCCGCACATTAAACTGATATTATTCTATTTCCAATTGGACCAAATTTCACACATGCAGACTCAATGTTAATTGCCGACAACACTCAAAATCACATGCACATATGACAAGGTCGCGTGACAACTTTAATTGTTTCAACAAAATCGATTGGGCCTTCACATGCACTATACCGACAACTCTCGTGGGTTTTAATGACTGACAGTTCACATGCAATGTTGTTTGGTACACACGAGCAGAATCAGAAGATGTTCAGATGAGCAGAACCAAGAAGTGACCAAATGAGCGAACCTACTGTTACACCTATGAGCGGACCTCAACTATTGCACAATGAGCGGACCTCTTAATGTCACTATGAGTGGACCTTTGGAGCGAACCTCAAAGTTTGGAATGTCCAAATAAGGGAACCTAGCTGATTACGTGAATTCGGAACAAAAAAACTTCGATTTCTCCTAAACGGCGAGGAGTTTGGATCTGAAACTTGGTAGGGTTATAAATCCCGTTCAATTTGACGAATTTCAGCTAAAAACGTGATAAAAGTGAAAAAAATGAAGAATTAGATGAAATTCGGATCTGAAATCGCTGAAATCTGGTACGAATCAATGTGTTTGATCAGTGCAATCGAGCTCCTAGCTCTGATACCACTTGTAGGACCGGTTTTGACACCGTTCGATTGCGTAACGAACGTTCGACGTGCGGAATTCGTGAACGTGCGTGACCGAACACACAATAACGTACTAGAACCGTGATTTTATTGAAGAATATGACGTGTACGATACAAAAATCACGTGGAGAGAGCTTTCTCTCTCTAGACTTTCTCTCTCTAGACTTGAATCTCCAAATCTCCAAAATGAGCAAAAGTCTTTAACTTTACACTATAACTCTCTATTTATAGGCCAAGGCTTTTAATGAGATTTCTCATTAATTACAAGATTGCCACCTTGCCTTTTGACTATATATAACACTATAAAGACTCGCTATCTTCAGTTTCTCGCTACGGCTCGGATTGACGAAGGCGATAGACATTAATGCACTAACATTAATGGAGATGGAATTCATGTGGATCCCACAAAGATCGAAGCGACAAAGAACTTGGAGACTCCAAAGACGCGAACCGAGATTCGACAGTTCTTAGGTTTGGCTGGTTATTATCGAAGGTTCATTGAGGGTTTCTCGAAAATCGCTCAACTCTTGACCTCCCTTACCCAGAAGGACAAGAAGTTTGATTGGGGAGACAAACAGGAAGAAGCATTTCAGCTGTTGAAGAACAAACTTTGCAACGCACCGATTTTATCTCTACCCGAAGGACGGGCGACTTCGTGGTATATTGTGATGCCTCGCGTCAGGGTTTAGGCTGCGTGTTGATGCAGCGACAGAAGGTTATAGCGTATGCGTCTCGACAGTTAAAGGTCCACGAGAAAAACTACACCACGCATGATTTGGAATTGGGTGCAGTGGTATTTGCGTTGAAAATCTGGCGACATTATTTGTACGGCACACGATGTACAATCTTCACTGATCACAAGAGCATGCAGCACATATTTGATCAAAAGGAGCTTAACATGAGGCAAAGACGCTGGGTTGAACTATTGAACGACTATGATTGTGAGATCAAATATCATCCAGGGAAGGCGAATGTGGTCGCCGATGCCCTAAGTCGGAAGGAAAGGATCAAGCCCATAAGGGTTAAGGCTTTGGAAATGATTGTTGAAACGGACCTCTCATTGCGCATTCGTGCCGCGCAGAGAGAAGCACTCAAAGAAAGGCATATTGAGGGTGAGTATCTCCGTGGGATGTAGAAGCAGTTGGTACCAAACGAGGAAGGAACTTTATGCTTCATGAAACGAATTTGGGTTCCTTTGTTTGGTGGTTTGAGAAAGGTTATTTTTGATGAAGCCCACAAATATCGATACTCGATTCATCCAGGAGCGGATAAAATGTACCAAGATCTTAAGGATTTCTATTGGTGGCCAAGGATGAAAGGCGATGTTGCAATATATGTTTGCAAATGTGTAGGATCGGATTCTGACCCGAACGAGTCAATTAGAGGAGTTTGATCAGATACAGGTGCGGAAAACAAGTACCTGATGTAAAAACAGCTAGATATTCTCTTAAATCTCTTTTCTGATTAATTTGACAACGTTTACATTCAGTTCTCACACCGGCAGCACCTCGGTATGGAAATCAGAAGGTTACAAATGAGGTCCTCTTTTGCGGTATTTATAGGTGAGTAGGTCCCCTTATACGGCATGTCCGTATAAGCGGACCTGCCATAAAAGCGGACCTATTATGTCCGTATAAGCGGACCTGACACAAAAGCGGACCTACTATGTCCGTATAAGCGGACCTCCTCTCTAAAACACATAAACTCTCCAGTTTTCTCGTAAAACGCGCCCTAATCTATACATTACAATGAAAGACTCGATCTAAGACGAAATCAACAGATGTAGTGCACCAACAGACTCCCCCTCAGATGTTGATGGAGTCGACTATCGAGTCACAACAATGCTGTGTCTTCACATCTACAGTCTTGATCAGTCTCTGGGCTTTTCTTTCTCTCTATCTTCAGACTCCCCCTCTCGATTTACTGGCATTCTTTTGTTCTTCAGCAACATCTTCAGGATCTTTGTCTGGCTTTCCATCTAACAGCTTCTCATCTTATCCTGCAAATGCTCTACCTCAAAGTAAATTTCTTTCACATACATATTTCAAACATATAAACTTGCACCAATTCAAACTCTCCTTCAAAACAAACACAGATTTTGATGAACCACCTGAAAGGTTAGATTATGAAAACATTTAATTTCACACAAACACTCCCCCTCAAATATTGCTCATCATGTTTAGCACTCGGAATTTTGAAAATCAGCTATTCAACATCAGTTGTCGAAAATCTTTTTGACTTTTTCAAAAATTTATGCTAAAACACACTGAAAATCTTTTTGGATTTTGAAATAAAGAAACTTGTAATACAGTAAAGAAAATATTTACAGACAATATTTTTGTGAGTTCGTGTAAGAGGATCATATCAGTTTATGAGACATGTCACTAACACCATTAAGCTTGATTGCATTTTCAGTTCAAAACAATTCACCTAGATTGTCAGTATATCGGTCCACTGAAATTTTCACACAAAGTTCAATTGATCCGATATACGATATTAATGTCTTAAGAACTTAAACTTATCCGTGTGTCCCACTACTTGAATATACTCCCGTATCCAGATCCCAATATTCAGTCTTACAGGTGAGTATACCACAGATGATATCTGTTCAGGGGTTAAATGCGAAACCGTTAGAGCTCAGGTCAGAACTTCCGTTCAGCAGAGAGATGACGGCTCAACTTTTGGTGTGTCCCCTTTAGAGGATCTTTTGATTACAACAGCAGCGACTATCAATTTTATTGTTTCATCAGCTTGCTGAGGGCGATGCTGTGTTTCAAGCATTTGCGGAAAGCATTATCCGGGGACTAGGTCAGTACTTCCATACAGCAGAAGTCCCGGGATAATACCCCAGATATCACTGAGCATAAAGACCTAGTATCTCAGAATAAGGGACCTATCAAACAAGATTTCAGGGGTTACCTATATATCCAAGTTTGTGTTAACCCACAGAACAAGCAAGTTTGAAATTTAGTTTATATCTCGTCACAATTTACTAAATGTGTAAAAACCTACTGGCACATCCTTAGTGAGATTGTTTATCACACTTTATCTTTACATTTCTTTAGCATGTTGTGACAGCCTACTGATGTACTATCATTTCCTCTTTTCACAACGAAACTCATTTTTGAATTTTGTCATGTTTTTGTCTTTTTCAAATTTTTAAATGTTTTTGGATTTTCAGAAATTTCCCTACTCCCCCTAAAATGGAAACACATTTCAAAGAAAATTTGAAAACTTCTAGACTCTTGACCCACTTGAAACATGAAAAGTAAAACAAACTATACAGAAACTTGACAACTGACATCGAATCACATCAAATCGCCATTCACTAGGCATAAACAATCTGAACTCCCCCTTTCAACAAACCATTTTCTCATTTAGATTTCAAAACACTTAAGTTTGTTTTAATCGAAATGATTTTTCCGGAAAATGAGTTTGTGTTTACCACTTTTAAGTTTACCACTTATGGAGCATGGGGATATGGTTCATCATTTTGTTTATCAATCTCATATGAATAGTAAATCAAGTACAACTTAATGTCCCTGATTTACCATTTGCAGTTCAGAATCACTGTACCACTTGTAAATGTAAATTCTTCAAGGTATAACCACAAATACCACTTGTGGATCAAAAATACCATATGTAGGTTTTGCTGTAGGAATGAAACATCTACAGAAACCTCTTTACCACTTTGTTGAATAAGACAGAAAGATGACGATTCCTGCTTCTCAATTACCAACCTGGAAGCTCCGGCGTAGTCCTTTCACCTGCAAAACTCAAATATTATTCACAAATTTTTCAAACAAACTTTTCAAACACTAGAATGATGCCGATTCCTGATCCACGATATAAACTTGGGATCTCCGGCATAGTCCTTCGACTATCATGGGAAGCAGACTTCCATCCAAGTCTTCTCAGACTTGATGGCTTTCAGCTCTTGAGCAGTAGGGTTGTATGTTGCCTTTTTAGTCGCGTAAAAATCTTTAACCCCCTTTGCCCTCCCACTCAACATTTTCCCAAATATCTTTTTAACATTCCCGTTGAATGTTTTCTCGACATCAAAATCTTTTTTCTCATGATAAAACTGATTTGAAATCTCAGTTTTTCCAACTTTCTTTTTAACTTCCTCAAACTTCAGTGATGGAAACTCTTCATCATTCACTAAAATTTTCTCCTTAACCTGTGGCTCTTCTGGCTTTGTGGAACCAGATTCATCGCCGACATTCACATCATTCCTTTTAGCAACCCGCACTTGGTTGTCTTTCTCTTTCTTTTTGTAAAAATTCTTTTCCGAACACTCACCAACCTCATATTTAGAATTTTCAAAACATTTAAGTCTATCGGTTGGTGGTCCAATATCAACAACTTTTTCTTTTAGTTTCTGAGAAACTCCCTGTTTTGTTTTTGCATTTACAGAACAATTCCATGCAATGTGACCAGTTTCATTGCATCTGTAACAGGTACGAGTCTCCCTTTGATAAAACACTTCAGTTCCATTCTTCTTTCGCTCAGCAAGAAACTCTTGGTTTGACTGTCTCCAGAATGGTTTCTTCTGTTCTTCATCTGAACTTCCACCTGACACAAATTCTGTTTTTGTTTTAGAATTTTTATCATTTTTATGGTTTTCTGGTGGAACAAAACCTAAACCTTTCTTTTTATAGCTACGATTTTGGTTAGGTTTCTTTTGAAAACCAGAACCAGAATTGTAACCCTTTTTCTTGTTTAGACGTTGTTGAGCTCTTGAAGTGTATTTTTTAGATTTTCAGTAAGATTTAAATCTTTTATTTCAGAAATATTGATTTCTGTCATTTTGAAAACCTTTTTGATCATGTCAAAGCGAACACTTCTTATTGGAAACTCTTTGTTGTAATATAATTTGTCAGAACCATTCAAAGTATAAACAACTTCGAATGTTTCATCATTCAAATTTGACTTTGATAGCAAAAATTCTATACTATAAGACCGTTTAACCGACGAATTTTGACTGTTGACTGACGACTTTGACCCTCCAGGCTCAGATTTCGACTCGGACTCCTCATCAGTATCCAACACCTGATCGACCACCTTTTTAATTAACTCAGACTCATGATCAGTATCAGACGAGGTGAACGTGACATCAATGTTGTCTGGTAAAACGTCAGTTGTGTCAGTTTTTAACTTTATATTGACTGCTTTCTCAAGTTGCTCCTCATTTGGTTTCCTAGGAGAATACCCATCCCAAATTGGAGGCGGACACTTGTTATAGCTAACAGTCGATTTCTTACCACAGTCTTTCTTCTTCTTTGACTTCTCGTCTTGAAAAGCTTCCAATCCTACAACAGTTGGGTAAACACGATCAATGAGATAATCAGAAGTAGTATAGCTTAACAATAACCGCCTAATTCTCTCATTTTCGATCTTTTCAGTTTCCAACTCTTGCTTCCATTTGGCACTTTCTTCAATGTAAAAATTGATCGCTTTTTGTTTTGACATCAAAGTTGCATTCATCATTGTCAGTGCCTGTTCTCTTTCTGAATTTGTAGTTTGGAGACCAGTTACTGTTTTGTTCAAGACATCGTATGATTCTTTCACATAATTGAGGTTAAACAGTAACCGCTCCTTCTTCTTCTCGTACTCAGCTATAATGTCGTCTTTTGCTGAACATTTCTTGCAAGCTTCCAAACACTTCTCACAAGGCTTGACGACTTCAACAATCTTCTCAATCTCGATTGTTTTCACAACTTCTATCATCTTTTCAGCTACAGTCACCTTTTCTTCTTCTTTCTCCACTTCGGTAATCTTCTCAGCAACATTTTCAACATTTTGAACATCATCTTCAGACTTTTCTTGTTGTTCTATAGCCTTCAGTGTATTCATGCGATCTGCAAAATAAACATGAAAACTTTTAGGAGAAAGATGAGATTCAGCAACATTTACATATTTTTCTTCTTCATCATCACTGCTTTTGTCAACCGGTGATTGATCAAACTCTACAGATTTTTCAGAATCGCGGTGTTTGATCAAAAACAACTGCTTTTTCTGAAACAACCTTATTTTGTACACTCTCATCAGAACTCGATAAACTCTCATCTGAACCCTCTGAAATTTCTCCAGATCTTTCTGAAAGTTCATCGGTACTTTCTGAATTTCCATCAGACGCAACAGACTTTTCATCCTCACTAGACACATTCACCCCAATTGATTTCATCCAACAAACAGATCTGGCTCTTTGACAATCTTGGCAATGAAGGCCTTGAACTCTCCATTTTCATCAACAAACATATCCCAGCTAAAACCTTCAGGAAGTCTTTCATCATCTTGATCGATTATGTGTGCTGCTTTGCCTTCAGATGATATGTAATCACTCCAGCTAAAATCCACAACACATGCTCTTTTGGGGTCTTCAATCTTCCTCCCATGAGCCGTCTGTGGTTCTTGAGATTGACCAACTTGTTGATAGATAGCTTTGCGGTAGTAATCATCTTTCCCAAATGGATTCTGTACTCCGCTAGCTTCTCTTCCCTTGCACTCCCGCTTGAAATGGCCTTTCTCCCTGCACCGAAAACAAGTAACTTTAGATTTATCAAAACCTAAAGTAGATACATGAGCATCAAAAAAGTCATTTCTCCCGGTGATGGTTTTGAACTTCTCAGCACGTCGAAGAACACTTGCAAGACACCATTTGATATCCATGAGTTCCATCTCTTCGGCGTCTATTTGATCGTAATCCTCTTTGGTGAGCATAGGATTTCCGATCCGACCAGCAACCAGACCTTCATAGGATAACAAAACAGAACCCAGAAGTGCCATATGGTCTTTTGCAGTGTCTTCAGAGAAGCTTTGACCTTCTGGAAGGTTGAGGGCTATATTGCATTGAATCACATATCCATTTCCTGTTTTTTTACTCTGAGACTGAAAACTTGTATTTGTCTCTTTAGGATTTACACTCGGAAATGATGAAAACCCGCTGCTACTAATGTTTGAACCCTGATCAGCTTTGTTAGATGAATCACCAGCACTGAATGCCGTCTGAATTTTTGGACTTCTCTCAGACTCAGTGGCTGAAATGCTACCCCTGTAGTACATTTTCACATCTTGTTGACCACTCGGACTATTCATCCTGGTGATCTTTTGCTGTTCCAGATTCTGAGCCTCTAATTTTTCGATAAACTGTCCAATTGTCAGTCCGTCATAAACACCCGTGTTTTTCAATATCATCAAATACGTTCCCCACTCCTTCTGAGGTAACGCATCAGCCAACTTATCCACATACTCTTCACGACTTTTATCAACACCAATCATTGTCAATGATCGCACTAAGTGACAGTATCTTTCAATCAGCTTCTTAGTATCCTCTCCTGGTAAGCTGCTAAAAAGATCAAATTCTTTCTTAAGCAATGCCTTTTTGCTTTTAATCATACTCTCACTTCCCTCGAATTTAACTTTAAGAGCATCCCATATCGACTTAGCAGTTTTGTCGTGCTCTAACAGAATGAATATATCTTCTTTAATTGCTTGTTGCAATAAACTGATCATCATTTTCTCCGCTCTGTACATTGCACGTTCTTAATCTGTGAATTCGGATATCTGTTTGATAACATTCACCTCCGTTCTCGGTAACACATACTTCTTCAAGATACATTCCCATGATCTAAGATGATTTGCTTGAACCCAGTTTTCAAATCTATCCTTCCACCCGTAGTATTCTTCGATACTCATCAATTTCGGGGGTTTCTGGGTGGTTCCCGTCTCGTTTTCTAGATTCATGGCTTGAGCAATCGCAGCTGGTGACGACGATGTTGCAAACGCGTTGTAGAACTCGGTATCCATGTTTCACACCTGTATCACCTGATGATCTCGAATTACCTGACGTAGACAAACAAACAAAACACAATCAGTTCTAAAAGCACTTATCAACCAACTGAATCAACCTGATACTTCGTGCGAACTGAAACACTCGAACTGATGAATAAACTGTGCGGACTGAGAATTAACACACTGTGCAGACTGAATTTGATGTGAATTGAGTTGGTTGTTAAAACACGCGAACTACTGTGACCCAGATTAAACTCAAACGACCAGATTCACTGTGAACGAACTGATGGACTTTTAATAATTTTGAACTCCAAACCGTACGAACTGGAACAAACTTTCAAGCGAAATGATTTCTTTCAAACGAATCGGACCTTTTCACGCGACCTGACTATACCACACGACCCGTACCAAATCAATGGAAACCGGTTCTTTTATCCTTGATATTATTCAAAAGCAATTATCCGACTGACAACTATATGTATGATCTCATAGAACCACAATTACAATGATTGGGCCGCTTATCTTTATTTGATGATTGAGTCAAAGGAACGGTTCACTAAAGGTCGAGATATCCATGTGACTGATTAGGCCATTAACGGTTAAATCACATTGGCTGTCAATATACATGTCCGACAAACACTATTAATTCTAAGAACAAATTGCCAACTACCTTTCCCTTCTCTTTTTTAAAAAAAATTCCCATTTGACCTTGACTCCACAAAAATGACAACAGATTGGACCTTCCTTTTTTTAACAAAATCACATGCACTTAAACCATTTTGATTGGACCTCCCTTTTTGTAGACAATGATTGGGGCACTTTAAACACTAAACCGACAAACTTGATATGTATTATCTGATTAAACCGATGACTAACACAACCGACACTTCTTTAATGAAACAAAACAGTGATTGGACCTTACAAGCGGACTATTATGAACGGACTTAAACATGTCAGAAAAGCGAACTTGATTTGTATTAAAAGCGAACCTAATGACAAAGGACCTTTGGAGCGAACCAATGATGTCATAAAAGCGAACCTAGACATATTGTGTTATATGAGCGGACCTGTGGTTGTCAGAAAAGTGAACCTAACTGTTGCCTTATGAGCGGACCTGATTTTGGAGCGAATCTAACACATTTTGGAGCGAACCTGTGATGTTTTGAGCGGATCTAACAAGAATTTGGAGCGGATCTATAAGAAAACGTCCTAAAAGCGAACCTGATCCAAATTTTTGGAGCAAACCTATGACGATGCCGTAAAAGCGGACCTACTTCGGAACACGTTTTGACCCGTTTTTATTTTGAATTTCAGCCTCAAACTTTCAAGGATTTGACAATATACTATTACGCACAATCTGTGAAATTTTGAGCGAATTCCGACCGTAAAATCTCGCTCTGACGAAGAAAGAAGGTGTAGAAGTAAAAATATGTGATGAAATCCAACAAATTTCAATAGAACTCCTCCTCCTGAAGCTCTGATACCAATTGTAGGATCGGATTCTGACCCGAACGAGTCAATCAGAGGAGTTTGATCAGATACAGGTGCGGAAAACAAGTACCTGATGTAAAAACAGCTAGATATTCTCTTAAATCTCTTTTCTGATTAATTTGACAACGTTTACATTCAGTTCTCACACCGGCAGCACCTCGGTATGGAAATCAGAAGGTTACAAATGAGGTCCTCTTTTGCGGTATTTATAGGTGAGTAGGTCCCCTTATACGGCATGTCCGTATAAGCGGACCTGCCATAAAAGCGGACCTACTATGTCCGTATAAGCGGACCTGACACAAAAGCGGACCTACTATGTCCGTATAAGCGGACCTCCTCTCTAAAACACATAAACTCTCCAGTTTTCTCGTAAACGCGCCCTAATCTATACATTACAATGAAAGACTCGATCTAAGACGAAATCAACAGATGTAGTGCACCAACAAAATGTTTAACTTACGCCAAGGTAAAGGTCGAATACCAAAAGCCTTCAGGTCTCTTGCAACAACCTGAAATACCCCAGTGGAAGTGGGAACAGATTTCTATGGACTTCATAACGAAATTACCAAGGACGCCCAAGGGCCATGATATGATTTGGGTAATAGTTGACCGCCTGACGAAGTCTGCGCACTTTTTGCCAATCAAGGAAAAAGACAGTACAAGTAAACTTGCTGAGATATACATGAGAGAGATTGTTGCACGACATGGAGTGCCTCTCTCAATTATCTCTGATCGAGATGGATGCTTCGTGTCAAGGATTTGGCAATCCTTTCAAGAAGCTTTTGGTTCTCAGTTAAATCTGAGTACTGCATTTCATCCACAAACCGATGGACAGAGCGAACGAACAATTCAAACATTAGAGGACATGTTGCGAGCTTGCGTAATGGATCTAGGTGGAAGTTGGGACACTCACCTACCATTGGTTGAATTCTCATACAATAACAGCTATCATGCAATTATTCAAGCCGCACCGTTCGAAGCTCTCTATGGACGCAAATGTCGATCACCGATTTGTTGGGCTGATGTGGGTAATAGACAATTAGTTGGTCCGGAATTGGTCTAGGAAACGACAGACAAAATTGCACAGATCCGAAAGCGCATTAAAGCGGCTCGTGACCGACAAAAGAGTTATGCGGACCTAAGAAGGAAACCTCTGGAATTTGAGGTGGCAGATATGGTTTTATTGAAGGTTTCACCCTGGAAGGGTGTGGCACGCTTTGGGAAGTGTGGGAAGTTGAATCCACGTTACATTGGCCCATTCAGAATCCTGCAAAGGATTGGGCTTGTAGCATACAAATTGGACTTACCTGCTGAACTTAATGGTGTTCATGATACATTCCATGTATCAAATCTGAAAAAGAGTCCAACGCTAGAGACAGTGGTCATTCCTGCCGACGAAGTTCATATCGACGACACGCTCCACTTTACTGAAGAACCCGTTGAGGTTACGGATTGGAAAGTTAACAAAACACGCCGGAGTAGTGTCAAACTCGTCAAAGTTCGATGGAATGCACGACATGGACCAGAATTCACGTGGGAACGTGAGGATCGTATGAAAGAGAAGTACCCACATTTATTCCCCAAGACCCCTGCAACTAGAAGCAGAACCTAAATTTCAGGACGAAATTTTCTTAACGGGTGGAGAATGTGACAACCCTCACAATTACAGGTACTGTACGATTAATTAATCCTAATTATGTGCTTAATGACTGTGCTTGATTACAACTGACAATTTAAACTGCTTTCTAATTTCTGTTACATACATACATATGCATCACATTTCATACTGTCACTTCATATATTACACACAAACTTTAATGACAAGTTTGATGCACAAAGCACAGTTAGCACAGTGAGCGAGTAACCCAGAAAACATGCTGACAACGCCAGCACATAGACAGATAATGTTTTTGAGGCCATTATGAGCCAGAGACAGGATACTACACTAGTAGGGAGTGTAGGGAAGTGAGGACCATAAAACTGCGTCACTAGGTGATAGTTAAAGTGTCGGGAAGTGCCTAAAACACACTTTAAATGCAGAATTCTGCATTTAAAACAAAACTCAGCATTTAAACATGCTAGTCACTTGCAAAAATATGGCAAAATGATCCTGTATGCTTTCCCAAGTGTCGGGAATTGAAAGGGGTCACTAAAAGTTACATAAAGGACACTTTACAATATCACTTAGCACTTTAATGGAATGGTACCCAACGAATAAACGAACATTACCCGGAACACTAAAATATTATCAAAGACATTATTTCACTTTTTCTGAGCTAGTCATGGTCCCCGAACACTTAAACACACTACTTATTACATGGTACATACTACACACTAGATTTTACATCTTGAACCTTACTAATTACCAATTGCCCATGTAAATTACAATTACCCCCCCCCCCTTGTGTGTAACCGTCCCCATGGGACCCCCATTTCAAGATTTTTATAAATCTTACATATCCCCATGTAACTACCTAGGAATTGTGAAATCATGATTGTGCTTACTCACCTTAACACTAGCTTCTACCACTTAGGACCCTAACTAAGTGCCTTGTTACCAAATAAACCCACGCTTCCGCAAAAGCCAGGGTGTGACATACTTAACACCATACTAAGTTACTACAAATTTTTATAAATTTTCAAGTTCATGAAGTAGTGTAAATGGCATGATTTTGGCTTATGGTAAGTATTGTTTGATTTGTTGTTGATTTGTGATGATTTTTAAAAGAAAATGATATGCTTTGAAAGCATGGAAACCTCCATTTTTAAAGGGAAACTATGGCAAAATTTTTCTAGAATTTAAACACTCAGAAAAATATTTTTAAACAAGTGTTTACAAGTGTATTTTAACTATGGTTTTCATATAAAATTAGCCATAATTTTTGTTACAAAAATTATAAAATTTTGGAGGTTGTTTTAATAAATAAAAGTGACTAAATATGTATTTAGGAGAATATATTTAGATGTCACAATTTGTGTGATTACCTGTATATTATGTGTATTAGTTATATTATTTTAGGACTTGAAATAATATAACTCACCAAAGTACCAAAAAAAATTATAATACAAAATATTACCAAAATTCCAAGAAAATAAATATATAATTTATACACAAAAATTGGACAAACCGAACAAGGAATGTGAACTAAAAAATATTCCGAAATTAAATTCATAAGTATATTTTGATAAACGGTATTTTGGAAACCAAGAGAACGAAAATAGGATTTCTACAAGTGTTACAAAAATATATAATATTTTTGACAAGAAGAAAATATATTATTTTTGCGTAAAGAAAAATATATGTTTTCATGAATTACTAGAAAAAATTATATGTAGATCGACAAACTACGTATACTATATATTTGTACATTTGCAAGCTATACATATATAGCTCGTCAACCTACACATATTTTTTTATGTCTACAATACTATCCTTATAATTAAAGGAAGTGAAAAGTAAATATAAAAAAGTTTAGTTAGTTCACATTAGTTTTTTTCATGTTTCAAGTTTTTAATGGTTTTCTAATAACCTAACCCGGGTGTGCCATAAAGTAAAAGAAGAATAATGCACAATGGCTAAGTCTATGTGGGTTAAAGTCTCAAACTGTCAATGTCTCCTGCCGCTCTACAGTGCTAGAACTGTTGGAGCTGGCCATGAAATTTGCTGGTTCATCCTTGGAGCGGAAAACCGTATCTCGTAATATACACATTGATTCGGCTCGTTTGGAAACATCGCAACTCTTGGAAATTTTCTGCTAAAAGGTGTCCTATTAATCAACTTATTGGTGATATGATCGTCCACATATTACTTTTATTTCTAAATTTTAAAATGGTAAACCTATTTTACTTAACCATGGTTTACTCGCCAACTCTTGTAGCTGGCCCAAAAATACTATTTTACACATGATACAGGTGTAGAGGATTGAAGACTGGACTGGATCAGGATCACGTAGGAACTTTGCCTTAGTAATTAAAAAGGACAAATTGATGTATTATTTGAATATTTGAAACTTATATGAAAAGTGTGATATTAAATCATGATATGTTTATATATGAAAGCTTAATAGTGTCATGAGCTATGGGCAATCATCATGCCCCGTAACATTCCGCTGCGGGTCGGGGTGTGACAGATTGGTATCAGAGCCAATGACTATAGGGAATTAAGATAGGTTATTAGACCCTTAGACTTAGTCTATAGTTGATTAGGTACCTTAGGTACCTTATGTGCTCAATTGTTTGATTGTCTTTGCTAAAAAAAATATTTAAAGTGCCCATGATTTAAATTTCTAATGTCACACACAAATATATGTGAGCACTCTTAAATGTTATATTCTATATGTTATGTGCCTTGCATGATAATACGTGATTTAATTCTATGCTATAGTTTATTATTTCAATGCTACACTTCACACACTATCTATTATTATATATAATAAATGAAAAAAATATGAGACACGTGTCACAATATTAGGGCTTCTTAGATATGGTTTTGGCGGGAAATTGGATGGGTTGACACGGGATCCGTATTATGTTTTTATGACCCGTTCCTGTACTCTTCTCTTCTCACGTACGCTTCTTTAACAAAACCCTAGATTTCCATTTGTTCATCCTTCTTCTCCTTCAAGCTCTGTAATCCATCAACCTCTGCAATCGAATCGATTCAACCATCAGGTACACCTTTATTATTGCTCATTTTTCACGATTTATAACCATACTCTTTCGAACCCTAATTTTCTATCGACACCATTCTCTTCAAGGTGTGTTTTGGTTCCGATAATCGACGCCGCCACATTAGAGATTATGCTTTTGTGCTCTACGATTATCTTTAAGGTATGTTTTTGGCTCCGTTAATCAACATTGATTTCAACTAAACTTTCAGCATTTTGTTCTTTTGCTTTTTCATGTTGATTATATAAAATCCACCAAACATTGATGTTTCTACCACTGAAGCAACCGTGATTTGCAGGCACGTCTGATCCTTCATTCAGTGGCTAGGGTTCCACCATGAACCAGTGATAGCGTCGATGTATTCATCAGAGTCGATAGTGCCTGTTGATTTTTATTTTGTTTTTCCAAAATCTCTCTACTCATGGCTGTGAATTCAATCTGTATTCTGAACTTTCTAACTGATTTGTGGTGGAACTGGATAGTGTCAGTGACTCAGATGAACAATTGAATGCTATCTTCAATCCCGATCTCAAGCCTTCATTCAAGCTTTCTTTTGTCACGATCTGGTATTGATTTAACTTGGGTTTCTTATGATTTTAATTTTTATGTTTTTGTTTGCAGGGTATTTGGGACACCGGTGATGGGCAATGTGTGGTGATGATTCAATATCACTAAATCTCTATAGTGTCATCTTAATTTCATATTGGGCATTGCTAATTTAATCTCATTTTCACTTCCGTATCGCTTATTTTATCTTGATTTTACATTGGGTATTATTAACTTGATTTAAATTTCACTTGGATATTGCTAATTGATTATTTTATTAGGTTCACGGTTACAACTCTATAATTTTGATTGATGATAGAGTGACTTCCTCATGCCTTTGTTAGTACTCACCAATCTTTGTTAAGGAACAACCTGTATTCAGAGAATTCATCATGTCTCCTTTTCTACTTGGTTATCCAAAACCTACCGGATGGAGTTTGAACTAGAAGTCAGGTATCCATCTGTCAGATTCAATTTTGTTTGTGTTAATTGCTTAATGACATGAATTCATTTTTCTTATTTTTAATCTTTGTTTGTTTGAGAAAAAACTGAATTTCCATCTCATAATGAAATTGATAAACATATAATCTTACATCTAAATGAGCAGGTTTGCGTTGAAGACGACATTGTTGCCTCATTGGATCAAGAAGAATGAACAGGGTAAGGTGGATTTGGTAATTCTTTTGCGCCAAATAGTATTATTTGGTTAATCCACTTTCACATCGATGAATCTGCATAAGTATTATGTATTTTCAGTCTTGTGGTGGTGAGATTTAATTTATCACATAACTTTTAATTTTTGTTTTTTGGTAGGTCTTTAATCCCTTTAGCCAATGGATGCAAGAAAAGTATTTTTGGTATGTTCAGGTCAAAATTGGTATGGGTACGGGTCATGGCGGGTCGAAACAGTTATCGGTACTGGTCAAGGGTGGGTTGTTTTTATAAAAGATCATTTTGGTTTGTGTAAGAAACGGGTTTGTTGAATTGGATATGGTCAAAACGGGTTGTTTTTAAAAAAACAAATAAATAAAAGTAATAATAACTATATCTATTATATCGAAATGAGCGAAAGGGCCAGTTGCATGGCCGGTCGAAACGAGACGATCATGTTACCATATTGTTATACTAGGCCAAACATTTTTTTCCTTATTATTATTAAATTTTTTAACTCTTGAGTTGTATGGGAATGGACTGCAGGATCCGATCCTACCTTATTATATTTTTTTAACTCTTGAGTTGTATGGGAAACTCCTCACAATTGGAGGGTGCATGATTGTTAGCATGAAGTACAACTTCCAAATCCTACCCATCATTTTTATTTTTTTATAAAATGGGATAGTTAGGCTAAACTTCCATTGGGCTCGACTACCAGCTGGTACATGTAAGTGTAATGAGTTGGCTAACCTGCAATCAACCCTTTTATCTTTCACAGCTGGGTTGGGGGAGAACAAGTGAGACCGGAGCCTAGAGACGTCCAAACACTTTTTTTGTTCGAAGTTTGCGGGATTGCATCCCACGGGTAATTTTTTTCAGATCTGGGCATTAATTATACGTGGAACAAGCGGACCATGGGTTTTGGGTTAAGCCTGATGTTACGGGTTGTGTACGGGTGGAGTCGGTTACCGGTTTTATTTAAATGGGTCACCAAATAGCAAATGGGTCACAGGTCAGCTGTAATGATTAATAGGTCATAGGTCACGGGTCAGTAGACTAATGGGCCAGCAAATACCTCATGTAATCGTGGGTTTGAGAGATTGTGGTGAATGAAGACTTAGATAGGTTTGACCGAGCTTCATGGAAAATAAACGTTGAGATGAGATGAACGTGGAATGCCAGAAAAATAGGAGCTGATAGTTTAACTAGCATGTGTTTTATTTACTTTGTTTATTATATATTAGTTGTAATTTTTCTTTTCGTATATACCCTATTTTCATTCAATACAGAAGCTTTGTTCATCTTCATATTTATGTATACATATTACATAATTGTGTGTTGAGTGAGTGTTGAAGCGGCCTATACCAACACTAGGGAAGGTAAACTTTTGGGTTTGGCGTTTGCTTTTGGGTCAGGTTCTAACTGCGAAGGCACTTGCAAGGAGGAATGTCATTTTGTGCTATACTCTTGTAAAGTGTGATGAAAATATTGAATCTACAAAGCATATTTTGGTCAAGAGTTCGAGGCTCTGGTTATGGCCTTTTCTTTATTAATGTTATAGGCTAAAAAACGTTTGGAATGCTATTATAATGAGGTTTAAAAAGGATATTATAATGGAATTAATAAGTATGATCCTGGAGGATAGTAATTTTTGCTGGGATTCTAGGAGGATAATAGAATGAGGAAGTAATCATTTAGATAAACATATAACTTATCACTGTAGGTTGTTGGTTGTAGTGGTTCTGCATTGTTGGTGCCATTGTAAAGGGGACCATACAATGCTCAATTTTTGGTGGATTTTATAATAAATAGCTGAACCTCATTATTAGAAAAAAAAAGTATTGTTTTGTGTTGTCTTATTGTAGTCATGGCTTTTGGTTGGTGTTAATTGTATATTAAAAGACTATTTTTATACTTTTTTGGTTCTTTTTTGTAAAAGAGACTCGATTTACTCAAAAAAAGGTTTTGGCAACTTGAAGGATTTGATCTACAAAGGGACTCGACTATCTTTAAATTATATTTCCACTTGTCACTAATTTATGTAACATGGCACTTTGTTTGTATTTTATTTTATTTACACACTTAATGTTTATCTAAATAATTTTCTCCAACCCGGGAAGCAGTCCCGGGTGATAACCTAGTACAATATAAACATTAAGTTCCTAATTACTCCATTTATATCTCTATTCATACAAAGTCTAAGTCAATTCAACATTCAATTCATGTCAATTATACTTGGTTCTATTTCTATTTCATTTTGATATTTCAAATTTCATTGCAATTTTTCAATCTCGTCAAAGTGAGTTCTTGTGACGGACATGTAGTAACTGGAAGGGTTACGTACCGGTAGTCGGGACGTCCTGTCTAGGCTGGCATTCGTATAAATCCAATTAATGGACTAGTTTGCCTACCTGGGGACTATCGATGAGAGTACTGATACCTATTAGGCCAAAGCATGTCGCACCAAACGTCACGTGAACTAACAACACTTTGATATCTCAAACGTGTCCATGTTAATTCATGGATACTATCCTAAACATCATTTTTCAACACCCCAAAACTCGAGTCATTTATTTATTCACGATTTTCTTCGGGTTAAGTTGTACGTCAAGGGGTAGACATATGAGGACCATGCGAAAGCTCGGTAATTGCGGGTGCACACGTAATTACGAAAGTGACACACGGAAGTCATACTGAACCCTATGATGTGCCAAACCTATGATTTTCAATATTTTATGATGAAATAATATTTTATCATAAGTTTTATTATTTATCATATTCCATGTGGTTATTATATCGTTTCGTATATAAACCATCGGAATAAATCTATAATATTCCACGAGATTCTAATGATGTTAAAACAAATCACTCTATCTGTTGTACCTTATCGAAGGGTTCGACTTTTGCTACCCTTTGATACTCCATAATATTTCATGTGATTTGTATTTTTGAATTATGGGATTTTCCCTAAATTTCATGATTTCACAAATCTGTGACTCCCCCATTTGAGAAAACTAAACACCAACCTTATGATCCAATCGTATGTCTAACCAGACACTCCATCGATGGATCAATCGACCATACCGTATGACACCCAACTCGTTCCTTACAATCGAGTCGTTCAAGCCAGTCCAGAGAACCACGATAACTAGAAGGCACATGAACGAGCACTCATCCAGTTCCAAGACAACCCGGATGCAGTCAGTAGCACGACAATGTTTTTATGCAATGAGTCTACTTTGAATGAAACGTTTTGAGTTTTTTTTGAACTAATTAAATCAAATAAAGAATGTTTTGAAATTTCGAACACAAATGTAATGATGTGATTTTTTGGTAATACGTTTAAAAATTTTAACAAGTTGTCCATTACGACTTGAATGTCACAACCCTAATCACTTCCGTAACCTGTGCCTATAGTTCGACAAATTCAAGTCTGGGGCACATGGTGACGATAATTTTTTTTTTCGAACTTAAAATTTGATTTTATAAAAAATAATAAAATATTTTGAGTTAAATTTACCACTTTAGATCGAAAATATTTTCCTGGAACATAACGAAAATATTTTTTTTAAAATAAACCAAGTTGCTTTTGTACATGAACAATTTAAAATACCAATGTGCTACACTTGGTAAAGTGTAAAAATAGTTAACAAAACGAAATGAACGCGAGTTAAGTTAACAAAACTATGGTTTCCTAAAGTTACCTTAGGACCCTTCTACTTTTGTACGAATCGCAATTATCGCCCGACTGGTGGGAGTGTAAATCAATGTTGCTACGTCATCTTCTCCGCCATTTGACTTCACTTTTAGATTTCCCTCATTAACGACTTTACTTGCTGCCCTCACTTCGTGTCCTTGGCGTTCACACTAACGCCAATCGGTACAATTATCAACTCTTAATCTGTACCGTTGATAGCTTGTGTCATTGTCACGTTTTCAACGTTACTATTTATCATCGCTTTCATCCTTTACTTGAACGTTTTTATGTATCACTATGATATACATTTATGTTATGTTTTATTTCTATTTCATGTTGTTACAGTTTCATATCATCACTCATCACGGCGTACCTTCCCCGTAGTTTATGTGACGTGGGTATCGTCTAACTTTTTCATAGACCGACCCTTCCACCATAACTATGGATGTAGGTACTGCCACCATTTAGTCGCACCCTTTTTGGGTTCGAGACTCATACAATGGTTATTTGTGGTTTGGTTGTGGTTATTTAATTAGTAAGTTGAGTCGAGTCGTCGCATAGAACAAATCACAACCGCTAACGAAGCCAATGAAATTTGATAAGGACATGGTGGATACGCCGCTGGTACTTCCTATATATAAGTGTTCTTATCAAACTATCAAAAGCCTCGTTAGATTGGTTGAGAAAAGTTCTATGTAAGTTGTGTCTGAGTCGTCAATCATGATTTGAATAACGATGTGGATGAAAATTTGATAGAGACATGGTGGATACGCCGCTGGTACTTCGTATATATAAATGTCTCTGCCAAATTTTCAAAAGCAGCGTTAAACTAATCATGAGAGTTTTAGTTAGTTGTTTGGTTTGGTGATTGGAATTCAAATTCTATGATTTAGCTCATTCAACTCAAATTGTGGCATTTTATGAGAATTTTTCTTTTCAAAATCCCAAGTTGTGACACAGATTGCAGTTGGGCATCACATGTATACCTCACGACTCAGTTGCAAACTCTCTCGTGTTACAAGTCATCTTTGGGACGTGATTTTCTCTTTAGCTACAATACATCTTTGATACGCCAATCTTGAGCTTCGTGATTGTGATTGTAATGATCATAGAGCCTATAACCGGCTATCTTGTACATAACAGTTAGCACTTTTCACTACTGCATCTTCGGCAATTAAGAGCGATTCCTTAATTGGGTATATAACCCTTGCCGGGAACGCTACCGCCTCCATAAGTCTACACCTTTTTGATATGGCATAGTTTGAGCGTATTCTCGGTAACATTAGAACGGGTGTTTCGCACTAGTTACCTGACCTTTCTAAGGGTCATTCCGATCCAAAGATTCGAGTTCCTAATACTATAACCAAATCAAATCGATATCGTTTAAGTTTATGGAAGACCCTACACTTCATCCTATACGAGCAGTCTTCTCCTAATTTCGGGACGAAATTCCCAAAAGTTGGGGAGACTGTAACATCCGTCAAAATCGGGTCTTCGAAATCCGACCCGGATTGCAAAACCGGATCCTTTAATATTTTTTTATTTTTTTTATTATTTAAGTAATCGCCACGTATCACGCTGGATTAAAACCGGAATAAAAGTGGAGGTTTATAAGCGAGACACAGTTAACTCGGTTAATAGTTATAAGGGAAATAATTAACTACGTTAAAATTGGTGGTTAAAACAAGTTTTTAACTTAAAGGGATTAAAACCGGAATTTAATAGAAGTTTATAAGCGAAACCTGGTTAGATCATTGTAAAATTATAAAGGGATTAACTAACTACGTTAAAGAAGGTAGTTAAAACAAGATTTAAACTTAAAAGGGGTGAAAATTGTCAAAATCTCAAAGTTACAAGGTTTTGTTTTGTAATTAATGGAAATTATAAAATAAACAAATCAACTAACTAGGTTAGTCAACTCGGTTAACTCAGTTATTTTCTATAATAGGTTAACTAGATTAATTGGTTAGTTAGTTAGTTCTATGTAAGAAATATATTAACTAAGCTATATTATATAAGTTAGACCAGTTAGTGACTTTTACAAACTGCAGGGACTGAAACAGTCAACAGCTGAAATGTTTTTAGGCTAGACGGTATGGAACCGTCCTCAGCCCGTCCGCCATCCGTCGCCGGCGTCATCCCATCCCGCCCCCCTCCGTCTTTATCTCGTCCCCGTCTTCACCGTCGACATACCGACGTCCAGGATGATCCAAATGGTGGGCCCAGCTTTGTTTGTTTGTTTGTTGAAGAAAAAAGAAGGAATTTGCAGATTTTTAGAGAGAGAAAGACGGAGAGCGGCTGAGGTGCAGAAAAGAAGATGGAAGAAGGCGGAGGTCTTTTTGGCTTCTAGCTACTTTTCTGTTTTTTTCAATATTATTATTAAAAGTGGTAGGTAATATTGAAAATGGTCAACAGCTAGCAAATGGTAGCATATATTGGTGGCATATTCTTTTTGGAAAATTTTGGATATTGGATATTCAAAATTATCAAACTATGATTGCTTTTAGATATAGAAAAGATTTTTAACAGGGTGTCAATTATTCATGTACATAAAGAAACACAACCACTCTGCCACTTCTGACATTTGTGAATAAATCAGCACCAAATCTTATAAAACCGAAAAGAACCGCCTGGAACCTTTCCCCTTCCTTGCGCGACCTAACCAGCTTCCCACCATAAAACTCTTCATCTTTACACGATGTTTTGACTTCAAATTGTTACCCTTGAGTTCGGTTACAAGGAAAACGAATCATAGCACCGTTAAATCGAACTTTATGATAACCATAACTCATCCTTAATCTCAATCAAAAGCCATTTAAAGCTTGTAAGAACATAAAATGGGTTTTTACTAAAATCGCCAAATTCGTTTACCAAACTAATACCCTAGATTTCTCCGTTCATTCCACGCAAAACCCCACTGAAATTTCTCCATTTCATCACCTCTACATCGCGAATTTAATCGAAGAACATTCTAGGGCTTGTAACTTGTGCAGACGATATCTCCTTCAATTCTCAACCTTTTCAGGTGATTCCAAAGCCCAACTTGCTTAATTGTTTGAGCTCTACAAAACCCCTCTAACAATTTATGTGATAGAGGTCGTTATCTATACGAATCGAAATTTATAGGAATTAGGGTTCTTCATTTCTAAAATTTGGGGATTTTGATCTTAGGTTATGTTTTCGATGAAATTGATTCTATGCTATTGTTATACATCATATTAGAATTCTATGCTAAACTTTTGGGAATTTTTAGAATTTATTTGGATTCATTATGAATATTGCAAGATTTAAACTATGTTTAAATCATTTAAATATACAAAATAAGTTGATTAAATTATTTTAAATATTTTTCCTGATATTTCAGAATATATATATGTTCTAGAAATTTTTATAATAATTTTTGTATAACTATTTGTAATTATTGGCAATTATTAAATGGTGTATAAAGTTTATGTATTAATTAAAGCATTTTATAAATCTATTTATTTTGTATAAAAATACATGTATCATAAAATCAGAATTTTTAATCTTGTAAACTGGTTCCTATTAATTTTGAATTATTTTGATTATTAATGGATAAATATTATGTATGAACTCTCATTATTACTATAGTTTACAAATCTATTTACTTAGAAAATACAAATACCGATTTAGGGTATTTTTCTAAATATTCACTTTTATATCTTAAGTCCCCAAATAGGAGAACCCAATTTCCTATGATTGTTTTCATTATTTTATGTTATATATATTTAGGACTTTGTATTTAATTTTAGGGTTTTATCGTATTGTTAATCAAATCGTGCGGTTTAGCGATTAAAGGATCGAATCTTCGCAAACTGTGAGTAAACTCTCTTCCCCTTTTTGTCATTAACTTTTTGGGGTGTATCAATGTGTCTCGTTCAATTGTTTTTATCTAAATTCGAGCATGCAAAGTCTTGTATGTCGTATATGCATTACTTGTTGTTGTTGATTGTTTGTTGAAGTTATTATTGTTGTTGTTGTTGTTGTTGTGTTGGTCATCATAGTCAATAGTCAATTCAGTGGATCCACGGCTGACCTTTCCTCATGACCAGGAGATGTCGGTATCGCACCATTAGTCTTGGGCTGACCTTTCCTCCTAACTATGGGATATTGGTATCACCATAGTCACACCCTTTATGGGTGTGGGACGCAAGGTGTCGGTTTTGGTTTTGGTGTCGGTCTTAGTCTTAATCATTATTCAGTTACTATTTTATGTTCATACTACTTGGGCATTACTTCCACATGATTGATTGCATGTTTAATATTTAATTAGTATTTGAAATTAAAAAGGTAAAACATACTACTTTTATTTCTAAATTTTAAAATGGTAAACCTATTTTACTTGACCATGGTTTACTCACCAACTCTTGTAGCTGACCCAAAAATACTATTTTACACATGATACAGGTGTAGAGGATTGAAGACTGGACTGGATCAGGATCACGTAGGAACTTTGCCATAGTAATTAAAAAGGACAAGTTGATGTATTATTTGAATATTTGAAACTTATATGAAAAGTGTGACATTAAATCATGATATGTTTATATATGAAAGCTTAATAATGTCATGAGCCATGGGCAATTATCATGCCCCGTACCATTCCGCTGCGGGTCGGGGCGTGACAAGTTTTTCGCCGCAATGGGTCGTGGTGAATATCATACGCCCATTTTGTTTTTGGGCAAGTGGACTGCAATGCGCACCAAGATTAACAACTTCAACAACATACACAATGGCTTCGTCAACAATTACACAAGAAGAAGCTGTTCAAGCGACGTGGACATCATGGCCGTTGCCCACAATGAATACAGAATGTATCATGGCCATCCTTTTATGATGATACCTTCATAGGAGCTTCTACACAAATCTCCAAACTGGCGCCTTGTACCACCGTTTGACACAACAACCCATAGGTCAAAACAGTTCAAATCAACAACGACTAGAGAACCATCTGAGTTCGATGCTCGTACTACTATTAACTTCAATGACGAGTTGGATGAATTGAATTTTGAGGAACCGCAAGAGCTGCAATGATCAAAGGGTAGGATAGAAGTAAGGTAGCAGCACGAGCACGAGACACCTTCTCTTCAACGCCATCGGATGGTCCATCAAGGTTAGACGAGTTTGACGATAGACTCACTCGGCTTCTCTCAATCATAGAAAAGGAGCATGAACTTAGAATGGAGAAACAAATCGAGAAAGATATGAAGTTCCTCGAGAAAGACTTTTCCAACCTACCGGAGGAGGATCGGGTCATTTTAAGGCTCATAAGGCAAAAATCCGAGCAAAATATATACAGTTTTTTAGTAGGGTTTTATTTTTATTTTTAAGTAGGTTGTTTTTTAAGTAACTTGATTTTTTTTATTTTTAAGTAGTTTATCTTTTTTTTTATTTTTTTTTAAATTTTGTTTTAAAAAAAAATGGTATATAAATTTTAAAAATACAAATAATAATAAAAAAACAAATAATAAGGTAATCATGAATTGCATGCAAATTAAGGTGAGGGGCTTTAAAGCCCCCCATATAAGGTGGTGCCTAGGTGGCGCAGACTTGGCATTTAAAGCCCCTAGGGCTTTAAACCACACCCACCAGCTTTAAGGGTCAAGGTTGAGGTTTGCTGGAATAAATGGCGATTATGTCATTTTATAGCTGTATTTAAAGTCTAATGTGTTGTTTTTATTGGGTTTTGTATGTATGGTGTTGGCATAGCCTTCTGGTTTGTTTGTATCGGGTTTTTTTCGCTAGTATCTCGCTAGCCTTCTTTTATAAAATCATTGTTGTCGTTCAAAAGAAACTACTAGAGTTTGATGTTAACCTGTTATTAGAGAGTTCAGAGATGTTGGAGTGGGCACGATGAGAGACAATTGAGCAAATTCATTCGAAGTGGATGGGATGTGAATTCTAAGGCTCTCGTATTTAACCTACTCTTCAACCACGCAATGAATGGTGACGATGGGCTAATAAAGGCTAAAGCGATTCACCAAACCCATTGCGAGTACCAAACATGCTACGATCATGAGATGTTTAGTCACATGTCAGTGTGGCAAATCCTAAGAATCATCCGGATAGGCTACCAATGTTGATGATGGTGTGTGTTAAGCGTGATATGATTTTATTAATATTTTAAGTTCGTTTTACGCATTAGTCAAGTTTTAAATTTATAAAACACGATATTATACTAACACTAAACACACACTAGGGCAAATGCACCCATCGTGAGCGTAGTATAGTGTTGGTAAGATACCGAGGTCGTCCAAGGACACAAGAGCTTTTAATATCGGTTTATCGTCAACGTCTAATCGATCTAAATTTTTTGAGAAAAGTTTTGAAACATGAAAATAAAACTAAAAAGAATGAAAAGATAAATAAAATAAAAACAGATAGACAAGATAGAATCACTTGGATCTGACTCGTCTTTAATGTATCCTTTGATGATTTTCCTACTTTCGGACTTTTCAATAGATTATCTTAGTTATAGTAGTATGCCCCTCTTTTAAAGGTGACGTTACCCTCAACCCAGTGGTTTGAGTCAGCAGGGATACAATCCCAAAGGGTCGGAATATTGAAAGAGAATTAAGTAAGTTATTAATGCGAAAAGTGGTAGACCCTTCTTTTAATAGTAGTTTACATATGAGGGGTTCAAGCTGTTCGCACCCCCGCCATCCAATACCTTTGGGGCATTGAAGGAGGTCCTAGTAAGCTTGAACCAAGTCCTCGCAAGATCTATACACTGAACGAGACAAGAAATTTACCAAACCACCCTTCTAACCCCCTTCCAGGTAGTTAACGCGCTTTATATAGACAGTAAAGACACGAATGAGAAAATCAATGACATCATGAAGAAATGGTAAAGAAAATTTACTTTCAACATAAGAAACTAGTTATTAAAGTCATTAATACATACCCAATTAAAAAGTGCCGAAAGATTAAAAATCAAAAGTAACACATTAAAGACTTGTCTTCACCGAGTGATGTAAGAGATTAAACAAGCATGACCTTTGATTGACAAGAACTCTTACTATCAATCTTGGATCCCAAGACTTCTACACACTCTAAAGATGAAAGATGGATGATGGTGGTGGGTGTTGGTGTTGTAGTGGTGGTGGAGTGGTGGCAAAGTGAGAGAGAAGTGGTTTGCCAAGGAATGCCTTTGAAGTGAACCAATCACCCCTATTTATAGCCTGAATAGTACCCCGGCCACGGCCCCGTGTCCATTGGGCATGGCCCGTGGTCAGCTTCTTCTCTTCCTTCATTTATTGCAGCTATCAGTAGAGGGCTCCACACGACCCCGTGGCTTTTGGAGACGGCCCCGTGGTCAACTCTTTGCTGTACTATCAAGATTCTGCAAATCTAAGAGTTGACCATGCCCCGTGGTGAACTGGGCACGGCCCCGTGGTGGGCGTAGAAGCTTCTGTAGAATTTTTCTTGATGTGTGAGGTCTGACCACGCCCCATGCCTGGCTGGGCACGGCCCCGTGGTCAGCTTCTGTTTTCTTGTTTTTGTCTTGGGATATGCTGCCAGGGGTCGGGCATGTCACGTTATTCCTTCTTCTTGTATTTATGTTGATTTTTGGCTGCATATTTGTTCCTTTTGTTCTTTTAAGCTCATTTGGTCCTGTAAATTCAAAAGGAAGAATGAAACGCGCTTTTTCCAACATTAGTACTAAAAAAGGGTTGGTTTTATGCCTCTATTGATGTAATTTATATGTTGCATTTTGTACACATAAAATACCCCCACACTTGAATCTTTGTTTGTCCTCAAGCAAAACTTTTTAAATGTGGCTTACACACCCAAATGGAATAGGTAGAGACGAAGTTTTGTGGCTTATCTTGAGTGTCAGAAATCCAAGATCTTTATTTAATTTTGTTTTTATTTTATTTGCAATCCTATTCGTCATGATTTATTTAGAACAACTTGTTAAGAAAAATTATTTATTTGGGCATAACATGCCTCTTTAAAAAGTCTATTTATATACAAGTGCACATACCTCACGGGAGATCACTCAACACTCGGCCGAAGGTGTATTTTTGTGAAACACTCGAATCCAGCATGGGACTTACTTCTACCATATGCTTGCCAAGCGATCAAGCCTTCTCCTTTTTAACTATAAACCTTCGTAAATATCAAGAGGACTTTGGAAAGGGTTAGGCTTGGGCTAAGGGTAGGTGGTTTTTGGGTTGGTAGTTAGCGAAATGGCGAAAAGAGTAAAAAGCGTCGGTTGTCGTAAAACTTTATTTGTTTTTGTGACATTTATTCAAACTAAGCATATTCAAACAAGATTTTTGTGGAGCTTGTTTGGTTATTGCAAAATTCTTTATTTTTTATGTCACAAGAAAACCGAGCTTTTTACTAAAACAAATGGGTTTGAAAAGAAAAAGGTCTTGGTGGGTAATAGGTGTTTTTTTACGGGTTTTTGAAACGAAAAGGTTTAGGCTCAAAGGGGTTAATCTAGGGGGATTTTAGGTAGTGATGTAGAAAGAACGAAAACAATGGTTTTGAAAGAAAAAGGTTAGTCCTAATGCCTCCATCATTTACTTACTTGGGTTCAAGTTGGTAAGGACCAGGAATGTATCGCCTTGGCAAGTTCTAGAGTCGTAAGAACCAAGCGGCTATTCACATAAGAAACGAAAATGAGCATTTAGTTTAAAGATGTATGCATGTATGCTTAATAAAGACTCAAAACTCACTTATTGTGGGAATGAGTTTATAGTGTGAACAAGTATATATAGTCAAATTTTAAAAAGATTTATCATGCTTTTTTTTATAATTTTCTTATTTGGTTCTTTTTATCACGATGCTATCAGTTGTAAATTTGTAAAAACATAAACTTTTTAGAACTTGTTATTCCCAAATTAAACCAAGACAAGTAAAAAAAAATGAATTTTTTAAAAGGTTTGGGGTGATTAGCGGTTCCAATACGAGTTTTGTGTAAGGCTTGTTATTAGGACTTGCAAGATTCAAGTTTTAGCTTCCCCCCTCCACACACACACACTTAAATTACACATTGTCCTCAATGTGTCAAAAAATAAGTTTTTAGGTTGATTCGAATGTGTAAAATCGTGTTAAAAACAAGTTTTTATGTTACTGGGCACCTGGCCACAGGCATGTGTTGGCTGGGCACAGCCCCGTGGTCAGAGTGCCAGTAATGAGACTTACAGAAGGCTGGCCACGGGGCGTGCCTGGTGGCCACGACCCGTGGTGGGTAGGTTGCAGATAAAACAACGGATCAGGGGCTGGCCACGGGGGCGTGTTCAACGACCACGGCCCCGTGGTGGCAGTTTGCAATTGTTGAATTTCAGGCTTTTGGCTTTCAATTATGATTTCCGGGCTAAGGTGGCCCTAATGCTGTGACAACTGTCAAAATTGCATGTATCCGTACAATAATTAAACAGTAATTAGTGCTTTAATGACTGTGTTGAATTAAATCAATGACATGAATGCTTTCTGATTATCGTCATATACATACAAGTGCATCACATATTGCATGACTTCATATCATTATTGCATGCAACACTTTATGATTCAAATGATGCACGAAACAAAGTTAGCACAGTTATCAGACAAATCAGAAATACTGACGGGAGTTCAGTACTTAGACAGACATGGTATTGAGACACAGAATGGGCCAGAAACCAAGTGTTACACTAGTATAGTGTGTAGGAAAGTAAAGATCATAAAACTGCCTTCCTAGTGATAGTTTAAGTGCCGGAAAGTGACTAAAACTCACATAAACTACAGAATTCAGCAAAAATCAGCATTAACTTAATATCATGCAGAATTATGGCTTAATGGTCCATAATACTTTCCTAAGTGTCGGGAATCAAAACTGTCACAAACGGTAACATAAAGCACACTAAACTGCGTAAATTAGCACCTTAACGAACCGGTAACCAACCGAACAACCGGACAATACCCGAAACACCAAATTTTCACTAGAAGCATTTTTTTATCATTTCCGAGCTAGTTATGGTCCCCGAACATCATAGCATATCCTATAAACATATAATACACATAACACCCTAACTAATCTCATTATAACCTAACTAGAATTCTAACTTACCATTACATACTAACCAACCCCCCCCCCTCATGTATACGGTTCAAGGGTGGCCCCCATCCTTGATTTTCTTTACATATTTTATGAGATCTTGTCCCATGATTTAGTAAACACGTAAACCTTTTGATTAATCTATGTTGGGAGTTTATTTAAGTGACCACAAGTTCATCACAACTTCATTTTCACAACTCACCAACACTTAACTCTCTCCTCTCTTCCTCCCCCACTCACGACCGAGAACAAGAGCCACCACCACCATCACTTTCATCTCATCTTCATCCATTCTCTAGTGATACAAAGGTGTAAGAAGCTTGATTTAGGAGGTTGGTGCCATTGGATGGTAAGGACCTCTCTCTAGTGCTATTAACCACCAAGTTCATCATCATCTTCATCTTGAACCTCTTCCCTAGCCTTGTGCTAGTAGTAAGACCCTCCTAATCCCATTTTACTTCTTATTATGTTGGTTAAAAATGTATGTAAAAGACTAATCATGAAGAACAACAAAGATCAAGAACATAATCTTTAACATAAAGCTCTAAATCATCATGATCTATGTTGTTTAAGTGTTTGTATGCTTCTTGATTGTTGATTGTTTATGTTTATGATGTTAAACATCATATGAAACTTGCTAGATTGTGATTAAACACATGATCTAGCAAGATGAGAGGATGATCTTGTGAAAAACCAAGATGAACATCCTTTATGTTCATCATGAAATTCAAAACAAAGATGATTTTGTGGAAGATGATTATGAATGCATGTTATTAGTCTATTACATGGATGATTTCAAAACTAGTTTTCTCAAGAAACTAAGTTTACTTACAAGATTTACATAAACAAGAGTTTTAAAGAAACTAATCACATTTTTAGTGATTAATTAAGTGTAGAAACATGTTAATGACAAGAAAAATTCAAGAAGAAATGTTTCTAGAAAATCAAGTTACAAGTTGCGAAAGTCTAAAATTTGCAAGAATGTGATTTATAAATAAATAATCACACTTTAAAGGGTAACTAAGCTTACTTAACACCATACTAAGTTACTAAAAATTTTTATAAATTTTCAAGTTCATGAAGTAGTGTAAATGGCATGATTTTGGCTTATGGTAAGTATTGTTTGATTTGTTGTTGATTTGTGATGATTTTTAAAAGAAAATGATATGCTTTGAAAGCATGGAAACCTCCATTTTTAAAGGGAAACTGTGGCAAAATTTTTCTAGAATTTAAACACTCAGAAAAATATTTTTAAACAAGTGTTTACAAGTGTATTTTAACTATGGTTTTTCATATAAAATTAGCCATAATTTTGGTACAAAAATTATAAATGTTGGAGGTTGTTTTAATAAATAAAAGTGACTAAATATGTATTTAGGAGAATATATTTAGATGTCACATTTTGTGTGATTACTTGTATATTATGTGTATTAGTTACATTATTTTAGGACTTGAAATAATATAACTCACCAAAATACCAAAAAATATTTTAATACAAAATATTACCAAAATTCCAAGAAAATAAATATATAATTTATAGACAAAAATTGGACAAACCGAACAAGGAATGTGAACTACAAAAATATCCCGGAATTATATTCATAAGTATATTTTGATAAACGGTATTTTAGAAACCAAAAGAACGAAAATAGGATTTCTACAAGTGTTACAAAAATATATAATATTTTTGACAAGAAGAAAATATATTATTTTTGAGTAAAGAAAAATATATGTTTTCTTGAATTACTAGAAAATATATTATTTTTGAAGAAAATATCTATTTCCTTAAACAAATTTAGAATATATTATTTTTGGGGTGAAAATGGATTTATAAATATTTTCTAAGTTAGTTTTGAAAATATGTTATTTTTGAGATTTATATGAAATCATAAATATTTTTGCCAAGGAAGAAATATAAATAATTTTCTTTACAAGTTTTCTTAAAATATTTATATATTTTAAGAATATGTATTGGTGATTTTATTGGTTGAAAATAATATTCCGGAAATTTATAATACAAAAATTAAGTATAAGAATACTTGATAAATACAAGAAAAATACGTATTCTCGTACGTATAAATAAACACCGGAATAGGCCACCAATACTTGGCAAAAATACACTACTCTAAGAATACAAGTGTAAGAATACCCATCCTTGGGGAAAGATATACATGTATACATACATGATGAAACAAGTTAAAATATACTATTTTAACAAATATTCCAATAATTAATAAATATAATTTAATTTAAAATATTATTATTTTAACAAATAATTATATACTTGGAATAATATGAATGACATAAAGAAATGTAACTCAAAGATACTAATCAAGATTAAAAGTCAAGGCACGACCCATTCGTCTAATAAACCGTAGCACGTTTGTAGGTAGTTGTGCGACCAAGAAGACGCTTTGAGTTATACCGAGTTTCAAGACGCAAGATTGTGAGTTCATGTCCCCCTTTTCTTTTAACTATTTTCAGTTTTATAACTTCGGGGTGAAATACATGTTACGAATGTTACAATGTTTACAAATGGTATGGTTAGCTAAGAAATGAACTGTTAGATCATGTGAATGGGTAGGCGTTAACTTGAGACCATTAATCCTTTTATAAGGACTGAGGGGCATGAGTGATAGATCTATTTGGGTGTTGCGAGACCCACCCATGGGTCCGCGAGTTGGCCGCATGTGGTGACTATGTCGTCCCAGCCGGGAGGCCCAGTACGAAATACGTAAAGGATTGAGCCTTCCTACACCATTACACACACATTAATGTCCTTGCAAATCATTAATTGATTTGTTCATATTTGCTTTCATACTGGGTTTACAATTACATACTTACAAATGTTTACAAGGATTATTCGTGCACACATACAAAACACATGAACTCGCTCAACTTTTGTTGATGTTTTCAAACTACATGTATTTCAGGGAACTAACTATGGATCTGGCGGGCGTTCAAGATTTCAAGTTGTGTCGTTAATAAACGATGTCATCCAGTGTTGAAGGGTTTGAAGCGTGTATTTTATCTTTGATAGGATACATGGTTTAAAGCCTAGTTTTATTAGTGTTTTTTGTTAAAGTCTGTTATGGAACTTAAAACTTTGGTTGTTATGTATTTTAAACTTGAAGTCTTGGTTTGTTGTTAAACAATAGTGGTTGTGATATTTTGAAACTCTTAAATGGATGAACATCGAGGTTTCTATCATATAGTTGTTTGTTATGGTTGAATGCAATGGTATTAAGCAAGTCACACGTATCACGCAACCGCAAAAGTTAGGGTGTGACAGTTTGGTATTAGAGCTTCGATTGTAGCGAACTAGGATTCCTTCTCGAGTCTAGACTACAATCATTAAGGCTCTCTCACGAAAATATCTTTACAAATATTTTTCATTGCATACCCAAAACGCCAAGATCCATGGAACAAATGTTTTACAAAAGGAAAGACAAGAAACACGATTACAAGGTCACGGTGGTGGTTTAGTTTACATGGGGTAGACTAGTTAAGATAGAAAGGTTTCATGAAGGATAATGTGAATACATGATTAAGTGATGATTGCATGCACTGTGTGGTAGTGGTTAATATATGTGCACATGTTATGATTGTTATGTTACAGGCATCATGTCTTCCTCCGAGAGTGGGTTATCTGACGCCCACAACCCGATGGCCGTCGTATCGGACGATGAGGTCATGCCTGAGCCAGAGATATTTACATCGGACACTTAGAGTGATCCCGAGATGCTGTCCGAGGATGAGGACGACTTTCAGCCGTTCGCACTACTAGATTTTGGCGATGATTTACCTATAGCTGATGGCGTTCCCGTTGAGGATCCATTTGATATTCCTGCTCCTATTCACGATCATCTCATCATTGGTCACCCCGATGGTGAGCACATTGTGGCACCGATCCTCGACGCCGTTCCCCTTATGGTCATTCCTCCCGAGGATTGGCCCTTCGATGACTTGTTTGGTGATGATGTCGACTTATTTGTGGACGGTCCCCCAGCTGACGCCCAGGGCGACAAGGAGATTGATGATGATATTGTTTTTGTACCTCCTCCTGCTATTCCAGTTATCGAGTTATCCTTGACTCCAGTTTGCATTCGGTTTCAGACTCCTTTGAGTCTGTGACTTCCTCAGCCCTGCAGGCGGCAGGACTGCAGCTTTATGCTACCGATTGTGATGATGACACCGCGGTGTCAGTTGCACATGGATCCCCTGCACGAGTCCCCATACCTCCACACGATCCAGAGCCTGTCCCTGAGCCGGACCTTGTTTCTTTTGGCCAGCCTGATATTGCACCTATTGACCCTGAGCCGATTCCTGATCATGACCATGTCTCGTTTGGATTACAAGATATTGCAGTCCTTGTACCAGAGCCAGTACCTGCACCTATTGATCTTCCACTTGTTGAGCCATTCATTCCTCCACCCGCTAATGTTGCTCCCCTACCTCCTGTTGAGTCTGATGTCCACCGTACTGACCTACCGATTGTTTTCCCACAGAACATTCCTGCACCCCGACCAGGGGAAGGTACTTCGGGCCAGCCCCCGAGATATGATCCATTTGCTTCAGCAGCTTTCCCTCCGATCCCACCGACTACATATTTCACTCCCTTTACATCTACACCGTTTGACGAGCCATTCCGATGGTTCCCACCCTATACTATGCCTATCTCAGACCCCTACCATCTCTCACATTTCGTTGGATACACACGGGATGAGTTACTCTTATCTTTACAGCTACAGTTTGAGATCTTGAGTCGCAGAGTTCTGGAGCGTGAGCTGACTCCTTCATGCCCTCCTTGTCCCTATAAGTCTACTTTTGTCCCTCCACACTCATCACCGTTAGCTACGTTCGTACCTCCACCCACTGTTTCTGTTCCCTCACATTCATCGACGTCTCCTTTTGCACATCCACCTGCTGCTCTCGCACCTTTTCCGGTTTTTTATGCCCGTTTCCTTACTGTCGAGCAGCAGATTAGTTATTTGCTTCGTCGTGTGTACGAGCTCGAGGAGGAGCTCGCACATGTTCGCAGTTTGCTTTTCTTCCCTCCTCCTCCCCTGCCATCACTACAGTAGGTTTTTGGTTTTATGCAAATGCATTACTTTTGGTGAGAGCATTACAATTGAGCTGAGACAGTAAAGATACGAAGACCATATTTTGATCATTACTTTTGTACATTGACATAATTATTTGACAAAGGTAGTGTGACCCTATGTCTCTTTTGGTACGATACGACGTAGAAACAATGTAACTTGTGGTGGGTCTTTAATGAAAGCTCAATAGTCATGTTCTCATTAAACACAATGTTGACCTACATGTTTGTGCTATGATTATGTTGTTGCATGATTGTTTGATATGATGATTGCTTATATATATGTACATACAACCTCTAGACACCTATTTATTTATTTAACGAATAAGACCTGACCTATCCGATCCTCTTCTTAGAAGAAAGATGCCGCCGCGAAAAAACACTGATACCAACAACCCTCTGCCGACGACAGAGGCGGAATTACAAGAGCGCATCTCACAGGCCATCGCATAGCACGAGGCCCTTTGCTCCAAACACAGCGGAGGTACCTCAGGGAATAACCCACCTAACGGTAATGTTTAGTCATATAAGACACATTATAATATGTTTGGACATTTCCAAGTGTGATTTGCTAAATGCTTTCTGTGAATGATGTTGCTTGTGTTGCAGGCTGCACCTATAAGCAGTTTTTGGATTGCAAGCCTCCTGAATTTCGACGGCACTGGGAGTGCCGTAGCCTTTGTGCACTGGGTTGAGAAGACGGATTCTGTTTTAAGGATGAGTAAATGTGCTCCAGAGCACCAAGTCACGTACATTTCTGGACTATTTCTAGATGGAGCATGTCGTGGTGGAACCTTCAGGTTCAGACGTCGGGCGAGGCTGCTGCGTGTGCTTTTGCATGGAATGAGCTGAAAGAGTTGATGCAGAAAAAGTATTGTTCTCGAGCAGAGATCTAGAAGTTGGAAACTGAATTCAGGAACTTGAAAATGGAAGGTCCACAGGTAGTTGAGTATGTGCAAAGGTTTCATGATTTGTCTAGAGTGGTTCCTTATTTGGTGGAACCGGAGTTTAAGAGGATTGAACGCTTCATCTGGGGATTGGCACCTCAGATACTGAGCATGGTGACAGCTTCTAAGACTCCAACCATTTCTGAGGCAGTTGACTTAAGTGTAGCGCTTACTGAAGAAGCACTTAGGTTGGGAAAGTTCTCGATTTCCGAAATGAAGAAGAAAGAGACTCACGTGGAGTCATCTGGGGATAACAAAAAGGAAGTTTACCAACTTTAAGAAGGGCACCCAGGCGAGCAACAAAAGCAACAATGCAAACAAGCGCAGGGATACCAGCCAGCCGAGGTCAGGACTGGCGCTGCAAATACTGAACCCAAAGGAAAGGGGTACATGAGCACCCTGCCCAAGTGTGACATCTGCCAGCATCATCACACTGGGCGGCGCAGATATGGGAAGTGTGAGAACTGTGGCAAAGTTGTTGGTACATCCGTCTGTCAACTTCGTCTTGTATCGAGCCTTGTATAGAACTAGTTAGATCAGGGCACGAAAAAAAAGAGATAGTGAGAATTAGGGTGATTCCGCTTGAAATGAAACCTTGTCATTTTCAATCGAAATAAGCAATTAGTCTAATTCCGCTCGAGATATTTGTTCAGATTTCGCTTGAAACAATTAAGGTGATTTCGCTTGAAACATGTTCAGGCGAAATCACATAGTCTATATATAGGGTTCATTCGAGCGAAATCATAGATCATTCATTCCGGTTTTGCAACGAAGTGCTGCCGAAGTGTCGTCACGCTGTATAAAGTCATTTTATCAATCAAATCGACAGTTAAAGTATGTATATTACTGAATTAAACTCAGTTTGTCTGTTTCTGCCGTTCAAACTGAGAAAAACTCTTCTGATCGACTCGTTCGGGTCTGAAAACGATCCTACAAATGGTATCAGAGCTCAGGAGGAAGAGTTCTTACCAATTCAGCTGAAAATTCTGTTTTCTACACCTTCTTTTTCAAAATTTAAAACTTTTCATGGTCAAAATGTTCTGATTTTCTCACATCATGCTCGGAATTGTATTTTAACTAATCCTTGTGAAAATTAGGCTTTAATTCGATTTAAAACACGTAAAAACTGTAATTTCGCTTCAAAATCAGCGTGAAATGATGACATCAGCAGCTCTTCAAGCGAAATTAGGTGGTTAATTCCGCTTGAATTTCAGGTTCCGCTTGAAAATCTGGTTAATTCCGCTTGAATTTGAGGTTTCGCTTGAGAATTGGGTCTGATTCCACCCGAACTTAGTATTCCGCTTGAAAGTTTGGTTTGATTCCACTTCAACTCTTTATTTCGCTTGAAAAGTTCTGGTTATTTCACTTGAAAGTGATATTCCGCTTGAAAGTTTGGACTGATTTCGCTTCAAATAGTGATTTCGCTCGAAATGTCTTGTTGATTTCGCTTGATCGCTTATTCCGCTTGAAAAGTGTTTGTGATTTCGCTTGAATATAACAGTTTTTGAAAACCTTGAAAATCCAAAACATGGACGAGGAATTTTATAACGCATTCGCTACCCCGGTTACCCCGATCACTATTGCACATAACACGATGTTGGAAAATGAAACGGGGACTATGCAAAAACTGCCTAAGCTTATGAATATCGAAGAGTATAAGGGTTGGGAAGGACGTTTTGAGAACTGGGTACAAGCAAACTACTTAGATGCTTGGGAGTGTGTTGAAACAAAGTATGTTAGACCGACAAATGACGATGAAAAGGAAATTGCTATCAAGGATATGAGTGCTGATGATAAAAAGAAATACAAAAATGAGAAAATGATGCTAAGTCTGCTACAACAAGCTGTGAAAGAAGATATCATGGTCTTATTGCAACATAATGGAAGTTCTTATTCGATTTGGAAAGCTTTATGATCAAAGTTTGTTGGTAGTCAAGAAATGATCAAGAACAAGAAATCGCTTTTGAAGAAAGAGTTTGATTTGTTTCGCGGTTTGAAGAAGGAGAGCACAAAGCAGATAATCGAAAGATACTGCAATTTGTTGGTAAATCTTAGAAGGGTGAGCATCAACAAAGACAATGAAGAGCTGATAGAGAAGCTAGCTGATGCGTTTCCACACGAAACTTGGGGCACATACCTCATGATGCTAAGGAACAAGAAAGATTTCAGCAATCTGACACTTAGCAAATTCATTAAAAAGATTGAGGCTCAGGAGATGGAACAGAGAAAGATCACGAGAATGAAAGATTTCGATGGTGATCAAGACATTGGGTTGTATTACAAAGCAGGGTTGAATGACAAAACCACAAGTTTTTCTCCAAAAGTTGAAACTGCTTTTAATGCAAAAAGTTCATCTGGAAGTTCATCTAAAGGATCAAATAGAAATACAAGTTTCTCATCATATCCGTCGTTTGATCCAAACATTTCAACAAAGAAAAATGGGAAGAAGCTTCAGTGCAACATTGTTTTGAATCTTGAGGATGATCAAGATTATACAGAAGAAATTGCAAAGAGCCATATGTCTTTGTTGGGAACTGTTTTAGAATCTTATGGTAGTTTTGTTGCAGGTCAGATCGGGAATCCAATGCTGACTAAGGAGGATTACGACCAGATTGATGCTGAAGAGATGGAGCTAATGGATATAAAATGGTGTTTGGCTAGTGTGTTGAGGAGAGCTGAGAAATTTAAGCAGATCACAGGAAGAGATGATCTTCGCGAGGCTAATGTTTCTACTTTAGGTTTTGAGAAATCTAAAGTCACTTGTTTTCGTTGCAGGGAAAAAGGACACTTCAAGAGGGAATGCACTAATCGGGAAGCAAGTGGAGCTCAAAATCCATTCAACAACAATGATTACTACTGGAAGGCAATATACCATCAAGTAGCTCAACAATCACATCAACAAGAACCGCAAGTGGCACATGGGAGAAAAGTCATAGAAGAATCGTCGAAAAGAGCTTATATGGTGAATCAAGATGAAAAGAAGTCATCAACAGATTTCAGTTGGGACACATATATTCCAGCTGATGGTAAAGCATGTTTGCTAGATCAAGATGATGAAAAGTTACCTGAAGGGTTTAACTGGGAAGGTTTTAGTTGGGATGATTATGATCTTAACAAAACTTTAAGTCACAAAGCATTTGTTGCTCGTGTTGAAGAAGAGAGTGATGATGATGGTACTGAGTATTATGCTAAAAGAATGCCACAACACTTGAAGATGATGGCAGAAAGTGATAGTGAAGATGAAAAGGCCAAAAAGAAAAAGAAAAAGGTAAAGTCACCGGTTAGCAGTGATGATGAAGAAGCTCCGGGGGTGAGAAGAAAGGTGAAAGAGGTTCCAAAGTTCAAAATTAGTGAAGATGTTATTGCGAAAGAGATTCCTGTGAATTGTGAAACCCGTGAGAGCATGAAGAAGAAAAACAGTGAGTTAGTCAACAACATGAACAGGTTGAAGGAATCTTACGATGTGTTGAACAAAGCAATGAACATGTACAATGACACTAGTGAAGAACAAGCAACAGCAATGAAGACACTTTAGGGAGCGTTCATGATCAAACAGAAAGTTGTGAACAACTATATTGAGAAGTGTGCTGCTCTTGAATAGAAATTGGAATTGCAAAGAATTGAGACTGAGAGAGTAAATTGGTTATTGAAAAGTTACTCATGTACTTCTTATGTCATTGACAGGATTCGTCAAACTGTTGAAGGCATGAAGGCATTTGAAGAGGATGAAGTGACAAAAAAACAAACTAAAGAAAAGACTCTAGAGAAGAAGAACGAAAAGAAGAATGACACAAAGAAAAAGACTGACAAGAAGAATTCTGGTAAGAAACAAGGTGTCAATTACAACAAGTGTCCACCCCCGCTAGAAAATGGATATTTGCCCAGAAGTCCAAATTCTAAAAGAGTCAAAAAGGCAACAAACTTACAGTGGGAGTCGGAGTCATCAGTCAATTTGCCAGAAAGTATTGATGTCACGTTTACATCGTCTGACACTGATCAACAATCTCAATTGATGAAGAAAGTGGTAGATCATGTGTTAGATAACGATGAAACTGAGGAGTCAAAGTTGGAGTCAATGTCGGAGTCAAAGTCTGAGTCCAGCACTCCTAGTCAAACTGAAAAACAGGGAAAAATGGTTTATGATAAAGAATTCCTGTTATCAAAATCTAATTTGAATGATGAAACATTTAAAGTGGCTTATACTTTTAATGATTCTGACAAATTATATTCTGATGAGGAATTTCCAATAAGAGGTGTCAATACTAAGATGATAAAAAAAAGTTTTCAAACTAACGGAAATCAATATTTATGAAATAAAAGATTTAAATCTTACTGATAAGCCTAAAAAATACACCTCAAGAGTTCAACAAAAATTAAACAAGAAAAAGGGTTACAGTTCTGGTTCTGGTTTTCAAAAGAAACCAAACCATAACGGTAATTTCAAAAAGAAAGGTTTAGGTTTTACTCCAACAGAAAAACAGAAAAATGAAAAATATGTTCGTGATTTTAAATCAAAAATGACATTTGTTTCAGGTACATCTTCTGAAGAAGAGAAAGAAAGATTGTTCAGAAATCAGTCGAACAAAGATTTCCTTGCCAAGAAGCAAGAAGAGATGAAGATTGCTGATTAGATGAAAGATACGAGAACCTGTTTCCAATCCAACAATGTTGGACATCTTGCCAGAAAGTGTCCTCGGACAACACAGTCTAAACAGGGAGTGTCTCGTAAACTTAAAGAGAAAATGGTTATGTTTGAACCACCAATTGAGAGAACTAAATTTTTCAAAAATTCAAAATTTGAAGTTGGTGAAAGTTCAAACAGATTTTACAAGAAGAGAGCTAAATCTGACAACCAGAAATGGGTTGTTAAAAAGTCTGGTGATAGCTCTAGCGATGATTTTGATAGATCAAAATCAGAGGAGCTATCTTCTGGTGATGAATCTGATTCCATAAAATCAGAGGAGCCACAGGTTGTTTCAAAAAGTAAAGAATCAGTTCCGACTGTGGATGATTATAATTTTCCACCACTCCGGGCTGAAAATTTTAAGAAGAAAATTGGTAAAGTTGAGATTTCAAACCAATTTTATGATGATAAAAAGGTTTTTGATGTTAAAAAGACCTTTAACCCCAAAGTAAAACATATCTTTGGAAAAATGATTGACCGAAAAGTCAAAGGGGTTAAAGAGTTCTGTGAGAAGAAAATGGGAGGTAAGAAACCGAGTGTTGGTGACTCGGTAACACCCAAGGCTGGTCAGGCTTGGGTGGATATTTTCTTTGAATAGAAAAACCTGACTTGCCGGAGTTCCCAGGTTGGTAAGAGTGGAACATCAATCGGCATTTTTCCTTGTTTTTGGTTGATTTCTTACAAGTGGTACACAGGATAGATTGTGCTTACTTGAAAATAGTAAATCAGGGACATTAACTTGTATCTGATTTCCTACAAGTGGTTAAAAGAAACAATGTGATGAACCCCATACTTACAAATGATAAAATCAACCAAACTTAAAAGAAACTTTTGTGTTTTGAAATCTTAATGGGAAAAATAGTTTGTTGATAGGGGGAGTTCCGATTGTTTATGACGAGTGAATGGAGAATTGAAGCAATTCTCAACAATTGTCAAATTTTTGTATAGTTTGTTTTCAAATTTCTTTAAATGTGTTTTGCATTTTAGGGGGAGTAAGAATTTCAGAAAATCTAAAAAAAAACCATTAGAAAATTTGAAAAATCAAAAACATGATAAATTCAAAAATGAGTTTTGTTGTAAAAAAAGAGGAAATGATAGTACATCAGTGGACTATCACAACATGCTAAAGATATGTAAAGTTAAAAATGTGATAAACAATCTCACTGTGGATATGCCAGTAGGTTTTTGCACATTCAGTAATTTGTTTTTCGAGATATAAATCTAAATTTCAAACTTGCTTATCTCGTTGGTAACATGTCTTGGATATATGGGTAACCCCCGAAATCTTGTTTGAAAGGTCCCTCTTTCTGAGATACTAGGTCTTTATACTCAGTGATATCTAGGTTATTATCCCGGGACTTCTGATTTTGCGGAAGCAATGACCTAGTCCCCAGATAATACTTTGCAAAAATGCTTGAAATATAGTGCCGCCCTCAGCAAAAATGATTAAACAATAAAATTGATAATCATTGCTGTTGAAGAAAAGATCCTCTAAAGGGGACACACCAAAAGTCGAACTGTCATCTCTCTGCTGAACGGAAGTTCTGACCTGAGCTCTTACGGTTTTGCATCTAACCCCTTTATAGATATCAGTTGTGGTATATTCACCTGTAAGACTGAATATTGGGATCTGGATACGGGAGTATATTCAAGTGGTGGGACACACGAATAAGTTTATGTACTTAAAACATTAATATCGTATCTCAAAACAATTGAACTTTGTGTGAAAATTTAAGTGGACCAATATACTGACAATCTAGGTGAATTGTTTAGAACTTAAAATGAAATCAAGCTTAACGGTGTTGATGATTTGGCTCACAAACTGATATGATCCTCTTACACAAACTCACAAAAATATTATTTGTAAATATTTCTTTACTGCATTTCTATTTCAAAAGTCCAAAAAGATTTTAAGTGTGTTTTAGCATAAATTTTGAAAAATCCAAAAAGATTTTCGTCAACTGTTGTTGGAAAGCTGATGTTCAAAATTCCAAGTGCTAAACATGATGAACAAATGGTTTGGGTGAAGTGAATTGAGATGTTTTTATGAAATGAGAAAAATTCTTTGAAATGAAAACTGTATTCCTGCAAGTAGTTCATCGAAGTTTGATATTCCAAAATCATTATCCACAAGTGATCATCAAAAACTTTTTTATTTTTGGGTAGAGATTTGTGCAGGATAAGAGCCAGGCAACGATCTTGAACTTGTGAAAGCCAGGCTGCGATCCCAGCTTACTGAGAGGGGGAGTCTGAATAACAAAGAGCTTAGCCAGGTTTCTGATCCTGGGATTGCTGATGCTAATGAATTTAAAGATTTAACATTCGAAGAAGAGGAGTTTGTTGGTGATAGAGAGAAGATTTGAGGATGCTTACAGCGTCAGATACTTCAAAGAGAAGCCCAAAGAATGATAAAGGCTGAAGATGCGAAGACTCGACACTGAAGACTCCGTCAACATCCAAGGGGGAGTTTGTTGGTACATTCGTCTGTCAACTTCGTCTTGTATCGAGTCTTGTATAGAACTAGTTAGATCAGAGCACGAAAAAAAAAGAGATAGTGAGAATTAGGGTGATTCCGCTTGAAATGACACCTTGTCATTTTCAAGCGAAATCAACAATTAGTCTAATTCCGCTCGAGATATTTGTTCAGATTTCGCTTGAAACAATTAAGGTGATTTCGCTTGAAACATGTTCAAGCGAAATCACATAGTCTATATATAGGGTTCATTCGAGCGAAATCATAGATCATTCATTCCGGTTTTGCAACGAAGTGCTGCCAAAGTGTCGTCACGCTGTATAAAGTCATTTTATCAATCAAATCGATAGTTAAAGTGTGTATATTGCTGAATTGAACTTAGTTTGTCTGTTTCCGCCGTTCAAACTGAGAAAAACTCTTCTGATCGACTCGTTCGGGTCTGAAAACGATCCTACATGTGACAACCGGTAATTAACGGCGTCTAATTACGTGATTAACAAATGTTTAGGCGTTAACAAATATTGTTTAAGATGTAGATTAACTTAATTAGGCTTGTGGAGTGCCTAGGAACATCTAACCGACATTACAGTACGCGAACGGTGATTTGCGGAAAAATCTGCTTAACATTGAATGACAACGAACTGAAACCGTACGAAATACTGACAACGCCGACAAATGCGAGCTATATACGTACAATTTAAACACATGGATTTCGTTTTGCAAAAATTTCACGCTTTCGAATGTCACAACACGCAAATGTGAACGAAAAACGCGACTGCAGGAACGCATCGGCAACGAAACGGAAGCATCAAATGCACGTATTAACTTAAAAATTGAAATATTATGATACATTTAACTTCGTTTTCAAATTTCATTATCCGTAGTTGAAAACGAATCGCAAAACGGACTAGAAACGACAAAAGAAACGTTTTACGCAATTTAACGCAACCGACGAACATACGCGTTTAAAAACGACTTACGGTAATATTTTTTAGTGCTCTCGACCCTAAAATAATATTTCAGGCCATTTTACGACAAGCGGGTTCGAAAACGGGCCTCGTGTGTGCTATTAGGCCGCGTTAAGGAAAGGAAACGAGTTAACGGGCCCTAGGCCCAGACCCACTAAACAAAAACCCTACTATATAAAGAACCTTAACCTCTCATCTTTTCATTTTAGAAAACCTAGCACACATATACAGTTCCACAACATTCTCTCTCGTCTGATTATACACACCAACATATACATATTTGATTTTCTTTGAAAATCTTACAAAGGCTCCATGAAAATCTTACCTGTGAAGTATAATATGTACATACACACACTTCACAACACAACCTCCACAAATCAAACCTCTCGATTACTACATAAAGACAATCAAAAGCATAAATCCTCACCAGTACCTCTCCCTCCCTCTCGTTCAGCTAGTCAAGACGACCAGAGCCGGAACCGGCACCGATGCCGGTGGATTTTCAGGCGAGACACCCCTGGTTCTCGAGAACACACGGTCAGCCACCGTGATGGTGGCTGCGCACGGCTGTAGCGACGGACAAAGATAGGGAGATGAAGAGAGTGAGAAACGGAGCCGGCGCCGCCGCTCAAGACGACGACAGTGGAGGCGACGACGGTGGTTGTTATTCTCCGGCAAGTATCCTGGCGAAATGGTGATGAAGATGATGGACGGCACGGTCACCGGAGCGACGGACGAAGACGGGGGTAGTAACGATGATTTGAGTTTGGTTCGGGTTTCAGCTATGTTTGGTTCGTGTTGGGTGTCTCGGCTTAGAGACTGGTCAACAAGTCAACCGCAGTCAAACGGTTCAGTGGGTTTTTGGGTATGGTTCGACCCATGTGCGGGTTCGTTTCGGGTCTGATTATAGCTCGGGTCAACAGCAGGTCAATCGCGGTCAACAGTCAATGGTTCGGTTTCAGTTTCACTCCGGTCAGATTTGGGTTTCGTTTCGACAGTCAAAGCCAGTCAAACGTGGTCAAAGGCAGTTAACAGGACGGCTCGGGTCAGCCTTAATACTCTCGGTCAACTCAGTCTAACCCAGTTGACTCGGTCAAACCCGAGTCAACTCGGGTCAACAGCAGTCAACGCCCGGTCGACACGAAGGATGCGGTAAAGTTTTAAGCGTAGCGAATTAACTTATGTTAGTTTAAATATTTTTTTTTCTACGCGAACCGAGCTTGACCCGCCGTATTCTAGTTTAATTATTTTAGTGTTCGTTATATTTTGCGAAAGATATATATAATTGTGATTGGATTATCGTTGGATTTTTGACAAATAACGACGACTTGATTGTCGGGGCATCCTAAAAACAGGGGAAACTCTGCCCAATTTTCGTTAAAAACCCGAAACACGACACGCATTTATGATATAAAAACTACACTTATCGGATTTCGAGTTCTTCTTATAAAATAAATATAAATATATATTTATTTTGGGCGACGTTTACAAATTACAAATGAAGTTATAACATCCGACGAATACTGCTTACCTTTATTTCAAACCACTAACACTCGACCCTTTTTATATATTTCAAAACGCATTTAAAACTCGATTACTTATACAAAATAAATACGATTATATATATTTATTTCAAAACACTGATAATTCGAAATGCTAGAACATTTTCATAAAATAAAAATGAAGTTTCTATGTATTTTAAACGTCGACTTTTCGAAATACTTGAACACATTTTTAAAATAAATATAAGGTTTATATTTATTTTAAATGTCGATTTTAAACTTTCTTACGAACTAGATATAGTTGTTATAGTTAGTTCAAAGGACTAAATTCTAAGTTATATTTCAAACGTCACGACTTAAAATATATGTATATTGCTATATATACACTTTTATTTCCATCTTACGACGACACGAACCGCTATCCACCTACGTATTTCTATTCACGACAAATAACACGACGCCGTAAGTATATTTATATTTAAATATATAAATATATATATATTTTAAACCATTCGAAAGCTAAGTCGTTTTCGAGACTTAGTTTTGTCCCGGTCATAAACGGGATCAACTAACAATAGTTTGGTTATTTCAAACCAAAATATTAACACCTTCCTTCGTAGAGTCGTTTTGTTAACGACTCAGTAGAGCTCGGACACGTAGTTTAACTACGTTGATTAATTAGAAAACTTTTATTCCTTGATTAGGAATGCTTTAGTTGCACGCTAGCGAGTTCACATTCTTGGAATGACATCACGGAATCACTTTTAGCTAGCTTTGCACAGGAATGTTAAGGTGAGTTCATAACCCTCACTTTTTACTATTTTACATTTTTATAAATGTTTTCGGGGGTGGAAAGACATGCAAGTTTTGCAAAAATAAACAACTTTTCGTTGAACGAAAACTCATATTTCTAAACCATATTGCGAATGGATTTCAAGGAACTCAAATGGTTTACGAACGATTTATACTAAACATACCGGTTTTACAAAACAAACGCGTATTTTCACAAACGTGCATGATTTTCATGACTAGTGACAGGAATGTCCTAGTTACTACAACGGGACTGGGTTGTTCTGCGTACGAACAACGAGACAACCCAATGGGTTTATGTCCCCCTTTTGCTTTTGAAATACATATTAACTAGGGTATGATTAAGCTATGGAATGAACTCTTGGATCACGTGCGAATAGGCGCTAACTTAGGCACCATTAATCCTTTTAAGGACCACGGAACAGGGGGTAGATCTATCGGGTACGGGCGAGCCCCACTCACGGTCCTTGTGCGGCCACTTAGAGTGCTTTTGTGTCCCTGTCGAAGTGAATCGACACTTAAATCGTCTACCGGGTTGAGTGCTTCCTATGTCGGCACACATATTAATGTCTTAGCTACACATTAATGATCAACATGTTCATAGACGCATTACATACCTACTTATAAACTAAACTTTCAAATGTTTTTAAGATTCATTTGATGTAAACTCACAAATACATGGATTTACAAACTTTGGTAACGTTTTTCAAATTATACCTAAGTAAGAGGACGCGCTGATCTTGCTTACAAAGGTTCGTTTGGGCTCGGCCCATTCTCTCTCGTGCAATGCACAAAGACTATTGTGGGCTAGACTCACAGTTTTTCATATATCATGCCAAGAAAATAATTTTACTATATTTTCTCAACAACTTTAAAACCGGTTATCAAAAAGATTTATTTTAAATCTTTTCAAAACAAACTATGAACTCGCTCAACTTTTTGTTGACTTTTTCGCATGTTCTTTCTCAGGTTGCATTTTCAAAAACATGGAACGGTTGGAATAGGAGAACCCATGGGAATTCGAATACTTAGCGGCGTTCATTTTCTAGAAGTCTTAGCTTATTTGCTTCCGCTGTGCAATGAAGATACCGGTCCAGTCACGCCAGCTCTGATATTTCGGGGTGTGACAGATTGGTATCAGAGCTACAGGTTTCAGCGAATTAGGTTTCCGTAGAGATACCTAGGCTTTAACCTCACTTTCCTCTGTGGACTTAGATTATTAAGACTTTAAATACATACAAAACGCCTAGGACTCGAATATGGGTTCCAACCGTTGCCGAAACAATGAGTAAACATTTGGTTTTAAAAATACAAAAGTGTTGTGTTTGATACACGGTATTACACACAGTAAGCAAAACCTGGAGGGTTTTAATAACACATATAGGACCTTTGGAAAACTTATGTCGAAATCCATTAAAGGTCATTACGTAGGAACTACGACTATTAACTCGGGCAAACACCATCATATTATATTGTCTATGCTATTTTAATTACCCGAGCAGGTAACCACGCGGAATGAAACGCTAGTGCATGAATACATGAGAACTTAAGACGTCGAAGTACATCACACACGACTTTCGAGGCGAGGCCTTGGGGAAACCACAATTGGTTACGACAACAACGATGCTAATCTCGTCAGCGGGAGAAGATTTCACAAGATTTCACAACAGTCAATGCTTAGTCTGAAGAGACTCACAATTGTTGGCGCTGCAAAAGAAGTCACACGTCTTCGCATTCCCCCTATTTCATTTATGACAAATACGCAATGTTCGACATTCCATGGTAATGTCACTTAACAACAGTTATCACACGAAATTCCAGGTAAAGTCCTTGAACTTTTTTTTTTCTATTAAAATCCTGACTTTTGCATATAGTGGGTAGATTTTCGCATTTCTACTCCCCCTAACGGTCATTGCATCACAAAGATTTTCTTTCATGATAGCGAACACTCAAATGGTTCATTTCTTGACAAAATCATATGTTACACATGCATTGTTTGTTGCGCATGTGGTTAGTTTCATTCTTGAAGACCATCGAGAGGCTTCACTCGAAATTGTTGCTTTTTCAAGGTTCAAATGTTATTTCGCTATAATCACTCTTTGCATTGTGATCTAGATGAACCACATTATTTCAAAGCGTTGACTCTTTGATATCGAGTCAACGAAACTCGTTGAAACTCCTTTCTTTTCAAGCTACATACATGTTTTTTTTTTCGTTGTAACCATGGCAAAACTTTCTTGTTGATACATGTAATCATGGTTAGATTATGCTTAACCCAAGTTCAATTGATTGAACTTGCTCGTTATATATATTCGATTCAAGATTCCATATGATGGATTGAAGTCATCATATTCGAAATAATCCCAACAAGCACTTCCTTTGCTTTGAACCATAACATGCTTGTTTGGTCTTTGACTTCATTGAATCGTTTCCTTGATCACGATCACCTTGTGGTGACGTTTTCACAAATTTGAAGCTTGCGCTAACCTCGTTTACACACACCATGTACGGATTTAATTATTTATCTATTTGGTTATTGATATTAAATCCGCTTTGTTGATTTATCATATTAAAGCAATCTTAATACAATCGTGTGTTGAGATAATGGTACACAAATTCATTTCGTATTTCGTTGTACCTCTTAACGGTTCTTTCAGCATCGATCGAACATTTTGTGATATTCATTGCTTTTTCATTTTCGATCGAAAACATTATTTCCTTGCTTCATTTTCAATTGAAAATCCTATGAGATTTGTTTGAACCGAATATTCAGATCTACTTCGTTGAACCTTTCATCAGATTTCAAACACGGTGATACTTGTTCGGTCACCACTATTATTGAATTGTTTCATTCACTACGACACCTTGTGGTGTCGGTATAAACTTGTAGCTTGGGCTAATCATGAATCGAGCGTTTCATGCAAAACACGGTGATACTTGTTCGATCACCGCTACTATTGAATTATTTCAATCACTACGACAACTTGTGGCGTCGGTGTAAACTTGTAGCCTGTGCTAATCATGATCAATCGTCTCATGCGAAACTATATATGCTTTTCGTTTGACACATCATTTAAGTAGTCTTAATGCAACTTTGTATTAAGACGATGATACACTAGGTTTGATTATATTTCATTTTGGTGTATCCTTGCAACTCAACAATGTCAACACGTTGATTTTATCTTATTCATTATTTGGTTCAATAGTTGACAAATCATTTTATGATTCTATTTATTTGAGCTTGAAATTCGAGTTTCAATCATACAACAAACAACGCAAGTTTCCGTTGGTAGTGAATTCTATTGTTTCAAAAATTGATTTGCATATTGTGAACGTTCATTTGGAATTCTATTGGTCGAAATTCCACTTTTGTTGAACCTTGTAAACTTACTCACATTGGTGATAGTATCACTACGCCTTGTTCATTTGACATCGATTTCTGGAACAAACTCAGTTGAACCATCGGGTTTTTATTGATGCAAAATGTCCTTACATTCACGTAATATGAACAAGTCTTAACTTGATTACGCAGTCATTCAGTTTGGTATTATTCGGACTTACCTAGGAACGTCATAACTCTAAGGAGATAACATAGTCTAAATTTCGAGGACGAAATTTTTGTAACAGGGGGAGAATGTGACAACCGGTAATTAACGGCATCTAATTACGTGATTAACAAATGTTTAGGCGTTAACAAATAGTGTTTAAGATGTAGATTAACTTAATTAGGCTTGTGGAGTGCCTAGGAACATCAAACCGACATTACAGTACGCGAACGGTGATTTGCGGAAAAATCTGCTTAACATTGAATGACAACGAACTGAAACCGTACGAAATACTGACAACGCCGACAAATGCGAGCTATATACATACAATTTAAACACATGGATTTCGTTTTGCAAAAATTTCACGCTTTCGAATGTCACAACACGCAAATGTGAACGAAAAACGCGACTGCAGGAACGCATCGGCAACGAAACGGAAGCATCAAATGCACGTATTAACTTAAAAATTGAAATATTATGATACATTTAACTTCGTTTTCAAATTTCATTATCCGTAGTTGAAAACGAATCGCAAAACGGACTAGAAACGACAAAAGAAACGTTTTACGCAATTTAACGCAACCGACGAACATACGCGTTTAAAAACGACTTACGGTAATATTTTTTAGTGCTCTCGACCCTAAAATAATATTTCAGGCCATTTTACGACAAGCGGGTTCGAAAACGGGCCTCGTGTGTGCTATTAGGCCGCGTTAAGGAAAGGAAACGAGTTAACGGGCCCTAGGCCCAGACCCACTAAACAAAAACCCTACTATATAAAGAACCTTAACCTCTCATCTTTTCATTTTAGAAAACCTAGCACACACATACAGTTCCACAACATTCTCTCTCGTCTGATTATACACACCAACATATACATATTTGATTTTCTTTGAAAATCTTACAAAGGCTCCATGAAAATCTTACCTGTGAAGTATAATATGTACATACACACACTTCACAACACAACCTCCACAAATCAAACCTCTCGATTACTACATAAAGACAATCAAAAGCATAAATCCTCACCAGTACCTCTCCCTCCCTCTCGTTCAGCTGGTCAAGACGACCAGAGCCGGAACCGGCACCGATGCCGGTGGATTTTCAAGCGAGACACCCCTGGTTCTCGAGAACACACGGTCAGCCACCGTGATGGTGGCTGCGCACGGCTGTAGCGACGGACAAAGATAGGGAGATGAAGAGAGTGAGAAACGGAGCTGGCGCCGCCGCTCAAGACGACGACAGTGGAGGCGACGACGGTGGTTGTTATTCTCCGGCAAGTATCCTGGCGAAATGGTGATGAAGATGATGGACGGCACGGTCACCGGAGCGACGGACGAAGACGGGGGTAGTAACGATGATTTGAGTTTGGTTCGGGTTTCAGCTATGTTTGGTTCGTGTTGGGTGTCTCGGCTTAGAGACTGGTCAACAAGTCAACCGCAGTCAAACGGTTCAGTGGGTTTTTGGGTATGGTTCGACCCCTGTGCGGGTTCGTTTCGGGTCTGATTATAGCTCGGGTCAACAGCAGGTCAATCGCGGTCAACAGTCAATGGTTCGGTTTCAGTTTCACTCCGGTCAGATTTGGGTTTCGTTTCGACAGTCAAAGCCAGTCAAACGTGGTCAAAGGCAGTTAACAGGACGGCTCGGGTCAGCCTTAATACTCTCGGTCAACTCAGTCTAACCCAGTTGACTCGGTCAAACCCGAGTCAACTCGGGTCAACAGCAGTCAACGCCCGGTCGACACGAAGGATGCGGTAAAGTTTTAAGCGTAGCGAATTAACTTATGTTAGTTTAAATATTTTTTTTTCTACGCGAACCGAGCTTGACCCGCCGTATTCTAGTTTAATTATTTTAGTGTTCGTTATATTTTGCGAAAGATATATATAATTGTGATTGGATTATCGTTAGATTTTTGACAAATAACGACGACTTGATTGTCGGGGCATCCTAAAAACAGGGGAAACTCTGCCCAATTTTCGTCAAAAACCCGAAACACGACACGCATTTATGATATAAAAACTACACTTATCGGATTTCGAGTTCTTCTTATAAAATAAATATAAATATATATTTATTTTGGGCGACGTTTACAAATTACAAATGAAGTTATAACATCCGACGAATACTGCTTACCTTTATTTCAAACCACTAACACTCGACCCTTTTTATATATTTCAAAACGCATTTAAAACTCGATTACTTATACAAAATAAATACGATTATATATATTTATTTCAAAACACTGATAATTCGAAATGCTAGAACATTTTCATAAAATAAAAATGAAGTTTCTATGTATTTTAAACGTCGACTTTTCGAAATACTTGAACACATTTTTAAAATAAATATAAGGTTTATATTTATTTTAAATGTCGATTTTAAACTTTCTTACGAACTAGATATAGTTGTTATAGTTAGTTCAAAGGACTAAATTCTAAGTTATATTTCAAACGTCACGACTTAAAATATATGTATATTGCTATATATACACTTTTATTTCCATCTTACGACGACACGAACCGCTATCCACCTACGTATTTCTATTCACGACAAATAACACGACGCCGTAAGTATATTTATATTTAAATATATAAATATATATATATTTTAAACCATTCGAAAGCTAAGTCGTTTTCGAGACTTAGTTTTGTCCCGGTCATAAACGGGATCAACTAACAATAGTTTGGTTATTTCAAACCAAAATATTAACACCTTCCTTCGTAGAGTCGTTTTGTTAACGACTCGGTAGAGCTCGGACACGTAGTTTAACTACGTTGATTAATTAGAAAACTTTTATTCCTTGATTAGGAATGCTTTAGTTGCACGCTAGCGAGTTCACATTCTTGGAATGACATCACGGAATCACTTTTAGCTAGCTTTGCACAGGAATGTTAAGGTGAGTTCATAACCCTCACTTTTTACTGTTTTACATTTTTATAAATGTTTTCGGGGGTGGAAAGACATGCAAGTTTTGCAAAAATAAACAACTTTTCGTTGAACGAAAACTCATATTTCTAAACCATATTGCGAATGGATTTCAAGGAACTCAAATGGTTTACGAACGATTTATACTAAACATACCGATTTTACAAAACAAACGCGTATTTTCACAAACGTGCATGATTTTCATGACTAGTGACAGGAATGTCCTAGTTACTACAACGGGACTGGGTTGTTCTGCGTACGAACAACGAGACAACCCAATGGGTTTATGTCCCCCTTTTGCTTTTGAAATACATATTAACTAGGGTATGATTAAGCTATGGAATGAACTCTTGGATCACGTGCGAATAGGCGCTAACTTAGGCACCATTAATCCTTTTAAGGACCACGGAACAGGGGGTAGATCTATCGGGTACGGGCGAGCCCCACTCACGGTCCTTGTGCGGCCACTTAGAGTGCTTTTGTGTCCCTGTCGAAGTGAATCGACACTTAAATCGTCTACCGGGTTGAGTGCTTCCTATGTCGGCACACATATTAATGTCTTAGCTACACATTAATGATCAACATGTTCATAGACGCATTACATACCTACTTATAAACTAAACTTTCAAATGTTTTTAAGATTCATTTGATGTAAACTCACAAATACATGGATTTACAAACTTTGGTAACGTTTTTCAAATTATACCTAAGTAAGAGGACGCGCTGATCTTGCTTACAAAGGTTCGTTTGGGCTCGGCCCATTCTCTCTCGTGCAATGCACAAAGACTATTGTGGGCTAGACTCACAGTTTTTCATATATCATGCCAAGAAAATAATTTTACTATATTTTCTCAACAACTTTAAAACCGGTTATCAAAAAGATTTATTTTAAATCTTTTCAAAACAAACTATGAACTCGCTCAACTTTTTGTTGACTTTTTCGCATGTTCTTTCTCAGGTTGCATTTTCAAAAACATGGAACGGTTGGAATAGGAGAACCCATGGGAATTCGAATACTTAGCGGCGTTCATTTTTTAGAAGTCTTAGCTTATTTGCTTCCGCTGTGCAATGAAGATACCGGTCCAGTCACGCCAGCTCTGATATTTCGAGGTGTGACACTACAAAAGTAGGGCATGCCAGGGAGGCTTGTTGGTATGGAGCTGGACGAAGGAATGGAGGACAAGGCGGTAATGGAAACCGTGGTGGAAATGGAAATCAGACTGGGAATAGAAATCAGGGAGGAAATTGTAATTTTGGTGGAAACGGGAATCGTGGTGGTTATGGAAACCAAGCTGGTAACGGAAATCGAGGTGGAAACAATAACAACAACAATCATGGCGGAAAGGACAATGGGCGCGGGAAAGGTTGTTTTGGTTGTGGTGAAATGGGGCATTTTAAGCGAGATTGCCCAAAGAATAATCAGGCACATGGAAGGGTGTTTAACATTGGAGCCAGGGAAGCACACCAGGATCCGAACATGGTTACTGGTACATTCCCTATTAATCAACATTATGCATCTGTGCTGTTTGATACTGTCACACCCCCAAAAATCCACCCAAGGAGTACCACCGCTTGGAGGCGTGACATGACCAGGATCAAGCCACCAATCATATTAAACATAGTAATTAAATAATAAAAGTAATCAATTCAACCCATCACAATATAACTGGTGTTTAACAAAACATAATTTGAGTAGCGGAAGCATAAGTATGTAAACCCAAAGTAAATCATAAGTTCAAATGTTTAAACGTTTAACATGGCATCCACGATCCATGTCCCACAACGACCTGCTCCTCCCTGTGCAAGCTCCATATGTACCTAAGGTCCTGCAAGGCATGCAGCAGAGAGTCAACAACTAGTTGAGCGAGTTCACAGTTGATAGTTCAGTAATTGTAATAGTATGAGTAGCTTTATGTTCGTTCATTAGATCATGTATCGTATTAGTTTGCATCGCGGCCCTCTAGGCATGTATGCGAATATTAGGGAAGTTTTCCCAAGTATTCTAGACTAGGTATATTTGTATCGCAACCACCCAGCATGTGTGGGAAGTTTAGTGTATGGTTCGCAACCATCCCAGGCATGTGTGCGAAGATTAGTCATATTATTGCAGCCAACCCCGACGTGTGTGTGAAGATCAGTTCTAATAGTATCACTAGTCTAGTCGTATCTTATCAATAACCCTTCCTCACCCGAGGACCATATCATTAAGTTCCATTAGCTAGGTAAGTACAAGTAAATCATCTAATCCCATTCCCACCCTGGGAATCCCATGCCTTGGCTGTGTGAACTCACCTTGGTTTGCTCGGCAGATACACAAAAGGTTTCTTGAACTAAGAGTGGTCAACCACGTCCTAACAGGGTTACCATACAAGTCAGGTTTTGATTTCGTGAAGAGCACATAAGTTTCACACAAGTTAACATGTTACGAGCACGTAAAGATCATGGCAACACTTTAACAGTCAAGCAATTCATCCAACTTGTGCGATTTAAATACGCCCAATAGTACTCGGCCCAATTAAATAACATATAAGTGACTTGTGCGATCCGAGCAGACTTGTGCGATCTGCTTGGATTGTGCGACTGGGTTTGGGCTTGTTCGGCCCAACAGCTTAACAACATTATTACTTGTGCGACTGATGACATCTTGTGCGACCCGGAGTCTTGTGCGAATGGACTCCTTGTGCGAGTGGACCTCTTGTGCGATCAAGAGGTCTTGTGCGATCAGTTTAAACATCCGATTATCTTGCCATTCGGTTACAATCTATTTAATAGTTTCCAATTTTATGATAATCAAACAACACTAACAGTTTCTAAACCAATCAATTATCGATCAAACAAGGCAATTATCCTTTAATCCATATGAACCCTAATATCATACATATGAACAATATTCATAACATATTATCATGATTCATATACTTTATCACTAGCATGCATACTAACATAACATCACAACATCCGTCCGAATGATATCATATCACAGCCGATTAGTAAACTTTCGGTTAACAATCATCTTAACATAATTCGAACAACATATAACCAACCGATTTCTTGCAAGACATCCGATTTACATATATATATAAAACATCACGATTTATCATACAAGCAACCCTAACCATGAAATCGAACATGTAATCATACATAAATTACAAACATATATCATAACGCACTAACCGATTGAAAGAGAGTGAACAAGAATTGATCCGAATGAGTAGAATCTATGATCCGAGAGGGGTGCTCGTCGTCGGCTTCAAGAGAGGGAAGGAGAGTACTAGGGTTTGTAAACTTGTGTGTGTTTTTGGTAAAGTGTAGAATGGTTACAACACCCTAATGTTAATCGGACAATAAGGATGGGCCGAACCCAACTTGGGCTGCCCATTCGGTTCACGTGGAGTCCAGAAGGACTTGTATGATCAGCCCAAATGGAATTGTGCGGTCGGTGAGTCTTGTGCGATCACAACATACATATAAGCATTTAATCATAACGTTCGTTCATTCATTAAAAGCACATATCACATAATCACATATAGTCCAAGCAAGTTACATCAAAGTACAACGAAGGGTTCTGAAATACGAGTTGTCACAGATACTGGTGCCGGTTTTAGCTTTGTATCTCTAGACTTTAAGAATATACTTGGCTTAGTTGCAAGTAAGTTAGACATCTCGTACTCGATAGAACTGGCTAATGGAAAGCTGGTAGAAGCTAATGAAGTGATTAGGGGTTGTGTTATAGAGCTTGGAGAACGTGAGTTTTTGATAGATCTTCTGCCAGATGATTTGGGAAGTTTCGATGTCGTAGTTGGGATGGATTGGTTGTCTAGCAACCGTGCAGAGATAGTGTGCCATGAGAAGATCGTTCGCATTCCGATGGCGAACGAAGAGGCGATCATGATTCACGGGGAGAAGCATGATACGCCTCTGCGGATTATTAGTTGTTTGAAATCGCGAAAGTGTATACGTAAAGGATGCGTTGCCTTCTTAGCTCATGTTGTGGATAAGGAAGCCAAAGAGCCGAAGCTTGAAGATATCCCTGTGGTAAGGGAATATCCTGAAGTCTTCCCCGAAGACTTGCCAGGATTACCTCCTCAACGACAAGTTGAATTCCACATTGACTTGGGTCCAGGCGCCGCGCCTGTAGCCACGGCACCTTATCGGCTTGCGCCTTTAGAGATGCAAGAGTTATCCATGCAGCTTCAGGAGTTATTGGACAAGGGATTTATAAGGCCAAGCTTCTTGCCTTGGGGAGCTTCAGTATTGTTCGTCAAGAAGAAGGATGGTAGCTTTCGAATGTGTATCGACTACCGGGAGCAGGAAGATTCGATCCCAATGACCACCTCGCAAGACCTCTGTACTTTTTTAAGTTAACCATCAAGAATCGGTATCCTTTGCCGAGGATTGATGATTTATTCGACCAACTGCAAGGGTCAAGCTACTATTCCAAGATTGATCTTCGATCGGGTTATCATCAGTTGCGGATTCAAGAGGAAAGTATACCAAAGACTTCCTTCAGAACTCGTTATGGACATTCCGAGTTTCTAGTGATGCCGTTTGGATTGACAAATGCACCGGTAGTATTAATGGATTTGATGAATTAGGTGTGCAAGCTATATCTCGATAAATTCGTGATCGTATTTATCAACGATATTCTGATTTATTTGCGAACGAAGGAATATCATGAGAAACACCTCAGAGCCATCCTAGAGCTATTAAAGAAGGAAAAGCTCTACGCTAAGTTTTCGAAGTGCGAGTTTTGGATACGTGAAATACAGTTCCTCGGTCACGTGGTAAACGAGAATGGTATTCATGTGGATCCCACAAAGATTGAGGCAATTAAGCATTGGGAAACTCCAAAGACACCGACCGAGATCCGATAGTTTTTGGGTTTAGCAGGCTATTATCGCAGGTTCATTGAGAATTTCTCCAAGATAGCTCAACCTCTGACTTCCCTTACTCAAAAGGACAAGAAGTATGAATGTGGAGATAAGCAAGAAGAAGCCTTTCAGCTACTCAAGAACAAGCTATGCGATGCACCGGATATTATCCCTACCCGAAGGCACCGACGACTTCGTGGTATATTGTGACGCTTCGCGTCAGGGACTGGGTTGCGTGTTAATGCAATGCCAAAAGGTTATCGCTTATGCTTCACGCCAACTGAAGGTCCATGAGAAGAATTATACCACACATGATTTAGAGCTAGGCGCATTGGTATTTGCTTTGAAGATCTGGCGACACTATCTATATGGTATTCGATGTACTATTTTCACGGACCATAAGAGCCTTCAGCACATATTTGATCTGAAAGAGCTTAATATGCAACAGTGACGTTGGGTTGAGTTGCTAAATGATTATGACAGCGAGATCAAGTATCATCCTGGAAAGGCGAATGTGGTAGCAGACGCTTTAAGTCGAAAGGAAAGAATTAAGCCCATAAGGGTTCGGGCTTTAGAAATGATTATTCAGACGGATCTCACTTTTCGTATTCGTGATGCACAACGAGAAGCTCTTAAGAAAGAAAACATTAAGCTTGAATATCTCCGAGGAATGGAGAAGAAGTTGGAGCCTAACGAGGAAGGAACCTTGTATTTTAAGGGACGTATGTGTGTGACAATCCGTAATTCTGAGGTTAGTATGACTTAGATTCCACAACCTTTGACGCGTATCTTGGTATCTAATTATTCTATTTTACGATCGTACAAGATTCATTTAGTTACATGTGTGCGTGTTGGTAATGCTATGTGTGCGAAATGTATACTTGAAATCGTCTAACGGGCCTTACGTACCCAACTATTTAGATCTTACTTGTGTATGGGCCAAACGGGATTTTATGGGCTTTAGTTAGTGGGTCGGGTAAGCGAGTCAGGACCCCTCACGACATAGGTCCGCACCACTATCTTAATCCAGTTCAATGATATGTTTAGTGAAGAGAACCGGCCCAAATAACTCTTGTTTTGCTAAGTAAGCCACCGGCCCAAAACCCTTATCTTTATATCCCTTGTGTACGTAACTGATAATGCACACACCAAACCCTACTCCCTTGTTCTGAGTGGCGACGGCATAGCAGACTCTCCTTTCGGAATATAGATCATTCGGTTAGTGTTATCACCCTCGATCTTTGTTGCTTATGCGACTGTGATTCTGTTGACTAAGATCTTGTTTATACGCAACATAGGGTATTCGTATAAGAGACGGCAGTACTGAAGCTTACACTCTCCGGTTTGGGTGCATCTTGGTCGACTGAATAATAGGTTATTACCCTTCATTTGTTTGTTACATGTTATGCGTGTGCTTGTATGCCAGTCATATGTCGAGTAGGATTAGAAATGAATTAGGGTTACGTGTAGTCATGCATGAACTGTAATGTTAATTGTGTGGAGCATGTGATTTGATTACTTAATTGTTATGAACGGAACCGATCCCAACCAAGTATATAGAGCCCTTATGGTCTCATGATTAGGCCATCTCCCAGATCACATTACTAGACCGCCTTAGGACGTTGTGTCGGGTATTACCGAGTGAAACCTCAATGACTCTTACGCATGAAAGATGCCACTGTTAAATACTTATCATACTTGATGTTATATTGTGGATTAAAAGTGATATGTATTAGTTGAATTGATATGTTGAATAGGGTGATGATAGGATTATATACTGATCAAATTGAGCCACAATAGTCACTAAATCAAATGAATAGATGCATGTCCACAACTGTAGTATGTTAACGTGAGGTCAGATTAGGGAATGAGTATTGGTGCAAAGAGTGTGCTTGACCTGGTTAATTAACCGTGCATGAGATGTTGGAAATGGGCCATGAAACTTGGGCCGTCTCACTTAAATAGGTAACCGGATGGGGTTGGGTTGTGAGTGACAATCGAACCCACTAAAGCGTATATACTGACTATAAGAATGTGTGGATTATATGAGTAAAGGTTAAGTGTTTCAAGGACCGGAAATATACTGTTTATGCTTGTGGGAATTATTGTGTGGTCCAATGTGTTATTTGATTTTAAAGATATCAGTGAATTGAACGATCATGTGCATTACTTGTTTAACTATTATACGTGACTTGTGTGATAATACTTGATGTGGCCTACGCGAAAATGAATTGTGAAACTGATAAACACCAAACACTCTCTTAGGTCGCGAGTATTGAATAAATTAACAAGTCACTTGTCTAAACCGAGCAAACCTAAGGTGAGTTCATTGCTCTTTATCAAGCATGGATCCTAGGGAAGGGATAACGGGTAACGTTCCAAAGAGGAATGCATGTGTAATGGGATGTTGGTTATTGTACTCAGTTTCTATCATTGTAAGACCACAATATCTACCGGTACGTTGCTTGTAGGGCAACGGGGGTTATTAGTTGCTATTAGGTTTGGCACCTTCACGACGTTCGAGGAGAACGGGCGTGAACTAATTACCTTAAAACATGACCAATGCTTTAATAGAGGCATTGGGGTTGGCAATCACATATCATATGGCCATTCGGTAATCGAGTAATAACAACATCGAAACATCAATCATCACAATAATAAATAACCTATCATCTTGTAAACTGTTTTACTCACAGGATTGGTAACACAACATGGTAACAAACACAAACCTTGAACTCACCAGCGTAGTCTGACACACTTGTTTACATGCTTGTAGGTAATCATTGAAGGAACTTGGGAACTTGCCGTCTGATGCTGCTAGAGTGGTTGTGGTCATGATGAACAATTACATTGATTTGGTTTTGATACATTTACACACTTATACATTTATGCTTCCGCTCATTACTTTGGTTTTGGTTTAACTTACAAACGATACATTTCTTTCAATTGAGTATTTCAATACATTATAACTTGTGTTTGATATGATTGGTGGCTCTTTGTTGGATCGTTGCACCTCCATTAGGGACATACCCTAGGTGGTAATTTGGGGGTGTGACAGTTTGGTATCAGAGCCACTGGTTATAGAGAACTCGGTTTCAAAATGTTTTCATAAAACCAGACTATAACCGAATTGATCCAAACGATGACCATGACACTCAGCTTCAGATTGCAAGGTTCGTTCCTCATTAGTTTACGCATTATATGCCTAGTAAACGTAACTATATTTATAGCATACACGATACGGCATGGTAGGCATCCTGATACATTGATAGTGTAACATAACACTTGCATCTAATAAATCCTAATCTTGTTGGTAGTGCATATTTTGTGTTGATTGGGGTGGGAGAAACTTCAAACATAAGTTAAGAAGCATCGAGAGGAGCATGCAAACCGCCTTATTACCATGGGTGCACACATAATAATAACGCGTGGTGCATGCAAATCCCAATGAGGCTAAACGAGTGTAAGAGGGGTTCTTCCCTGTTTGCGTATAAACATGGTAGATAATCGTTCTTAACGTGATAAACCTGAACACTTTCCTCGTTTTCGACTCCTAAGCTAGTTCATTTCCATATATATAGAAACATGAGTGGACGAGGACACGGACGTGGTGGCATCAACATGACTCAGGCTGAGTTAACAAATCTGATAAACACACGTGTGGCTGAGGCTCTGGCAGCCTACCAAGCTGGTATGAACTGTACCAAATACTTTTAATCCTGTATCGTGTACACAACTCTTACTCCTGTGTTGTATCTTCTTTCACCCAGCGCACCCGAACAACCAGCCTGCCTGTACATTCAAGATGTTTATGGATTGCAAGCCACAGACCTTCAGCGGGACGGAAGGGGCTGTGGGACTATTGAGGTGGTTCGAGAAAGCTGAGTCAGTGTTCGCTATGTGCAACTGTCCCGTGGGGGACCGCGTGAAGTATGCGATAGGCACGCTTGAGGATGGTGCCTTAACCTGGTGGAATGCCCAGGTTCAGCTGCTGGGTATCGATGCAGCAAACGCTACTACTTGGGACGACTTTAAGGAATTAATGAGGGAGGAGTACTGCCCTCGCGATGAGATACAGAAGCTAGAGAACGAGTATTACGATTTGAAACTGGTGGGATCTGAGGTTGAAGCGTACGTGAAGCGGTCGTATGAGCTGGCTGACCTGTGTCCGAATTTATCTCGACCTATGTCTCGAAGAATTGAACTATTCATCAAAGGATTACCTCCACGAGTGAAGGGTTTGGTTACTGCTGCAAACCTCAATAACTTAACTCAGATTGTTCGACTGACTCACAAGATTGTTGATCAGGAGGTGGAAAGCAACTCGCTACCACCGCGTATCTCTAAAGCTACTGCTACCACAGCCACTACTCCTACCACTGGTAGTAAACGTAAGTGGAGCGATATGGACAAGGCGTCCAACTCGGTTCAGTCCCAAAAGAAGACAGACACTGGCAGTACTCGCAGCTTTAGCCAGTCATCCTCAGCGAATCAAAGTCAGAGCTCTTATGTGGGAAAGAAGCCTCAGTGTAGCAAGTGTGGGTTCCATCATTATGGGCAGTGTGCTCGGGTTTGTCGCAGGTATGACAAGGTAGGCCATGAGGCAAAGGATTGTAGGGCTCCTCAGCCAAAACAGCAGCAGCAGCAGACTCAGCCGAATCAGAGACAGCAGGGGCAGCAATCTCAGCAGGGTCAAGGGTTTAGAAAAGGGTGTTATCATTGTGGGGCTGATGGCCATTTTAAGCGAGATTGTCCACAACTGAAGCAGAATACTGGGGGTAATAGCAACGGAAACAACAACGCTGGAAGCAATGGGGGCAATGTTGCGCGGGGGCGCGGGTTTGTGTTAGGAGCTGGGGAAGCACGGGATGACGGCAACGTGGTTACTGGTACGTTTTCGGTAAACGGTGTATATGCTTCTATTTTGTTCTACTCTGGTGCCGATTGGAGTTATGTGTCTTTGAAGTTTAGTCGTCAACTAGGGTTAAGTCCTACACCCCTTGTATCGAAGCACGTAGTAGAGATAGCAAACGGTAAAACAGTTGAAGCATCGCATGTTCTGGTTGGGTGTAAACTCGATCTTTTGGGTCAGGTATTCGACATTGATCTACTCCCCATTACTCTTGGAAGTTTCGACATGGAGATCGGCATGGATTGGCTGTCCAAGAATCGGGCGGAGATTCTTTGTAAGGAGAAGATTGTACGTGTTCCTCTCCTTAACGGGGAAATTTTATCGGTTCAGGGTCACCGCAGTGGGATCCCGGTTAGTATTGTTTCATCAATGAAGGCTTAGGAGTATCTTCGTATGGGCTATCCTGCTATTCTAGCCCTTGTTACTGATTCTCAGACTGACAAAAGGAAACTCGAAGACCTTCCTATTGTTCGAGAGTTTCCTGATGTTTTTCCTGAAGAACTCCCTGGTTTACCTCCACATCGTCAAGTGGAATTCCAGATTGATCTCCACCCAGGAGCAGCACCGATTGCTCGTGCTCCTTACCGTCTGGCACCAGGGGAGTTGCAGGAATTATCAAATCAACTTCAGGAGCTTTTAGACAGGGGTTTTATCCGACCCAGCTCTTCACCTTGGGGAGCCCCAGTTCTATTTGTAAAGAAGAAGGACGGGTCTTTTCGCCTGTGTATAGATTACCGTGAACTCAATAAAGCGACAGTCAAGAACCGCTATCCTTTACCACGCATCGATGACTTGTTTGACCAGCTGCAAGGGTCAAGTTTCTACTCCAAAATCGACTTAAGGTCGGGTTATCATCAGGTGCGGGTTAGAGAGGAAGATGTTCCCAAGACGGCATTTCGAACGCGGTACGGTCATTATGAGTTCTTGGTCATGCCATTTGGGTTGACTAATGCACCAGCGGTCTTCATGGATCTCATGAACCGCGTGTGCAAGCCATACCTCGACGACTTCATTATCGTTTTTATCGACGACATTCTAATTTATTCCAAGAACAAGGAGGATCATGTGCGACATCTACGTCTTATCCTAGAGCTCCTGAGGAGGGAGCAGCAGTACGCGAAATTTTCTAAGTGTGAATTCTGGATGCGGGAAGTACATTTTCTGGGTCATATCGTTAATGAGATGGGTATACACGTGGATCCTGCCAAGGTCGATGCCATTAGAAATTGGGCGGCACCAACGAACCCTTCTGAAGTACGACAATTTCTTGGTCTAGCGGGGTATTATCGTCGTTTTATTCGGGATTTTTCGAAGATTGCACAGCCTCTCACATCCTTGACACAAAAGAAAGTGGTGTATTCATGGGGAGCAAAACAGGAGAATGACTTCCAACAGTTGAAACAGAAATTGTGTAGCGCGCCGATTCTGTCTCTACCAGAGGGTACCGAAGATTTTGAAGTACACTGTGACGCGTCGATTCAGGGTCTTGGTTGCGTGCTGATGCAGCGCAACAAGGTGATAGCTTATGCCTCTCGACAGTTGAAGGTACACGAGAGAAACTATACGACACATGACCTGGAGTTAGGAGCCGTAGTCTTTGCGTTGAAGATTTGGAGGCATTACCTGTATGGTACCAAGTGTACCATCTATACCGATCACAAGAGCCTTCAGCATATCTTCGACCAGAAAGAATTGAATATGCGTCAGCGTCGTTGGGTGGAGTTGTTCAATGATTACGAGTGTGCCATCAAGTACCACCCGGGTAAAGCTAACGTTGTAGCGGATGCTCTTAGCCGCAAGGAACCAAAGCCGAAGCGTATTCGTGCCCTACAGCTTACTATTCACTCTGATTTACCTGCTCGGATTCGTTCAGCTCAGATTGAAGCATTAAAGGAAGAAAATATCGAAGCTGAAGGATTACGAGGTCTACACAAGAAGAAGTTCGAGCAACGGCCTGACGATATCTACTACTTCATGGAACGAATATGGGTTCCTTCATTTGGTGATCTTCGAGAGCTTGTGATGGACGAAGCACACAAGTCACGATATTCTATTCATCCAGGGTCCGATAAGATGTACCAGGACCTCAAGGTTTTGTATTGGTGGCCGAACATGAAAGCAATTATTGCCACCTACGTGGGTAAGTGTTTGACCTGTGCTAGAGTTAAGGCAGAGTACCAGAAACCTTCGGGTCCACTTCAGCAGCCAGAGATACCTATGTGGAAATGGGAACAGATCGCTATAGATTTTGTTACGGGGTTACCTAGAACACAGGCTGGGAACGATACTATATGGGTGATTGTCGACCGTCTCACAAAGTCAGCACACTTCCTAGCGATCAAGGAGACAGATAAGTATTCGCAGCTCGCAGCAGTGTACCTTAAAGAGGTGGTTTCTAGGCACGGGGTGCCGACTTCTATTATTTCTGATCGAGATCCTCGTTTTACTTCGGAGTTATGGCAGGCTATGCATAAGTCGTTCGGCTCACGTCTCGATATGAGCACGGCCTATCACCCACAAACGGATGGTCAGAGTGAACGCACTATTCAGACGCTAGAGGATATGCTGCGGGCATGCGTTATTGATTTTGGGAAAGGATGGGAGAAGCACTTGTCGTTGGTAGAGTTTTCCTACAATAACAGCTACCACACCAGTATCAAAGCGGCACCATTTGAGGCACTGTATGGGAGGAAGTGTCGTTCACCCCTCTGCTGGGCTGAGGTGGGTGATAGTCAGATCACAGGTCCTGAGATGGTACTCGAAACTTCAGATATGATCGTGAAAATCAGAGAACGTATGGCAGCTGCTCGTGACCGCCAGAAGGCCTATGCGGACAAGCGTGCCAAAGAGGTAGTGTTTGAAGTGAATGACCGAGTCATGCTGGAAGTCTCACCGTGGAAAGGGGTTGTACGCTTTGGGAAAAGTGGCAAGCTGAACCCACGTTATGTTGGGCCGTTTAAGGTTCTGGAGCGTATCGGTAAGGTGGCTTATAGGTTGGAGTTACCTACTGAGCTGGGTAATGTTCACGACGTATTTCATGTATCACAGTTAAAGAAGTGTTATGCTGACGACCCATAAGCGGTACCTTTTCAAGAGTTAAAGATCAACGACAAGTTACAGTTTGTTGAAGAACCCATCGAGATCATGGACCGTGAGGTCAAAGTGCGTAAACACAGTCGTATTCCCATCGTTAGGGTTCGTTGGAACTCAAGACGTGGACCGGAGTTCACGTGGGAGCGCGAGGATCAGATGAAACTAAAGTACCCTCACCTCTTTCCCAAAGACAAAGCAGAGTCAAGCAAAACTGGTGAATCTCGGGGCGAGATTCCTCTTCAAGTTGGGGATGATGTCACAACTGAGCAGAATCCGCAACAATCTTGATCTCCTCACCTCGCTCCTCAGCGTTTACTTGTCAAATTTCGGGACGAAATCTCCTTCAAGTTGGGGATGATGTGACAATCCGTAATTCTGAGGTTAGTATGACTTAGATTCCACAACCTTTGACGCGTATCTTGGTATCTAATTATTCTATTTTACGATCGTACAAGATTCATTTAGTTACATGTGTGCGTGTTGGTAATGCTATGTGTGCGAAATGTATACTTGAAATCGTCTAACGGGCCTTACGTACCCAACTATTTAGATCTTACTTGTGTATGGGCCAAACGGGATTTTATGGGCTTTAGTTAGTGGGCCGGGTAAGCGAGTCAGGACCCCTCACGACATAGGTCTGCACCACTATCTTAATCCAGTTCAATGATATGTTTAGTGAAGAGAACCGGCCCAAATAACTCTTGTTTTGCTAAGTAAGCCACTGGCCCAAAACCCTTATCTTTATATCCCTTGTGTACGTAACTTATAATGCACACACCAAATCCTACTCCCTTGTTCTGAGTGGCGACGACATAGCAGACTCTCCTTTCGGAATATAGATCATTCGGTTAGTGTTATCACCCTCGATCTTTGTTGCTTATGCGACTGTGATTCTGTTGACTAAGATCTTGTTTATACACAACATAGGGTATTCGTATAAGAGACGGCAGTACTGAAGCTTACACTCTCCGGTTTGGGTGCATCTTGGTCGACTGAATCATAGGTTATTACCCTTCATTTGTTTGTTACATGTTATGCGTGTGCTTGTATGCCAGTCATATGTCGAGTAGGATTAGAAACGAATTAGGGTTACGTGTAGTCATGCATGAACTGTAATGTTAATTGTGTGGAGCATGTGATTTGATTGCTTAATTGTTATGAACGGAACCGATCCCAACCAAGTATATAGAGCCCTATCGTGGTGACTCATGGTCTCATGATTAGGCCATCTCCCAGATCACATTACTAGACCGCCTTAGGACGTTGTGTCGGGTATTACCGAGTGAAACCTCAATGACTCTTGTGCATGAAAGATGCCACTGTTAAATACTTATCATACTTGATGTTATATTGTGAATTAAAAGTGATATGTATTAGTTGAATTGATATGTTGAATAGGGTGATGATAGGATTATATACTGATCAAATTGAGCCACAATAGTCACTAAATCAAATGAATAGATGCATGTCAACAACTGTAGTATGTTAACGTGAGGTCAGATTAGGGAATGAGTATTGGTGCAAAGAGTGTGCTTGACCTGGTTAATTAACCGTGCATGAGATGTTGGAAATGGGCCATGAAACTTGGGCCGGTCTCACTTAAATAGGTAACCGGATGGGGTTGGGTTGTGAGTGACAATCGAGCCCACTAAAGCGTATATACTGACTATAAGAATGTGTGGATTAGATGAGTAAAGGTTAAGTGTTTCAAGGACCGGAAATATACTGTTTATGCTTGTGGGAATTATTGTGTGGTCCAATGTGTTATTTGATTTTAAAGACATCAGTGAATTAAACGATCATGTGCATTACTTGTTTAACTATTATACGTGACTTGTGTGATAATACTTGATGTGGCCTACGCGAAAATGAATTGTGAAACTGATAAACACCAAACACTCTCTTAGGTCGCGAGTATTGAATAAATTAACAAGTCACTTGTCTAAACCGAGCAAACCTAAGGTGAGTTCATTGCTCTTTATCAAGCATGGATCCCAGGGAAGGGATAACGGGTAACGTTCCAAAGAGGAATGCATGTGTAATGGGATGTTGGTTATCGTACTCAGTTTCTATCATTGTAAGACCACAATATCTACCGGTACGTTGCTTGTAGGGCAACGGGGGTTATTAGTTGATAGCGCTATTAGGTTTGGCACCCTCACGACGTTCGAGGAGAACGGGCGTGAACTAATTACCTTAAAACATGACCAATGCTTTGATAGAGGCATTGGGGTTGGCAATCACATATCATATGGCCATTCGGTAATCGAGTAATAACAACATCGAAACATCAATCATCACAATAATAAATAACCTATCGTCTTGTAAACTGTTTTACTCACAGGATTGGTAACACAACATGGTAACAAACACAAACCTTGAACTCACCAGCGTAGTCTGACACACTTGTTTACATGCTTGTAGGTAATCATTGAAGGAACTTGGGAACTTGCCGTCTGATGCTGCTAGAGTGGTTGTGGTCATGATGAACAATTACATTGATTTGGTTTTGATACATTTACACACTTATACATTTATGCTTCCGCTCATTACTTTGGTTTTGGTTTAACTTACAAACGATACATTTCTTTCAATTGAGTATTTCAATACATTATAACTTGTGTTTGATATGATTGGTGGCTCTTTGTTGGATCGTTGCACCTCCATTAGGGACATACCCTAGGTGGTAATTTGGGGGTGTGACAATGTGGGTTCCGCTTTATGGTGGTATTAGAGAGGTTATACTCGATGAAGCTTATAAATCGAGGTACTCGATCCATCCAGGATCGGACAAGATATACCAAGATCTAAAGGATTACTATTGGTGGCCAAAACTCAAGAGTGATGTTGCCATTTATGTGGGTAAGTGCCTAACTTGTGCCAAGGTAAAGGCCGAGTATCAGAAGCCTTCAGGTCTTCTGCAACAGCCGGAAATACCCATGTCGAAGTGGGAGCATATTTCGATGGACTTCATAACAAAGTTACCCAGAACCCCTAGAGGACATGATATGATTTGGGTAATAGTAGATCGGTTGACCAAGTCTGCGCACTTCCTACTGATTCGAGAAAAGGATAGTACTGGGTAGCTAGCTGAGCTTTACCTGGGAGATAGTAGCACGTCATGGAGTGCCTATCTCGATAATTTCTGATAGAGATGGACGGTTTGTGTCAAGGATTTGGCAATCCTTTCAAGAAGCTTTTGGTTCTCAGTTGAATCTGAGTACAGCTTTTCACCCACAGACAGACGGTCAGAGCAAAAGGACTATTCAGACGCTGGAAGATATGCTTCGCGCTTGTGTAATGGATTTGGGTGGCAGTTGGGATACTCATTTACCTCTAGTTGAGTTTTCCTATAATAACAGCTACCACACAAGTATTCAAGCCGCACCATTTGAAGCTCTCTTTGGACGTAAATGCCGCTCACTGTTGTGTTGGGCAGATGCTGGTGATAGACAGATGGTTGGCCCCAAAATGGTCCAAGAAACGACTGATAAGATCATGCAGATCCGAGAGCACATCAAGGTGGCTCGTGATCGATCGAAGAGTTACGTGGATCAAAGACGAAAACGTTTGGAATTCGAAGTAGGGGATGTGGTTTTACTGAAAGTCTCACCTTGGAAAGGTGTAGCGCGTTTTGGGAAACGTGGCAAGTTAAACCCACGTTATATCGGGCCAGTCAGAATATTGGAAAGGGTTCGTACCGTAGCGTACAAGTTGGAGCTACCAGAGGAACTAAACGGTGTTCATGATACATTTCATGTATCTAACATGAAGAAAAGCCCAACTCAAGAGACAGTAATCATCCCTGCGGATGAAGTGCATATAGACGACACACTCCACCTCACCGAAGAACCTGTTGAGGTTACAGATTGGAAAGTTAAAAAGACTCGGAGGAGAAGTGTTAAGCTTGTCAAGGTTCGATGGAACGCACGTCACGGCCTAGAGTTTACTTGGGAACGTGAAGATCGAATGAAATCGAAGTACCCACATTTGTTCCCTAACTCCCCTGCAGCCGATAGCGTAGCTTAAAATTTTGGAACGGAATTTTCTTAACGGGGGGAGAATGTGACAACTGTCAAAATTGCATGTATCTGTACAATAATTAAACAGTAAGTAGTGCTTTAATGACTGTGCTGAATTAAACCAATTGTAGGATCGTGATCTGACCCGAATGAGTCGTTCAGAGGAGCTTTACTCTGTTTCAGGTGCGGAATAACAAGAAACAAAGCTAGAAACAACTGATTCTTCACTTTAACTACTGATTGTATTGATAATATCACGAATACAAGCAGTCTTCACACCGGCAGCACTTCGGCGTGGAATACAAGACAACAGTTACTGATTTCGCCCAAAAGACACATATATATACTGATGTGATTTCGCCCCAACATACACAGGGCATCAGGAGCGAAATCAGCAGATGTGATTTCGCTCCAAATCACCTGATTGACACTATGAGCGAAATCAGCATGCTAAACTCTATACTCGTCCTATTTTCTCGTAAAATATGCCCTAATCTATACAATGCAATCTAAGACTCGATACAAGACGAAGTCGACAGATGTAGTGCACCTACAGACTCCCCCTCAGATGTTGACGAGTCATCCATCGAGTGTTTGACAATGTCATGTCTTCACATCTTCAGTCTTGATCAGTCTCTGGGCTTCTCTCTCTCTATCTTCATCAACAGACTCCCCTTTAACAATATCTTACTTGAATATCTTCAGACTCCCCCTCTCGATTTGCTGGCATTTCTTTGTACTTCAGCAATATCTGCTTCAGAAGAGCTTTCACATATCCAAGATAGTTGCCTGGCTTTAACTTTCATCACAAGATCAAAACTTGGCTCTAGCTCTGGCTTTCTTCAATCAGAGTCCTCAGGTATCGTAACCTGGCTTTCGTTCAGCTTAAATCTCAGGATTGAATTAACCTGGCTCAACTTAACCTGCAAAACCTCTACCTCAAAGTAAGATTTATATTTAACAATTTGAGTATAAACGTATGCACCAACAGCAACTCTCTCTCATAAACACTTTCTCTTTGATGAACCACTTGTTGATTTAAAAACACATTTTGATGTTCAACATACGCTCCCCCTCACAACAATGTCATCATGTTTAGCATTCGGAATTTTGAAAATCAGCTTTCCAATATCAGTTGTCGAAAATCTTTTTGACTTTTTCAAAAGTTTTTGCTGAAACATACACAAAATCTTTTTGGATTTTCTGAAAGAAAGTAACTAACACCACTTGTAGAATCAAGAAAATGCAGAAATGAAATATTTACAAACAATATTTTTGAGAGTTTGTGTAAGAGGATCATATCAGTTAATGAGACATGTCACTAACACCATTAAGCTGCGATTTCATTTTAAGTTCTAAACAATTCACCTAGATTGCCAGTATATTTGTCCACTTAAATTTTCACACAAAGTTCAATTGATCCGAGATACGATATTAATGTTTTAATTTCTTGAACTTATCCGTGTGTCCCACTACTTGAATATACTCCCGTATCCAGATCCCAATATTCAGTCTTACAGGTGAGTATACCACAGATGATATCTGTCAGGGGTTAGATGCGAGGGCCGTGAGAGCTCAGGTCGATACTTTCGTATACACAAAGAGATGACGGCTTCGACTTTTCGGTGTGTCCCCTTTAGAGGATCTTTTGATTTCAACAGCAGCGACTATCAATTTTATTGTTTCATCAGCATGCTGAGGGCGAAGCTATGTTTCAAGCTTTTGCGGAAAGCATTATCCGGGGACTAGGTCAGAACTTCCATTCAGCAGAAGTCCCGGGATAATACCCCAGATATCACTGAGCATAAAGACCTAGTATCTCAGAATAAGGGACCTTTCAAACAAGATTTCAGGGGTTACCTATATATCCAAGCAGTTGTTCCCCACAGAATAATCAAGTTTGAATTTTTTAGGTTTATATCTCGTCACAATTTACTAAGTGTGTAAAAACCTACTGACACATCCGCAGTGAGATTGTTTATCACATCTTATCTTTACATTTCTTTAGCATGTTGTGACAGTCCACTGATGTACTATCATTTCCTCTTTTTCACAATAGAACTCATTTTTGATTTTATCATGTTTTTGTCTTTTTCAAATTTTCTAATGTTTTTGGATTTTCTGAAAATTTTCTACTCCCCCTAAAATGCAAACACATTTCAAAGGAAATTTGAAAACTTGTCAAGACTCTTGACCCAATTGTAAACACAGAAAGTAAAATAAACTATACAGTAACTTGACAACTGACATCGAATTGCATCAATTCGCCATCTACTAAGGCATAAAACAATCCGAACTCCCCCTTTCACAAACCATTTTCTCATTTAGATGTCAAAACACTCAAGTTTGTTTTAATCAAAATGATTTTTCCGGAAAATGAGTTTGTTTTTACCACTTGTAGGATTATCATAAAATTCGGGGGTATGGTTCATCATCTTGTCTTTCAACAGAATGTAGTAAATCAAGTACAACTTAATGTCCCTGATTTACCGTTTGCAATGAAGCAACCTCTGTACCAATTGTAAGTGTATCGGAAACAATACCATTTGTAGGAATGTTACGTCTACATAAACCATTTTACCAATCAGAGTGCCGATTCCTGCTTCGCACTTACCTGCCTGGAAGCTCCGGCGTAGTCCTTTAATCTGTAAAAATTTCAACACATTTTTAAAAATTTTCATAGAAACTCATTAATCATGAAAGATGCCGATTCCTGATCCACGATATAAACTTGAGATCTCCGGCATAGTCCTAAGACTTCAAGGGAAACAAACTTCCATCCAAATCTTCTCAGACTTGATGGTTTTCAATTCTTGCGCAGTAGGGTTGTAAGTTGCCTTTTTAGTTGCATAAAAATCCTTAACCGCCTTTGCTTTCCCATTCAACATTTTCCCAAAAATTTTCTTAACATTCCCATTGAATGTTTTCTCGATATCAAACTTAGATTTCTCTGTGTAAAACTGATTCGAGATTTCAACTTTGCCAACTTTCTGTTTAACCTCGTCAAATTTCAGTGATGGAAACTCATCATCATTCACTGAAATTTTCATCTCAATCTGTGGCTCTTCTGGCTTTGTGGAACCAGATTCATCACCGACTTTCTCTTCAACTTTCTTAACAACCCAAACTTGGTTGTCTTTCTCTTTCTTTTTGTAAAAATTCTTTTTAGAACACTCACCAATCTCATAAGTTGAATTTTCAAAAATTTTAAATTTTTCGATTGTTGGTTCAACATCAACAACTTTTTCTTTCAATTTCTTAGAAACTCCCTGTTTTGTTTTGGCATTTTTGACAGTTCCATGCAATGTGACTAGCTTCATTGCATCTGTAATAAGTTCGAGTTTCCTTCGGATGAAACACTCTAGTTCTATTCTTCTTCTTTTCAGCAAGAAACTCTTGATTTGACTGTCTCCAGAATGGTTTCTTCTGTTCCTCTTCTACACTTCCACCTGACACAAATTCTGTTTTCGTTTTAGAATTTTTCATATTTTTATGATTTTCTGGTGGAATAAAACCAAGACCTTTCTTTTTGTAGCTACGATTTTGGTTTGATTTCTTTTGAAAACCAGAACCAGAATTGTAACCCTTTTTCTTGTTTAATCGTTGTTGAACTCTTGAAGTGTATTTTTTAGGTTTTCCAATAAGATTTAAATCTTTTATTTCAGAAATATTAATTTCTGTCATTTTGAAAACCTTTTTGATCATGTCAAAACGAACACTTCTTATTGGAAACTCTTTGTCAGAGTATAATTTGTCAGAATCATTTAAAGTGTATGCGACTTCAAATGTTTCATCATCCAAATTTGCTTTTGATAACAAAAATTCTTTACTATAAGATCGTTTAACCGACGACTTTGGACTGTTGACGGACGAATTTGACCCTCCAGACTCAGACTTTGACTCGGACTCCTCATCAGTATCCAACACCTGATCGACCACCTTTTTGATTAACTCAGACTCATGATCAGTGTCAGACGAGGTAAACGTGATGTCAATATTTTCTGGTAATTCATCAGTTGTGTCGGGTTTTAGCTTTATATTGACTGCTTTTTTAAATTGCTCCTCGTTTGGTTTTCTAGGAGAATACCCTTCCCAAATCGGAGGCGGACACTTGTTATAGCTAACAGTCGGTTTCTTACCACTATCTTTCTTCTTTGGCTTGTCATCTTGAAAAGCTTCCATACCTGCAACAGTCGGGTAAATTCGATCAATGAGATAATCAGAACTAGAATAACTTTGCAATAAACGTCTAATTCTCTCTTTTCAATTTTCTCTGTCTCCAACTCTTGCTTCCACTTAGCACTCTCCTCGATGTAGAAATTGATAGCTTTCTGCTTTGTCATCATCACAGCATTCATCATCGTTAGTGCTTGTTCTCTTTCTGAATTTGTCTTTTGGAGACCAGTTACTGTTTTGTTCAAGATATCATAAGATTCTTTCACATAATTGAGATTGAACAGCAACTGCTCCTTCTTCTTTCATACTCAACAATTATCTCATTCTTTGCTGCACATTCCTTGCATGCTTCCAAACACTTCGTGCAAGGCTTGACAACTTCAACAATCTTTTCAACTTCGATTGTTTTCACCACTTCTACCACTTTCTCTGTTTCAATCACCTTTTCAGCTTTAGTAATCTCCTCAGTCTCAACCATCTTCTCAGCAATACTTTCAACATTCACATTCTGAACAACCTTTTCTTCCTTCACATCTTGTTGTTCTTTTGCAGCTCTTTTCTCCTTCAGTTTCTCCAAGCGATCTGCAAAATAGAAATGAAAACTTTCAGGAGAAAGATGAGTTTTAGCAACATTAATATGTTTTTCCTCCTCATCATCACTGCTTTCATCAACCGGTGACTGATCAAACTGTACAGATTTTTCAGAACTAGCATCTGATAAACCAGAATCAGATGATGTTTGATCAAAAACAACTTCTTTTTCTAAACTAACATCGTTTTGTACACTCTCATCTGAACTCTGTGAACCTTCATCAGCACTTTCTGAGCTTTCATCAGAAACAACAGATTCTTCCTCCACACTCTTTACAGTCTCAACAATAGACTTCATCCATGTGGCAAACATGTCTGGTTCTCAGACAATCTTAGTGATGAAAGCTTTGAATTCTCCTTTTTCATCAACAAACATATCCCAGCTGAAGCCTTCAGGTAGCGTTTCATCATCTTGATCGACTAAACATGCTTTGCTTTCAGGTGATATGTAGTTGTTCCAGTTAAAATCTACCAAACATGCTCTTTTAGAATCTTTAATCTTTCTACCATGAGCCGTCTGTGAATCTAGTGATTGACCAACCTGCTGATAAATGGCTTTCCGGTAGTAATCGTCTTTTCTGAATGGATTCTGAGCACCACTAGCTTCCCTGTTCTTGCATTCCCGTTTGAAATGGCCCTTCTCCCTGCATCGAAAATAAGTAACTTTAGATTTATCAAAACCTAAAGTAGATACATGAGCATCGAGAAAGTCATTTCTCCCGGTAATCATTTTGAACTTTTCAGCACGCCTAAGAACGCTAGCTAGACACCATTTGATATCCATTAATTCCATCTCTTCGGCGTCTATCTGATCGTAATCCTCCTTTGTGAGCATAGGATTCCCGATCCGACCAGCAACTAAACCTTCATATGAGAGTAACACAGAACCAAGTAAAGCCATGTGGTCCTTAGCAGTTTCTTCAGAAAAACTTTGACCCTCTGGAAGATTTAATGCAATGTTACATTGAATCACATAACCATTTCCTGTCTTTGTGCTCTGAGAATGAAAACTTGTATTTAACTCTTTCGGATTAACACTCGGAAATGATGAGAATCCACTGCTGCTTTTGTTTGAACCCTAATCAACCTTTTCTGTTGAATCCCTAGCACTAAAAGCAGTTTGAATTTTCGGACTTCTCTCAGCTTCTGGAACCGGAACACTTCCTTTGTAGTACATCTTTACGTCCTGTTGACCACTAGGACTGTTCATCCTCGCGATCTTTTGTTGTTCCAAATCCTGACTCTCGATCTTTTCGATAAACTGAGAAATCGTTAACCCATCATAAACACCGGTATTCTTCAGAATCATCAAATACATTCCCCACTCTTTCTGCGGTAACGCATCTGCTAGTTTGTCTACCCACTCTTCACGATCTTTTGTAATACTCAACATTGACATGGATCGCACTAAATGGCAGTAGCGTTCAATCAGCTTCTTCGTATACTCTCCCGGTAAGCTACTGAACAGATCAAACTCTTTCTTTAGCAGTGCCTTCTTGCTCTTTATCATGTTCTCACTACCCTCAAACTTGACTTTAAGTGCATCCCAGATCGATTTTGTTGTTTTGTCGTGCTGAAGCAATATGAAGATGTCTTCTTTGATAGCTTGCTGAAGCAGACTGATCATCATCTTTTCAGCTTTGTATATAAGTCGTTCTTGATCTGTAAACTCAGATAACTCTTTGAGAACCTGCAAATCTGTTCGAGGCAACACATATTTTTTCAGTATACATTCCCAAGACCTTAGATGGTTTGCCTGAACCCAATTTTCGAATCTATCTTTCCACCCGTAGTATTCTTCGATACTCATCAGTTTCGGGGGCTTTTGGGTGGTTCCTGTCTCATTTTCCAAATTCATAACTTGAGCAATGACGGACGAACTAGACGGAGTTGCAAACACGTTGTAGAATTCAATATACATGATGATTTATCACGTTTTTCAAAATTAGCAACTTTCGAGCGAAATTATAGTGTTCACATAAGTGAAATTAGGATGATGGTTGCTCAAAAGCGAAATCACCACTGTACTTGGAGCGAAATTACTGACTTGATAGTCTGGAGCGAAATCAAATGGTAATTTGGAGCGAAACCTCAAAGTAATGTGTCACAAGAGCGAAATTAGGCTGCTTTTAGAGCGAAATCAGATGTTTGTGCAGCTATGAGCGAAATTAACAGACAATTTGGAGCGAAATCCTTCAGCTTATGTGACCAGGAGCGAAATCAGAACTAAAATTGTCTACAGGAGCGAAATTAGAGTAATCTTTGAAGCGAAATCACAGGGTGTCCATACGAGCGAAATTAACTCGAAGGTCAATTTGGTCCATTTTAAGTCCGTTTTAAGGTGCCAAACTTTCAGGGATTAGTCTATGTCCAATTATCAATAGTCTGTGAAATTTTGAGCGAATTTTGACCATTAAATCTTGTTCTGGTGAAGAAAGAAGGTTTAGAAGTAAGAAAACTAGATGAATTCCAGCTAATCTCTGCAAAACTCCTCCTCCTGAGCTCTGATACCAATTGTAGGATCATGATCTGACCCGAATGAGTCGTTCAGAGGAGCTTTACTCTGTTTCAGGTGCGGAATAACAAGAAACAAAGCTAGAAACAGCTGATTCTTCACTTTAACTACTGATTGTATTGATAAAATCACGAATAAAAGCAGTCTTCACACCGGCAGCACTTCGGCGTGGAATACAAGACAACAGTTACTGATTTCGCCCAAAAGACACATATATATACTGATGTGATTTCGCCCCAACATACACAGGGCATTAGGAGCGAAATCAGCTGATGTGATTTCGCTCCAAATCACCTGATTGACACTATGAGCGAAATCAGCATGCTAAACACTATACTCGTCCTATTTTCTTGTAAAATATGCCCTAATCTATACAATGCAATCTAAGACTCGATACAAGACGAAGTCGACAGATGTAGTGCACCAACACCAATGACATGAATGGTTTCTGATTATTATCATATACGTACAAGTGCATCACATATTGCATGACTTCGTATCATTATTGCATGCAACACTTTATGATTCAAATGATGCACGAAATAAAGTTAGCACAGTTATCTAGACAAATCGGAAATACTGACGGGAGTTCAGTACTTAGACAGACATGGTATTGAGACACAGAATGGGCCAGAAATCAAGTGTTACACTAGTATAGTGTGTAGGAAAGTAAGGATCATAAAACTGACTTCCTAGTGATAGTTTAAGTGCCGGAAAGTGCCTAAAACTCACATAAACTGCACAATTCAGCAGAATTCAGCAAAAATCAGCATTTAAACAACTTAATATCATGCAGAATTATGGTTTAATGCTCCAGAATACTTTCCTAAGTGTCGGGAATCAAAACTGTCACAAAAGGTAACATAAAGCACACTAAACTGCGTAATTTAGCACCTTAACGAACCGGTAACCAACCGAACAACCGGACACCACCCGAAACACCAAATTTTCACTAGAAGCATTGTTTTATCATTTCCGAGCTAGTTATGGTGCCAGAACATCATAACATGTCCTATAAACATATAATACACATAACACCCTAACTAATCTCATTATAACCTAACTAGAATTCTAACTTACCATTAAAAACTAACCACACCCCCCCCCTCATGTATACGGTTCAAGGGTGGCCCCCACCCTTGATTTTCTTTATATATTTTATGTGATCTTGTCCCATGCTTTAGTAAACACATAAACCATTGGATTAAGCTATGTTGGGAGTTTATTTAAGTAACCACAAGTTCATCACAACTTCATTTTCACAACTCACCAACACTTAACTCTCTCCTCTCTTCCTCCCCCACTCACGACCGAGAACAAGAGCCACCACCACCATCACTTTCATCTCATCTTCATCCATTCTGTAGCGATACAAAGGTGTAAGAAGCTTGATTAAGGAGCTTGGTGCCGTTGGAAGGTGAAGGACCTTTCTCTAGTGCTATTAACCACCAAGTTCATCATCATCTTCATCTTGAACCTCTTCCCTAGCCTTGTGCTAGTAGTAAGACCCTCCTAATCCCATTTTACTTCTTATTATGTTGGTTAAAAATGTATGTAAAAGACTAATCATGAAGAACATCAAAGATCAAGAACATAATCTTTAACATAAAGCTCTTTATCATCATGATATATGTTTTTTAAGTGTTTGTATGCTTCTTGATTGTTGATTGTTTGTGTTTATGATGTTAAACATCATATGAAACTTGCTAGATTGTGATTAAACACAAGATCTAGCAAGATGAGAGGATAATCTTGTGAAAAACCAAGATGAACATCCTTTATGTTCATCATGAACTTGAAAACAAATATGATTTTGTAGAAGATGATTATGAATACATGTTACTAGTCTATTACATGGATGATTTGAAAACTAGTTTTCTCAAGAAACTAAGTTTACTTACAAGATTTACATAAACATGAGTTTTAAAGAAACTAGTCACATTTTTAGTGATTAATCAAGTGTAGAAACATGTAAATGACAAGAAAAATTCAAGAAGAAATGTTTTAAAAATTCAAGTTACAAGTTGTGAAAGTCTAAAATTTGCAAGAATGTGATTTATAAATAAATAATCACACTTTAAAGGGTAACTAAGCTTACTTAACAACCATACTAAGTTACTACAAATTTTTATAAATTTTCAAGTTCATGAAGTAGTGTAAATGGCATGATTTTGGCTTATGGTAAGTATTGTTTGATTTTTTTGTTGATTTGTGATGATTTTTAAAAGAAAATGATATGCTTTGAAAGCATGGAAACCTCCATTTTTAAAGGGAAACTATGACAAAATTTTTCTAGAATTTAAACACTTAGAAAAAGATTTTTAAACAAGTGTTTACAAGTGTATTTTAACTATGGACCTTCATATAAAATTAGCCAACAAAAATTATAAATGTTGGAGGTTGTTTTGATAAATAAAAGTGACTAAATATGTATTTAGGATAATATATTTAGATGTCTTACTTGTATATTATGTGTATTAGTTATATTATTTTAGGACTTGAAATAATATAACTCACCAAAATACCAAAAAAAATTTATAATACAAAATATTACCGAAATTCCAAGAAAATAAATATATAATTTATACACAAAAATTGGACAAACCGAACAAGGAATGTGTACTACAAAAATATTCCAGAATTAAATTTATAAGTATATTTTGATAAATGGTATTTTGGAAACCAAGAGAACGAAAATAGGATTTCTACAACTCTTACAAAAATATATAATATTTTTGATAAGAAGAAAATATATTATTTTTGAGTAAAGGAAAATACATGTTTTCTTGAAATACTAGAAAATATATTAGTTTTGAAGAAAATATATATATCCTTAAACAAATTTAGAATATATTATTTTTGGGGTGAAAAATGGATTTATAAATATTTTCTAAGTTAATTTTGAAAATATTGTATTTTTGAGATTTATATGAAAATATAAATATTTTTGCCAAGGAAGAAATATAAATAATTTCTATACAAGTTTTCTTAAAATATTTATATATTTTAAGAATATGTATTGGTGATTTTATTGGTTGAAAATAATATTCTGGAAATTTATAATACAAAAATTAAGTATAAGAATACTTGATAAATACAAGAAAAATACGTATTCTCTTACGTATAAATAAACACTGGAATACGCCACCAATACTTGGCAAAAATACACTAGTCTAAGAATACAAGTGTAAGAATACCCATCCTTGGAGAAAGATATACATGTATACACACATGATAAAACAAGTTAAAATATACTATTTTAACAAATATTCCAATAATTAATAAATACAATTTAAGTTAAAATATTATTATTTTAACAAATAACTATATACTTGGAATAATATTAATGACATAAAGATATGTAACTCAAAGATACTAATCAGGATTAAAAGTCAAGGCACGACCCATCCGTCTAATAAACCGTAGCACGTTTGTAGGTAGTCGTGCGACCAAGAAGACGCTTTGAGTTATACCGAGTTTCGAGACACAAGATTGTGAGTTCATGTCCCCCTTTTCTTTTAACTGTTTTCAGTTTTATAACTTCGGGGTGAAATACGTGTTACGAATGTTACAATGTTTACAAATGGTATGGTTCGCTAAGAAATGAACTGTTAGATCATGTGAATGGGTAGGCGTTAACTTGAGACCATTAATCCTTTTATAAGGACCAAGGGGTATGAGTGATAGATCTATTTGGGTGTTGCGAGCCCCACCCATGGGTCCGCGAGTTGGCCGCATGTGGTGACTATGTCGTACTAGCCGGAAGGCCCGGTACGAAAATACGCAAAGGATTGAGCCTTCCTATACCGTTACACACACATTAATGACCTTGCAAATCATTAATTGATATGTTCATATTCGCTTTCATACCAGGTTTACAATTACATACATACAAATGTTTACAAGGATTATTCGTGCACACATAGAAAACACATGAACTCGCTCAACTTTTGTTGATGTTTTCAAACTACATGTATTTCAGGGAACTGATTATGGATCTGGCGGGCGTTCAAGATTTCAAGTTGTCTCGTCAATAAACGATGTCATCCAGTGTTGAAGGGTTTGAAGCGTGTATTTTATCTTTGATAGGATACATGGTTCAAAGCCTAGTTTTATTAATATCTTTTGTTAAAGTCTATTATGGAACTTAAAACTTTGGTTGTTATGTATTTTAAACTTGAAGTCTTGGTTTGTTGTTAAACAATGGTGGTTGTAATATTTTGAAACTCTTAAATGGATGAACATCGAGGTTTCTATCATATAGTTGTTTGTTATGGTTGAATGCAATGATATTAAGAAAGTCACACGTATCACGCTTCCGCAAAAGTCAGGGTCTGACAAATGCTTAGTGCATTCAAGCCTCCTGTGTACCTGTTTTGCTATACACCACACAAATCATAATACAATACCAAAATCCTAAATTACGAGCGTTTCAAATCCATCGTCATCACAAGCATAAAACTAAAGAAAAATGCATAAAATAAAAATTTCTAGAAAGTAAATTGTTCAATTATGGCACGCAGCAAATTGTTCAAAGAGTAAAGAGGGTTAACCTGAAGACTGCATCCTTCGCCTACCACACCACCTCCATTGCTCCGCTCAATCCATGTCCTCATCTTCATCCTCATCGCCATCCTCATCGCGATACGCCATGTGCTCCCGGATGTATGTGATATCATCTTGCATAGTAGCGACGAAACGCTCCACCGTTCCAATCCGGGTGCTGGCATTGCTAGCCATGTTGTACGTATTCCGGGTACAAAGATCAGTTAAACTTTGAAAGTTAGGAAACCCACCTCCTTGAGAGGAGGAGCCCGTGTGGTAGCTTTGTGGAGGGGGACGGTTTGGGTCGTCTTGGAGGGCTAGGACTTCTTCTGGGCCCCATGTGTTTCCTCGAGATTTTCGGAAGCGGACGGACGCGTCATCCATATCTTGGACGAGTCCTATGGCATGACATTGGGCTAGATTTACCTTCCCGGACCTTGCACCCCGATGGAATGATTTTGGGATGCGATGGACATAGTTTTTGAATAGACGATAGATCCATCCCCGAAAAAGATTGGTGTTAGAGAAGAGGCCAATTGGTTGAGATTCATGTTCTTGAGGAGTAGGTATATGACATCAAGAGGTTGGCGGTTGTGGATGCAATAGAGGCAAGTGAGATCACGGAGGTTTACCACACCCGAACTATCACGCCGTTAACAGAGGGAGTTGCTTAGGACCCGGTGGATGTAGTGGTAAAGGGGGTCCCACAACTGGGAGCTCTTGGTGATGCTTGGATCGTATGGCCCATCTCCAAGTTGAGCCCATGCAGTTTGGCGCATGTTAGTTAGAATTTCACGGAGACCACCCGTGAATTCTTCTTCAACCGACTCTTCCTCAGTGAATAAGCCCACATTCACACCGAATTGGGCAATGGAGATGGAAAATAGCTCCCCAGCGCATCTGAACTCAACCCCATCAGAGTCAAACGGATCTGCCTTGGCCTTGAACTTGAAGGTGCTATAAAACTCCATGTTATACTTGTAGACGGAATGGAGCTTGGTGCCAAGAGCTACTTGGAGTGGTCCCGGTACTAGCGTATCATATCGGCCTTGTTATCCCACAGCTTCAAGAGTGTCATAGCATGTTTGTTTTGGTGCCTCTTCAATCCTTGTTTGGAGGATTTTGTATCGGATTTGGTACACCAATTCCGATGGTTTGAACTTTAGAAACTTACAGGTCATTGCTGCAAAAGAGGACCACAGAAACTATCAGTGCGTTATGATTAAATTTTGGGAAAAACAAAAAACAGGAAGCTGTCACGGCCCCGTGGCCACTGGCCACGCACCGTGTTCAGCCTTTTTTCCTTGGCCACGCCCCCGTGGTCAGGCCACTGTTACTGCAACTTTTCAAATTTCGACCCGGTTTCGAAAAGTTGAAAATTTTGGTTGAGTAGGGGCGGTTTCCCCCGAAAATGAAACCCCAAGTGCTGTTTTTCCAAAAACAAACCGTTAACCCTATCAATTTTAAGTTTTTTTTTTGTTCAAAAACAAGGGTTCATGGTTTATACTTGAAATCGGGTGATTCTATGAACAATAATGGTTGATTTACTTTCTATAACATGAATGTAAACTACTATTACTAGATCTAGTAAAAAATTTAGGGTTTGGTTTGGTTTGGTTCTAGTTCAAGAACCCTAGATTTTTTCCCCAAAGTTAAACTAACTTGTGAAGATGTTAGAGTCATACCTTGCAGATGTTGAATGGAAGGAAAACGTGAAAATTGGCAGAAACTTGCAGAGAAACCAGAGCTTTTTCGAGGAAACAGGTCGTCGTGAAATGAAGAAATGAGAAGAAGAAGTTTATTCCCGTCTGCAAACCGACCACGGCCCCGTGGGCGGCTAAAATATTTATATATATATATATATATATATATATATATATATATATAGGATTAGGTTCAAGAGTGAACACTAGTGTAGCTTGCGAACTGAGTGAACTAATCCTGGTCATACACGTGTGTAGATCAATGGCTAGGATTTGATGTTGAAATACACTAGTGTATTTTACGATTTGATGATGAGATCTTGGCCATACACGTGTGTAGATCAATGGCCAGGATTTGTTCACTCAGTTCGCAAATACACTAGTGTTCACTCTAGAACCCCACCCTATATATATATAAATTTCTAGTGCACGTGTGAGTGACCTGTTTTCCCGAAAGAGGTTTAGTTACCTTACCTATTTTTGAAGCTTTCCCGATGTCTACTACCTACAAGAAATGATGTTAATTTACATATATACACAAACCTTTGTTTAATCATACCTCGATTGCTTGTAGCGAAATCTCTTCCTCATCATCCTCAATGAATCCTTGGTAGAGCTTGTGACATCTGTGCTTGTGTAATCATTTTACAAGCTCTGAACAATTCAATATTAATAAAACAGTGTGTTTTGACCTCAATATCTGTTATTTATGTTTGACATTTTTCACGTTTTGATTTTTGATCGATTTTAAACTCTATATTGCTTTCTAGGAAGTTATACGCAAACTGATGCGTAAACGTAATCAGTTTAACGCGACAAACACTCCGGAACAGCAACATAAGCTTAACATACCTTAAATAGCCTTTACATAACTTAGAAATAGGTTTTGAAGGCTTTGGTATGGCAAAAACAAGTTTATTCGCTCATAGGGACTATTTGCGTCAAACTGCAAAAGTCTGCCATTTCGTAAGGCAACGTACAGTCCGGAACTTGATCATAAGCTAAATATACCATAAATCACCTAAACATAGCTTAGAAATAAGCTTTGAGTGGTTCGGTGTGCGAAAACATGCTTATTTGGTCTTTCAGGGACTAAAAGTGTCAAACACGGCGTAAGTTTGCATTTCCGCGCATATCTTACGTTCTGACCGAATCTAGGCATCCAAAATTTTTGTACACACTAAAATATTTTTATTGGTGATCGGCATGCAAAAACTCCATTTGTTTCTCAATTTGGATCGTTTTCGCGTCCGTTACGATTTCCGTCGTAATTAACCAAACAACGCAATCGTACAGCCAAACGAAACGACATCCGAGAGTTTTCCGAGCATATTTTGAGTCCTCTAAACTTTAATGACCTTGTAGAGCCATGAAAATGGCTTAACGGGTGTTAAAAGTGCTTGAAATGGACTTATATATGTGTAGGGACCTGATCTGCCAAATCATGAAATTTGCTGGTCTGCAGGTAGCTTGCGGACCGTAAGCACATGTCCTTACGGTCTGTAACGCAGGCCCAGCGACCAAAAATCATTTTCAGCAAACTATTTGATAGATTAGGGGCTGTTATGCAAAGATCTTTGTGTGTTAACCAAGTTAACACTTCTCCAAGGCTTTTAATCTGCTTGTAACAATTGTAAGGCCATGATTTCTTGCTTGGAGGCTACACAAACATGTGGCATGATCTTGTGAACTTGCAACAAGTATAAATAGTATTCCAAACCTCCTCATTCTTTGCTCATTCCTCTCATTTCTCTTCTCTAATCTGAATTGGAACTTCCACAAGTGTTAGGAACTTCCTTTTTGGTTTTCTTGTCTTCTTTCTTCAAGCATTGGACTCTTGTGAGTATTCTTTCATGTTTGTTCTTTATGTTAGTGCAGAAAGTCAAACAGTTTGGCCAACAGTTTGACTTTGGGTTTTGACCATCAATTGGTCAAGTCAAAGTTCAATTGAACTTTGCAACGTGATTGTAATCACGATGGTTATAATCCTTAGCGATTATACCTACTGATTACCATGTTAACTAGGTGTAGTGACGAGTTAAAGTTTCGGTCAAAATGCGTTTTAGCACGCATTTTGCCATGGAACTACTTTTAGGTATCAAAACACTTTGTTTTGATACCAAATCAGTTTTCTAAGTAGGTTAAACATGTTTTGACATGTTTAACTCGTCACTATTAGTTTAGTGCTTGTTTAGGGTCGTAAGTTAAGCGGTCTAAACAACCGCTTAAACTTTCAAACCCGACCCGTTTGGTCGATCATTAGGATCCGCCCAAGCATGTTTAGTGATCATAGTTGCATAGGGAATAACCTCTGAGGTTATACCTTATGATCACGTAGGATTGGTTAGTTATTTGTTAAGTAGCTTGTATGCCCTTAGGAAATGACCAAAACGCCATTTTGAAGCATAAATCCGTATTTTACCTATGTGAACATATTTTTGACATATAATCTGATTTAGTAACATGTTTAGGGATAATTGGGCATGTAAGACTTGACATAGCTCATAGTTAACCATCCAAACATAGTTTTACGCTAACGACGCCTTATAGTAGCTTATACTATCATAATGGGTCGAAACGGGTCAAAAGCACTTAGGTAGACTTTCAAATCAGAATGTTAGCTCTATTAAATCATACCATATAAGTTCAAATAATCATTTGATTTATGGAACATCATTCTATCCTATCTCCCGATTTAGGATCCGATTGTTAACATAGTTACCTATATTAGGTGTCGTTTGAATTCATGATCCTTGGAGCTTAAATTGGTCTTATTCTCATGACTAATAAGCAATCCCAAGTGAGTACATAGTTCCCCTCTTTTACTGCTTTCAAATACTTTGGGGTGACGCACATGTGCATACATTGTTACTTTCGGCTTTTCATGCTTTTATGACATAAACATGCTAGTTTCACCTAGTACATATCTAGTACATGATTTCAATTATGTTTTGCTATGTATGTTAAGCATGCTAGCACATTGATTTCTTAGACATTTGTTGCATATGTTTACTTAGCATATGGACACATTGTTTTTTATGACATTTCTGCTATGTATGTTTACTGAGCATGCTAGCACAATTGTTTTACATGAACATTTCTATTAGGTGTGTTTACTTAGCATACCTAGTACATGGTTTTCACATGCTACATTGGTTATGACATTTGGTATGTTTAATCGGGACAATAATACATTCATTAACATTGATCACGCCGCTCGGTAGTATGTAATGGTACCATAGGACTTGACAAATCCCGTTTCCGACTTCCTAGGTTTGTTTGGAAGTTGGGAATGACAGAATCCGATATACATAATTTAGATAAACCTTTAATTCGTATAAGGGTTTATCACCACAGTCGCAAGGCTTGAATGTATGTGATTAACATTACTACATAAATGTTTGTAATCATAAAGCATTGTTTTCTGCAAAGCATAACATTTGATTTAAACTTAGGTTTATTCAAAATCTTGTTTTGTACATTTTCCTATGGAGATGAGTAATTACTAGTTATTCACCATACATGACATTTGTTTCACATTGACATCATCACATAGTTTGAGTAGGTACTTGCTACTTGCTATGCATTTCAGTTAGTTATACATGATACATTTCTCACATGACATTGAACATGGTTTACACATAAATATTTTTGACATTGAACATGACATTTTGGTTGGGTATTGATAAGTGACTTATGTATCGGGGCAATGTGTTATATGATAAAAGCATGGTGGATACGCCGCTGGTACTTCCTATATATAAGTGCTTTTATTGTATTATACATTGTTGTGTTATCTAAATCACTTGGACAAGGACATGAAACATTTTTACAAGAACACGACATTGTTTTACAAATTACATATGTTACACAAATTCACTTTTACTTGGTTATTCATTTAACCATGCATTGTCCTTTCATTATCATTTGATTTTCACATCGATTTTTCATATGATTTTACAAAGGAAAAATTTACAAGATTCATGACTACTTTTGTTAAACACTTCTTTTGACTACTAGTCATGAATCCTGCATAAACAAAACCTATGTATCTCACATGCATTTTTATGCTGATGTACCTATTTTTCGCATGTGTTTCAGGTGCTAATGCATGATGATGTTTGTGCTTCACTTAGGCGGACTTGGGCCTTAGTGACTTAAAAGACAGTTAATTTTTTTATGTTTCCGTTAATTTCTAAGACAATGTAAACACTTTAATCAATAATACATAACTTTAACTATCATGGTTGTTGAAACAATAATTCTGTCGCATCACTCCCCGACGTTTCCGTCGCGGTTTGTTGTTTTAACGCGGTCGGGGTGTGACAGAAGAGTTGGTATCAGAGCCAATGGTTATAGGGAATTCGGTTATTAGTAATGCTTTGACCTAGACTATAACTTTCTAGGACCCTAACACAAGTTATCTTGTGTTTAGATCTTAAAACAATACACGTCACCTATCCTTAGGTGATTACCAAAACATGAACATAATTTTCCCAAAATGATTTTTGAAATCAATCATCTATCCTTAGATGATTTCTTTTGGCCTTGTGCCATTCAAATTTTCGAAATCTCGTCAAGGTTTGGGTCTAAATAATGTGAACACGTGCAAACTTGAAGAGTGAATGTCTGTACCCTGAGTTTTCTGTCTAAGGCTAGAGTGTTCGTACAAATCCGCAGTATCGGACCAGTCACTCTTACCTAGGAACTCTTGGGGTGAGTGTTCACTTATAGGCGAGCATGTCTTCGGTGATACATTATTATGACCTATTTACTTTGATTTGTCACTGTGTTTTGACTGTTTGTTACGAGGTAACAAACAAATGACCACCATCCTTTCCTTTTGTTGATATTTATGATATCTCATTTTTCATCACATCATCTCACTCGTTTTCTCTCATGTTTCCTCTTTTAGAATGCCTCCTCGACGTAACGTTCAACAACCTGATGCCGAACTGGCAGCTATTATAGCACAGCAGATGGCTGCTATGCTACCGAATCTCATAACTCAAATAAACCAAGCCACCAATAACAATAATGCACCTCCTCCGTGCAATTTCAAAAGTTTTAACTCGGCTAAACCGCTCAAGTTCAGTGGTCCTGAAGAAGCAACTGGGCTCCTACAGTGGTTTGAGAGTCTTGAGAGCACCTTTTGTCATGTTCAGTGTCCGAACAATCATAAGGTCGAGTTTGCTTCAAGTGTATTCCAAAAGAGGGCTCTTACCTGGTGGAATGGGGTAATGAGAGATAGAGGTGCTGATGTTGCTTTGGGTCAGACATAGGAGGAACTTAGAGCTCTCATGATGAGAGAGTTTTGTCCTCGTCACGAGCAGAGGGCACTCGAAAATGAGTTCCATGACCTGAAACAAGACAGTGGTGAACACCGAGCTTATACAGACAGATATGAGGAGTTAAGCTTGCTTTGTCCTACAATGGTCACGCCTTTCGATAAGGCTATTGAGAAGTACATGGACGGTTTGCGAGATCCTGTTCAGGATATTGTCACTGGCAGCAACCCTGCTACCATCTGACAGGCCATTGAGCTTGCTGCTACCCTTACTGAGTCGCAAGTCAAGAAGGGTAAACTCCACAGAAAAGGTGACAAGAAGCAGAAACAGTCTCATAGCACGAGTGAGAAAAAGGGCAAGAAGGCTGCTGAGTCTTCTAGGAAATCAAAGAAGCGCAAGGCTTCCAAAAATTTCCCTGTTACTGCTCAAACTAACCAGGCTGCTCCTAATCAGGTTGCACAACCTGCTGCCAAGAGGCGGTATGCTGGTAACGTACCTCTGTGCAACAGATGTAATAGCCACCACCATCCACAGTTCCAATGTTGCATCTGCATAAATTGTGGCAAGTCTGGTCATCTTGCGAATACCTACCGTTTTTCTCCTAACCAAAATCAGGCAGCTCAAAATCAGGCTGTACAAAATCCTACCCAGAATCCAGCACGACCTCACTATCCGCCTGGTTCATGTTTTAACTGTGGGGATCTGACCCACTACATGAACAATTGCCCGAGGTTGGCAAATGCGAATCAAGCACAGGCTCGTGGTAGAGCTTTCAACCTTAATGCAAACGAGGCGTGTGCGGATAACGAAGTGGTGAACGGTGCGTTCCTTGTTAACAACCAACCTGCTTCTGTTCTATTTGATTCGGGTGCCGATAAGAGTTTTGTGTCATTAGCTTTTGAGCCTTTGCTTTCGATGACTAGAACAAAACTAGGAAAGCCCTTGACAGTAGAAGTACCTAGTGGTGAACCTGTTGTACTCAACTCCGTTCTTTGAAATTTCCAGTTGAACCTTAATAACCATCTTTTCCCTATTGACCTCACACCGATGCAACTCGGGAGCTTCGATGTAATAGTAGGAATGGATTGGTTATCCAAATACCATGCTGAGGTGGTATGTTTTGAGAAGTTGGTCCGTATACCGCTTTCGACTGGTGAAATCTTAGAAGTTCGTGGGGAGAAACCCGTCAGTGGTCTTAAACTCATGTCTTGTACCCAAGCCCACAAATACCTACAAAAGAAATATGTTACTTTCTTGGCACATGTTGTACAGGATAAAGGCAAGGGTAAGACTATTAAAGATATCCCTATTGTTCGGGATTTTCCTGAGGTATTTCATGAAGAATTACCTGGTTTACCCCCTGTATGCCAAGTTGAGTTCTGTATCGATCTTGTGCCTGGCGCAAATCCTATTGCTAAGTCACCTTATCGTCTTGCACCGTCTGAGATGCAAGAATTATCTAAGCAGCTTCAAGAGCTTTCTGACAAAGGATTCATTCGTCTGAGCTTTTCACCTTGGGGCGCTCCTGTCCTATTCGTGAAAAAGAAAGATGGATCTTTTAGGATGTGTATCGGTTACCGTGAGCTTAATAAGCTTACCATCAAGAATCGATATCCCCTACCTCGCATTGATGATCTCTTTGATCAGCTACAGGGTGCTACTTACTTTTCAAAGATTGACCTTCGTTCTGGGTATCATCAACTTTGAGTGATCGAAGAAGATATTCCCAAGACTGCATTTCGTACTCGATACGGTCATTATGAGTTCACAGTTATGCCTTTCGGTTTAACTAATGCTCCAGCTGTTTTCATGGACTTGATGAATAGGGTTTGTAAGCCTTATTTGGACAAGTTCATCATCGTTTTCATTGATGACATTCTAATCTATTCTAAGACTCGAGCTGATCATGAACAGCATCTTCGTCTTACAATGGAGCTCCTAAAGAAAAAGCAGCTTTTCGTCAAATTCTCCAAGTGCGAATTCTGGCTTAAGGAAGTTCAATTTTTGGGGCACATCGTCAACGAACAAGGTATACATGTAGATCCCACCAAAAGCAGTGCGATTAGGGATTGGGATACTCCTACTACTCCTACCGAGATTCGTTTATTTCTTGGTCTAGCAGGTTATTACCGCCGTTTCATTGAAAACTTCTCCAAGATTGCGGTTCCTCTCACTGCGTTAACTCATAAGAATTAACCTTTTGAGTGGGGATCCAAGCAGGAAGAAGCTTTCCAGACCTTGAAACAAAAACTCTGCAATGCACCTATTCTATCTTTACCTGAGGGCAATGATGATTTTGTCGTATACTACGATGCGTCTAATTTAGGCCTTGGCTGCGTTCTTATGCAAAGAAACAAAGTCATAGCTTATTCATCAAGACAGCTGAAGGTACACGAGAAAAACTACACAACTCATGATCTTGAGTTAGGTGCAGTAGTCTTTGCTCTCAAAATCTGGAGACACTACCTGTACGGTACAAAGTGTGTAGTGTTTACTGACCACAAGAGTCTCCAACATATTTTCAATCAGAAAGAACTTAACATGAGACAACGACGTTGGGTTGAACTTCTAAACGACTACGACTGCGAAATTCGCTACCATCCTGGTAAGGCGAATGTCGTGGCTGATGCATTGAGTCGTAAGGAACGTGTCAAGCTTCACTGTGTTCAGGTTCGATCTGACATTCAAACCTGTATTTCTCAGGCTCAACATACTTGTGTTACACAAGACTTGATGGGTAAGGAATTACCGTGTCACATTAAGCCTGAGCTTGAGCTGAAAGACTTTGGGATTTGTGGGTCCCAAGTATAGACGATCTTCGCACCTTACTTATGGATGAAGCTCATAAGTCTCGTTATTCTATTCATCCTGGTGCAGACAAGATGTATAAGGATCTTTGAACCCAGTATTGGTGGTCGGGTATGAAGAAAGACATTGCCTTATATGTTTCCAAATGCCTTACTTGTCTTAAGGTTAAGTCAGAACACCAACATCCCTCTGGATTATTGGAGCAACCAAAGATTCCGGTTTGGAAATGGGAAAACATTGCTATGGATCTCATTACTAAGCTGCCACGCACTAAAAGAGGTCATGATGCCGTTTGGGTAATCGTTGATCGTCTTACAAAGTCAGCACATTTCTTGTCGATCCGTGAGGATCTATCTGCTGATAAGCTTGCTAAAATCTATGTTGATGAGATTGTATCTCGACATGGTGTTCCTTTGAACATTATATCTGACAGAAATGCTCGATTCTCGTCTCACTTTTGGAGAACCATGCAATCTGCCATGGGTAACCAACTCAATTTGAGCACAGCATATCATCCTCAAACGGATGGTCAATCTGAGAGAACAATCCAGACACTGGAGGATATGCTTAGAGCATGTGTGATTGATTTTGGTGGTAGTTGGGATTCGCATCTACCGTTGATCGAATTCTCCTACAACAATAGTTATCACTCCAGCATCAATATGGCTCCTTTCGAAGCTTTATACGGTCGAAAATGTCGTTCACCGGTCTGCTGGAATGAGATAGGTGAAGCTCAGCTTACTGGACCCGATCTCATTCTAGAGACTACAGATAAGGTCAAGAAGATTCGTGATAACCTACAGACAGCTAGAAGCCGTCAAAAGAGTTACGCGGATCGACGATGTAAGCCCTTAGAATTTCAAGTCAGTGATCACGTCCTACTCAATGTATCCCCTTGGAAAGGTGTGATTAGATTTGGAACGAAAGGAAAACTTGCACCACGCTATGTTGGACCATTCAAGATCGTTGAAAGAATCGGAAAAGTAGCCTACAGACTAGAGGTACCTCCTGAACTTGGAAATGTTCATCCAACTTTCCACGTGTCCAATCTCAAAAAGTGTTTAGCTGATGAGAACCTCCACATACTACTTGATGAAATTCGTGTTGATAAGACGATGCACTTCGTTGAGAAACCTGTGGAAATCATGGACCGTGAAGTCAAAAAGCTCAAACGCAAGCGCATACCTATTGTCAAAGTTCGCTGGGAATCTAAACGTGGCCCAGAATTTACTTGGGAATGTGAAGATCAGATGAAAGTAAAATATCCGCATCTATTCTCACAAGTTTCCTCTAAATAAAATTTCGGGACAAAATTTCCTAAAGAAGGGGAGACTGTGACATCTGTGCTTGTGTAATCATTTTACAAACTCTGAAAAAAAAATTTAAAACAGTGAGTTTTGACCTCAATGTCTGTTATTTATGTTTGACATTTTTCACGTTTTGATTTTTGATCGATTTTAAACTCTATATTGCTTTCTAGGAAGTTATACGCAAACTGATGCGTAAACGTAATCAGTTTAACGCGACAAACACTTCGGAACAGCAACATAAGCTTAACATACCTTAAATAACCTTTACATAGCTTAGAAATAAGTTTTGAAGGCTTTGGTATGGCAAAAACAAGTTTATTCGCTCACATGGACTATTTGCGACATTGTCGTTTCGTAAGGCAACGTACAGTCCGGAACTTGATCATAAGCTAAACATACCATAAATAACCAAAACATAGCTTAGAAATAAGCTTTGAGTGGTTCGGTGTGCGAAAACATGCTTATTTGGTCTTTCAGGGACTAAAAGTGTCAAACACGGCGTAAGTTTGCATTTTCGCGCATATCTTACGTTCTGACCGCATCTGGGCATCCAAAAATTTTGTACACACTAAAATATTCTTATTTTGGTGATCGGCATGCAAAAACTCCATTCGTTTCGCAATTTAGATCGTTTTCGCGTCCGTTACGATTTCCGTCATAATTAACCGAACAACGCAACCGTACAACCAAATGAACCGACATCCGAGAGTTTTCTGAGCATATTTTGAGTCCTCTAAACTTTAATGACCTTGTAGAGCCGTGAAAATGGCTTAACAGGTGTGAAAAGTGCTTGAAATGGACTTATGTATGTGCAGGGACCTAGTCTGCCAAATGATGAAAGTTGCTGGTCTGCAGGTAGCTTGCGGACCGTAAGCACATGTCCTTACGGTCCGTAAGGCAGGCCCAGCGACTAGAAATCATTTTCAGCAAACTGTTTGATAGATTAGGGGCTGCTATGCAAAGATCTTTGTGTGTTAACCAAGTTAACACTTCTCCAAGGCTTTTAATCTGCTTGTAACAATGGTAAGGCCATGATTTCGTGCTTGGAGGCTACACAAAAATGTGGCATGATCTTGTGAACTTGCTACAAGTATAAATAGCATGCCAAACCTCCTCATTCTTTGCTCATTCCTCTCATTTCTCTTCTCTAATCTGAATTGGAACTTCCACAAGTGTTAGGAACTTCCTCTTTGGTTTTCTTGTCTTCTTTCTTCAAGCATTGGACTCTTGTGAGTATTCTTTCATGCTTGTTCTTTATGTTAGTGCAGAAAGTCAAACAGTTTGGCCAACAGTTTGACTTTCGGTTTTGACCATCAATTGTTCAAGTCAAAGTTCAATTGAACTTTGCAACGTGATTGTAATCACGATGGTTATAATCCTTAGCGATTATACCTACTGATTATCACGTTAACTAGGTGTAGTGACGAGTCAAAGTTTTGGTCAAAATGCGTTTTAGCACGCATTTTGCCATGGAACTACTTTTAGGTATCAAAACACTTTGTTTTGATACCAAATCAGTTTTCTAAGTTGGTTAAACATGTTTTGACATGTTTAACTTGTCACTATTAGTTTAGTGCTTGTTTAGGGTCGTAAGTTAAGCGGTCTAAACAACTGCTTATATTTTCGAACCCGACCCGTTTGGTCGATCATTAGGATCCGACCAAGCATGTTTAGTGATCATAGTTGCATAGCGAATAACCTCTGAGGTTATACCTTATGATCACGTAGGATTAGTTAGTTATTTGTTAAGTAGCTTGTATGCCCATAGGAAATGACCAAAACGCCCTTTTGAAGCATAAATCTGTATTTTACCTATGTTAACATATTTTTGACATATAATATGATTTAGTAACATGTTTAGGGATAATTGGGCATGTAAGACTTGACATAGCTGATAGTTAACCATCCGAACATAGTTTTACGCTAACGACGCCTTATAGTAGCTTATACTACCATAATGGGTCGAAACGGGTCAAAAGCACTTAGTGGACTTTCAAATCAGAATGTTAGCTCTATTAAATCATACCATATGAGTTCAAATACTCAGTATGAGTTCAAATACTCATTTGATTTATGGAACATCATTCTATCCTATCTCCCGATTTAGGATCCGATTATTAACATAGTTACCTATATTAGGTGCCGTTTGCATTCTTGATCCTTGGAGCTTAAATTGGTCTTATTCTCAAGACTAATAAGCAATCCCAAGTGAGTACATAGTTCCCCTCTTTTACCACTTTCAAATACTTTGGGGTGATACACATGTGCATACATTGTTACTTTCGGCTTTTCATGCTTTTATAACATAAACATGCTAGTTTCACCTAGTACATATCTAGTACATGATTTCAATTATGTTTTGCTATGTATGTTAAGCATGCTAGCACATTGATTTCTTAGACATTTGTTGCATATGTTTACTTAGCATATGGACACATTGTTTTTTTATGACATTTCTGCTATGTATGTTTACTGAGCATGCTAGCACAATTGTTTTACATGAACATTTCTATTAGGTGTGTTTACTTAGCATACCTAGTACATGGTTTTCACATTCTACATTGGTTATGACATTTGGTATGTTTAATCGGGACAATAATACATTCATTAACATTGATCACACCCGCTCGGTAGTATGTAATGGTACCATAGGACTTGACAAATCCCGTTTCCGACTTCCTAGGTTTGTTTGGAAGTTGGGAATGACAAAATCCGATATACATAATTTAGATAAACCTTTAATTCGTTTAAGGGTTTGTCGCCACAGTCGCAAGGCTTGAATGTATGCGATTAACATTACTATATAAATGTTTGTAATCATAAAGCATTGTTTTCTGCATAACATTTTATTTAAACTTAGGTTTATTCAAAAATCTTGTTTTGTACATTTTCCTATGGAGATGAGTAATTACTAGTTATTCACCATATATGACATTTGTTTCACATTGACATCATCACATAGTTTGAGTAGGTACTTGCTTTGCATTTCAGTTAGTTATACATGATACATTTCTCACATGACATTGAACATGGTTTACACATAAACATTTTTGACATTGAACATGACATTTTGGTTGGGTATTGATAAGTGACTTATGTATCGGGGCTATGTGTTATATGATAAAAGCATGGTGGATACGCCGCTGGTACTTCCTATATATAAGTGATTTTATTATATTATACATTGTTGCGTTATCTAAATCACTTGGACAAGGACATGAAACATTTTTACAAGAACACGACATTGTTTTACAAATTACATTTGTTACACAAATTCACTTTTACTTGGTTATTGATTTAACCATGCATTGTCCTTTCATTATCATTTGATTTTCACATCGATTTTTCATATGATTTTACAAAGGAAAACATTTTACAAGATTCATGACTACTTTTGTTAAACACTTCTTTTGACTACTAGTCATGAATCCTGCATAAACAAAACCTCTGTATCTTACAGGCATTTTTATGCTGACGTACCTATTTTCGCATGTGTTTCAGGTGCTAATGCATGATGATGTTTGTGCTTCACTTAGGTGGACTTGGGCCTTAGTGACTTAAAAGACAGTTAATTTTGTTATGTTTTCGTTAATTTCTAAGACAATGTAAACACTTTAATCAATAATACATAACTTTAATTACCATGGTTGTTGAAACAATAATTCTGTCGCATCACTCACCGACGTTTCTGCCGCGATTTGTTGTTTTAACGCAGTCGGGGTGTGACATAGCTTAAGCCGTTGTCCGTTGACTTTGAATGGAACGCCATTTTGAGATTTAATATCGATTGCACCGTGTGGAAAGATATGGGTGACGGAAAAAGGTCCCGACTGTCACACCCCAACCACGTAAAACAACAAATCGTGGCGGAAACGTCGGGGAGTGTCGTAACAGAATCATTGTTTCACAACCATGGATTAAATAATTTCGTTTTATTGAATTATTGAACTCATTGTTTTATTACAAATCAGATAAATACAAACATTATCTTTCAAGTTTTACAGTCGCTAAGGCACGAGTCCATCCTATGTATAGCATGCATCAACAATCATCACATGACAGCACCTGAAACATGTGTAAAAATAGGTACGTCAGCATAAAAATGCCTGTTATAATTAGATTCATGACTTATAAGTTTAAAGAATAATATTTAATCAAAAATAGTCATGAACCTTAAAGTATTTTCTTTTATAAATCATACTAAAATTTATAAGAAATCAGATAATACAACAGAATAATACATAGGTAATTAAATAACCAAGTAAAATGAGTTTGTGTAAAATACGTTGTTGTAAAACAACATTTTGATAAAAAGGTTTGTAATATATATATATATATATATATATATATATATATATATATATACTTTGGTTTTAAGAAAGTCGAATAAGTAATATATTAAAATATATTTCAGTTCCAAAATCGTTAAACAAATAGTATATTAAATATACTTTAGTCGTCAAAATAATAATTTTCAGTAGTATATCAAAAGTATACTTTGGTTTTATTAATAACATATTAAGCTATGCTTTGGTCTTATAAGTAACATATTAAACTATGTTTTGGTTTTATAAATAACATCTTAAACTATGTTTTGGTTTTATAAATAACATATTAAACTATGTTTTGGTTTTATAAATAACATATCAAACTATGTTTTAATAATTAACAAAATATATGTTGGTTTTGTACATTATCACACATGAGAGCATATCAAACTATACTTTTGGGAGTATAACAAAATATACAATAAAAATGTGATTTAAGAATTCTCATTCAGACCTGAGTGTATCAAAATACACCTTTGAGATTATAGAAATACCACAAAGGCAATCCCTTTTTGGATAAAAATATCGGTTTCTGACATTCCATGACAACAGGAATGGGGTGTCAAATCCTATAGCGCTATATCATACTACCAATCGGTCTGGTGAACATAAAATAAGTACAATTCAACAATTAATTTTATAATCTTTGAAAAATCGGTGCTTAAACCATAAATAATCATTCAGTTTGTCAAAAGATAAGTATTAATATGTATAATCAATTATACTTTGAAATCATGAACATAACAAATAGGTACATATGCTTCACCCCAAAACATTGAAAAACAGTAAAAAGAGGGGACTATGTACTCACATGAGGATGCATAGAAGTCTTGAATAACGACCAAGCAAAGCTAGAGGGATTACGGAAATCAATCGACACCTAATATAAGTAACTATATTAATAAACCGGACCTAAATCAGAAGATTGGATAGGATGAGGTTTCGTAAACCAAATGAGTATTGGAACTCATATGACATGGTTTAACAAAGCCTACATACTAAATCGAAACCTAACCTAAGTGCTTGTGACCCATTACGACCCGTTTAGGTAGCTTACGCTTACGCTACTTTAACCCGCCTAACTAGTCCTATGACAAGTATTATATGCCTTAACATGTCTAATAATGTTACCTAATCAGTTTAGATGTGAAAATTTAGGTTACATATGCTTAAAATGAATTTATGCATAAAAAGGGCATTTTGGTCATTTTCCTAAGGCATATAAACTACCTATCATATAACTACTTAAACGAAGTGACCATAAGGTATAACCTCGGAAGATTATTCCCTATACAACTATGGTCACTAAACATGTTTGGTCGGATCCTAATGATCGACCAAACGGGTCTAGTTCAAAAGTCTAAGCGGTTGTTTAGACCGCTTGACTTATGACTCTACATAAGCACTAAACCTAAAGTGACGAGCTAAACATGTTTAACGAAGTTAGAAAACAGGTTTAATATCAAAACAAACGGTTTTGATACCCAAGAATAGTTTGGTTACAAAATACGCTTAAACACGCATTTTGGCCGAAACTATGACTCGTCACAACACCTAATCAACGTGGTAATCAGTCGGTACTAAGGACTATAACCATCATGATTACGCTCACGTTGCGAAGTTCAAACGAACTTCGTGTTGACCATAAACTGGTCAAAGCTGAAAGTCAAACATTGTTTGACTTTCATGCTTAAAACGCATAAAAGAACGTGTAGGATCGTGTTCCGGCCTGAATGAGTCGATCAGAAGATTTCTTATCCAAAACAAGAGGCGGAAACTAATGTTTTGGTGCAATCTCCGTCGTATTCACTTTTAACTGTTGTTTTATTGATTACTGAATCGATTACAAGTTCTGACAACACTTCGGCAGCACTTCGTGGCAACCGGAATGGCAATGACCTAGAACTCACCCTGATTTCGCTCCAACTGCCACTATATATAGTGGACTTAATTCCGCTCGAAGATGTAAGATCATCAGGAGCGGAATCAGGAAGATACAATTACGAGCGAAATCATGCCTTTAAATATTTCGGGCGGAATCAGAACTATAGGGTTTCGCTCCAAATGACAAGATGTCATTTGGAGCGGAATCACCATCAAATACATTATCTTGGATTCCGTGCCATGTTCTATCCTATTCTACGCTAGACTCGATACAAGACGCAGGCGACAGACGGATGCACCAACAAACTCCCCCTCGGATGTTGATGGAGTCTTCAGTGTCAAGTCTTCGATTATCAACCTTCAGTCTTTATCACCAACAAATTCTTCTCCCTCGAATGTTGAATCTTTAAACTTCATCAGCATCAGCAAATCCAGGATCAGCACTGGCTCTAACTGCTTCCTCAACTTTGCCTTCAGACTCCCCCTCTCAATCTACTGGGATCATAGTCTGGAAATCACACATCCATGATTCATTTCATGATCTTGACTTGGCTCTCTTCCAGCTCAGGTTATCTGCACGATCTCTACCCAACACATAAGTTTCAAAATGATTAAATCTTTAAAAATAAGAAACTATTTCAGAAAATATTCAAAATGATTTGTTCTTTTGAAAATCACTTGTAAACATAACATCTTCATTCACTCTCTCCCAAACCTGTTCTTCATGTTTAGCACTTGAAATTTCAAATGTCAGCTTTTCAATACCAGCTGTCGAAAATATTTTTGGATTTTATAAAATGTATGCTAAAACACACTAAAATCTTTTTGGATTTTCTGAAAGAAGGTAAATTCAGATATAAAATATTTACAGACAATATTTTTGTGAGTTCGTGCAAGAGGATCATATCAGTTTTGAGACATATCACTAACACCGTTAAGCTTTAAACATTTTAAGCTCTAAACAATTCACCTAGATTGTCAGTATGTTGGTCCACTTAAATTTTCACACAAATTTCAACTGTTTCGAGATACGTGATTAGTGTCTTAGATATTTAAACTTATTCGTGTGTCCTACCACTTGAATATGCTCCCGTATCCAGATCCCAATATTCAGTCTTACAGGTGAGTATACCACAAATGATATCTGTAAAAGGGTTAGGTGTGAGGGCCGTGAGAGCTCAGGTCGATACTTCCGTATACGCAGAGAGATGACGGCTTCGACTTTTGGTGTGTCCCCTTTAGAGGATCTTTTCTTCAATAGCAATGATTATCAATTTTATTGTTTAATCATTTTTGCTGAGGGCTTTTGCTATATTTCAAGCATTTTGCAGAAAGTATTATACGGGGACTAGGTCAGAATTTCCATTCAGCAGAAGTCCCGGTATAATACCCCAGATATCACTGAGTATAAAGACCTAGTATCTCAGAATAAGGGACCTTTCAAACAAGATTTCAGGGGTTACCTATATATCCAAGAAGTTGTTACCCAAAGAATAAGCAAGTTTGAATTTTTAGGTTTATATCTCGTTACAATTTACTAAATGTGTAAAAAACTACTGACATATCTACAGTAAGTTGTTTATCACTTTTTGACTTTACAATTCTTTAGCGTGTTGTGATAGTCCACTGATGTACTATCATTTCCTCTTTTATGCAACAAAACTCGTTTTTTATTTTATCATGTTTTTGGCTTTTTTAAGTTTTCTAATGTTTTTGGATTTTCTGAAAATTTCTTACTCCCCCTAAAATTCAAAAACAATTAACGAAATTGAAAACAAACTGTATAGAACATGACAACTGATATCAATCGCCTCAATTCTCCATCCTACTTGGCATAAACAATCAGAACTCTGCCTCACAACAAACTATTTTATCATTAAGATTTCAAAACACTTAAGTTTGTTTTAATCAGAATGGTGTTTCCAGAAAATAAGTTTGTTTATCAACCACTTGTAGGTTATGGGGTCATTTCATCACATTGTTTACCAATCTTTTAAAGAATAGTCAAATCAAGTTCAACTTAATGTCCTTTATTAACCATTTGTAAGACCAAAAACCAAAAACCAAATACCTGCAACAAACCTTTTTCAACCAATTATCATCTGTTGGTTGAATTCTCAAGGTGCCGATACCTACTCCACACTTACAAACCTGGGAGTTCCGGCAAGTCACACTTCTCAAATTTAATTTTCAAAAATTTTAGAATGATGCCGATTCATGCTCCGCGATTACCATCTTGGGAGCTCCGGCAAGTCAGGTTTCTATTCTTTGAAGAATATATCCACCCAAGCCTGACCTTCCTTGGGTGTAACAACATCTTCTTCTTCATCTTTTCTTTCAACGGACTTGTGAACACTTCTTTTAGAGGCATAAAATTCTTTGACATTTTTGGCCTGACCATTGACCATTTTGCCAAAAATGTGTTTCACATTTCCGTTGAAAGCTTTTTCAACATTAAATTTCTTCTTATCAGAATAAAATTGATTTGAAATTTCAACTTTTCCAACTTTCTTCATAAAATTTTCAGCCCGCAAAGGTGGAAAATTTTCATCATTCATAGTTGGAACAGATTTTTCAACCTTTCTTTCAACACGTGGCTCCTCTGATTTTGTGAAATCAGATTCATCACCAGAACTGTTACCTGAACCTTTAACAACCTATTTTTTATTTTTCAAATTTTCTTTTCTTTTTAAAACATTCTTTGAACATTCTCCCACCTCAAAGGTTGAATTTTCAAAGCCTGTAAATTTCCGGGTTGAAAGTTCAGTTTTCTCGACAACTTTCTCTTTCAGTTTACCAGAGACTTCCTGTTTTGGTTTAAATATTTTCGGACAATTCCTAGCAACATGACCAGCAGTTTTACACTAAAAACAGGTTCTCGTTTCTATCTTCTCTGAACAACATTCTTCTTCAGCTCTTCTTGCTTCTTTGCAAGGAATTCCTGATTCGACTGTTTCCTGAAAACTTGCTCTTTCTCAGCCTCTGTCGTTTTCCCTGAAACAAACACAGTTTTTAGTTTATAAACTTTTTCATTTTTATAATTTTTCATTTGATTAAATCCAAGACCTTTCTTTTTGAAATTACGATTATGGTTTGATTTCTTTTGGAAACTATAACCACAATTGTAACCCATTTTCTTGTTAATTTTTTGTTGGTCTCTTGAAGTGTATTTTTTAGGTTTTCCAGTAAGATTTAAATCTTTTATTTCAGAAATATTAATTTTTGTGAGTTTGAAAACCTTTTTAATCATTTCAATATTAACACTTCTTATTGGAAAAATTTTCATCAGAATATAATTTGTCAGAATCTTTCAAAGTATATGCTACTTTGACTGGTTCATCATTTAAATTAGATTTTGATAGCAAAGATTTCTTATCATAAACTCGTTTGTCCTTTTTGATTGTTGGCTTTGACATATCGGACTCAGACTTTGACTCGGGTTTGAACTCCGGTTTTGACTCCTCACTGTCATCTTTATCCAACACCTGATCAACCATACTTTTTATCAACTTTGACTCATGATCAGTGTCAGACGATGTGTACGTGACATCTATATTTTCTGGCAAGTTATCTGATAGCCCAGATTCCCATTGTAAGTTAATTGCCTTTTTGACTCTTTCGGAATTTGGATTTCGAGGCGAATATCCATTTTCGACCGGGGGCGGACATCTATTGTAGACCACACTTAATTTCTTACCAGAAATCTTCACTTCATCTTCGTCTTTTATCACGGACTTCTTTTCTTCCGAAGTCTTTACTTCTTCAAAAGTCTTCAAACTCTCCACAATCGGATAAATCCTGTCAACAACAAAAGTAGAACATGAGTAACTATCCAATAGATTTTTAACTCTCTCAGTTTCTATTCTTTGTGTTGCCAGCTTCAACTCCAGATCAGCACATTTCTTTGTGTAAAAGTTGACATCATCAAGTTGTCTTATGTAAGCTCCTTTGAGTGTATTCATTGCTACAGCTTGTTCGCAGTTTGACTGAGTGTACTTGTTGATCTCTCTGTTCATTGTATCATATGATTCTTTCAATCTGTTAATGTTGTGCAACAGTTCATTGTTTTGCTTGATCAAAGAATCACAGTTCAGACACTTTTCAGGAACTTTGACTGCTTCAGTATCAACTTTGATCTCAAACTCTGGAACGTCTTTGACTGTTCTGTTTGATTGGAAAAACTCATTCTTTTCTTTCTCTCGGCTTCAGCTTCAGCTTTTAACCTTTCTTCTTCTTCCTCTTCTTCAATCTTTCTCCGCTTTTCTTCTGCAGCTTCCCTAACTTTTCTGCATTTTTCAGCCCATTTCAGATCATAAGCATTAGCAATAAAAGCTTTAACATTTGACGTGTCTTTGGACATTTCTTTGGCCATGAATTCTTGGTCTGGGCAGAAATTGTCCCAACTAAAGCCTTCAGCCAATTTTTCATCATCTTGATCTGCCAAACACACTTTGCTATTTGTTGGAATGTAATTATCCCAACTGAATCCACCATCCTTTCCCAAACAAGCCCTCTTTGAATCTTTAATCTCCATTCTACCATGTGCAGTTTGTGCTTGATGAGTTGCCTGTTGTTGTTGATATGGCTGTTGTGAGACTTGATGATAAATCGCCTTTTGTGATAATCGTTGTTTCCGAAGGGATTTTGAGCTCCACTAGCTTCACGATTTGTGCACTCCCTTTTGAAATGCCCCTTTTCCCTGCAACGAAAACACAAAACTTTAGACTTATCAAAACCTAAAGTTGACACATGAGCCTCATGAAAATCATCTCTGCCTATAATTTGTTTGAACTTTTCAGCCCATCTCAACACACTAGCCATGCACCATTTAATATCCATTAACTCCATCTCCTCGGCATCGATTTGATCGTAATCCTCTTTCGTGAGCATTGGATTACCAATCCTTCCTGCAACTAATCCTCCATAGGATTCGAGCACTGTTACCAACAAAGACATGTGACTTTTAGCAACTTCCTCTGTATAGTTCTAATCATTTTCAAGCTTTAAGGCAATGTTGCATTGAAGAACTTTGCCACTCTTTGTTGTAGTGAACTGAGGATCATATGTTGGAAATGAAGAGAATCCTATTGTGCTGCTTGATCCCTGAGATGGTTTTTCAGAAGAATCTTTTGCATTATAAGCTGTTTCAACTTTTGGAGAAAATTTTGTCTTATCAGTAACACCACTTTTAAAGTACAAACTAATATCCTGTTCTCCGTCATAATTCTTTATCCTGGCAATTTTTCGCTGCTCCATCTCTTGAGCTTCCAGATGTTTGATGAATTTTCCCAGTGTTAGCTTCTTATACTCTTTTCTGTTGTTTCTCAGCATCATCAGAAAAGTTCCCCAGATTTCATGTGGTAGTGCATCTGCAAGTTTTTCAATCAATTCATCAGTATCCTTTTTAATACCAAGTTTTGACATATTTCTCACCAAGTTACAATATCTTTCAATAATTTGCTTGGTGTTTTCAGATTTCAATCCACGAAAAAGATCAAATTCTTTCTTCATGAGAGACATCTTGTTTTTAAGCATATCATCACTTCCAACAAATTTTGCTTCCAATTCAGTCCAGATCAAATATGCAGTTCCATCATGTTGAAGCAAGATCAAAATGTCCTCTTTGATTACTTGCTGAAGCAGACTCACCATCAATTTTTCATCTATATATTTCTTTTTCTCTTCAGCACTCATTTCTCTAATCGTTTGCTGAATACCATTCCTTGTGGGTCTTATATATGGTTCTTCAGTATGTTCCCATGCATCCAAATGATAAGCTTCAACCCAATTTCCAAACCGTTCGGACCAAGCATTGTAATCATTAATATCCATGAGCTTAGGCGGTTTCTGAGATGTCCCGGTTTCATTTTCAAGTAAAGTACTCTGAGTGATAGTAATAGGACTAGCAAAGGCATTATAAAACTCATTGTCCATTGTTCAATTGTCCAAAATTTCACAAATTCCAAGTTTCAAGCGAAATCAGGTTTGGAGCGGAATCCCAAATTCAAGTTCAAGCGAAATTACTTTTGTAACCTTGGAGCGGAATCAAGATAAACTTTTGGAGCGGAATTAGACTTAATGGTCAACAGGAGCGGAATTAAACTTAATGGTCTACAGAAGCGGAATCAATTTTGAACTCTGGAGCGGAATCAACTTGGAGCTTGGAGCGGAATTAGAATGTAGCTCAATCTGGAGCGGAATCAAACTTTTGCTTCGAGCGGAACCTCTGTTTCGAGTGAAATCACACCGTAATTTCGAGTGAAATCAAGTCCAAAGTGTTGCTGACGTCATCATGTGCACGATCATCTTAGAGCGGAATCTCAAAAATTTTAAGTTTTACTTCGATTTTACTTCTGAAACTTTCAAGGGTCTATCAAATCATGATTACGCGTGTTGTGTGTGAAATTGAGCCATTTTTACCGTGAAATTTTTTCAAATTTTAAGAAGAAGGAGTAGAAAATCAGAAAACACAGCTGAAATGGCAAGAACTCTTCCTCCTGAGCTCTGATACCACTTGTAGGATCGTGTTCCGACCTGAATGAGTCGATCAGAAGATTTCTTATCCAAAACAAGAGGCGGAAACTAATGTTTTGGTGCAATCTCAGCCGTATTCACTTTTAACTGTTGTTTTATTGATTACTGAATCGATTACAAGTTCTGACAACACTTCGGCGGCACTTCGTGGCAACCGGAATGGCAATGACCTAGAACTCACCCTGATTTCACTCCAACTGCCACCATATATAGTGGACTTAATTCCGCTCGAACATGTAAGATCATCAGGAGCGGAATCAGGAAGATACAATTACGAGCGAAATCATGCCTTTAACTATTTCGGGCGGAATCAGAACTATAGGGTTTCGCTCCAAATGACAAGATGTCATTTGGAGCGGAATCACCATCAAATACATTATCTTGGATTCCGTGCCCTGTTCTATCCTATTCTACGCTAGACTCGATACAAGACACAGGCGACAGACGGATGCACCAACAGAACGAAAGAATACTTACAAAGGGTCCAAGCAAGGAAATCTTGATCCAAATTGCTCAGGTATGGGGTACTAAACCCCAACTTAGAGCAAAAGAATCAGATTTGTGTGAATTGCAAGGAATGGAGGTGTGGGTATTTATAGATTTCGGTCCACTGTTAAGATCATTCCTCGTAAACCGAGCTTGAATCTCAACCCTCCATGTGTGCCCATTGTATTTCAATACTAGGGGACCTTAAAACCAGCCCATAGACACACCAAAACCATTTGCAAACCCAGGGAACAGCTGGAAATCAGTTTTGCTGATCTTGGGAGTTTACACGGGCTGCGAAAGGAACAGGACCAGGCTTACGCGCCCCTCCTGAGGGAAGTTTGGCAGAAATGTTAGTTTTAGTCCCTGCACATGCAAAACTTGCTTTTCGATGCATTTTTTGGCACGTTTAAGGCCCCTTAACCCCATTTCAAGGCTCTAAAATGAAGTTAAAGTATAGGGAACTTAAAACATGCTCAAAAATATCTCGGATGTCAGTTCGTTTGGTCGTACGGTTGCGTTGTTCGGTTAATTACGACGAAACACGAACGGACGCGAAAAACGATCCAAATTACGCGACGAATGGAACTTTATGATGCCAAACACTAAAATAAAGTATTTTAATGTTTGCATAAATTTTTGGATATCCAGATATATTCAGAACGTAAGATATGCGCGAAAATGTAAACTTATGCACTTTTTGACGCTTTTAGTACCTATTGATCAGGAAAGTTTATTTTTGCGCACCAAACACCTCAAAGCCTATTTCTAAGCTATGTAAGGGATATTTAGGGTATATTTAACTTATGATCAAGTTATGGAATGTTCGTTACAGTACGAATCGGCATACTTTCGCAGTTTGTCGAAATTAGCAATAACGCCTCGCCAAATATAGTCAGAACCGGGTGGACCCTTTTCCGCCCCACGGGTTGGAAATCTTGTCGGACCACCATAAGCAGGATCAGGGCCCAACACGCCCTGATCTTTCATCTCTCTTAAGGGTGTATTACCACCAGTTCTCAGCCTTTTGGGTTCCCAATGCAATTGGCTTGCATCAAAAACATCCCATGTCCCAGGAGATGTCCTGGTGGGTCCCGGGCTTCTCCAGTTAGGAACACCCATTGGGTTGAACTCTGGAGCTTGCAGTAGAGGATCAAAGCTATCTGGAGGACCAAAAGGTGGTCTAGCTGGCATTAGTACAGGATGACCATATGCATCCATTGGTGGGTGATGCGTGTCGGTGTGTATATGTTTTAGATATATATTTAAGCCCCTTTTTACACTTTTAGCCAAGTTTTAAATTTATAAAACACGATATTTACTAACACTAAACACACATATGGGCAAGTGCACCCATCGTGGACGTAGTATAGTGTTGGTAAGATACCGAGGTCGTCCAAGGACACAAGAGCTTTTAGTACCGGTTTATCCTCAACGTCTAATCAAATCAAAAAGTGAGAAAAATATTTTAAACTAAGAAAAATAAAAACTAACTAAATGCTGAAAAATAAAATAAAATAAAAACAGATAGACAAGATGAATCACTTGGATCCGACACGTGTATTAGTATAACCTTTGATTATTTTCGCACTTTTGCACTTATTTAAGAGATTATCTTAGTTATTGTAGTAGGCCCCTCTTTTGAAGGCGACGTTACCCTCAACCCAGTAGTTTGAGTCAGCAAGGATACAATCCTAAAGGGTCGGATTATTGAAAGATAATGAATTAAGTTATTAATGCAAATTGTGGTAGGCCCCGCTTTCGGCGGTGACGTTACCCTCGGCTAAGTAGTCTGAGTCAGCAGGGATATAGTCCTAAATAGCCGGGTTATAGTATTAATAGTAGTTAACTTATGAGGGGGTCAAAGAGTTTGGATCCCCGCCATCCAATACCTATGGGCATTGAAGGAGATCCTACTAAATTTGACCCAGGTCCCAAGCAGGACCTCTAAACGCTGAACAAGGGCAAGACCCTTACCAAACCGTTCCCTTAACCCCCGACCAGGTAGCCAACATACCTCCATATAGACCGTGGAGATATGAATGGTGAAAATCCTTTATTTTATATAGACAGTAAAATAACGCCAAGACACCACGGACAAACGATAAGGAAAGATCACCTTCAACATAAGTAACTAGTTATTAAAGTCATTAATACAAAACCAAATAAAAAGTGCAAAAGATTAAAAATAAAAAGTATTATACTAAACACTTGTCTTCACCAAGTGATGTAAGAGACTTAGGCAAACATGGCCTTGATTGTCAAGAACTCTTACGATCAATCTTGGATCCCGAGACGACTCACACACTCTACGATGGACAATGGATGATGGTGGTGGATGATGGTGTTATGGTGGTGGTGGGTGGTGGATGAGGTGTGAGAGAGGTGGTGTGCCAAGGGATGAAAGAGAATGAAACCAAGCTCCTCTATTTATAGGCTGAACAGAAGGCTGGGCACGGCCCCGTGTCCGCTGGACACGCCCCCGTGCCCGTCTGACATTCTCTCTCTTCATTAATTGTAATTCGCAATTACAATTAATGCGCCTGCTGTACTTTCACCACGCCCCCGTGCCCGCTGGACGCGGCCCCGTGGTGGGCAATGGAAGCTTCTACTGGTTTGTCTTTTCTGCTGCTTCCTGGGCACGCCCCCGTGTTCGCTGGACACGGGGCGTGTTCAGACTCTGTTTTCTCTTCTTTGCCTTGGGAGGTGCCATTGAGGGTCCGGGCAGTCTACTTTTGTTCCTTTTCTTGTATTTGTGCTAGAATTAGTTGTCTTTTTGCTTCTTTTGTGATTTTGAGCTCATTTCATCCTGAAAATACAAAAGGAAGACAAAAACACTCTTTTTCCAACATTAGTACTTAAAAAGGGTTAGTTTTATGCCTTAATTGATGTGATTTATATGTTGCATTTTACACACATCAAATACCCCCACACTTGAACTTTTGCTTGTCCTCAAGCAAAACTCTTTAAATGTGGCTTACACTCCCAAATGGAATAGGTAGAAGAGAAGTTTTTAGCTTGTCCTAGAGTGTCGGGAATCCAAGGTCTTTGTAAGTTTTATTTTTATTTATTTACAATCCTATTCGTTATGATTTATTTTGAACGTTTCATAAGATAAATTACTTATTTGGGCATAGCATGCCTTATTAAAATTCCATTTATATACAAGTTCACATACCTCGCGGGAGATCACTCAACACTCGGCCGAAGGTGTATATTTTAGTGAATCACTCGAGAGCGGCATGGAACTTACGCCTTCCATAGGCTTGCCAAGCAATCAATCCTCCTCCTTTTTAACTTTTTACCTTTGTAAATATCAAGAGGACTTTTGGGGTGAAGGGTTAGGCTTGGGTTAAAGGTGGGTGGTTGGGTTAGTAGTTAGTAAAATGGGCGAAAATCGTAAAAAGCGTCGGTTTTCGTGAAATACCTTGTTTTTAGTGACTTTTTATTTTGAAGTATTTCTCCAAACAAGCTTTTATATAGCTTTTGTTTGTTTTTGACTTCATCATTATTATTTTTTTTTTCGTCACATAAAAAGGCGAGTTTACGAAAAACCGAGCTTGTTACTAAAATAAAGGGTGAAAAATAAAAAAGGTTTTTGGTGGGTGAAAAGGGTTTTTGGGGTAATGAAATGAAAGGTTTAGGCTCAAAGGGGCTATCTAGGGGGATTTTGGGTAGGTGATAAAAAAAATTGAAAAATAATGGTTTTGAAAGAAAAAATGGTTAGTCCTAATGCCTCCATCATTTACTTACTTGGGTTTAAGTTGGTAAGGACCGGGAATGTATCGTCGTGGCAAGTTCTAGATTTGTAAGAACCAAGCGGCTATTCACACAAGAAACGAAAAATGAGCATTTAATCTAAATATGTATATTTTTATGCTCAATGAAGGCTCAAAACTCACTTTTGTGGGAATGGGTTTTTTATGTGATCAAGTATATATAATCGAATTTTTAACTAGACTTGTTATGCCGTTTCATAATTTTCTTATGTTGGTTCTTTGTTATCACGACGCTATCGGTTGTAAACTTGTAAAAATATAACTTTTTTTTAGAACTTGTTATTCCCAACTTAAACTAAGACAAGTAAATAAAAAAAATGAAAAATTTTTGAAAAAATTTGGGGTGTTTAGCGGTTCCAATAGAGTTTTGTGTAAGGCTTGTATTTAGGATTTGCAAAATTTCAAGGTTTTAGCATCCCACCCACACTTGAATTACACATTGTCCTCAATGTGTCCAAAAATAAAGTTTTTGGTTGATTATGATGTGTAAAAGCATGTTAAAAGGCAAAGATTTTTGTTACTGGCAGTCTGGACACGGCCCCGTGGCGAACTGCCAGTACTGAAAACTTACAGAATATGAACACGGGGGCGTGTTGGCTGGACACGGCCTCGTGTCTGGCAAAAAATTGCAGGTCAATAGCCAAACAGCAGGTCTGGGAGATGAACACGGGGGCGTGTCGGCTGGACACGTCCCCGTGTGGACAGTCTGTGAGCCTGAAAAACAGGTTTTGTCTCCCGGTTTCTCCATTTTGGGGCTACAAGTGCTAATGTTTAGCACTCTAACCCTTGCATTGCACCTGTTTAATCACTCAATACCAACCAAACAAGCATAAACCATCCTAAATTACCATCATCAAGTATCATCCAAGCATAAAGTAAAAATAAAAACAAAGATAAAAAGTAGTTAGAGAAAGTAAATTGTTCGACAAATGGCACGCAGGCCATGAATTGTTTGAAAGAGAGAAGGGCACTTAAACCTGTGGGCTTATCACCAACCAGCCCCTTGTTCCTTCAAGCCTCCTACTCCATGTCTTCATCACTACCATCACCTCTACCCCCATGCCTCGCCATGTACTCCCGGATGCTACCGATATCATCTTGTATATCGTTAACGTTGCGCTCGATAGCTCCAACCCGGTGGTATGTGTTGTTGGCGAGATTGTAGGTGTTCCTGGTGCACATAAGGTTTTCCTGCAAAAGATCATGTAAACTTTGAAGGTTAGGAAAACCGCTTCCTTGAGAGGAGGATTGACCCGGATCGCCTTGGGGTGGGTACTGAAAATGGGGAGGTGGTGCATGAAGAACTAGAGCCTCCTGCGGGTTCCATGCATAGCCTTGCGTCCTTTGAAAGCTCACCGTCCCGTCCTCTGCTTCATAAAGCAAGTTCATGGCTCGGCAAATGTGGTAATCGACCCGTCCCGACCATGGACTCCTTTCAAAGGACCTTGGTATATTCGTGAAATGCTTGAAAAGACGGTACACCCATCCCCCGAAGAAGATCGGTGTAGGAGCATGAGCAAGGCGATTTAGGTGCATGTTTCGCAGTAGGAGGTACGGAACATCGAGAGGCTTCTGGTTGTGGATGCAGTGAAGGACAACCAAATCTTTCAACCCAACAACGCCACTACTGTCGTGGCGTTGGTTCAGCGAGTACGTGAGGAGCCTGTGGATGTAGCGGTATAGCGGGTCCCTCAGTTTGGTGCTTTTGGTGCTGCTCGGGTTGTAGATTCCTTCACCTATTTGAGCCCATGCAGCTTGGCGTTCAGTTGCATCCAAGTCTCGTAATCCCCCAGTATTCTCTTCATTCCCCGCTTCCTCTTCACTGTATAGCCCTATGATGGATCCAAACTGTGCCATGGAGGTTGTGAACGTGGTCCCTCCACATCGGAATGTGACCGCCTCTTGGTCAAACGGGTCACATCTCGAGTTGAAAATGAAGGTGCTGTAGAACTCTATCGTGCATTGATGCACCGACCGAAGCCGGGTGGTCAATGCAACAGCCAGTGGACCCCTCACAATGTTATTGTAGCGGTCAAGTTGATTCACCATGGTCAGCAAGTCGGTACAAGCCCGCCTCGGGTACTCTTCCGGTCTTGTTTGTAGAACCTCGTACCGTGCCCTAGCGTCCAGTTCACTTGCGTTAAACCTTGTGAATTTCGACATCTGAAAGAATACACCAAAAGTTAGTACGAAACAAGGAAAATCGGAGTGAAACTGCAAACAGTGGGCTGGACACGGCCCCGTGTTCAGCGGACACGGCCCCGTGTCCAGGCGTCTGTAACCCAAAAATTCCATTTTTCGTCCCGGTTTCGAAAACCTGAAAATTTTTAGCCCAATAGTAGCGGTTTCCCCTGAAAATGAAACCCTAAGTGTCGTTTTTCCCAAAACAAACCGTTTACCCTTTCAATTTCGTATTTTTCGGTTCAAGAACAAGGGTTTGGGGTTTTTAGTTGGAAATCGAACAAATCTATCAACAATACATGTCTATTTACTTTCTACTATACTAATCTAAACTACTACTAACATATTTCATCAAAAATTTTGAGTTCGATCCGGATGAACATGAAGAACCCTAGATTTTTCCCCAATTTTTTGATGTTTTAACTACATGCAAGTAACTAATCTAACTACTAAAGAGGATAGAATCATACCTTGACGTTGTTAGATTCGGTGGTGACGTTGAAAAACTGCAGAAAATCGCCTCAAACCAGAGCGTTTTCGGCTATACGGGGCGTGTGGAATGGTGTAACTGATAGGAAAAGAGGGTTTTATCCTGACAGTTGCCTCGACACGGCCCCGTGTCCAGCGGACACGGCCCCGTGCCGAGCAAAGTTTTTTTGAAAAATATATTTTTTTTAGTGCTCGTGTGCATGCCCCTTATTTCCGAAAAATGGCTAGAAGACTTATCGGTTTTTAAACGTACACTTACCTGTAACATGTCGGGTATGAGTTTATTCGTTAACCGTTTGAAGTGAGATCTCCTCTTCCTCATCCTCAATGGATCCTCGGTAGAGTTTTAGCCGTTGGCCATTGACTTTAAATGGTATCCCATTTCGAGTTTTAATTTCTACTGCACCGTGTGGAAAAACATGGGTGACGGAAAAAGGTCCTGACCACCTAGATTTTAGCTTACCAGGAAATAATTGAAGTCGTGAATTAAACAATAGAACTTGATCTCCTACCCGAAATTCATTAGATTTAATATATTTATCGTGTAAATTTTTCATTCTTTCCTTATAAATTTCGGAGTTAGAATATGCATAATTCCTTAGCTCGTCTAATTCATTTATTTGACAAAATCGATTTTTACCGGCATTTTCTAAATCTAAGTTCACGTTTTTTATTGCCCAGTAGGCTTTGTGAGCTAGTTCTACTGGCAAGTGACAACTTTTTCCATAGACGAGTTTATATGGGGTTGTGCCTATAGTGGTTTTATAAGTAGTTCGAAAAGCCCATAAAGCGTCGTCTAATTTGTCGGCCCATTCTTTTTTATTTATTCCTACGGTTTTTTCGAGTATTCGTTTTAAACCTCGATTAGTCACTTCGGCTTGCCCATTTGTTTGAGGGTGATATGCTGTTGAGACCCGGTGATAGACCCCATACCTTGTTAATATTTTTTCGAGTTGATGATTGCAAAAATGGGTACCTCTATCACTTATTAAAGCCTTTGGTGTCCCGAAGCGAGAAAACAGCTTTTTCAAAAATTTTACCACTACTCTTCCATCATTTGTTGGAAGAGCCTCGGCCTCCGCCCATTTAGACAAGTAATCGATTGCCACAAGTATATATTTGTTTCCCTTTGAAGGTGGGAAAGGTCCCATGAAATCGAGTCCCCACACATCAAAGATTTCACAGACGAGAATGCCATTTTGAGGCATTTCGTTTTTGGAAGAAATATTACCTGATCTCTGGCAGGCATCACATGTCTTTACAAGGTTTTGTGCATCCTTGTAAATGGTTGGCCAGTAAAATCCCGAATCAAATACCTTTCGTGCGGTACTTGTGGCACCATGATGTCCTCCGTATGGACCTTCATGACAATGACGGAGAATTCTTCGTGCTTCATTCGGATGAGCTGGTCGGCACACATTTTGAAAAGATAGGGGTCTTCCCAAAAGTAATGCTTTACATCAGCAAAGAATTTCTTCCTTTGATGATGTGGCCATCCTTTGGTGACTATACCGCTAGCTAGGAAATTAGCGTAGTCGGCATACCATGGTTCTTGCCTAGTCTCCATCATTTCCAAGGATTCCGTGGGAAATTTCTCGTTGATTTGCTCGTCTCTGGTTGTCTCCAAAGCTGGGTCTTCCAAGCGTGAGAGATGATCTGTAGCAGTGTTCTCTGCTCCTCTTTTGTCCTTGATTTCGATGTCGAATTCTTGGAGGAGTAGAATCCATCTGATCAAACGGGGTTTTGCGTCTTGCTTCTTGAAGAGGTACCAGATGGCTGCATGGTCTGTATAGACTACTGTTTTAGAAAGAACAAGATAAGAACGAAATTTATCAAAAGCAAATACCACTGCTAGTAATTCTTTTTCTGTAGTTGTATAATTTTCTTGTGCATCATTAAGAGTTTTACTAGCATAATAAATTGGGTGGAAATGCTTTTCTTTTCTTTGTCCCAAGACTGCTCCAACAGCAAAGTCACTTGCATCGCACATGATTTCGAAAGGAAATTTCCAATTTGGCGCTATCATGATAGGTGCATTGACTAGCATTTCTTTGAGGGTTAGAAATGCTTGATTGCATTCCTTGTCAAAGATGAAGGGTGCATCTTTTTCAAGTAATTTTGTTAGAGGTCTTGAGATTTTTGAAAAGTCTTTGATAAACCTTCTATAAAATCCGGCATGTCCTAGGAAACTTCTGATTGCTCGTACGGAGGATGGAGGAGGTAATCGAGAAATAGTTTCTATTTTTGCTCGATCAACTTCCATTCCTTCGCTTGAGATTTTGTGACCGAGTACTATTCCCTCTGTTACCATGAAATGGCATTTTTCCCAGTTAAGGGCGAGGTTAGTTTCCTCACATCGGGATAGCATTCGTTCAAGATTATCGAGGCATTGGTCATATGAGTCTCCAAAGATGGAAAAGTCATCCATGAAGACTTCCATTGTCTTTTCGATCATATCATGGAAAATGGCGACCATACAACGTTGGAATGTTGCAGGCGCATTACATAGACCGAATGGCATGCGTCGATATGCGAAAGTTCCGTAGGGACATGTGAAAGTTGTTTTCTCTTGGTCTTCTGGTGCTATCGGTATTTGAAAGTAACCTGAAAAACCATCTAAGAAACAATAAAATTTATGACCGGATAATCTTTCTAACATTTGATCAATGAAGGGTAAAGGAAAGTGGTCTTTCCTTGTTGCTTCATTTAATCGCCTATAATCTATACAAACTCTCCATCCTGTGACGGTTCTTGTTGGTATTAATTCATTTTTCTCGTTAGTTATTACCGTCATACCTCCTTTCTTTGGAACTACTTGAACGGGACTTACCCACGGGCTATCGGAGATAGGGTAGATTAGTCCAGCGTCGAGTAGTTTGATGACTTCATTCTTAACCACTTCTTGAACATTGGGGTTCACTCTTCGTTGTGGTTGAATTACCGTTTTGTAGTCATCATTCATTAAAATTTTGTGCGTGCACATGGAAGGGCTTATTCCTTTAATATCTACAAGCTTCCAAGCGATCGCGTTTTTGTGTTTTTTAAATAGGTTAACTAATTTCTCTTTTTCTATGTTACTTAATTTAGATGAAATAATTACAGGTAAACTACCATCTTTGCCTAGAAAAGCATATTCCAATCCTTTAGGAAGTTCTTTGAGCTCAATGGGTGGGTCTTTAGAAGACACCTTATTTTGTGGCTCATCTAGATTAAGAATCTTAAAGGTTTGTTCTATGGCTACCTCTTCTTTGACAAAGTGGTCTTCTTCGTTGGTCGTATCGGGTGGTTCAGCTTTATCTTCAATTAGGGGGTCATTGTTTCCAAAAGGATATTTCATTGAACGCTAAAGATCTATGCTCCTTTTGAATGCCCCTAACTGAAGAGGTAGATTGTTGAATTTCCGGTTTTTCAAAGCTTTATGAGTTTGTACAAAAGGTTTTCCCAAGACTAAGGGGGCGTCATCAAGGATGACGAAGTCGGTTGGGATTACCATTTGATTTGTTTGAACCAAAACATCTTCAACTACACCGATTGATTTCATTACTTTTCGATCGGATAGAAAAATGGGAATTTGAAGTGGAGTAAAATCACTAACACTTAATTTTTCAAAAATGTAGTTAGGCATTATGTTAACACAAAGATCTTTATCAATGGTGATATTACTAATAAATGAATTTTGAAAGAAACATGGAACCGGTGTAATGTTAATTTCAAAAGGGTCTTCTTTTATTAGCGAGGTTTGATCATTAGTTAACTTAACACTTACTATTTCTTTGATTTTAGCATTAGTGTTTAACTCTTTTAAAAACTTAGCATGAGGGGTTATTAAACAATGATTTTCGAAAGTAGGTGACAAGAGAATAATTTCCTCAAAATTAGACTCTTCATGATTTTTAACATTATCGGACTCACCTTTTTTGTTGTTTAACTCATGTGTCGGTTTTTCACTTTCTTGTTCTTCCATTTTTACACTTTCAACTACCTCTACGTTATTATTACAATTTAATTCTTCTCTTGCGCGGGACTCCTTTGTATAACGTTCGATAGTTTTAAGTTGTTCTAATATCCTATTAGTTACTTCGGTGAGAGAAAAAGAATTTGGATCCTCAAAGCTTGAATCTGGTTGTTCGATCCTTGGCTCCTCATAATTCTCATATGAAGTAGATGGTTCACACCATTGTTCTTCATTATAAGTATATGATGGATAAGGGTCGAAACTTTGTTCTTCATAGTACCCATATGAGGTGGGTTGTTCACGCCATGGTTCCTCATAATAAGTATATGAAGGTGGTGGCTCATACCTTGAATCTTCAAAGTATGAGTATGAAGGCTCATACCTTGGTTCATCAAAATATGAGTATGAGGGATGAGGTTCATACCTTTGGTCTTCATAGGATGTGTATGAAGTTGATGGTTCGTACCTGGGCTCCTCATAGTAGTTGTATGAATTGGATGGTTGATATGAAGTATTATATTGAACTGAGCGTGCGTTACGACAATTAGTGCAATAATTACCCCTATAATCATCCTCATCATAGGTGTAGTTGTAACCTCTTGAGTATTGATCCATAAGGATCACTCAACAGACCACAACTGAGTCTCGGGACCAGAAAACAAAAATAAGACGGAAACAGAAGCTGGACACGGCCCCGTGTTGGGTGAACACGGCCCCGTGTTCAGGGTCTGTATCTGGGCGTTTTAATTAAATTTACTGGTCACGTTGAGCACGGGGGCGTGTTGAGTGAACACGGCCCCGTGGTCAGTCTCTGTATCTGGGTATTTAACTAAAAATATGCAGCACGGGGGCGTGTTCAGCGAGCACGGCCCCGTGTTCAGGCTACTGTAAATGCAAACTAAACTAAAATGCAGAAAAATGTGCGCGCGTTTTGAAAAGGTTTTGAAAAACTGATTAGGCCGTCGATTTTAAGCTTTCTTAAAATCCTTGTGTCCCCGGCAACGGCGCCAAAAACTTGATGCGTGTCCGTGTGTATACGTTTTAGATATATATTTAAGCCCCTTTTTACACTTTTAGCCAAGTTTTAAATTTATAAAACACGATATTTACTAACACTAAACACACATATGGGCAAGTGCACCCATCGTGGACGTAGTATAGTGTTGGTAAGATACCGAGGTCGTCCAAGGACACAAGAGCTTTTAGTACTGGTTTATCCTCAACATCTAATCAAATCAAAAAGTGAGAAAAATATTTTAAACTAAGAAAAATAAAAACTAACTAAATGCTGAAAAATAAAATAAAATAAAAACAGATAGACAAGATGAATCACTTGGATCCGACACGTGTATTAGTATAACCTTTGATTATTTTCGCACTTTTGCACTTATTTAAGAGATTATCTTAGTTATTGTAGTAGGCCCCTCTTTTGAAGGCGACGTTACCCTCAACCCAGTAGTTTGAGTCAGCAAGGATACATTCCTAAAGGGTCGGATTATTGAAAGATAATGAATTAAGTTATTAATGCAAATTGTGGTAGGCCCCGCTTTCGGCGGTGACATTACCCTCGGCTAAGTAGTCTGAGTCAGCAGGGATACAGTCCTAAATAGCCGGGTTATAGTATTAATAGTAGTTAACTTATGAGGGGGTCAAAGAGTTTGGATCCCCGCCATCCAATACCTATGGGCATTGAAGGAGATCCTACTAAATTTGACCCAGGTCCCAAGCAGGACCTCTAAACGTTGAACAAGGGCAAGACCCTTACCAAACCGTTCCCTTAACCCCCGACCAGGTAGCCAACATACCTCCATATAGACCGTGGAGATATGAATGGTGAAAATCTTTTATTTTATATAGACAGTAAAATAACGCCAAGACACCACGGACAAACGATAAGGAAAGATCACCTTCAACATAAGTAACTAGTTATTAAAGTCATTAATACAAAACCAAATAAAAAGTGCAAAAGATTAAAAATAAAAAGTATTATACTAAACACTTGTCTTCACCAAGTGATGTAAGAGACTTAGGCAAACATGGCCTTGATTGTCAAGAACTCTTACGATCAATCTTGGATCCCGAGACGACTCACACACTCTACGATGGACAATGGATGATGGTGGTGGATGATGGTGTTATGGTGGTGGTGGGTGGTGGATGAGGTGTGAGAGAGGTGGTGTGCCAAGGGATGAAAGAGAATGAAACCAAGCTCCTCTATTTATAGGCTGAACAGAAGGCTGGGCACGGCCCCGTGTCCGCTGGACACACCCCCGTGCCCGTCTGACATTCTCTCTCTTCATTAATTGTAATTCGCAATTACAATTAATGCGCCTGCTGTACTTTCACCACGCCCCCGTGCCCGCTGGACACGGCCCCGTGGTGGGCAATGGAAGCTTCTACTGGTTTGTCTTTTCTGCTGCTTCCTGGGCACGCCCCCGTGTTCGCTGGACACGGGGCGTGTTCAGACTCTGTTTTCTCTTCTTTGCCTTGGGAGGTGCCGTTGAGGGTCCGGGCAGTCTACTTTTGTTCCTTTTCTTGTATTTGTGCTAGAATTAGTTGTCTTTTTGATTCTTTTGTGATTTTGAGCTCATTTCATCCTGAAAATACAAAAGGAAGACAAAAACACTCTTTTTCCAACATTAGTACTTAAAAAGGGTTAGTTTTATGCCTTAATTGATGTGATTTATATGTTGTATTTTACACACATCAGTGGGCCCGGGGGTGGGAATTCTTTAAACATTCCATGAGGTTTTATCCCAGGGTGATGAAATCCAAACATATCATTGTTGGGTGCATGCTCGTTATTTAAAAACATAATTGATATTCTGGGATCGTTGAAAAGACGACCTCGCAACCCGTCTTTTGCAAGTTGTGCCTCTTCTACGCTTCTAAATTCAACAAGTGAATAATTTCTTGACGGAAAACTTGTGATATTGTTATAACATCATTTCCCTTTATAAGAGTTGACTTTATTGCTGAAAACAGGTAAATCTACCACATTTTTTTAAAAGGTGGTAAATCTACCACATGACATCAAGATTTACCCGATGTAGAAGACACTCCAGTTTTCAAGCAACTGTAAGTACTATTAAGTTTGTAACTTTGAACATGATAAATTCCTCAACATGTGACTGTGTGTCAAGCAAATTATTGTACATATTAGGTTTGTAACTTTTAAATCGATGGCAATTTCTTTTAGTTAAAGCAAAAGAATATATAAAGACACATTCATGATTTTTTTACAAAAGATGCATATATTATGTTTTGACTTTTTAAAGTCAACAGTGGACTCTTTTCTCAGGGTGGTAGTTTTTAATTATAGTATTTTTTTTACTCTGATATATACTAGTTTGCTTATTCATCAAGTATGATTACCACTTATTCTCAGTTATTCCCGTTCTAGGAGAGCTTGTTGCAGGAGACCCTAATTCTTATCCGTACTTAGTGGAGAGTGTGTGGCGTTTACCACCTCAGGTATATGTATATTGTTGAATGTTGACCTGTCAGCATTTGTAAACTTTTAACATGTTTAACCCTTTCCACTTTTAGACTAAAATGAGAGATAAATTACCAAACATTGCGCTTTTATAGGAGGTTTTTGCTTCAATGATCGCAGATGCCGGTTTCCAGAAAGTCGAGTATGAAAATCTTGAGTTCGTGGTGGCAATATATTCTAGGTAAAAATTTAGGTGCTTTTGAAATTTTATAGGTTCATTATTGATTTATTGTTGGTGAAGTATTGTTTTTATTCTTAAGGCATACATTCTTTGTTTTGTAATGTAATACCAAGTTTATACATTCTTTCTTTTGATAATTTAATTTAGAAACAATTGTATAAATTGAAAAATAAATAATTGTAGTGTTATTATCACAATATTGTTTTTAGTTATTCAACAAAAGCATAAAAATCAGACGGTGGCTAACCTGCAGTATATAACGCGGACTGTAGCTGCTGCATCTGCTCAGGGAGCTGCATACCCGGATTCTCAGGTCTTTGTGGCTAGTATACATTAGCAACATAAGGATTAGCTCCAGCCTGTAAAACCGAGCTAGGGTGCATCTCCTGTGGGATATTGGGTAGATATTGCTGGTTTGGCTGCACAGGAACTGCAAATTGACCACTTTTTGGCATAGGTGGCGGAATCGCATCGTGTTGTGGCATACAGAAAGAATAATCTTGCATAGGAAGGAAGTTGCCTGTGGCGGTCAAATGAACGTTGTTGACCATGTTTGACTGATAACCCTGATGCCCAGGAAGGATTGGTGGCTGACCATGAAACGTATTGTTGGAAAGTTTGTTGGTGCATATGTCTGTTGACTTCGTCTTGTATCGAGTACTGTAATTAGAATGATAGATCAAGTCACGTAGAATGAGTAAATGTAGGATTGCCATTCCACACGAAATGGCATAAGTCCATTCCACACGAAATGGCAGTTTCATGGGAAATGGCCATTTCCCACGAAATGGACATGGCACTTTCATGGTGAATGGATTTAGTATAAATAGGAGACTTGATATTTCATTTGTAGAACTTTTGGATTCTGGTAGCGAAGCTCTGCCGAAAGTGTCTCTAGCCTGTATATCTTTGTCAAATCAATACAAAAGACTAGTAAAGTGATTCCTTGTGTCTATCAAGCTGAATGAAGACCAAATCATTGAATTCTGCCTCTAATTTGGTCCGAGAACTCTTCTAAACGACTCATTTTGTTGGGATTGATGTCACACCCCCAAAATCCACACGCGAAGTACCACCTCACGGAGGCGTGACATGACCAGGATCAAGCCACCAATCATATTGAACATATAAGTAAATAGTAAAAGTTATTCATCAATATGAAAGGTGTTTTCAAAACCAAACATAATCAAGTGTAGCGGAAGCAATAATGTAAAACCCAGCGTAAGTATTAAGTTGAAATGTCATAAAAGTGTTTAACATAACATCCTCGATTCGGGCCCACAACGACCGCGCCTCCCGTGCAAGCTTCATGAGTACCTATTGTCCTGCAAGACATGTAATAGAGAGTCAACTACTAGTTGAGCGAGTTCACAGTAAGCAAGTTCGTAATAGTAAGTTCGTTGCATCACCATGCGTTAGTAACTAAGTCAATTGTATGTTCATTTAGTGGGGGCTCCCCATGTGTGCATGTACTAGACTAGAGGTAACCATAAGTGTTCTTCTTAACCCGAGAACAGTAGTACGTACAAGGTTTTACGTAGGTTTTACGTAAGTGTCCTTCTCAACCCGAGGACAGTAGTACGCGGGGGTTTACGTAGGTTTTACGTAAGTGCCTGTCACAACCCGAGGCAGTAGTGAGTATTAGTTTACGTAGGTTTTACATAAGTGTCCATCGCATCCTGAGGACAGTGATAAGTACAAGTATACGTAGGTTTTACGTATGGGTCCTTCTCATCCGTGGACGATGGTATATAGTCTAGTAACAGTGTAAGTACAAGTAATCGTTCAATCCCTTTATTCAAACCCATTCCCAACCCCGGGAATCCCATGCCTTGGTAAGAGTGTGAACTCACCTTGGTTTGCTCGGCAGATACACAGAAAAGTCAACCAAGCTATATGGTGGTCAACCACGTCCTACCATGGTTACCATACAAGTCAGGTTCATATTCAAGTAGTGCACGCATATTCTACACATATTCTAACAAGTCGCACACAAGTGTAATTATGGCAGTTCAACAACAGTACGAGCTCAACAGTACAGTCACGTAAATAAACGAAGTCCAAGTATGCGGTCCAAATGGTTGGGCTCGTAGTAGTGTGCATGTCCAAAACAGTGTGCACGTGTATATGGTCTCGAGTCGAGACTAGAGATCCCGAGTCGAGACAGTGTAGTCTCGGGTTGAAGTCTTGGTGTTCTCGAGTCGTAACTAGAGGTCTCGAGTTATGCATTTGTCACTCGAGAGTGGGTGTTCTCGAGTCATGTATCAAGTCGCAACAGTACTCGCATCCGAGGTCTCGAGTCTTGTCAGTGTGATGATGATGCGCGGTCTCGAGTCGAGACTAAGGGTTCTCGACTCGCAACCCGTGTCGAGATAAGGAATGTAACAAACTTCCTTATTTACAGCATCTTTAATTCCGTAACAATTGCTAACAAGTTTGGCAGTTTCACAACAGATTAAACAGCATTGAATTCGGAATTCATACACAATCATACTATCTTAATCATCACGAAATCAAGAACAATCATCAAGCACTCAATCGGATCATCTGATTAACTAATTCCAGAACTAACATGTAACCCAAATCATAGACTATCAACCATCATCATTCAATCATTTAATCGGATCATTAGGCTAGCGGATTCTAATACTATCATGCAACCCTAGCCATCCATTAGATCCTCATGAAATCCCTTCTAATAGTTTGGCTAACACGAAAACAGTTTCATCATATGCATACCGAAATCAACACATATGTTCCATTCATGATCACAAATTTATTACATAACTACTAGCATGAAACCCTAACTGATCATATAACAATACCACATCAGACGCATAACAACCATCAACAAAATAACACTAACCGTGATGTTCGAGAGGGTTGGATTGAACCGAAGGAGAAAGGTTCGAGTGGGGCTGTCGTCCGGTTCCAAGGGAGAGAAAAGGAGAGAGCTTAGGGTTTTTGTGTGTTGGTGTTTTGCAAGTAATGAGAAACTACACCCCCTAAAGGTTCATGTATGCATATGAGAAGTGGGCCGAACCCATTGATGGGCTGCCCTTAGTCTCGAGTCGGCCAAGTATAGTGATAGTGGGCCGGGTAGCGTGTGAGAGAAAAGGATTAAAGTGCGGCCCAATGGCTTGTGCGACCGAACAAGTGTTATGCAACCAAACTTATGACATTCACATATCATCACGTAGCACATAATGCATAATATTACATTACAATCAAACACGTCCACTAGTCACGTATAGTTCTAACAAGTTATATCGAAACACACAAAGAGGGGTCTCACATACGAGTTGTCACATTATCCCCAACTTGAAAGAAAATTCCGTCCCGAAATTTGGTACGTACTCATTGAGGAAGCTAGTTAAGTTGTATGGTTTTCCTGGTTTTCCTGGGGTGTCACATCCTCCCCCCGTTGGTTTGGAATTTCGTCCCGAAATTCCGTAGTAGCTTCAGCCTCAGTAGTGGTTGTACTGTTCGCGAACAATTGGGGATACTTTTCTTTCATTCGATCTTCGCGTTCCCAGGTGAACTCTGGGCCACGACGGGAGTTCCAACGAACTCGAACAAGAGGTATTCTAGTGTGCTTGCGGACCTTAACATCCCGGTCCGTGATTTCAACAGGTTCCTCGATGAATCGCAACTGTTCGTCGATAGTGAGCTCCTTCAAAGGAACTATGAGGGTCTCATCTGACAGACACTTCTTCAGATTCGACACGTGGAAAACGTTGTGAACTGCACCGAGTTCTGCTGGTAGGTTTAGTTTGTAGGCCACCTTGCCTATTCTATGATTTTGAACGGTCTGACATACCGTGGATTAGGTTTACCCCGTTTGCCAAAATGAACCACACCCTTCCAGGGTGAGACTTTGAGTAGCACTCGATCCCCAACTTGAAACTCGAGCGGTTTCCTGCGCTTATCAGCGTAACTTTTCTGACGGTCACGAGCTGCCGCCATGCGTTGCCGTATTTGTGCAATCCGTTCAGTAGCATCAACTACCATTTCTGGACCTGTGATTTGACTATCCCCCACCTCTGCCCAACAGAGAGGTAACCGACATTTACGTCCGTACAATGCCTCGAATGGAGCGGCTTGAATGTTGGTGTGGTAACTGTTATTGTACGAAAACTCCACTAACGGGAGATGTTTTTCCCAGCTGCTGCCGAAATCGATAACACATGCCCGAAGCATGTCTTCTAGAGTCTGGATAGTGCGCTCAGACTGCCCATCCGTCTGAGGGTGATAAGCTGTGCTCATGTCTAATCGTGAGCCAAAAGCTTTGTGCATTGCTTGCCACAGTTCTGAAGTGAATCGTGCATCACGATCAGAGATAATAGAGGTCGGCACTCCGTGCCTTGAGACAACTTCCTTAAGATATACGTCTGCTAGAGTGGAGAACTTATCCGTTTCCTTAATAGCCAAGAAATGTGCAGACTTTGTGAGTCGATCCATGATCACCCAAATAGTATCGTTACCACGATGAGATCTAGGTAGGCTAGTAACAAAATCCATGGAAATTTCCTCCCATTTCCATTGTGGTATCTTGGGTTGCTGAAGTAGGCCTGATGGTTTCTGGTATTCCGACTTGACTCTTGCACAAGTCAAGCACTTGCTAACGTATGTTGCTATGTGAGCTTTCATGCTAGGCCACCAATACGTAGTTCTGAGATCGTGGTACATTTTATCCGAACCTGGATGTACCGAGTAGCGAGACTTATGTGCTTCGTCCATTACCAGTTCGCGTAAGTTGCCAAAGAGGGGTACCCAAATACGCCTCGTTACATAATAGGCGCCGTCTTCCTTTTGTTCTAACCGTTGCCTTGAGCCACGTAAGGCTTCAGCCCTGACGTTTCCTGGTTTCAATGCTTCTACCTGAGCATCTCGTATCTGAGCAGGAAGACCAGACTGAATAGTAAGTTGTAGTGCTCGTACGCGCCTAGGCGTAGTATCCTTTCGACTGAGGGCGTCAGCCACAACATTGGCTTTGCCCGGATGGTACGTGATGGCACATTCGTAATCATTAAGTAGCTCAACCCATCGACGTTGACGCATGTTCAGTTCCTTATGCTTGAAGATATGCTCGAGACTCCTGTGATCGGTGTAGATAGTGCACTTGGTACCGTACAGGTAGTGTCGCCATATCTTAAGTGCAAAAACAACAGCTCCCAGCTCTAAATCGTGCGTAGTATAGTTTCGTTCATGAACCTTAAGTTGACGTGACGCATAAGCAATGACCTTGTCACGTTGCATTAACACACATCCAAGACCCTGAATGGATGCATCACAATAAACCACAAAATCGTCCGTGCCTTCTGGCAATGAGAGATTAGGCGCACTGCAGAGCCTATCTTTTAAGTGCTGAAAAGCTGTTTCCTGTGCATTGCCCCAGCGATAAGTGACACATTTCTGTGTCAGTAGAGTAAGCGGCTGTGCAATCTTTGAGAAGTCTTTGATGAACCGTCTGTAATAACCCGCCAAACCCAAGAATTTGCGTATTTCCGTTGGTGTACATGGGGCAGGCCAGTTCCTGATCGAGTCTACCTTGGATGGATCAACATGAATCCCATCCTTGTTTACCACATGGCCTAGGAAGTGGACTTCACGAAGCTAGAAGTCGCATTTTGAAAACTTGGCGTACAGCTTTTCTGTTCGAAGGAGCTTCAGAATGAGTCGCAAATGCTGTTCGTGTTCCTCCTGACTCTTAGAGTAGATCAGGATGTCATTGATGAAAACAATCACAAACTTGTCTAGGTAAGGCTTGCACACTCTGTTCATAAGATCCATGAAGACTGCCGGTGCGTTCGTTAACCCGAATGGCATAATGAGGAACTCGTAGTGGCCGAGTTCTAAATGCTGTTTTGGAGACGTCCTCATCCCGGACTCTCAGCTGATGGTAACCTGACCTCAGATCAATCTTCGAGTAGTAGCTCGACGACCCTTGCAGCTGGTCAAACAAGTCATCAATACGTGGAAGAGGATAGCGGTTCTTCACTGTCACCTTGTTCAGCTCGCAATAATCAATGCACATCCTGAAGGTACCGTCCTTCTTTTTCACGAATAATACTGGAGCTCCCCAAGGCGAAGAGCTAGGACGAATAAAACCGATGTCCAAGAGTTCTTGTAGTTGCTTAGACAGTTCTTCTAGCTCAGTTGGAGCTAAGCGATATGGTGCACGAGCTATGGGTGCTGCTCCTGGGGCTAGTTCAATCCGGAATTCGACCTGGCGATGTGGCGGTAGCCCAGGTAAATCTTCAGGAAAAACCTGAGGAAAGTCGCGTACTACTGGAATGTCCTCCAATCTCTTCTCCTTCATTGATGCGTCAGTAACAAGTGCTAAAATAGCAGTGTGGCCCTTTCGCTGACACTTCTGGGCCTTAAGGAAAGAGATGATGCCAACCACGGCACCACTCTTGTCGCCTTGCACTTCGAGAGGTTCCTTGCCAGAACGGGGAATACGAACAATCTTCTCCTTGCATAAGATCTCTGCTTGTTGTTGGGATAATCAATCCATCCCAATGACGATGTCGAAACTACCCAGAACTATAGGGATAAGATCGATAGAGAAAGTCTGACCAGGGAGGATAAGATTACAACCCTGAACTATGTGTGTGGCCTCTAGACTTTTACCGTTGGCTAACTCTACGACATGCTTAGTGTTCAGAAGTGTGGGTGTACGTTTGAGCATTTGACTAACTTTCAGAGACATATAACTGGTATCCGCACCCGAATCAAACAAAACAGTAACATAAAAGTCGTCGAGAAGAAACTTACCCATAACCACGTTAGGATCATTCCTTGCATCACCCTGACCCAGCACAAAAGCACGACCCCTAGCACCGTTGTTCCCATCGTTGTTATTTCCCCCGTTGTTGTTCCCATTGCCTTGGTTATTGTTGTTGTTGTTGTTCTGGTTTCGATTCAACTGGGGGCAGTGTCTCTTGAAGTGACCCTCAGCGCCACACTGAAAACATCCCTTGTTGCCCTGTTGCTGATTCTGCGGCGTTTGTTGCTGCTGATTCTGAGTTACAGGCCGTGGGCTCCTACAATCCTTGGCCTCATGACCCATCTTGAGACACCTCTGGCAACGACCCATGTTGCACTGGCCACTGTGGTGTCTGTTACAGTTGTTGCACCTTGGGTGATTTCCTCGATATCCACCCTATCTTTGATTGCCCAAAGATTGCTGACCAGGGCTCTGATAGTTGTCAGTCTTTCGCTGCTGCACCTGTGACTGAACTGTGGTTGAACCCTTGCTTGAATCCCCATCCCATTTTCGCTTGTTGTCACTGGGAGTAGCAGGAGTAGCTGAAGTGGTAGCGGTAGTAGTTGCACTGATACGTTTTGGCAGCCTGTTCTGATCCACTGCCTGATCTGTGAGGCGATGAGTAAGACGTTGAATGTCCTGGATATTATCGAGGTTAGCCGATGTCAGATGGCTCTAGATTTCTGGTGCTAGACCCTTGAGATACAACTCAATGCGCTTGATTGGAGGGTCCACCATAGTTGGACACAAGATGGCCAGCTCGTTTGACCGTTTAGTATAAGCCTCAATTTCCGACCCTGACATTTTCAAATGAAAGAACTCCACTTCTAACTTGTGGATGTCATCACGTGTGCAGTATTCTCGCTTGATAAGTTCCTTGAAGTCATTCCAAGGAGTGGCGTTAGCAGCTGCCAGCCCTAAAATCTGAACTTGCGCATTCCACCAAGTCAGCGCAATGCCTTCTAGAGTACCAGTGGCGTACTTCACCCTGCGAGCCTCAGGGCATTCACACATCTCAAACACCTCAAGCTTTTCGAACCAATGGAGGAGTCCGGCTGCTCCTTCAGTGCCACTGAACGTGCTTGGACGACAGTCCATGAAATTCTTGAAAGTGCAAACAGGTTTCTGAGCGTGCTGACCTACTGCTTGGGCGTCTGCAAGTGCCGCAGCAACTTGTTCGTTAATCAGAGCCGTCAACTGGGCTTGAGTCATGTTAATACGTCCAGCCATGATCTTCATAGCAAAGGTAATCATAGGTGAGAGAGGTTCGCGAAAAGTGCGGTGACAGAAGAGAGTAAGCACACAAGTGTTCTCAAGCAATAGTGGTTATGTGTATCTAAGCATACCATGAGCAAAGTTCTATGTAATCTAGCAAGTAGGCAATAAAACATATACCATATTACCTAGAATGTTGAGTCTTGCACGTGGAGCGAGGCGTCGTTGTGGATCGTTGAGCACTGTACAGGTTATAGTCTGGTGTTAATAAAAACATTTTCCCCTTATTAAAACCAAGTTCACTATAACCAATGGCTCTGATACCAATCTGTCACACCCCCAAAATCCACACGCGGAGTACCACCGCACGGAGGCGTGACATGACCAGGATCAAGCCACCAATCATATTGAACATATAAGTAAATAGTAAAAGTTATTCATCAATATGAAAGGTGTTTTCAAAACCAAACATAATCGAGTGTAGCGGAAGCAATAATGTAAAACCCAGCGTAAGTATTAAGTTGAAATGTCATAAAAGTGTTTAACATAACATCCTCGTATTCGTGCCCACAACGACCGCGCCTCCCGTGCAAGCTTCATGAGTACCTATTGTCCTGCAAGGCATGTAATAGAGAGTCAACTACTAGTTGAGCGAGTTCACAGTAAGCAAGTTCATAATAGTAAGTTCGTTGCATCACCATGCGTTAGTAACTAAGTCAATTGTATGTTCATTTAGTGGGGGCTCCACATGTGTGCATGTACTAGACTAGAGGTAACCATAAGTGTTCTTCTTAACCCGAGAACAGTAGTACGTACAAGGTCTTATGTAGGTTTTACGTAAGTGTCCTTCTCAACCCGAGGACAGTAGTACGCGGGGGTTTACGTAGGTTTTACATAAGTGCCTGTCACAACCCGAGGCAGTAGTGAGTATTAGTTTACGTAGGTTTTACGTAAGTGTCCTTCGCATCCTGAGGACAGTGATAAGTACAAGTATACGTAGGTTTTACGTGTGACAACCCTTACTAAACCAGGTATCCGTACGATTTCATTAATAAATAATTGCTGCTTAATTACTGTGCTTAACTGAAATTGCCAATGAACTGCTACTTGATTTCTAGTACTTGTATATTCCTGCATCATACTTTGATTTCCGTCACTACATTATTTACAAGTTGAACCTTAGTGACAAACATGATGCACTAAAGCACAGTAGCATTAGAACGGATAACCTATTGAGCATGCTGATAAAGCCAGCATCAGGCAGACACTGCCTCTAAGGGCCTGTATGAGCCAGAAATATTTTACTACACCCATAGTGAGTGTAGGGATACAAGGGTTGTAGAATTGCGTCTCTAGGAATAAGATATAATGATTGGATGTGCCTAAAACGTACTCTAAAGCACAAAACACAGCACTTTTGTTAACATACTAGCTTCTGGCTAACTGATAAAGTGCCAAAACATGGGGAAGTATTCCTGACACTTTTGGAAATAAATTGTGTCACTAAAAATATTATTAACGACGCTTAAAAGCTTACTTAAGCACTTTAACGGATTTCTATCCAAACGAACAACCGGACTATACCCGGAACATAAAAATATTGCCAAAAATATTATTGATCTTTTTCTGAGCCAGTTAGGGTCCCTGATTACCCTAACACCCGCTTTATAACGCATCACACCACTAACCGAGTTAACCCCTATCTAACTTGGTTTAATGTAACTAATCTCTAACTAAATACTTGAAATCAAACCGAATGACCCCCCCCCTTTGGGCCGATCGGTCACAATGTGACCAAGAAGAGTACAAGTTTGATTATTTTATTGGATTGTGTCTAATATCTTGGAGACACATTAACCTTTGGATTAAGATCTTGAAATTGTCTATAAATACAAACACTAAACTCAAGAGTCATCACCACAACATAACACTCAAAACTCTCTCTCCCTTGCCCTCTCCCAACTCTCGGCCGAACACCCCCTTGTCTACACAACCATTGTCGAGTCTTGTTCATCCATTCCAAGCATATACAAGTATTCAAGGTCACGTATTTGGAGTCTTGGAGCAAACGAAAGCGGAAGGACCTCGTTACCTTGCTTTTATCCATCACATTTTCGCCTAGATTCTTCCCTAGCCCCGAGCTAGAGGTATAATGCTTAAAACTCATTCTCGAACATATCTAAGGTGGTTAATAAGATTTGTAACGGTTGAAAGTCGGAAACTTATCCTTTGAATCTTTAAAGTTTACTAAAACATGAATCTTGTTGGTTAAAAGATCATAAGTTGTGTAAAAGTTGTAGTGTTTAAATATGGTGATTATTTAGGCCCGATCTACGTTGTGGTGGCTCGGATCATCGTTTAACCCGACTTTGTTAAGATCATAAATCTTGACATAAGCTTGTTTCTATCGGTACAAGGGTTAAAAGGTGAAACTCTACCACACGAGAAACATGAACTTGTGTAAAAGTATTTTTACTTGTAAAATAGTGTTTAAAACTAGCGGATCTACGTATCTGCAAGTGGTATTTTCGTAGAACCAAGTGTCGAGAAAATCATGTTTTATAAAAGTCGGATGACACACTAACAAATATGATTTTTACAAACCACAAGTGTATAAACACTTGTGAAATGAAAGGTTTCGACAAAATAACGATCTTTGTAAAAGTTGACGAGAAGATGTAAAGGATGATTTATTCTAAAAACGAGGTTTTTACGGGATTAAGTTATTTTACACATAGATCCACAAAATATAACGGGATCTACACTATAGTTTTCGGAAAAACCACAAGTTCATGTGATTATGCGATTTTACATACTTGTCGACTAGTTTGATGTGTCGGAAATTGATTGATTGATTAAAGAAGTGTTGAAGTGATTTTGTAAAAGAAAATGATACGCTTGAAAGCGTGGCCACCTCCAGTTACAGGGGAAACTCTGGCGAAATTTTTCTAAAAATATAACACTTAGAATTATTTACAAGTGTTAGAATTATTTTTGATATGTTTTCCAAATATATTTCGCCGCGATTTATTTACAAATATTCGGAGGTGGGATTTTCACAAAACTAAACGTGATAAATATATATTTGGTAAATATATTTTTCACAACACTGTTTATGATTATTTTGTGAAAATATATAAATATTATTTTTAGAGTAAAAATAATATTTCGAACGATAACAGCTCCAAAATAATACAAATGCTTACACGACAAACATAAAAGTTACAACGGTAATTATTATTACCACACGATTACTAAAACGTAACTTACGCATTATACGGAAATATTCATGAACGCGTATCTTGTCGACGCATTATTTTGGAAATATTATGTGAAGTGAAAATATAATATTTTTTAGAAAGATATTTATATTTTGGAAGTAGAAGTAAAAATATATTAAGTGGGACTTAATGATATAATAAAAATACACATGTATTAAATCCCCCATCCTTGGGAAGGAGATTAACTACCAAGTACATGCAAAATATAAACACGAAATAGTTGTCTAACTATTTCCCAAAAACTTAAACTATAAAGCTAAGGCACGGCCATCCGTCTAATAGAATTAGCACATGTAGGTCGTTGCACAGCTGCCTGACATTCGGAGTACTTGGTATAGCGACGCACTGACTGTGAGTTCATGTCCCCCTTTTCTCTTAACTGTTTTCAGTTTTCTAAACTGCGGGGGTGAAATACATGTTACATTGATTATGAATACTTTATACATGGTATGGTTAGCGTAAGGAGGTTTGTTACTTAAGATCATGTGAGTGGGTAGGCGGAAACTTGAGGCCATTAATCCTCATGGTAGGACCGAGGGACAGGAGCGGTAGATCTATCTGGGTGTAGCGAGCCCAGCCCCAGGTCCAGCATAACGGACCTCGGGGTGACTTAGTGCCCGACGCATAAATCCGCTAGGTTTGAGTCTTCCTACTTGCACTTCACACATATCAATGGCCTTGCAAACCATTGGTGATCTCTTTTTCCTTATTTGCTACATACAAGGATTTTTGATAAATACAAAGGTTTATTTACTCACTTTCGCATGAACTCGCTCAACATTATTGTTGATTTTTCAACTTACATGTATTTCAGGGAATTAAAGATCTGGCACGGTATGGCATGTTTTCCGCTGCATTAGTCACCGAGGTCATCCAGGGTTTGGGGAATGTGACTCTTTCCTGGACAAGTCACAATCCTTAAACCATGTTTATGTTATGTTTGGTGTTTGTAATGTTTGGACAAGTTTATGGTTGTTAGGGTGTTATCCCGTTAAGACAATGTTACGGTATTTTTATTTCAATGGATGATCTTGCATATTTTTAATTCATATAGCTTTGTTATGATTAAGCTATGGTATTAAGAAGTCACACCAAATTAACCACGCTTCCGCAAAGCCAGGGTGTGACAGCTTGGTATCAGAGCTCTGATCATAGCGAACTAGGATTCCTTCTCGAGTCTAGACTATGATCACTAGGGCTCTCACGAAAACATTTTTACTGCATACCACTTAAGTCCAGATCCAAAACCTTTTTATAAACAAATGTTGAGCGCATTTTATTTATTATTTTTAGGCTCAGTCTGGGAGGCTGAGGCTCGGTCTGGGAGACTGAGGCTCGGTCTGGGAGGCCGAGGCTCGATCTAATGGATCGAGGTAGTTGACTAGTGGGACTAGGGAGTCAGTCTGGGAGGCTGGGAGAATTGACTAGTGGGACTAGGGAGTCAGTCTGGGAGGCTGGGAGAATTGACTAGTGGGACTAGGGAGTCAGTCTGGGAGGCTGGGAGAATTGACTAGTGGGACTAGGGAGTCAGTCTGAGAGACTGGGATGCTAGTGGGACTAGGAAGAGCAGTCTGGGAGGCTGGGAAAATTGGCTAGTGGGACTAGGAAAAGCAGTCTGGGAGGCTGGGAAGCTAGTGGGACTAGGAGAATTATGTGATATTTTACTTGGTGACTTATGTGATTACCTGATTGTTTGACTGATTATTTGTGCATATTTGTGCTTGTGTTACAGACACATGGACTCACCAGGCACAGGTGATTCGGACACCACCGGACCCCCACCCATCGTATCTGATGACCTCCCATCTTCGGAGCATGAGGTGCATACATCTGATTCCACCAGCACGGATGACGACGATTTCCAGCCCTTCGCACTACCCGAGGGTGCTGATGAGCCTGCGGATGGCCCCCCTGCTGAGTACTTACCCCTAGTTGTGATTCCGGCTCCTATTCCTTTAGCCGTCTATCCCGCATATGACTTACTACTTGACGCCGAGGCTAACGGCGATATCGATCTGTTTGAGGATGAGCCTATAGAGGATGAGATCCCGGACGCAGCACTACTTCCTGCTGGCGATCTTCTGATGATCGCTGACGCCCCTGCCGAGGACTCACCCGCACATTCACCGGTCCCAGACTCCTTTGAGCATGTGGCTTCCGCACCATCTCACGAGGTGAGCGCACAGCACTTTGCACACGACTCGGATCCTGACCAGGCATCCTCTGCTGCACCTATCCCGAGCTTTGCATTTGAGCATGACGACATAGAGGATTCTGATCCCATTTTTCCTCCGGGATTCGACCCGGATCATGATATCGAGTTTATCCCGAAGGACCAGCTCATGGAGGATCCCGCTGATCCAGTTGACCCTATTGATCCTGAGTTCGACTTTGATATGGCTTTTGATGACCATGAGCCTGCCTTGGCTCCTGAGCAGGCAGCTGCTCTAGATCCTATGCCCGAGCATGACCCCGTACATGCTGGCATCCCAGTTAAGCCCGTTCTAGCTGACCCACCCGTTGATGATCATCTGGAGGATGATCATGTTGTTGCTGCCGATCCTGTTGTTCCTCCACCTTTTGTTGATGATATACCTGTTGAGCACATTGCACCAGTTGATCCTATTGTTGCTCCCCCATTTGATCCCATTCCACTTGAGCCTGAGCAGGCACTGTTTGCTGACCACATGGATCCACCCGATGAGGATGCTCAGCACGGTTGGATACCTGCTGATGAGGACGTTCCACCTTTGCCCCCTCAGATCCCTGTTACACGACCTGTTGATTTCACTTTTCAGGTTCCTCAGTTTGTACCTCCAGCGAGGCCTGGTGAGGACTCTTCAGCCCATCCTTTTGGGCACGTACCGATGTCTATTCCCTTCATGCCCCAGATGTCATCTGTTCCACCCTCTACTTCACCATTTCATGTGGCACCGTTTGACCCCACCAGTGAGCCTTTGCTTTGGTCGACACCACCAGCCATGCCACCTACTGATCCGTACCATCCGTTTCATGTGGGACACACTATAGAGGACGTTTTGATGTCCTTCGTTCATCAGCATGAGTCACACACGCAGCGTCTCCAGGAGCTTAAGAGAGCTCAGCTGCCACCATGTTCATGCCATGGTCAGATACACTCTCCACTTCAGCCATGTCGATCATTACCCCCAGATTTTGCTGCTCGTCTTGTTACACTAGAGCAGCAGGTTGCCTCTGTCATTCGCACTCAGCAGGCTATGGAGGAGGACTGGCTTCAGCTACGCCGCTTGCTTTACACTTACTTTCCCCCTCCTCCACCGCCATCTGTATAGAGCTCATCAGTACTGCTTGTGTAGACGTTGGTGAGAGGACCGCGATTGCTTTTGGTTACATAGCATTTTGGAGACTACATGATGATACTGACTTTTGACACATACTTGTTGTATTTGATGTATTTGACACTGATTTGATATAGCTTTTGGACAGGGGTGATGTAGCCCCTAGTTGATTGATGATTGTATGACACAGTGATGTACTGATACACTTACGTTGTGGTCTCGATATATATGGCAATCGCAGTATTCTCATCATATTTGATTCGCTTGATTGCTTATTTACATGGGATGTTGTGTGTATAATATTTGTGACATGGGATGTTGTGTGATTAGTATTTGTGAAGTATTGATAACATGAGATGTTATGTGCTATTACTATTACTATATACGTACGTGTTACTATGGCCTGACCGTCGTAAACACATCTTTAGAAGATGCCGCCAAGACGTCAACCTCAGCCAATGCCTACGACTCAGGACGAACTACAGCAGGTCATTGCTGCTGCCATTGCTCAATATGCTGCCTCTCAAGGAGGGATGAGTGGAAGCAACTCTGGCAACACGGGCAACAACAACAATCCACCTCATGGTAACCCTAAGTCGTTAAGACATACCATGACCTAAATGGATTTCCTTAGCAAGAGTGCTAATGCCAATCATGCGTTATAATGTATGTGCAGGGTGCACCTACAAACAGTTCTTGGACTGCAAGCCCGTAAACTTTGATGGCACAGGAGGTGCAGTCGCTTTTGTCCGCTGGGCTGAGAAAACAGAATCCGTACTTTGCATGAGCAAATGCGCGCTGGATCAACAAGTCACTTACATCTCAGGGCTATTTTTGGATGGAGCCCTATCATGGTGGAATCTACAAGTCCAAACACTTGGCGAAGCTGCTGCTTACGCACTGACTTGGGCTGAACTAAAAGAACTCATGCGCAAGAAGTACTGTTCTCGCGCTGAAATTCAGAGATTGGAGACCGAGTTCTGGCATCTAAAAATGGAAGGTCCTAAGATAGCAGAATATGTTCAGAGGTTCCACGACTTGTCGCATGTGGTACCCTACATGGTCACACCTGAGTTCAAGAGAATTGAACGCTTCATTTGGGGATTAGCTCCTCAAATCGTCAGCATGGTGACCTCCTCCAAACCTGCGACTATCACTGAAGCCATTGATTTGAGTGTGGCTCTTACGGAGGAGGCAATTCGTTTAAACAAGTTTGATGAAGTGGAGCCTAAGAAGAAGGAGACTCATGTGGAGTCATCTGGAGGAAACAAGAGGAAGTTTTCAAACTTCAAGCAGGGCACCGGGGTGGTGGTTAAGAAAGGAGAGCAGAACGCGCCAGCTCAGGATACAGTTGGTAAGAAGAAAGGAAAGGGATATATGGGTGCACAACCCAAGTGCAACTCATGCCAACGACATCACTCTGGTCGTTGCAGCCTAAGAGTTTGTGAATCATGTGGGAAGACTGGTCATACGAAGGATTTTTGTTGGGCTAGTGCTGGCCGGGGAGGCCAGGGAGGATCTGGGAATAGGAATAACCGTGGTGGTAATGGGAACCGCCCCCAAGGAAACCATGGAGGTGATGGGAATCGGGTCAATCATGCAAACCAAGCGGGCGCCATGAATCGAAATCAGGGAAACAATCAAGCTGGAAACAATGGTGGGAACGGGCAGAGGCCCGGATGTTACAACTGCGGTGATGTTGGGCATTACAAGAGGAATTGCCCGGAATTGAACCAAGCTCGCGGAAGGGTTTTCAACATAGAAGCAAGGGAAGCGCGCCAGGATCCCAATGTTGTCACTGGTACGTTCCTTGTAAACCAACGCTATGCATCCGTTTTATTTGATACTGGCGACGATTATAGCTTCGTGTCGTTAGAATTTAAGAATATGCTTGGTTTAGCCGCTAGTAAGTTAGATGTTCCGTACTCGATCGAATTAGCAAATGGGAAGTTAGTAGAAGCTAAAGAAGTGATTCGAGGGTGCGTAATCGATTTGGGAGAGCATGAGTTCGCTCTAGATCTACTACCAGTCCAGTTGGGAAGCTTTGACGTGGTAGTAGGGATGGATTGGTTATCGAGTAACAAGGCCGAGATAGTTTGTCATGAGAAGGTCGTTCGTATCCCGACCAATGATGGTGAGACCATTGTTGTTCACGGAGAAAAGCGTGAGACGCCGTTGAGGATTATTAGTTGCCTGAAGGCAAGAAAGTGTTTGCAAAAGGGATGTGCTGCCTTTCTGGCACACATTGTAGATAAGAAGGCTGCTGAGCCAAAGATCGAAGACATCCCTGTCGTGAGGGAATACCCAGAAGTTTTTCCAGAAGATTTGCCTGGCTTGCCGCCTCAAAGGCGAGTGGAGTTTCGCATTGACTTAGTTCCAGGCGCCGCGCCTGTGGCTAAGGCACCCTACAGACTTGCTCCGTCTGAGATGCAAGAACTGTCGACACAACTTCAAGAGTTGTTAGACAAGGGATTTATCCGACCAAGCTTCTCGCCTTGGGGAGCTCCAGTTTTGTTTGTCAAGAAGAAGGACGGTAGTTTCCGTATGTGTATTGACTACAGGGAGTTGAACAAGCTGACGATCAAGAATAGGTATCCCCTGCCAAGAATCGATGATCTGTTTGACCAACTACAAGGGTCAAGCTTCTATTCAAAGATCGATCTTCGATCTGGATACCATCAGCTACGGATACAGGAGGAAAGTATCCCAAAGACAGCCTTCAGAACTCGATATGGACACTACGAGTTTCTCGTTATGCCGTTTGGTCTGACAAACGCACCTGCAGTGTTCATGGATTTGATGAACCGAGTTTGTAAGCCGTACCTGGATAAGTTCGTGATTGTATTCATCGATGATATTTTGATTTATTCAAAGACGAAGGCTGAGCACGAGCGGCACTTAAGAGCTATTCTGGAGCTGCTAAAGAAGGAACAGTTGTACGCCAAGTTCTCTAAGTGCGAGTTTTGGCTAAGAGAAGTGCAATTCCTTGGGCACGTGGTGAATGGAGATGGAATCCATGTAGACCCAACCAAGATCGAGGCGATCAAAGATTGGGAAACGCCAAAGACGCCAACCGAGATTCGGCAATTCTTGGGTTTGGCTGGCTATTATCGAAGGTTCATTGAGAACTTTTCAAGGATCGCCCAACCATTAACGCTCCTCACGCAGAAGGACAAGAAGTTTGATTGGGGAATTAAACAGGAGGAAGCATTTCAGATATTGAAGGATAAGCTTTACCACGCGCCAATCTTAGCTCTACCGGAAGGTACCAATGATTTTGTGGTATACTGCGACGCATCGCGTCAAGGATTGGGTTGTGTGTTGATGCAACATCAAAAGGTTATTGCCTACGCGTCACGCCAACTGAAGGTACACGAAAGGAACTATACCACACACGATTTGGAGCTAGGCGCAGTAGTTTTTGCTTTAAAGATCTGGAGACACTACCGTTATGGTACGAAGTGCACAATCTTCACAGATCACAAGAGCCTCCAACATATATTCAACCAGAAGGAGCTGAATATGAGGCAAAGACGATGGGTAGAACTGTTGAATGACTACGACTGCGAGATTAAGTATCATCCAGGGAAGGCGAATGTGGTCGCCGATGCCCTAAGTCGAAAAGAGAGGTTCAAGCCCATAAGGGTTAGGGCTTTGGAGATGATCATTCAGACCGATCTTTCCTCACGCATTCGTGCAGCGCAGAAAGAAGCTCTCAAAGAAAGAAACCTTGAAGAAGAGTATCTCCGTGGGATGGAGAAGTTATTGGTACCAAACAGGGAAGGAACATTGTGTTTTGAGAAAAGGATTTGGGTTCCTTTGTTTGGAGGTTTAAGAAAGGTTATTTTTGATGAAGCGCACAAGTCGCGGTACTCTATCCATCCTGGAGCGGATAAGATGTACCAGGATCTTAAAGATTATTATTGGTGGCCTAGGATGAAAGGCGATGTTGCTGTTTATGTGAGCAAATGTTTAACATGCGCCAAGGTTAAAGCGGAATACCAGAAGCCTTCGGGACTTCTGCAGCAACCAGAGATTCCCAAGTGGAAGTGGGAACAAATCTCTATGGATTTTATTACGAAGTTGCCAAGAACGCCAAGAGGCCATGACACTATCTGGGTGATAGTGGATCGATTAACGAAGTCAGCACACTTCCTGCCCATCCGAGAAAAGGATAATACGAGCAAACTGGCCGAAATTTACATGAGAGAGATTGTTACACGCCATGGAGTACCTCTCTCGATTATCTCTGATAGAGACGGAAGGTTCGTGTCAAGGATATGGCAATCCTTCCAGGAAGCTTTTGGCTCAAAGTTGAATCTGAGCACTGCTTTTCACCCGCAGACCGACGGCCAAAGCGAGCGGACGATACAGACACTAGAAGATATGCTGAGAGCATGTGTGATGGATTTGGGCGGTAGCTGGGATAAGCATTTGCCTTTGGTTGAGTTTTCATACAACAACAGCTACCACACCAGTATTGGTGCCGCGCCATTCGAAGCTTTATATGGGCGCAAGTGCAGATCGCCGCTTTGTTGGGCTAACGCAGGTGATAGACAGTTGGTTGGTCCTGAAGTGGTACAGGAAACCACAGATAAGATCGCACAGATACGAGATCGCATCAGCGCGGCTCGTGACCGGCAGAAAGCCTACGCAGATCGAAGCAGGAAACCTCTAGAGTTCGAGGTTGGTGATATGGTTTTGTTAAAGGTATCACCCTGGAAGGGTGTGGCACGCTTTGGGAAACGTGGAAAGTTGAACCCGAGGTATATTGGACCATTCAAGATCTTGGAGAGAATCGGGTTAGTAGCATACAAGTTGGACTTACCTGCTGAACTGAATGGTGTTCACGATACATTCCATGTATCCAATCTGAAGAAAAGTCCAACTCAAGATACCGTTGCCATTCCTACCGACGAAATTCATGTTGACGACACGCTCCATTTCGTTGAAGAACCTGTTGAGGTCACGGATTGGAAAGTAAACAAGACCCGCCGGAGCAGTGTCAAGCTCGTCAAGGTTCGTTGGAATGCTAGACATGGTCCTGAATTCACCTGGGAGCGTGAGGACCGAATGAAAGAGAAATACCCCACTTATTTCCTAAGCTCTACTTGTAGCTTAAAATTTCGGGGCGAAATTTTTCTAACGGGGGGAGAATGTGACAACCCTCACTAAACCAGGTATCCGTACGATTTAATTAATAAATAATTGCTGCTTAATTACTGTGCTTAACTGAAATTGCCGATGAACTGCTACTTGATTTCTAGTACTTGTATATTCCTGCATCATACTTTGATTTCCGTCACTACATTATTTACAAGTTGAACCTTAGTGACAAACATGATGCACTAAAGCACAGTAGCATTAGAACGGATAACCTATTGAGCATGCTGATAAAGCCAGCATCAGGCAGACACTGCCTCTAAGGGCCTGTATGAGCCAGAAATATTTTACTACACCCATAGTGAATGTAGGGATACAAGGGTTGTAGAATTGCGTCTCTAGGAATAAGATATAATGATTGGATGTGCCTAAAACGTACTCTAAAGCACAAAACACAGCACTTTTGTTAACATACTAGCTTCTGGCTAACTGATAAAGTGCCAAAACATGGGGAAGTATTCCTGACACTTTTGGAAATGAATTATGTCACTAAAAATATTATTAACGACGCTTAAAAGCTTACTTAAGCACTTTAACGGATTTCTATCCAAACGAACAACCGGACTATACCCGGAACATAAAAATATTGCCAAAAATATTATTGATCTTTTTCTGAGCCAGTTAGGGTCCCTGATTACCCTAACACCCGCTTTATAACGCATCACACCACTAACCGAGTTAACCCCTATCTAACTTGGTTTAATGTAACTAATCTCTAACTAAATACTTGAAATCAAACCGAATGACCCCCCCCCCTTTGGGCCGATCGGTCACAATGTGACCAAGAAGAGTACAAGTTTGATTATTTTATTGGATTGTGTCTAATATCTTGGAGACACATTAACCTTTGGATTAAGATCTTGAAATTGTCTATAAATACAAACACTAAACTCAAGAGTCATCACCACAACATAACACTCAAAACTCTCTCTCCCTTGCCCTCTCCCAACTCTCGGCCGAACACCCCCTTGTCTACACAACCATTGTCGAGTCTTGTTCATCCATTCCAAGCATATACAAGTATTCAAGGTCACGTATTTGGAGTCTTGGAGCAAACGAAAGCGGAAGGACCTCGTTACCTTGCTTTTATCCATCACATTTTCGCCTAGATTCTTCCCTAGCCCCGATCTAGAGGTATAATGCTTAAAACTCATTCTCGAACATATCTAAGGTGGTTAATAAGATTTGTAACGGTTGAAAGTCGGAAACTTATCCTTTGAATCTTTAAAGTTTACTAAAACATGAATCTTGTTGGTTAAAAGATCATAAGTTGTGTAAAAGTTGTAGTGTTTAAATATGGTGATTATTTAGGCCCGATCTACGTTGTGGTGGCTCGGATCATCGTTTAACCCGACTTTGTTAAGATCATAAATCTTGACATAAGCTTCTTTCTATCGGTACAAGGGTTAAAAGGTGAAACTCTACCACACGAGAAACATGAACTTGTGTAAAAGTATTTTTACTTGTAAAATAGTGTTTAAAACTAGCGGATCTACGTATCTGCAAGTGGTATTTTCGTAGAACCAAGTGTCGAGAAAATCATGTTTTATAAAAGTCGGATGACACACTAACAAATATGATTTTTACAAACCACAAGTGTATAAACACTTGTGAAATGAAAGGTTTCGACAAAATAACGATCTTTGTAAAAGTTGACGAGAAGATGTAAAGGATGATTTATTCTAAAAACGAGGTTTTTACGGGATTAAGTTATTTTACACATAGATCCACAAAATATAACGGGATCTACACTATAGTTTTCGGAAAAACCACAAGTTCATGTGATTATGCGATTTTACATACTTGTCGACTAGTTTGATGTGTCGGAAATTGATTGATTGATTAAAGAAGTGTTGAAGTGATTTTGTAAAAGAAAATGATACGCTTGAAAGCGTGGCCACCTCCAGTTACAGGGGAAACTCTGGCGAAATTTTTCTAAAAATATAACACTTAGAATTATTTACAAGTGTTAGAATTATTTTTGATATGTTTTCCAAATATATTTCGCCACGATTTATTTACAAATATTCGTAGGTGGGATTTTCACAAAACTAAACGTGATAAATATATATTTGGTAAATATATTTTTCACGACACTGTTTATGATTATTTTGTGAAAATATATAAATATTATTTTTAGAGTAAAAATAATATTTCGAACGATAACAGCTCCAAAATAATACAAATGCTTACATGACAAACATAAAAGTTACAACGGTAATTATTATTACCACACGATTACTAAAACGTAACTTACGCATTATACGGAAATATTCATGAACGCGTATCTTGTCGACGCATTATTTTGGAAATATTATGTGAAGTGAAAATATAATATTTTTGAGAAAAATATTTATATTTTGGAAGTAGAAGTAAAAATATATAAAGTGGGACTTAATGATATAATAAAAATACACATGTATTAAATCCCCCATCCTTGGGAAGGAGATTAACTACCAAGTACATGCAAAATATAAACACGAAATAGTTGTCTAACTATTTCCCAAAAACTTAAACTATAAAGCTAAGGCACAGCCATCCGTCTAATAGAATTAGCACATGTAGGTCGTTGCACAGCTGCCTCACATTCGGAGTACTTGGTATAGCGACGCACTGACTGTGAGTTCATGTCCCCCTTTTCTCTTAATTGTTTTCAGTTTTCTAAACTGCGGGGGTGAAATACATGTTACATTGATTATGAATACTTTATACATGGTATGGTTAGCGTAAGGAGGTTTGTTACTTAAGATCATGTGAGTGGGTAGGCGGAAACTTGAGGCCATTAATCCTCATGGTAGGACCGAGGGACAGGAGCGGTAGATCTATCTGGGTGTAGCGAGCCCAACCCCAGGTCCAGCATAACGGACCTCGGGGTGACTTAGTGCCCGACGCATAAATCCGCTAGGTTTGAGTCTTCCTACTTGCACTTCACACATATCAATGGCCTTGCAAACCATTGGTGATCTCTTTTTCCTTATTTGCTACATACCAGGATTTTTGATAAATACAAAGGTTTATTTACTCACTTTCGCATGAACTCGCTCAACATTATTGTTGATTTTTCAACTTACATGTATTTCAGGGAATTAAAGATCTGGCACGGTATGGCATGTTTTCCGCTGCATTAGTCACCGAGGTCATCCAGGGTTTGGGGAATGTGACTCTTTCCTGGACAAGTCACAATCCTTAAACCATGTTTATGTTATGTTTGGTGTTTGTAATGTTTGGACAAGTTTATGGTTGTTAGGGTGTTATCCCGTTAAGACAATGTTACGGTATTTTTATTTCAATGGATGATCTTGCATATTTTTAATTCATATAGCTTTGTTATGATTAAGCTATGGTATTAAGAAGTCACACCAAATTAACCACGCTTCCGCAAAGCCAGGGTGTGACATTACGTGTGGGTCCTTCTCATCCGTGGACGATGGTATATAGTCTAGTAACAGTGTAAGTACAAGTAATCGTTCAATCCCTTTATTCAAACCCATTCCTAACCCCGGGAATCCCATGCCTTGGTATAAGTGTGAACTCACCTTGGTTTGCTCGGCAGATACATAGAAAAGTCAACCAAGCTATATGGTGGTCAACCACGTCCTACCATGGTTACCATACAAGTCAGGTTCATATTCAAGTAGTGCACGCATATTCTACACATATTCTAACAAGTCGCACACAAGTGTAATTATGGCAGTTCAACAACAGTACGAGCTCAACAGTACAGTCACGTAAATAAACGAAGTCCAAGTATGTGGTCCAAATGGTTGGGCTCGTAGTAGTGTGCATGTCCAAAACAGTGTGCACGTGTATATGGTCTCGAGACGAGACTAGAGATCCCGAGTCGAGACAGTGTGGTCTCGGGTTGAAGTCTTGGTGTTCTCGAGTCGTAACTAGAGGTCTCGAGTTATGCATTTGTCACTCGAGAGTGGGTGTTCTCGAGTCATGTCTCGAGTCGCAACAGTACTCGCATCCGAGGTCTCGAGTCTTGTCAGTGCGATGAAGATGTGCGGTCTCGAGTCGAGACTAAGGGTTCTCGACTCGCAACCCGTGTCGAGATAAGGAATGTAACAAACTTCCTTATTTACAGCATCTTTAATTCCGTAACAATTCCTAACAAGTTTGGTAGTTTCACAACAGATTAAACAGCATTGAATTCAGAATTCATACACAATCATACTATCTTAATCATCACGAAATCAAGAACAATCATCAAGCACTCAATCGGATCATCTGATTAACTAATTCCAGAACTAACATGTAACCCAAATCATAGACTATCAACCATCATCATTCAATCATTTAATCGGATCATTAGGCTAGTGGATTCTAATACTATCATGCAACCCTAGCCATCCATTAGATCATCATGAAATCCCTTCTAATAGTTTTGCTAACACGAAAACAGTTTCATCATATGCATACCGAAATCAACACATATTTTCCATTCATGATCACAAATTTATTACATAACTACTAGCATGAAACCCTAACTGATCATATAACAATACCACATCAGACGCATAACAACCATCAACAAAATAACACTAACCGTGATGTTCAAGAGGGTTGGATTGAAACGAAGGAGAAAGGCTTCGAGTGGGGCTGCCGTCCGGTTCCAAGGGAGAGAAAAGGAGAGAGCTTAGGGTTTGTGTGTGTTGGTGTTTTGCAAGTAATGAGAAACTACACCCCCTAAAGGTTCATGTATGCATATGAGAAGTGGGCCGAACCCATTGATGGGTTGCCCTTAGTCTCGAGTTGGCCAAGTATAGTGATAGTGGGCCGGGTAGCGTGTGAGAGAAAAGGATTAAAGTGCAGCCCAATGGCTTGTGCGACCGGACAAGTGTTATGCAACCAAACTTATAACATTCACATATCATCACATAGCACATAATGCATAATATTACATTACAATCAAACACGTCCACTAGTCACGTATAGTTCAAACAAGTTGTATCGAAACACACAAAGAGGGGTCTCACATACGAGTTGTCACAATTGAACCCTACCAGAGGAACAGATAATGAAAGCCAAAACCGGATCACAACAATGGATACATAATAAGCAGGTGTTTACTATAAGCTTTCCCCTTGACTGTGACTCCAACATCTGATATGCTCCAAGTACTGCCCTTCTCAACAACTGCTAATTCTGGAAACTACTGTTAAGCCAAAGCACTGATAAAGTTTAAAGGCTGAAGCTCAATCTACTGACGGAATCCAAGCACTGCTGAAGAATTAAAGCACTGCCCATTCAAGGTCTGATCACCCTTTGAAGAAAGCTCTGATGCTCAACCAACAGTGGCTGACTACATCAATGGAATGAAGAATCAGTGTTAAGAATGTAATCAGTGTATGTATGGTCAGTAGTTGTAGAACAGTAGATAGAGTTTGTTAGTTTGTTAGATGTCACTTTCATAGTGACGTCAGCTGAGATGCCTCAGTGGTTTGGATTGCCTATAAATGCAATAGTACCCTGTACTGTTACATTTGATTGACTGAGTGGGTTCTTCTCCTCTAGTCCAATCCTTTCATCTTGAGCAACCAACCTTGGAGCATCAGGCTGAGGGGGAGTTTAGTTTTGTAAGCATGCTTTGTAATCTTTTGCTTTGATCTGTAATCCTTTGACTAATGCAAATCATGTGTTTATCAAAACTATTTTCTTCATTGATTGTGTTTACAAAGTTTGTTGTTCATTTCCGCTACACTTAAACTCCGTTCATTTCTATTGATTTGTTCAATTTATACAAACAAACACAATCATGACAGCCTCAGATCCTAACAACTGGTATCAGAGCTTGGACAGTCAAATTTGATCTAACAATCAATTTGACATAACAGTTCAGCTCAAATTCATTGATACTAAGGTGGATTGTATTTTGTTGAAAAACAGAGTAACGAGTATGGACGTTCAAAGTTGCTATTTAGATACTCTGTAAAACAACCAAGATGTCATAAGACACACAAACTTCACATAACAAGTGATATCATGCATAAAACACTAATAGTGCTCAGATCTGAAAATATGACTGATAACTATGGTATAATCATTTGCAAAATTGATTTCAAATGTTGATGCGAAGGTTTGTGTTATTTCCATCATGTGTGATACTAAGGTGTGAACCTCCTGTTTAACACAAACCTAGTTTCGTAAAAACATTAGTGTTTTTGTTAATCTAAAAGGAGGGAAATAGAAATCTTAGCTATTACATCTTATGTGTTGAAAAACAGGTTGAGAATCCTGTTAAAAAGGATCAAATCAACTCTGTTAAGAACACATCAAGAAAATCACATGAAAAACAGACTAAATCATATGTGATGTGAGATTTGACATAAGCTTGTGCAAAATGTCCAAGTCTCTCCAAACATTGCTGTAAAATGATTCTGGTCTGAGTATTCCTTCAATAAAAACCTCCTAGTAAGTATGCTAGTACTTATGAATGGGAAGGGTAAAAAGGGAAGAAGAAAAATAACAAAACTCAAAAGTGTATTTATCTCCAAAAACTTTTGTTGTCAAAAGAAAGGAGTATAAATATAAAACACTTAAGAGTCCAAAGTAGGGTAAACAATGGTCATCAAGCAACTGTGTGCATTCACCAGTTCAGGAAAGTTCTGGGAACAATAGTGTCACCAATGATGAAACTGATAAGAGGACTAGACAAAAAAATTTCAGAATTCTCACATGTTTCCTCATTTGTGCAATCAATTAACAAGGAAATGGTCACACAAAATAAGTCATCTCAAATCATTGACCATTTTTCTTAAAACTCGAGAATGATGTGACTATGTGTTTTTATTGAAAATATTCCTGAACCCTTTTTGATATTGTTTTCAGAATAACCCTTTTTTTCTTAAGGTTTTTCTCAATAAAATAGGATATATTATTCTTCATTTTTCTTTAGAATAATATATTTTATGCTTTTACTTGTTTTTGATAGTAAAAGTATCAATCTCCTGTCAGGGTATAAAACCTCTATTTTTCTTGGTAAAATTATCCTTAAAAACATATCAAAAGGAAAAGGTACCTGTACCTTGGTCACATCAATCTCTGGTTAATTTTATCACAGATCAAAAATTGATTGCTAACAGATTTCAAATTACTAAGATCCTCATGTTCTAATTCAAAATAATTAGACACAAAATGAGTAATCTTACTAAAAAGGTTTTCATCATCTGGGATACTAAACCACTACTGCAATTCCTGAAAAACTGCTGACAATTTAAAATTGATAATTTGCACTTAAAATGTAATTTGTTAAGTATAGCATTCCTACAGATGTATATCAACAGATGTTGGACTTAATATTGTGTCTACACAAGACAAGACAAGATAAAATCAAATCCCACATCTGAACAAGCAGTTGATAAAATTTTATCTGTTAAAAGTTCAAACACTGTTGCACTAACAGTTGTTGACTTAATGGTCTTTCAAATCCCTGCCATTTTCTTACCTAAACTACTGTTGTGCTCAAACATCTGCTTTCTAAAGTCTGTCCACTGCTGAAAGGCAACCCCTGTTCTCATATTTTTTATGAGCACTGTTGTTCAAAATCAGTGCTCTATCCACTGATATGCTATCCACTGGTAGTAAAAATCACCCATTGTTTCATTTGTTACCGTCGTAACTACTGATGGTTGATCCATCAGTGGCTCTCAAAACAACTGTCCTCCATTATTTACTCTTTCATCAGGGGTTGGCACGTGGTCAGTTTTTAGCCGTCAGATCATCATAACCACTGCCACATCAGCATTCACTTTTTCCCTAATAAAACCCTGATCAAAACCCCAAACAGGGTTTCACTGTCGAATTGAATTCCAAACATTCTCTTCACAAAGCAGTTTCCCACTAATCATTCTAAAAATCATTCTTCGATCTTCTTCATCAAAATGACGAAATCAAAATCGAAATCAAAATCAAAACCATCTTCTCCCTCTGTTTCCACGGACGCCACTCAAATGGCCACTGAACCCATTGAAATCCCATACAAATCCCCTCACAACTATTTGGGTCTACTCACAAAACCCACTTCCACTAACACTTTCGAATCCATTATCGACACCTTATATGCATCAAAGTACAAAACTTTGCTAACTGCAGATGCTCCCATTTACCAACAAACCCAGAGAGAGTTCTGGAAAAATGCTATTCTTGAAAAACAAGATAACGTCATTATAGCCATTAACTCCTCAATACAGGGTAAAGCGATTCAAATTTCTCCACAATCCATTTAGAAGTCTTTAAACTCGATGATCAGACAGGTAAAACTTCTTTTTCTAAAACCGAGTTGAAAAATGATTTCTTGAACAGGGGGTATGTAGAACAACCAAAAAGAGATACCTTACAAAAAGGCTATTTCCCTTCTGCACCTAGGTTTTTATTTCACACTCTTTTGATGTGTGCTTTAAATAAAACAACTGCTTTTAATGAAATACCATTAAAAATCCAATGTCTGGGATATGCTATTCTAAACAATGAAAATTATAATTACTCCCAGGAGATTTTTAATGACTTGGTGAAAAATGTTGATAGCAAATCATTTTTGCTTTTTCCAAGGTTTTTAAGCTACTATTTTGAACAAAAATTTGGAAAAGAAAATGAAAATTTGCTCAAACAAGGCACCTATTTTCAAATAAATGGTTTAACACCTGAGACATTCTCAAGGATGTTAACACCTCCAAAAACAAAAGCAGAGGTACCTGAGCAGAATTTAGCAGATGACACTGCTCCTCAGGTATCGGTTGTTGAGCCCACTGCTCCAGGCGATCATAGCAGCATAACCACTGCTTTGAAACCCACACCTGTCATTACCAAAAAGACCAAAAAGAAAACATCCAGAAAGCCCACCAAACCCAGAACAAAGGCACCTCTGGAAGATGAGATCCCAGAGTCAATGCCAGTGACAACACAAAAGTCACCAATAATCACTGCTGCTACTTCCTCACAGAAGATGGGAGAAAGATCTCCAACCTTGCCTCAAACTCCTCCTGCATCCTCACAAAAGGATCAGGTTGTAAACACAGGGACCCCACATTATGAAGCTCTGGACCCACTCGGATCCATCTTCCTCAGTCCTAATCCCAAGGACATGTCTCTTTCAACTCCCTTACCCTCACCCCCCACATTACCACCATCCATAATACCTTTGTTGCATGCAGTTGATATTACTCAGACACAAACCAGTTCCTCTCAATCACCTATCACTGAGAGTATACTTCAACAAGTGACTGGGTCTGATGCCGATATCTTTGTTATCCCAGCAACAACTGAGGAGGTGACACTGCAGGAGTTACAAATAACTCCTGTAAGTAGTTCAAGTGGAGCAGCAACTATAAATGTTGGATCAACAGATCTACATTTGGCCAGTTGTTTCATCAGTAAGACTCCCTTGAAGGCAATTCCTACAATAACACCTATGATAACCACCGGTGAGTATGTTTTACCCACTGGTACCTTCAAAAGGTTATCAAGTGCTGAAGGAAGAAGTCCCCAGTACCAAGAACAAGGGGCATCAATGAATGACTTTTGGGATTCTGTTCCTAAGTCACACATTGGTACAACCACTGATGGTGGGAAATCAGGTGATCCTATTAACTTGGGTGATAATTTAAAATATCAGGAATTGACGGGCAGAGTTGAAAATCTTGAAACCTCAGTTGCTGAAATAAAGGATATGGTGCAACAGCTCTTAAAAGCTCAAAAAGCACAATCCACTACTGCTCCAGCTCAAGCATCTGCTCAACCTACACTTGCTGCAAATGAGCTATGGAGTATATTCAAACCACTGCTAGAAAAACAAAAACAGATGGCTGACCAGCAGCATGCAATACATGTACAAATGCTGACAAACATGGTGGAGTCAAGGTTTAAAGATACTCAGTCAGACATCAAAGCTATCAAGGCTCACATCCAAAGTACCACTGGAAAAATTCCTCCCACTGTCCTTTTTCATGAATGAACCCTTTCCAGATAATGCCAAAAAGGGGGAGATGATCAAGTGGAAGAAAAAGGGAATTGAAGATGGTATCTATATTGAACCTGAAAAAGATTGCCAAACCAAATCTGCTGTATCAACACACACCACATCACCACACACCACCACAACCACTGCCCTACCATCAGCATCATCTATGATCACATCATCACCACCAAAAACAGCCACCCCATCCACAACCACTTCTTTACCATCACCATCATCACAACCAAAAACAACATCACCACCATCATCTCCTCCTGCCAAAAAGCAGAAGACAACAGATGTTACAACATCTGTTGTAATGATAACAGTGGTTGAGACACCAGTTGTCTCAACAGCTGTTAGTCAATCTCAAACCACTGCCACCACAATCAAAACCACTGCTCTACTACCACCTCCTGCCATAAAGCAAAAGACAACAGATGTTACAACATCTGTTGTAATGACAACAGAGGTTGAAACACCAGTTGTTTCAATAGCTGTTAGTCAACCATCTACCACTGCTCTCAACATTCCTACATCACAACCAAAATTACCTTTACCCATAAAGCTTTACAACAGAAAAAGGAAACCAATTTCGGCTGATGAAAACATACATGATCCTATTACTGCGAAATATCCATTGGAATTGGAAGCTATAAAAAATGAGATGAGACAATTCTACACTGAGGATGATCCTTCGAAAAGAAGATTTCCTTCTCTCATAGGCTTCTTGGTTCCAGAAGATATGGATGAATATCTTAAGCTCAAAGCAAGGCAGGCTAAGATAAGAGCCAAAATTGAGTGTGAAGGTCAAAGTGACGAAGTCATTTCTGAAAAATTGGAATTCTTGCTCACTAAACTCAAGAAAATGGAAGATTATGCACAAGATCTAAACAAAGAAAAGACAGATCAACGAAATAAACTGAGAAAAGAATATCTTGCGTATATCATGAAAGAAAAATTCTATCCTGCTGAAGAAAAACAATTTGAAGAATGGCCAATAGTTGCTTTAAAGCATGAGGCAGACAGGATTTAAAGAATCAAAAACGATCCAAGAAAGAAGAAGACTGCTCCAAATTGGAACAAATACAAAAAGCTCATTGCTGACCTTACATCTGAGTATAAGCGAAAGAAGCAAGAGTTGGTGGATGCAAAGGTGGACACTGCCACTGCCATAGCAAAATGGACAAAGCAGTACACCGATGAGGCTTATGAAAGGCTTAAGAAAAGGAGGATAACAGTCTCTGACACTTCAAACAAGCCAGACTGCAACAAGCTAGAACAATAGCTAAATGCTCTTAAATCACTGGTCACATCAGCAGATAATCCTATCCTTGTGAAAAACCAAGAAAAAGGAAAACAGTTGACTAGTGAAGAAGAAAAAGAAAAGGAAGCTGAGTACTTCACAGAAACCATCAAGAAAATGGATCTAAAAGAAGAGAGCTCAGTGAGTCTTCAAAACCTTGTCAAAAAGGTATTAACCAAACCTGCTTCATCAAACACTTTAGCAGACATAACAACCACTGAGCATGAACAAAGAAAAAGGCAAGAGCTAATTGAACAAGAAGCTGCAGAAGATATAGCTGCAACAAATGAAATCATACAAAAGGCTCTCAATCAAATATCTGCTGAAAGTTCACAACTTTTCACAAGGCCAATATCTCCAAACTCATCATTGAATAAATCTCTCCCAAGAAACCCATTAGGATCAAAAATACTAAAGTGGATGTCTGATCAAAAGACCCATGTATTGACCCTGGTCAGATCCAATGGTGAAGTGAAGTACATATCAAGGAAAGAAGCACTAGGCCTTAGTGTTGAAGATTTGCAGGATCTCCTTGAACTTACATTGTGCAGGGATGAGGATGACTCAAGTTCCAAGGATTTTGAAGCAGATTTTAAAAGTCAATTTAAGGAACTTCTGATGAGAAATAAAAATCCAGAATAATGAAGGGTTTTGGCAGGGTTTTGAAGCTGAATGAAGACCAAATCATTGAATTCTGCCACTAATTTGGTCCGAGAACTCTTCTGAACGACTCATTTTGTTGGGATTGAACCCTACCAGAGGAACAGATAATGAAAGCCAAAACCGGATCACAACAATGGATACATAATAAGCAGTTGTTTACTATAAGCTTTCCCCTTGACTGTGACTCCAACATCTGATATGCTCCAAGTACTGCTCTTCTCAACAACTGTTGATTCTGGAAACTACTGTTAAGCCAAAGCACTGATAAAGTTTAAAGGCTGAAGCTCAATCTACTGACGGAATCCAAGCACTGCTGAAGAATTAAAGCACTGCCCATTCAAGGTCTAATCACCCTTTGAAGAAAGCTCTGATGCTCAACCAACAGTGGTTGACTACATCAATGGAATGAAGAATCAGTGTTTATACATCAGTGTTTAGAATGTAATCAGTGTATGTATGGTCAGTAGTTGTAGAACAGTAGATAGAGTTTGTTAGTTTGTTAGATGTCACTTTCATGGTGACGTCAGCTGAGATGCCTCAGTGGTTTGGATTGCCGATAAATGCAACAGTACCCTGTACTGTTACATTTGATTGACTGAGTGGGTTCTTCTCCTCTAGTCCAATCCTTTCATCTTGAGCAACCAACCATGGAGTATCAGGCTGAGGGGGAGTTTAGTTTTATAAGCATGCTTTGTAATCTTTTGCTTTGATCTGTAATCCTTTGACTAATGCAAATCATGTATTTATCAAAACTATTTTCTACATTGATTGTGTTTACAAAGTTTGTTGTTCATTTCCGCTGCACTTAAACTCTGTTCATTTCTATTGATTTGTTCAATTTATACAAACAAACACAATCATGACAGCCTCAGATCCTAACACGTTTGGTCGTGCAAACGATCCTACAAGTGGTATGAGAGCGGAAAAGGAAGAGTTCTTACCATTTCAGCTCGATTTCACCAAGAATTTCTGATTTCTACTCATTCTTTCACGTTTTTCACTGAATTTTTCAAAATTGAACGGGTTTTTACGGTCCAAATCGGCTGATTTTTGGATATGTTGTGCGAAAACACCTGATCTATAACCCTACCAAGTTTCAGATCTTAATTCAAATCCGTTTGAGAGAAATCTAAGTTTTTCGGTCCGAAATCGCATGACATCTGATTCATTTCGCACAAAATGCAACCTCGTTGCATCATTTCGCACGAAATGAGTCCGTTTCGCTTGAAAATGGTCCATTTCGTTTGAAAACATGTCAGTTCGCACGAAATGAATTCCTTTTCGTTTGAAATTGTTCCTTTTCGTTTTAAATAATCTCATTTCGTGTGAATGTGTCACCATTTCGCTTGAGTTCACGTGATACATTTGATTTGATCAGATCCATATCATCGGCCCAATCATATTCATAGTGTGGCCCAATGAGAATTTAGATGTCATCGAAATTGTCGGCCACCTATTGAATCAATTCAATAGTATTTCAAAGTTTTTTTTAAGACAACATTAAAGCAAGTCAGTTTACATGTGATTCAGTTGTGAAAGTCAAAGATTCAGTATTGAGGTGATTTACAAGGTTCATATGCAAAAGTAATTAAAAAATTGCAACCCCAAAAAAAACATCGCCGGATAACCCTAAAAACGGTCGCCGGTGGCTCGACGAAGATGAGACTGATTGATTTAGCGTGCGAGGGCTGTAGTGATTGGCATACTTTTGCTAATCCACATCTACCTTTCATTCTAAACTGATCTCGTTGAATCTTCCATTCGCCTTCCGGGACCTGTTTCTCATATCCGGGATTATTTCTCGGTCATTATCATCGAGCGAGTCGAGATCTTCATAGCTTAGTAGGTCTGTTATTGATCGCGGCTATTTTTATAGTTCAGCTAGATCGATACGAATCCTATTAACATATTAAAGATCTGTGTCTTCGGTTGCCGTGATATTTGCCGAAGAAATAGAGAGAGGGCGAAGGACTTTCAACAACAATGGGTGGAAATATGAAGACTGTACGAAAGAGGAGCCATGGCGGATAGATAAATACAAAGGCAGAAGACTGATCGATGAACACAAACAGCATAACAAACCACATGTAAAAGAAACAACGTATTTTATCGGCAACCTACCATACAACTGTTCGAGTTATCTCTTATGGGAGATATTCCAGAAGTTTGGTAATATGACTGACGCATATGTACCAAAAAAGATAGACAGAATTGGGAATACTTTTGGTTTCATTAGGTTCGCTGGGGTAAGAGATGTGCATGCCTTAGGGGTAAATCTGGGCTCAGTTATAATCGATAAAGTTAGAGTTTCGGTTAACTTGGCGAAGTTTGAAAAAGGTAATAATGCTGGCTGCTACAATAAAAAATGTTGGCGAAGAGATAATGAAGAGAACAGAAATGTTCAGAAGAAGCAGTCTGATACAAAAGCAAAAGGAAAAGCACCTCAAGTGGTACCGGCTAATACGAGATACAATGAAGGTCAGCACAATCATCATTAGAAAAACGCTTGGTTTCCCAAAAAAATATCCGACCAAGAACAAGTGCATGAGGCAAAAAATACGGAACCGACGATTGATACCGGGCTAAGGGACTTGAACGTCCCTGAGGAATCATTGGAAATTAACCTCCAGGAGAGTAATATTTCAAAAAAATGGAAAGGGAGGTCTATTATCGGTGTGGTAAAAGATCCCAACAATCTGAAAGACATTCAAACGCTATTACAACTTGAAGGTATTTCTGGAGTCTCTACTAAATATGTGGGTGGATTACAGGTTTTACTCGTATTCAAAAGTGCAGCAGATGCAGAGTTTTTTGTTAAATCAAAAAAAGAAAGGTGGTCGACATGGTTCTCGTCGATTTATCAGTGGCAAGGGCAGAATATGTCTTTCCAGAGGGTTGCATGGATTGCTATTAGAGGTGTACCATTACAGTTTTGGGGTGCTGATATTTTTAACCAGATTGGCAACTTATTTGGGAAGGTGATAATTCCCTCGAAAGCTTCTGAAGAAGATGATGACCTATCCGTTAACGTTGTGGGTGTCTTGTCTGAAAAGGTTGGTCGCATCAATAGTATGTTAACATTAAGATGGGAAGGTGAACCACTTATGATCTGGATATCAGAAACGGAAACAAATCGGAATGCGTGGGAGGATGAACGACGGAAAAATGAATGGTCACCGGAATGGGGAGATGGTAGTCCAAAGGGTGTGCATGTGGAAGACGGAACATTCTCCTCGGGGAACGATATGTCTAACAGTTATGATGGGGTTCTAGATAAAAGAAAAAAAAACATTTAACGAAGAGGCTGCGAAATCGGCGGATATAAATGATTCGGGTTCCAATGCAGACATTGGTGATGATGGGGATATGCCTATTAAAATCACTGACACACCAATTATTAGTGCACATGTTGACTTATCAAGCGCTGATCCATGTTGTACACCACCACCTCCTCCTGCACGTAATTTTGAGTCAAATATGGAGCCCACATCTGCTTTGGGCCTTCATGACCTGTTTAATGATGATGAGTTGGTGGAGGATACTCCACCTATTGGGCCTAGTAAAAATAATGTTGAAAACATTGAGACCCACTCCTCGGACCAATTTAATCTAATGGATCTAATTAATCAAATGGCCCAACAGAAGAATAATATTGACTTAAATAATGCACCTTGTTCTTCTTTTCAAAGTGACAGAGAGGGTAGGTGTGATGAACAGATTCTCCCATCTCATCATAAATCTTGTCAGCAGAAGAAAAAAAACATATTTTTCCTTCATTAAAGATGAAGGATACATTGTGGAATGGCAGAATCTCAGCTTCGAACAGGAGCAAGACATCGAACAGTACAGGTGAATCATCGAGCGGAGGAGAATCATTGATGAGATGCGTTAGTGAGGATGAAGGAATTAATGATAACAATCATCGGGAATTTATTTCACAAGAAGTGGCGGCAACAGTTCGGGTTGGGGAAACAGTGGGTTTTCGGGTTTCTGGCCATGAAGAATGTGTCAAGAAACAGATTGAGGAAGCACAGGAGACAACCACTGACCAATGAATTTCCTATCATCAAATATAAGGGGGGCTGGTGACTCTTGCAAAGCGGAGCACATTAGGAAACTCAAAAGAAATAACAAACTGGGTTTTATAGCAATTCAAGAAACCCAGATGTCGATCTCTTCAAACCTACAGGTCAGTAATTTCTGGGATAACACTACTTTTGATTTTGAATCAATTGAAGCAACGGGCAAATCAGGGGGCTTGCTAAGTATTTGGGATCCTAGTTTTTTGTTAAAAAGTCGACTGTAAAAAACGGACACTTTTTAGCTATAATGGGTGAATTGTGTAATGGTGGTGGCGAGTTGTCAGTAGTTAACATTTATGCACCACATGATCAAATTCAGAAAAAACAGTTGTGGGATGATTTACTTGTCCTCATGGGTTCCTCCTCGGGTTCGTGGATATTTCTGGGCGACTTTAACTGTGTTAGAGAACCTAATGAAAGAAAAAACTCGAGATTTAACATACAAGAGGCGAATGACTTCAACTTCTTCATAAATGAAGCTGGCCTGGTTGAATACGCTATGTTGGGTTGTTCGTTTACGTATGTAACGGATGATGGGTTGAAACTTAGCAAGATTGATCGAGTGTTGGTTTGTCATTCATACCTATCTGTTTGGCCTTCAACGAAATTATGGGGGCTACCGAGATACAAATCAAATCATAGACCATTACTGTTGCTATGTTCGGATGTATTTTTTGGTAAACCTCCCTTCAGGTTTTTCAACTCGTGGCTAAAGGAGGAGGGTATTGTAGAAGTTGAAAAAAAGGTGTATGATGGTGTAACATGTTTGGATCTCCCAGACAAACTGTTAGCAAAAAAACTGAAAGTTATCAAAGCTGCCTTAAAACCGTGGTGCGAGAAAATAAATAAAAGGGACAGGAAATGGTAATTGAGCTTCAAAAAAAGGTTGACAAGATGGATTTAAAAGCTAAATCGGTTACTTTAACCAAGCAGGAAGTGACCGAGAGAGACTTGTGGCTGAAAACAATAAATGAGTTGGAAGACAATAGGATGGAAGATCTCAAGCAAAGGGCGAAAGTTAAATGGGCAGTAGATGGAGACGAAAACACAGCTTTCTTTCATGGGGTTATAAATGGACATCGGAAGAATAATCGAATCAATGGGCTGAATTTTGAGGGAGTCTGGATTTCGCAACCATATGAACTTAAGAATAATATAAAAAACGTACTTTGAATCAGTTTTCACTGAACATGTGTTTGATAGACCGAAATTCATAAATAACAGTTTCAAAGTACTTTCTTTATCTCAGTCTGCGATGTTGGTAAAAAGATTCTCTAAGGATGAAATTAAAGATGCGGTTTGGAATTGCGGGGGAGAGAAAACGCCGGGTCCGAATGGCTTTACGTTCAGGTTCATCAAAGACTTTTGGGAGATATTAGAAAAGGATTTTGGTTCGGCTCTTGAATACTTCTATGTACATGGCAAGTTGAACAGAGGATGTAATTCGAGCTTCATCTCTTTGATCCCTAAAACGAGTGACCCTCAATTGATCAATAACTTTAGGCCAATCAATTTGATCGGTTGTATTTTAAAAGTTGTTACAAAAATTCTTGCAAACCGACTCAAGAAGGTTATGGATTATTTGGTTAGTGATGTGCAAACGGCGTACATAGAAGGGAGGAGTATTCTTGAAGGGCCTTTGATTATTAATGAAACTATTTCTTGGGCAAAAAGTAGTAAACGAAAGATCATGCTTTTTAAAGTAGACTTTGAAAAGGCATTTGACTCAATAAGTTGGGAATTCTTAGATTCGGTTCTACTTCAAATGGGTTTTCCGGCTCTTTGGAGGAAATGGGTTATGGGTTTATTAAGGACGGCCAGAACTTCGATATTAGTAAACGGTTCACCAACTTTGGAATTTGCAATTCAAAGGGGAGTCAGACAAGGAGATCCATTATCCCACTTCTATTTATCTTGGCAATGGAAGCACTACATATTGCTACCGAAAGTGCGGTCGATGGGGGTATCTTCAATGGTATCAAAACGCCAGGATCAGGTCCGATTATTTCACATCTTTGGTACGCAGACGATGCATTATTTGTTGGTGAGTGGTCTGAGGAGAACTTTCATAACCTTGCTAGACTTCTAAGATGCTTTCACTTATCTTCGGGGTTAAAAGTAAACTTTTCCAAAAGTAAAGTTTTTGGGGTGGGTGTTGCTAATAATGACATCTCGAAAATGGCTTCGATACTTGGGTGTGAAAAAGGCTCGTTACCATTCATATATGTAGGCATACCGGTCGGCTCCAACATGGGTTTGGTGAAGAACTGGAAACCCGTAACTGATCGTTTTGAAAAGAAACTAACTCTATGGAAGGCACGGACGCTATCATTTGGAGGAAGGATGACACTTGTGAAAGCGGTAGTAGGTAACCTACCTACTTATTACTTCTCGTTATTTAATGCACCAATACATGTGATTAAATATTTAGAGAAATTAAGGCGTAGGTTCCTATGGGGGGTTGTACTGATAAGAATAAGATGAGTTGGGTACCTTGGTTTAAAGTGGTGGCTCCAAAACAGCAGGGGGGTTTGGGTATCGGTAGATTGATGTCGATGAATAAAGCCATGATGGTAAAGTTGATTGTGAAATTCCGAAATGAAATAAATCATCTCTGGACGAGAGTAATTATGGCAATACATGGGAAGAGGCGGAAGTATTCGATAATTCCTATAAAAAACTCAATTAGCGGTGTGTGGAAAAATATTGTTCAGATGGGGAAAGGATCAAACCTGAAATTTTCTAATGTCGAGAAGAGGAGGGAGCTGCAAATTGGTTGTGGAGACAAGACTTATTTCTGGCTAGACAAATGGGCCGGTGATTTTGCATTAAAAGATCGATTTCCCAGCTTATTTGCACTTCAAATGGATAAATTCAGTTTAGTTCAGCATCGCTACAGCATAACTAATGATCAAGTCTCTTGGTTATGGGGTGGAGATACAACGGTTACTCAACTGGAGTTGGCGGATTTATGGGACGAATGTAAAAATTTGATACAAAATGTTGAACTAAAAAAGAAATACGATAGGTGGATGTGGAAACAGGAGGACGAGCGAGAAGAGTTCACTATTGGAAATCTAAGATCAGAGCTGGATAGTATGACTTCGATACCAGAAACGCAGGTTCTCAAGTGGCTTAGCTGGATACCAAAGAAAATAAATTGCTTCCTTTGGCGAGCGGTGCTAGACCGAATTCCTACAAGAGACGCGTTAGCTATTCGGAACATACAAATCCCCTCGGTTGTATGCGCATTATGTAGTATATGCAGCGAATCGGTTGATCATCTATTGATTTCCTGTCAATATGCTCAACTGGTTTGGACGGCAATCTCGTTATGGGTCAAAATTCCTCCGAGATATGTGCTAGGTTTGGTGGGATTATTGGAGCACATTCAATCGCATTGTTCATCACAAGAAAAAAAGAAGGCGGTATACATGATTATTGCGGCAACATGTTGGATACTATGGCGTATTAGAAACAATGTAATTTTCAATGGCAAAACAACGAATGCTTCAAGGAAAGTCGGTGACATCAAAGCACTCTCATTTGTATGAATAAGAGAAAGGGCTGGAAAAAAGGATCTAAATTGGGAGGCTGGGGAGAGTTTAGTCGTTTTAAATGATCTTATTGTAATTTTCTTCTGCACTTTATTTGTTGTTGTACCTGTACTCTAATGCCTTAGCATCTTGCTAAGGTTTTTGTTTTGTTTGTTTACTTAATATATCACCGCCTTTTTTCAAAAAAATTTACAAGGTTCATATGTCGGCCCATGTGATCAATACATATCTCGGTCCAATAAGAAATTGATTATTATCAAAGTTGTCGGCCATTTTAATTGTGAATATCAAAAGTTTACGAGAGGTGTCAGGTCCATTTATTACATCTTGTTTGGCCCAAGAATTGCATGTGTTTAACGGTTCAATTGAAAAGTTTATCTTTGAAAATAAATCACGTGATCCCTTTAATTGTTTGACAGTATATTTAGGGTTGCAAAATGGGTGGGTTGGGCAGGTTTGGCTAATGGGTTAGAAGGGTATGGGTTAGGATGGGTTTGGGTTAGAATGGGTTTATTAAGAAATAGGTTAGGATGGGTTTAGGTGAAGATGCGTTTTGTCAAGATGGATTTGGGCATGATAGGCTAAAAATATAAATAAATAAAAAAAATCAAAAAAATTCAAAAAATTCAAAAAAAATAACTCCACTCTGCATAGCGCCATAGCGGCAAACAAAACAGGGCATGGAAATGCCAGTCAAAATATGCAACATTTACCTAATTAAATACGGGTGGGTTAGGTTATGGTTTATCTCTAACGGGTCGAATGGGTTATATAAAAGAACTTATATATTAACGGAGCAAACGCATCTCCAAAGTGTATTCTATTTCATAAAACCTTCTAAATTATATAACTTTTGTAATAGTAGAGTTATCATAACCATTAATATTATATAAAACTGGCAAAAACCGGATAAAAAGTGTTCTTGCAACCTAACCCAGAATAAAAGTTTACCCATTTGGATCCGTTGCTCCAACAGTGGCATGGAGACTCTACAATGATCATCAAGCAACAAAGGAAAGAGACAAATTCAAACTTAGAACTATATAGTTACAGGCAAACCTCCTGTTGCTATTTTTACTCATCCTGTTGCTATTTTCATGGCCCAGCATGAGAATCCGGTCAAAAAGACATGAGAAAATTGGCCATAGGATTCTTCAATTTCAAGCGATTTAGGCTTCAACACAGTGATGGTGGATCTAGAAGCGACTCAAAGAAAGTAATAATAGACTCAATTCTAAAACAACCAGTTAGGCTCGACCGAATGCAGTCTAATTTGGTTATTACGTTGCACTGAAACGAAGGCGGCGATGGTCGTGAGCAGAAGCGGTGGTTGATGGTCGGAGTATGGTGGTTTAGGCGTGCTCCGAATACGGCGTTGGTTGAGACGCGGAGTTGTGTTGGTCGGAGATGGTGGAATGGAGGTCGTAGGATGGTGGTGATTTGGGTGATTTGGGCGTGGGAGATGAGAAAAAAAGAAGAATGCGTTGGTCTTAGGCTTTACCCAGAGAAACCCATCCTGACCTACGATGTTATTTTGTTATTTTTTAAAGTTACCCATCTTGACATCTTAACAATTCTTGTTAACCCAACTTAACCCATCTACTACAAAAATAATATCCATCCTAACCCAGAATTGAATGTATCGGTTGATTTTACCGGGTCTAGTATATTCAGTGTGAAACATATCACCGAATCATGTGCTTTGACTGATTATATATATCAGCCCAATCAAAAATATCGCCCATGTGCTTGACTTAATGAGAGGAGAATTCTTTAAATAGTTTGTCAGATAAGTTGCATGTTGATGAAACAATGGTTAATCGGGCGGGGTTAACATACTGGTCTTGTCAAGAAGGGTTAATCCCTTTCTCTCGAGGATCGCTAGCTGGATCGCTTGCTGGTTGATCTCCTGCACAAGGAAACAAACCGTGACTCATAACAAGGAGGATGGGGTGAGGGGTGCTCCTTGTTACCACTCTCCGGCGTGAGAATCAGTAGTCTGCTTGTGAAGCAAACTATGATAGTAGTAGTAGTGAGAGAGTTCTGAAGAGATACCTCAAACCTGGTTTGGGGTCGGTATTTATAGCCGAGGAGTGAAGGAGGAGGTGGATGGATAGACTGACGGCATGCTGCACCTTTGCAGGTGTGTCAGGCATGTCGGCTGTAGAGGTGACGCCACGTCAGTCTGTTGCTTACGTAGACCTGACAGGCGGCTGCCATTGGTGCTACTTGCTCTGTGGTGTCAGTCCCACTTGCTGAGTACATAGGATGCGGTGCGGGCCGCATCGCTATTTGCGGTAACTGTAGATGTTCCCGCGTCTCACTCTTTGATCAAGAAATACGCGAGATGCGGTGCCGAGCCGCATCGTCGTGGTGGTGACTGTTGCTGTTATCCAGCTCCCTTGTATTGATAGAAGTATTCACTGGATGCGGTGCTAGGCCGCATCGCTGTGAATACTTCCGTTTTCATACACCAGATGCGGTGTCGTGCCGCATCACTATACCGTTCTCATATTCCAGGTAAGTCCTCCTCCGTCATTGGGCAGATTGGATTCAACCACTGTGTCTGCGCGTTCCCGCACGGACACAGGTAGGTTGTTAGCTAGTGGGGGTTTTGATAAGGGTAATGGTCACTCGCGGTCGATGCTGACGCGAGATCTGGGACCATACCCCTTCAAGTCTCCCCAGTCTAGTGTTGCTGCCATATGCAAGTTGCATGTGGGAGGAGTACTGGACTATGGTGTTTAGAAGGTAGTTTGGAGAAGATTCTAGGCCATGTAGATGGTCTTTGCTCTTCGTAAATCAAGCTGGAGATCTGGAAGGGTCATGTGACACCTCTTCCGTACCGGTGAGAACGTTTCGTCTGATGCGAAATTCTCAGCCTCGGGTTTTGATATGATAGCATGGGCTACGTGCTTCTGATCTCATCAGGGTTGGGTGCCACCTGTTGTTGTGTCGAACCCACCTTTGAGATTTTGCTGGAGGTGTCCACAAACTTCGAACCAACCTCTGAGAGGGTGGTTGAAGATGTGCACAAACTTTGAACCAACCTCTGAGGTGGTGAATTAAGAAGAGAGTGGTCTTCCGAAGTAATTGGACATGTAATGATGATCCCTTTTGTGGGGTGTTCATGTTCTTCCAATTAGCTCTCAAGTAACCGCATGTCCTTTGCGGTTACCTCGTTGTTTGGCATTGTTGGCCATGTTTGGCTGAACAATGTTGGATACTTGCGGCATTGTTGGCCGTGTTTGGTCGAACAATTTGAATCTGGATAATGGTCAAATAAACATGGTCATAGGCATGGTTCTGCCCACCATTGTTTATTCTATCCGTCTTACAAGTGGGTTAAGAAAGTCATAAGCAGACTTGTTACCGCTGTTCGGCCGCTTGTTGTTCGACGAGACCTCTTTAGGTGAGTGGGAATCTCGTTCGCATCTGTTCTTTAGCCACTTTCCTTCACGCTCCAATGCCGAGGAGCTTTCCTTGAAGTAGCTTCGTTCATCTGTGTGATGACTTAGTTGTGGCTCTTCCGTAGAAACCATTTGTGGAGCTATGGGTATGTCCGTAGCGACTCATGAGTGTCTGCGGTTTTGTAATCCAACACTCGCTCAAAAAGAGTGTGTTGCTCGGATGTGGCTCTTGAAGGATCAGGAGTCAGGGTTGCTGATGTGCGTTCACGTACATTCCCATCCTTCTTTTCTTTGAATAAGCTGTTTACGTACCCTCTGTGGTTGTGAACCGGACAGGAGGGATTTGAAGCTTGAAGAGAATGAAGGCAATGCGGTTTACCTGTTCCTGAGATGCGGTTCAGTACAAAGAACAACGCTGGTTCTGAGCATCTGACACACCTGTATGGGCTCGTGTGTGTCATCTCCGCATAAATATTGTTTGTAAATATTTTTTTACTGCTTTGTTAACACACTTAAATTCTTAGAAAAATCCAAAAAAAGATTCAGTGTGTTTTAGCATAAAATTTTGAAAATTCAAAAAGATTTTTTTTTCATCTTATTTTCGACAACTGATGTTGAAAAGCAGATTTTCAAAATTCCAAGTGCTAAACATGATGAACCACATTGGGTTGGGAGAGTGTGTTGGTGATGAAAAATGATTTTGAAAGGAGATATTTTTTAAATGAATTGTATGATTAGTTAATCAAGGTCATTAGTTTGAACTTGATTTGAACTATTATTATTAATTGAATGTTCTCTACCAGTAAGTTTTTCAAACTGTTATAAATTGAAAACTTATGTTTTGGGTAGAGTATGTGCAGGTCAAAACGTTGAAAAAGCTAGGTTTCGACTTCTGAAGACTATCAACATAAGCGTATGCGGATAAGAGCCAGGTTTTCGATTCAAAGCTGCAGATAGTGAATTCCAGACTACGATCCCGGAATAACTTAAGGGGGAGTCTGTTAGCAAAGTGGAGTTTGAAGAGTGAAAGAACCAGACTCATATTCTGGAGAATAGTTGATAATGGTGATTGAAGAAAAAGAGAAGAGGTTGAAGGATGCTTTAGCGTCAAATATTTTGAAAAGAGCGTGAAGACTGATCAAGACTTAAGTTTTGACGTACTGAAGACTCGTCAACATCCAAGGGGGAGTCTGTTGGTGCATATGTCTGTTGACTTCGTCTTGTATCGAGTCTTGTAATTAGAATGATAGATCAAGTCACGTAGAACGAGTAAATGTAGGATTGTCATTCCACACGAAATGGCATAAGTCCATTCCACACGAAATGGCAGTTTCATGGGAAATGGCCATTTCCCAAAAAAATGGACATGGCATTTTCATGGGGAATGAATTTAGTATAAATAGGAGACTTGATATTTCATTTGTAGAACTTTTGGATTCTGGTAGCGAAACTCTGCCGGAGTGTCTCTAGCCTGTATATCTTTGTCAAATCAATACAAGATACTAGTAAAGTGAGGATTAGGATCAAATACAAAGGATCCTAATTGTAAGAAGTGTAAGAAGGATTTATAGAGTGACAAGTGCCCAATAACCTAAAAAAACCCACTACACAAAAAAACCCACTACAAAAAAAAAAAAAAAAAAAAAAAAACCTTAAACATCCACCACCACCAAAAACCTAACCCCCCACATCACCCACCCTAATTTTTTTTTTGGGCGAGGGGGGGTGGTGGGTGGGGGTGGGTGTTTAGTTTTTTTTTAGGTTTTTTTTTTTTTTTTGGGGGGGGGGGGAGGGGGGTAGGTTTTTTTAGGTTTTAGGGGGTGGGGTGGGGGGGGGGGTTAGGTTTTTTTAGGTTTTTGGGGGTGGGGGGGTTTAGGTTTTTTGGTGAGGTATAGTTTTTTTTTTTGCCCGGGGGGGGGGGGGGGGGGGTTAGGTTTTTGGGTGGTGGTGGGGTGGGGTGGGGGTGGGTATTTAGGTTTTTGGTGGTGATGTAGTGGGTTTAGTTTTAGGTTATTGGACACTTGTCACTCTATAAATCCTTCTTACACTTCTTACAATTAGAAGCCTTTGTAGAATAACTTGACCCAGTAAAGTGATTCCGAAGACCAAATCATTGAATTCCGCCTCTAATTTGGTCCGAGAACTCTTCTGAACGACTCGTTTGGTCGTACAAACGATCCTACACAGTTCGGGTTCATATTCCCAAGGTGGTCTCTCATTAGGGAGACCCACTGCTGATGGTTGCTGATTGTTAAAATTACCTTTGGCTAAAGAAGCCAAGGTTGAAATAAGTTCAGGTGTTAAAGCAAGCCCAGTTTGCGGGGTAGGTGCGGAGACAGCTGGGGGAGGGGGAGCCAAGGGGTTATGAGATGGACCTGTGTCATCATGTGGGACCCCACTATAATCAACTTGCAGCATCTTCTCCCCACTGGGAACAACATTTTGTACTCATTTTGAGAAGGAACTTGTTTATCAATAAATTGAGGTTGGGATGAGCTGGCAGAGGCATGTTGAGGGAACTTCAAAACGAATCCATACAAACGTTCAGGCCCAGATACATTCAAAACTTCTGAAAGGAACTCAGAAGGTGGGACCAAGAACAAACTCACAAAGTGGTCCCATCATCAAACTTAGCAACCCCGGCCCGATTTCGGTCACCTAAGTAGCGTACGAATTCTGTGTAAGAAGCAAAATCTTCTTCACGAAGCTTACTCTTTTATCAGTAACTTACTCTTTTTGAGTGGGATCTTAGATAGTCGACACGAAGCACACTTCCACCTTTATACTTTCCGTTCACCGTTTTAAGGGCCTTTGATGCATCCTCCAGTCTGGCATAATCGATGTATGTCGTATTCTTATCCCTGATAAATTTGAAATCCTCAATTTTACCAAATTTGGAAAATTCTTTTTCCAGGTCTTCTTTGGATGTGGACATGTTGATGCCACTTACCCAGAGTCTTGCAGGGTCTAGCCTGCGAACAAGTTAACAAGTAGACTGAGAAGTACGAACAAAGAAAAACCTGAACCCTAAATAGCTTATAAAAACAACTGTATTTCATCCTCTTGTTTGTGACTCAAGAAAGCATCAAAACACTAATAATCACATGCTACTAACAAGTAGGCTTTAAGTTCTATTTTTTATCTCTCTGCTTGTTTTATATTTATTTTGTTACTAGAATGTACAACACACACGTATACACAGAAATATTAGGCTTTAAGGATCTAGAGCAAAACAGAGGTGTATAATTCATACATCACCCCAAATATCAATAGAAAATTAAACACACAGCAGATTAAGATCATGAAAATCAGCTGTCTTTGTAGAAATCTCAAGCTCTAGAAAAGAAGACCATGTATATGATATCTTCAATGACTTATTTACATATAAAACTATCTATGATCTGAAAACCAGCAAACAAGTACATTTAAAAAAAAGGTTAACTACACTTGCCATGGTATCAATCTGATAGATACTGAAAATCTTATTAAATTGAAACAAGAACAAACACGATAGTTGGCCCGATTCGAGAGGGGCTAGTCTCCTAAATTCTGATCAGAGATCACAATACAAACAAAATATCCAAGACACCTTATTCTCACCTTAAACAACTTACTTAAAGACACAAGATACTAAGTAACTGCCCATAACATGTCCCCACATTACATCATTTTCTCCCTTGATTAAAGCTGCAGTTAATTGGGTCTTTTGACTGGGCTAGAACTGTAATTAATTGAGCCATTTGACTGCAATTGATTGGGTCATTTGACTGCGTCAAGGGTCTAGGATCATCAACGAGAATGGGTTAATTTGACCCGTTAGGTCAGTTGGATATGTATCACAATCCTTTACACTTCACAAAGAATTTATATGTAACATCTTATAAGGACAACTATTGACACACCTCTAAATCTACTCTGAAACTATTCTAATGACCTCTAGATAAACAAATCAATTAAACATAATTTCATTTTAATTTAAAATTTAAAAAAGAATACATGGGCTTGGTAACTTAGTGAAGACAAAAGGTTCATAGCAAACTGCAGCGTTGACTGATATCGTTCATGCTTATCAGCATCAAAATCAGACGGCGGCTGACCTAACGTGGACTGTAGCTGCTGCTGCATCTGCTCAGGGAGCTGCATACCGGATTCTCAGGTCTTTATGGCTGGTAAACATTAGCACCATAAGGATTAGCTCCAGCCTGTAAAACCGAGCCTGCATCTGCCTTTTGTTCAAATGCATAGCTAGGGTGCGTCTGGTTTGGCTGCACAGGAACTGCAAATCGACCACTTTGTGCCATAGGTGATAAAACCGCCTATGAGTTCATATGCCTTTAACTAGTAACTTTAGCAATGGTACCATAAGAAAATCTAGACATAAAATTGGACAAACCGAGAAGGAATAGTACATTTAAAGAAACTGACCTAAAATTGGACGAACCGAGAAGGAATTAGAGGACCGGTAAAAATCGGATTCATGTAAGGGAAGTTCATCTCTAGGGGACTGTAATTGAATTCTCACACTCATCTGGACTTTTTCAAATTTCAGCGATCCCGAGAACAAGAAAAACTGCGCAATAAAGTATAAACAAAGTGGAACCTTACCTGCTAGCGTCAGTGAAGGGACAAGCAGCGATGTTATTGTGCCGCTTAAATCACTTTTGTCAAGTCTCAAGATGCATAATCCCTACCAAACAACATGTTACAACTCATTTCTTCTACAGATTTTTGATTTTCAAAAAAACTAACATTCTGCATCTGTTTTTTCTGTTTCCTATAATACTCAAACTCAACAACTCTGCCACTTTTTCCTAGACCAGCCAACAGCACATTATAAGTTCCAACAACAACAGGAATCCCAGCATCCTTCATTTCCTTAAAAATCTCTAGTCCTTCTTTACAAGTAGTACTTCTTGAAGCAAAGTAGGCTGCCATCAAAGCAGTGTAAGTTGCCGTGTTCTTCTCATTATCAGGCAAAAGGTCAAATACTTTCGCAGCTGAAGCAGGCTTATTTGCACATCCGAGCTTGTATATCAACAACGCACTTTGATTAACTCCAAGAAAGATTCCACTTTTTACCATTTCTTTGATGATGATATCCACAATCTTTAGGAAAGAATTTGTCCTGATAAACAAACCAACCAAAGAAAGATACAAAATTTTCTCAAATTTTATCCCCATTTTCTTACCATACTCATAGGCCAAAAGAGCAGCGTGAGGTCTTTCATGAGCAGTAGTGTATGTGTCAATAACTGATGAAACAATCTCGGCAGTCAAAAAGACGTTTTTGTCCATCATATCTTTAAGTAAAGAGTCAACGCCAATAAAGTGCTTTCTGGTCAAAAGACGTTTTTGTCCATCATTTACTATGGGTTCCAGCTTCTTCTTATAATGTACAGAAGATAAATGACAATTTGATTCCTTAAGGAGAGCATCGCTTTCCCCTGCAGTTTTTAAAGTTTCAAGAGATTTTGTGTATATTGGTTGGCGAAGAACAAGTGAGTTTTCTTTCATATATTCAAGAATCTTCGTCATAACTCGTGTTTCACCTGCTTTGCAGCAATTTTCAACTAAGATGTTGCATGCAGCTTTATCAGGTTGTACTCCTGCTTCTTCTTGCATCTTGATAAACATGTCTAGGACTTCGTTGAATTTTCCTGAAGTCAATTCACAAGAACTGAAATTAATGTAAGAAAAGTCTTATGCTTGACATATGAAAAACTCAAAAAAAAAAAAAAAAAAAAAAAAAAAGAACTTGATGAGTATATCTAGAGGTAACAAAACTGGTGGGTCTAAATACAACAAAACGACTTCTGGTAAAAATGGGTATTCTAGTACAGGTCGGGGCAGATTGATTGACAAGAAGCACTTTTTTGTTCATCATTTTAGAATTATACAAATAATTTACGCCTTAAATATGATTACAGAACTATATCATTACTATAATAATCGGATATCATTACTTAAGTGGTTGTATGCATTAAAAATACACTATGCTCGTGTTTCAAACAATTGACCGATTTGAGCCGCTTTCTTATTATCTTTTAATTAGACGTCCATTAGATACCAGACAACACATAACCAACAGACTTACAAGCCAATAGATTTAAATAGCCACCTCCAGGCTTGGTTTTTAAAAACAAGGCGCACACCCTGGGGCTTTTTTGCTTAGCGCCTAGAGTAATTACAAGAAGCGCCAAAAAGGCACGCTTTTTTGGGATTTTCCTGGGTTTTTTGGCCTGAGGCGCGCGCCTCTCGTACCCGAGGCGTTTTTATGCATCTAACTGTTGTACCTGCGGTTTT